>NC_057354.1:84190653-84815653 GCF_016509475.1 Prionailurus bengalensis | reverse complement strand
GTCCAGGAAGAGGGAAAAGTATGTATAAGCATTGCATACCCAAGAAAATGAAAGAAGGTCTCCTGATTTTGGGTTGTATTTGAGGGTGGATGGTGTGAGAAAAGGATGGAGAGAGAGGGAAAACCATGAAAGGGCCTTATAGGTCACATGAAAGAGTTTTTATTTTATCTTAAGTGGAGTGGAAAGCCATTGAAGCACAGTGTGTATGAGGGTTTGCATGTATGAAGTAGGAGGTGGAGATAGAGCATCAATTTTGCAAATTGTCTTTACAAAGCCCACCCTGGCTGTGTACGGAGAAGGCATCAGAAAGGGCCAGGGAGAGAATACAAGTAGATCCAATAGTAGGCCCCTGAGTGTCCAGAGGGGAGCTGATGGTAGCTTGGCTGATAGAAAGCTTTCAATAAATTATTGTTGCTAGAGTTGTTGTTGCCGTCTCGTAAAGTAGAGAACAGGCTTGTGTTGGTAGGGAAGCATAAGCTTCTTTGGGATTTATGTGGCTTCTTTGCTTTTTCAGGAGTGAACGCATCCCATGAAGGCATAGATGGGAGAGAAGCAGAGGCATGGCACACACATATCAGTGCTGCTCAGCTGGCACCTCTGCTGATTTTTAAAGTCGGTAACTTGGGCTCAAAGCACTGCTTTATTAATGTGGTGCTGCCCACAGCTGAGTCGCCTTATCCACAGTAGAGAACTGGATGAAGATGGGGTGACTTGGGTAAACACAGGAGTGGAAAGGGGAGAGTCAGCCTGAAGGTTCTCCCCTTTAATTTCTGATCTTTTACCTTTCCATGGGTCTCAGGATTTAAAATAGCTGCCTTGTTTTAGATCTGTTACTAAAACTACAGATGGTGAATCACTAGACACACCAGGCTAGTCTGGGTCATGAAGTCCACTCTTCCCAAATACAGTCCTCCACTTACCTCCTTTCCTGCAGCAATATACTCACTTCTTAGAATCCAAATCAGGTCATGAGTCACTTCTCCAGAAAGTCTTGTCTTCCCTGCTCACCCCATCCAGGCTGGTTTGCTGCTTCTCCCGTTTGTTCCCAGAGTCCTTTCTGCTTACCTCCTTCACTGCCTCTCTGCACTAGATGCTCTGAGCATATCTCACGCTCTCAAGTCTGGCTCTGGTGACAGGCATGCCATTCATTTTTGTATCCTTGGCATGGTGCCAGAAATTTAAGTATAGGCATGAATGAATGGTTGAACAAGGAATGGATAAAGGTAAATATCATCTGCATTTAGGTAAAACGCAGATGGATGGGATTTAATCATAGTCAGATGAGAGGAGAAGGCTCGTTTGGGGAAGGGCAGCAAGGTTGGTCTGGTGTGCGGGTGATGGGATAGTTAGGTAGATGTTTCGTATCTTTCCTGCCCCTTCACAGAATCATCCTCTCTTTCTTCTGGGTCCACTCCATCTCATCTTCTAACACCTCAGGCTGTGTTCATGATATTCCTCAGTCTGGGTCTGGGGTGAGGTAAGTAGGCTTAGAGTTGAGAGACAAGGGCTAGTGGGACGGTAGAGAGGTGAGGTCCTGTCCCTCCATGATGGGGTCAGCCTTGCTGATCGCAGGTAAGAATCATACCAATGGATATAAAAATTGAAATTAGTTAAACAATTAATTGTTAGCCAGTTGCTTTAAGAATAACTTTTAAAAACTCAACTTCTTTTCCTCCTCAAATTGGTGTCTCTGTATACAGTACTAGGACAAAATGTAAAGAAGAAAGAGCAACTGAGGTGATAACACATGGGCCTTTCAATTCTGAGCTCTGCTCCTTCCTACCTCAGGAGTCTTGAACAAGTGCCTAGACATCAGGGAACCTCAATTTCTTTGTCTGTGGTTGGAGATAATGCTCATTCTTTCTAATAGAGTTGATGTGAAGATGAAATGAAATAATTACTGTTTAGCACAAAGTCTAGCACATGGTACACATGGGAGAATGTTAGCCAGAGCTATTATAATGGATTAACTTGCACTACACGCAACTGTATGTTTTAAATAGTTCCATTTGCCCAGTAGTTTTACCCATGAATCTTTCCAGTACAAGGATCATTTTCATGCATAGATTTTGCAAGTTATCCTGAATACTTATTATCAAAATTCATCAGATAAATATAAAACTGAGTATATCTTAGACTAGGATCTTCATTTTGCTCCAATTTATTTTATCTTTTTAATTCAGGGAAAATATACTACATTTCTTTATCCTTTGGGATTAATCAAAACTGCACTTGTCCAATTTATTCAACTCTGAGTCGTTCTCAGTAGCACTATCTCAACTGGGAGATGTGCAATTAGTATAACTTTACCTCTTTTCACTTTATCCAATATGCCTAAACTTAGCAACTCAGGGGAGCCATCCATGTTCCTGTCAGGTGGGTAGGACAACCACTGTTTTAGCTCTTGGGAAATACGGACATCTTTTTCAGGAAGAATGGAAATTGGGTAAAATAAATCACATACCTGTAATGACATTTACAGATATTATTAGCTTTTCTGAATGTGGTCCATTTAGGGTCCAGACTAAAGGCAACTTACTGTGCTAGAGGGAGCATAAGATCAGGGATCTGGATTACCCGTTAAATCCTTTCTAGCTGTGTGACCTTGCACAAGTCACCTAATCTTCTCACATTTTATTCTATTAAATGAGGCTAAAATAAACCCTCATCTGCTGTGAATATTGATGGACATTTTATTATTGTTGTTAGGATATGATGTGTTCTTTCCCCAAGGGATAGGTGTTCTAAGGTTTTCTAAGATTCAAATACATGTATATATCAGAGAGCACAGAACTGGTGATGTCAGCAACGATGAGATCTATTTATCTCATACCTGCTGTAAAATCAACTGCAGTATATCTACAGTTCCATAATCTAATCAAGAATATGTGTGAGAGAAAACAGTGTAAACAGTTTATCAAAAGACAAATATCTATCCAGTATACCAGATTCTTTAACACTAAACATTTATTGAAATGGAGCAGACTTTTCTTTCAATGCAGACTATAAATAATTCCCCTTTGGGATAAGTTTGCTGAGAATTAGGAATCCCACTACTTGGTTTGGGGGAAAAAAAATCATTGCATAATACAATCCGATTTTCACCTTTTCTGGTTCTTCCAGAATAGTTCATATTTTAATTTCACTTTGTGGTTCTGAGAAGCAATTATCATTTAATTCAGGGAGCTGCTCTTCAGCAGCTTATCTCAGAGTCTCCCTCTTTCCTGGGAGACCTGCCTCTACTATTCTCAGAAGCTCCATCTCTGAGCTTTCGTCTCTTGGCCAAGGGTATAAATCAAGAAGCCAGTTCGATTTGGAATTTAGGCCTTATTCTTAGTTGCTGTAAGAAACGGACTGGGTTATTTATAACCACGGGTGTTCAGGTTTTCATCACCACAGACGGTTGGGTGTTTGAGAGCATTCACCTTTAAGATATCCAGAATACAAGCTGTTGATCCTCTGTGGATTGTAAATTTCTAGAGTTGGGCTTCTTGGTTCTTGTCGGCGAGGCAAGTTTTATGATCGCCATTACATTAGCTCTTCTGAAATGTTGGGAAGCTGGGAGCCTCCTTCCTATTAGGAAGCCTTGTCTTGACTTTCATACCAATAAAGTTGTTCTTAGACTAGAGTTCATCCTAATAAGCATCTTGAGAATTGCACCTGAACTAAGAAATATTTCCCCCTCTGTCTGCCCTAAGCCTCAGAATCTCAAGCAGCCTACATGCTTTGAATCTAAGACAAGGCTTACAGCCTAACAGCTTTTTTATCACCTTCCATCAAGCAGAAAAGCCTCCAGGTGGATTAGACTGAGTGTGTAAGAAGCTTACAAGGTAGCAGATGTCAAGCCTCAGTAAAGGTCATTCTATTAGGGCTATTCTCTTTCAGGGCACAGATTTCCTCCTGGAATAGTGTAGACCTGGGAAGGAGAACTTGGTATTCTGCCACAGACCTTTGGAATGCTTAAGGGGAAGGGTTATGTGTGACAGATGTGCACACGGTTTAAGAGTCTAAGCTTCAAAGGGGCAGCATGTAAAAGGACAATGGAATACAAATGGGAAAATGTTATTTGAGCAATCTTCCCAAGTAAGAGACACCAATGATTACTGGAATGTGATGGTGTTGTGGTTTCTGGATAAAGAATCTTTTGCTTATGCAGAAATAACACATTTCTTTATCAGAAAAAGTAAGTGAGAAGTCTACATATAGTTCCATCTGAGGAAGAAAGATTGAGGGAAGTTCCCCACTATCTAACCAGGATTAAAGCCTAAAGCTCTTACCTAATTGAATGTGGCACAATGGGTTGCTGAAAGGGTACAAAGCAAATGTGCTAGAGTAGAGGAAAAAAATTGCCTTTAATAAACTCTTCCTAGGAGCCAAGCTCCACATTATGGTGGCAAGCTGCACAATAGCAGAATTGTCTTCAGGATATAAAAACTTCATACAGAATGTTGGCTTGATGCTCTGGTTCAGTTGAGTTGAGTGACTTTGGCCAAGTTATGGCCATTGATGCGTCACTCACTGGTGGGCTATTGGAGTAATGTGATTAATCCTGCCATTTATCAGTCAAAATGACTCTCTGTCACCAGTACAAGTGCCAGGATCACACCGATGGATGGGGGTGAAGCAAGGTACATTTCTCAAGTTGCTTTAGTCGGTCAGTATCCAGTTGCATAGCACTGTGTTCTTGTGGTCCCGACTTTTCCAAGAAGTTTGGCCTTCCCGCAGACAACCCAAATTAATGTCAAGTCCAAATGGGTTCTCCGTAAAAACATTTGACTAATTCATTGCCTGGATCTTAACATTTGCGGCCAAATTTCCAGTCTTCCTGCTGAATAATTTCTTGTTGGAAAATGTCAAAAAAGGGGAGACATCAGAGGCTTCTGAGTCAAACCGTTTCCTCCCACACACCTGAGTCACGGGTCAAGGGTTTTACCAATTTCCTTTCGAAGACTTTTCCTAGGCTCCCGTCTAAAAAGAGTGTAGTGCCAGATAGATGGGAAGTAGGGATGTGATTAGGAAATCACTTGTATTTTTTAAATGTTGGATATGATCTTCTTGCCAGGGCTTTCCATTCACTGTCTTTGAATAGAAATCTGGTATTTCTGAGGAAGTGGTGGTGGTAGGAGAATGTCTTTACATGGCAATACAAAACCTGTCGCAATCTGGTGAGCCCTTGGAGTGGCGTGCTTAAAAGGGTTCTTGTCACTGGGAGTACTCACTGGAGCCACGCCAGTTCCCTGGGGAAGGCTGGTGTCTGCTACTTGCAGAGCTGGCTGTCAGGTTGGTCTTGTGTGTTTGTAATTAACTACGATGTCTGGATGTTGATAGAGTGAGTCTGGCCAATGGTTCCCCTCCAAAGAGGGGTTTCCTGGCTAGCTCTCCTGTGTCAGAAATGCCAAGTTGGGAGTTGCCTGGAGACTCCAGAGATGCAGATTTGTTTGGCTGAGCTCCGGTTGTGAAGCCAAGTGCCGAGAAAGCAGATCAGAGACCTAACCTGAATTATAATCAGTGGGCTTCTCCAACCATTTGGCTCCTCTGCTTTCCAATGTTATGTTTAATGTTTTAAAGCATATTTAGTAAACATGTCACTAGCAATTGCCAGTCCTTAGGCTCTCCCCACTCTTTCCTTAATGATTTTTCCTTTTATTTTGGGTTAGCTTGGGAAGCTGGTTTTGCAATGTGTGTGTGCATGCGTGAGCATGCATGTGTGTTGTTGCAGGCTAGATAGATTGGCTAGCCAGATTAGTTATTTTTACTATCGCATTAGCTTGTTTGTAGCATCCACTTCTTATGCACCAGGTAAATAAACTTAATTCCCCACTTTTCTTTTCTTTTCCTATTTTTAAAATGTTTTTATTTATTTATTTTGAGAGAGAGAGAGTGAGGAGAGGAGGGGCAGAGAGAGAGGGAGAGAGAATCCCAAGCAGGCTCCACACTGTCAGCGCAAAGCCCGATGCAGGGCTCAAACTTGAGAACCGTGAGCTCATGACCTGAGCTGAAACCAAGAGTTGGACGCGTAACTGACTGAGCCACCCAGGCGCCCCTTAATTCCCCACTTTTCTTATCAAATTTGGCTAGTTCTCCTCTCTTGAGATAGCTGAGTTTAGGGTACACATCAGTTACCACAACAAATTTTTAATTTTTAGGCTCATGCAAGGTGTACTTTCTTTTCCTGAATTGAGTTTGAGGAACAATATTTCTGTGTTTTACCTATGTAGACTATAGCCACACTTTACCAATTGGTGAATGGCTTGCTTATTAATTCTCAAATGTCAGTATGGGATGAAGTTGGAACCTTTGGTCTTCCTAGTTTCTGCCTCCCTCTTCTTCCTTATCTCTACTCCTCCTCCCTACAGTATCTTTTTACCCTGGTCATTTTCTAGTTTTGTGTGGATGCCCGAATGTACCATGTTGCTTCATTGGCTCTTGTCTCCACACATTGTATTAATTTCCTACGGATGCTGTAACAGACTACCACAAACATGGTGGCTTAAGCAGCAGAAATTTATTTTTTCACAGTTTTGGGGGCTGGAAACCCCAAAATCAAGGGTCAGCAGGTGCATGTTCTCTTTGTGGGCCCCAGGGAAGAATCTGTTCCATGCCTTCTCCAAGTTTTGGTGGCTGCCAGCAATCCTTGGCTTGTGCTCACAGATTGTGTCTCTGTGGTCACATTGCCTTATCCTCTTCCATACAAATCTCCCTCTTCCTCCCTCTAATAAGGATGCATGTGATTGCATTTAGCACACACTCAGATAATCCAGGAACTTTGCAGCAATACCAGATTTCTATAAAGGTTTCAACTCTTACTCTTGTCTCAAACCAGACCAGTAACACTGCTACCAGTCCAGACCATACTTTGAGTAGCACTTACCTAAAAGACTGTTCATTCAAGTATTGCCTTTACCAGGAATCTTTTCTGGCTCACCATTTTGACTGCCCTATGTTTCCATGGTTCCTAGAATACTTTATTCTGCTCCTTATCACCTTTTTCTTCAATATTTGCCTTCTCCTCTAGCCTTAAGCTCCCTAAAAGTAAGAACCATGCTTTGGTGGGCTTTAAGCCTAGCATAGATCTTGATACATACTAGATGCTCAGTAAATATTTGTGGAATGAATATATGAGATACACATGAAATCTGGAGGTTGTATCCAAGATAAACAGAAAGAAGACTTATTTTGGGAAAATTTGAGGAAAGGATGAAGCTAATGAAACTTAAAGGAGCCTAGGATGGTGTGGTAGATTGCAAAAATGGTCTTCCTCTCAAGATGGAAATCTGTTTCCTTATCCTTTAAATATGGACTGACCTAGTGACTTGCCTTAACCAATAGAATGTGGCAGAAATTATATATGGAGTCTGAACTAGCACTGAGAAACATCATAGCTTCTGTTACCCTTTGCCGCCATATGAACAAGGCTGGCTTTGGCTGCTCTACCTTGTATATAGAGGTATCATTCATCCATCTGAGCCTTCCAGATATGTGGGTAGGCTCAGTGAAGCACAGGTGAGACCAGATTAGTACAGAATAGACACCTCGCTGAGCCCAGCCCAAGGTGATAATACACAGAATCATGTACTAAATAAAATGGTTATTATTTTAAGCCACTGAGGATGGCACTTTGTTATAAAGCAAAAGCTACTTGATCCACATAAGAAATCAAAAAATGGGGCATGAAGGTTAGTGAACAATTGTCCTCTGACTGTGCCTGGGCAGAATAGACATGGGTTCACCTTGTGAGGGGAAGGATTAGGATTAAAGGTCAGAAAGCACTTTTTTCTTTGCAGACTGTCAACATTAGAACACTAACATAGCCAGTAAGAGGGTTTAACACGGAAGTAATTTGAGTCTCTGGTTATGGATCAGATGGGTGCCAATGGATCCTCATAGAGCTTAAAACCAAGACCTGTCTTTAGAAACAGAGTCAATAAATAGGCAGAAGTTGATGATTGCTCAATTCATCCTAATTATATAAAAAATGACAATGAGTTTAACAGAAGTCTACAAAAAATACAAAGGAGAGAAGAAAGCAGTTGGGGAATACAGCTTTTGAGTCTGATAGCTACAGTTGAACTTGTGCTTCTTCCTCCTCATGACTCATTTGGTCATCCTCTTTATCATCCCCTCCACAAATATGTGCCAAGCACCTCCCAGGTGTTAGGCATAGGACTATATACCAGATATTCAATGGTGAGTGGAGCAGACACAGACCTCACAAATCTGATAGTTTGTCAGGAAAGACAACCCAACAGGCAACCACTAAGCTTTGAAGATTAGGATTTTTTGCTTTTTTTCAGACACATCTGGCCATGCCTTTCGACCTCTGTGATGCCTGCCATCGTGTGTAGCCAGCCTCCACCAAGCCTTTAGCATCTGTACCTTTAGCATGATGCTTAGATTATTTCATGGTTAGTTTAAAATCAGCCATTTGAAATCATGCATTGCTAAGTTTTTGACATGGATCATGACTGAATCAAGGAGAGTAAAGTCAGAAGGTGTGAGAAAAGAAGTAATAACGGAGCAAATGCAAGCCTTTATGGGTTTACAGGTGAGCCTATTTGTACCAGGCTATGGTGAACATTTTAAACTTCTGCTATAAAACATCTGGGGCCTGAGATAACAAATCAGATATATTGCACCCAACGTTAAAAACATCTCATAATTTACCACAGTAAATCAATCAGTGTTTTCCAGGAAATACTGGAACTGAAACAAGAGTTTAGTAAAAACAGAAAAATCTGTAGAAGTTTAGTTGATTTAAAGGCATTTCTTGAAATATTGAATCCCAAGGGCCAGAGCACACTGTATTAGAGAGATCCTTGAGAGATGTTTTTACAAGTTAGGGAAAGATGGCTTCCAGAAAGTTGTTAATTGTTTGGTAAAAGGAACACAATTGCTAGATCACTGAAACAGTCAGTTCTCAACTACCTGAGGGCCAATTGTTCCAAATCTGTGCCTTTTTGATCCTTGTGTCCATTTCACTGCACAGTACCACTACCATCCAAAGGGTTGGCTGAAGAAGGCAGAGGCCATGTAAGTCAAATCAGCTGCAAATTAACAGCACATTAGCTATGCTCGTTCTATGAATAGCTTCAGTCTCTGAGAGACTGACTTCATCTTTCCAACATGGTGGTCTTGTATACTTGTGGATTTTATTTATTCCACTGTCCTTGTCCATAATGACAGTGGTAGATAGCCAAGAGTAGGTGACAAGAATACAGTTTTCTATTTCTTCCATTAATTTTGCTTATATCTTTTAATTTTTAGTATACTATGCCTCACCCAAAGTTTTCCTTCTGAAAACGTTCTCAGCAAGGTAAAATAGAAAGACTATGGGACTGGGTACTAAGAAACAGACTTCTACTCATGGCTCAGAGATCATCTAACTTCTCAATATTCAGTTTGTGTATCTAAAACACAAACAAAATAGTGGATTCTAGTCCTTGTTATGGGCAGGAGGGTGTTCTACAGGGAGAGGGAGGTACTATACAGAGGTTAAAAGCACCGTGTAAATGTAATATAACATTTTAAATTCAAACGCTTGATATTATGCTCTTTGGAAACTACTCCTGACGTGACTCTCAGTTCTAATCCAGTGGCGAAGTGAGGTTGTAGATGGCTGACTGTGGAAACTTCCCTTCCATGTTTGAAGTTGGTTCCTCCTCACCGCCAAGGTCTTTCTTCTTGTTTTGGTGTCAGAGCTCAGCAGCTCATTTTTCATGGGTTGGCAGTTGTCCATTGACTCTCTCCTGAAAAACTGTAATTGACCTAACTTTTTAATTCACAGGTATGACATTAAACTTGGGAATTATAAGATTATTTCTTCCAAGTCACAATATTCAGTGTGCACACAGAACATTTTAGGGTTTGAAATTTAAAGAACATTTAATTAAATGTCTCTGCTGTATCAATTCCAAAACCTTAGAGGTACTTTTTTTAATAAGAGGATACTGTTGAGAATTTGAGTCATTGAATTCCTTTAAATCATTCTCCTTTGATGATGAAAGCCCTATAAACATCTTATCTTGCTCTGTTTAAACTGCAAGGGAAAACACACATAACACATATATAGACTTATGCATACATACTCCAGAAATAGGAAATACTCCATGATGAAAACCTAATGATTATATCTACCTATTACATAAAATAAATAAATAAATAAATAAATAAATAAATAAACAAACATACATATATATATTTTACATTTATTTTTGAGAGAGAGCACAAGCTGAGAAGGGGCAGAGTGAGATGGGGATCTGAGGTGGGCTCTGTGCTGAAAGCAGAGAACCTGAAGCGGGACTCAAACTCATGGACTGTGAGATCATGACCTGAGCTAAAGTTGGATGCTTTAACCGACTGAGCCACCCAGGTGCCCCACCATATATTTTTTAATGGCTCTAGGTAAAGTATATTTTACTTTTTAAAAACATGGAAAGCACTGACAAAGAGGCCAAAAACATTCATTATAGAGGCCACACGGTATAAGGGAATGGCTCTTGGACCAAGGACCAAGACACCTCTGCTATGAACTTGTGACCATGGTAAACAACTTAAGTCCCTGAACCTCAGTATATAAGGAGCTGAGCTCAGTAGCATTTATGAGATTCCTTCCAACTTTAAATTTGTATTTTAATACCAGTATCAATTCCAGTGTACTATATTTTTTGCTTTCTCACTGGTTAGGGTGTAGGATAACTTCTTTTCTTCTCCCTCCATTCTTCCTTTCCTTTCTTGTATAAGAATAATTTCCATGCATGTCTGTGATGTTCCTAGCACAATGCTACAAGTGATAAGATAGCAGTGATAAAGACAGACAAGGTACTTGCCCTCATGCAACTTGTGTCAGTGAACCCAGAGAATAAATAATAAGTCTGGTAAAGTCTATGAAAGATGGCTCCTGTTGTCTAGGACAGCCGAGGTGATAGACTATCTTAGGAAAAGCCAAGGTAGATCCCTGTCTGGTCATTTAGGCAGAATTTTACTAGTTTGTACTGTCTAACAGAAGACAGTTTGCATTTAGAAGCTAGAGCCTAGAAGGCAAAGGGTAGAGCATGCATTAATGAGTACCCATCTTCCAATTGTTTGGTCCCACAGTCTCTTTTCTAATCTCTATTAGAAAAGCAGATTGAGAGATCAGGTGTCCTGACCTGGTCACTGAGCAATAGGAGCCAATTTTCTGTTTATTAGAGGAGAGCACTGACCACTCCCACCCCCTCCCTTGCAACCCACAGGGCCCTACATGGTTATAGATGATGAACCAGAGACGACTTGTATTTTAAACAGCTGAAGAGTATGAAAAATTCTTCATAAAAAGAGCTTTTGTCTCCTTTGTTGATATTCAAAAGAGGGTGAAGATAAGGTGATTCTAGACATGGTTTGGAGAAATTTCCTGAAAAATTGATCTGAAACTTGTGATAATCTTTTGCCAAATGAAACTGGCCCAGATTCTTCAATTCAGATGCCATGCAGCACCTACAGGAATCAATACAACTCTTATCTCCCGGAAGAGGAGTTGGCATTCTACAGAGTCTTTTGTCACAGAAAAGAAGGGATCATCATAAATTTCAAGCGGAGGTTCATGTCCCTCATTTCATAATCCAGCCAGCCATACTAGTGAAGCAAGGTCTTCTGTGAGGGTTAAATGAGTTAGCGGTGTAAACACTTAGCACAGTACTCGGCACGTAATGAGAGTGCCAAGTAGGAATTGTAGGATACTTGGGTGACAGGCACATACCTGTATTATCCAATACCACAAAAAACGCTTAAGTGATTTAATACACTAGAAATAGACATAGGCTTTATTTTCTTTTCTTTGATATTTTTAGTAGAAGCTACATATTTATTTCATTTTATAATACTAGTCAGGTACTCACACTGCAAATACCATTGCTTCCTCTACTTGTTATGGGGCCAGAAATTCATCACCGGAGTTTCAATTGTAGACAATGAGAATTTTTCTGTTTTCAAAAGTCTTTGGGGGGAGTCTTTGGGAGAGGGAAAACTTCAGCTTCTTTAGGCCAGCATCTAATGAGACAGTTGGGAAGAACAAAATAAACCAAATAATTCTTGAAAACTGCCTTTGAATACAATTGTGATCCAAGAGGGAAAATGGAAAGTGTTAACTGTTGAGAGACTGCTATGTATTAGAGCAATATTAGGCATTCTTATCTGATTTTTCATTTAAATCGTTTAAGTGGTTATGTCCATTTTAATAAGTGAGGATATTTAGTGCCTCTATGGTTAGGTGCTAGAATTTAGAATCAGGTTTGCCTAATTTCAAAGTCAAATTCATTTCTCATACTGTCAAAGGTAGGAGAAAGTAGAGAATAAGAAAAGGGGTTAGGTTGGAGTGAGAAGGCATTTGCTTGGAACAAGCCTTGGGATAAAAACAGGTAAATAGGAGAGTTTGCTTATCTTAGTCTGCTGGGGCTGCCATACAGAATACAGTAGACTGAGTGGCTTAAATAACAGACATTTATTTTCTCACAGTTCTGGAGGCTAGAAGTCTGAAATCAGGGGGCCAGAATGGTTCGTTTCTTGTGAGCTTCCTCTTCCTGGCTTGTAGGTGGGCTCCATCAATGTGTGTGCTCATATGACCTGAACACAAGGGGAAGGGAGGAGAGAGACAGAGAGAGAGAGAGAGAGAGAGAGAGAGAGAGAGAGAGAACGAGAGCAAGAGCCAGAGCAAGTGAGCATGAGAGCATGAACACAAATTCTCTGGTGCCTCTTCTTATAAGAAAACTAATCCTATCAGATTAAGGCCCCATTCTTATGACCTCATTTAACCTTTTTTACCTCCTTATAGACCTGATCTCCGAATACAGTCACACTGCGGTTTAGGGTTTCAACATATAAATTTGGGGAGCAGGGGACACAATTCAGTCCATAGCAATACTTTCTCTGAGTTAATGCTTGTCTATGTCTACTTTATTTTTGTATTCCCAATGCTTAATATGGTTCCCATAATAAAATGCAATAACTTATTTTGCATGAAATAATAAATGAATGCATGAATAAAAGCAGTTGGAGGTTCTTGCTTTCTGAAAGGCTATACAAATTGATGCTAAGGTATAATGGGATAGTAAAAAGACCTTTCAGCAGTTTAATTTTCTTTTTTTGTCTTCTTTTATTTTTTTAAAGTAATCTCTGTACCCAGTGTGGGGCTTGAACTCATGACCCAGAGGTCAAGAATCGCATGCTCTGCTGACTGAGCCAGGCAGGTGCCCTGCAGTTTAATTTTCTTTAAAAATTTCCCAAGAGTTTCCATTAAATAGCTTACTAGATATTTAGTGTTAATCTAGAGCAGGACTTCTCAACAAGGACACTATAGACGTTAGGGATCAGATAATTCTTTATTGTGGGGGCTGCATAGTGCACTGTAGGATGTTTGGGAGTATCCCTGGCCTCTACCCACTAGGTTCCAGCAGTGCCCTCCACCCCAGTCGTGGCAATATAAATTGTGTCCAGACATTACCAAATACATGGAGAGGCAGGGGTGGAGCGTGTGTGGCAAATTCATTTGAGAACTACCAATCGAGTGTCGAGACGCTAGACCATATAGTATTATGGGTCTTAAAAAGGCTTCCCAATTTCAAAGCAGAGAATCTGTTTCAATTTCATTAGGAGGCATGATCCCTTGAGCCTTCCCTCATTTCTCAAACTTTGGCACCTTTCTTGACTTCACTTACCTCATAGTTTTAACCTCATAGAGCCCACACAGAATTCTGGCCTCACCCCCACTTTTCTCGACCACTTGTCCTGCTGCCGTTCTTCTGTTGACAGTTCCTAGTCCTAGGAAGTGTCCATTCTTTGATCCTGCTTCTAGTAACGGTCAATTGAATAAGCAACAAATATGGCATCTTCAATACACTTCTTCCTGGTTCTGCTGCAAAGATATGTTCTCTAATCTCAGGTAAGCAGTGACCTGCAGCTTATCTCTAACTTTGTAGTGAATTCCCCCCTCTCAGATTCTGTCAACAGATGAAGCTCATCTACAGCATTCCATTTATGTGGAACCTCCCATTATATTCTCCCATTATTTTATTGGCTCATTTTATAGCAAAACAAAAGGGATTGTCCAAACAAAATGTTTAGAACAAGAAGAAATTTCAATGAAATACTTGATTCTATTAAAAATGCAGAGATGCTATAACATTCAAAGTGTCAGATTCCCCTTAGGAATGTGGAAAACCTAATTAATGGTGCTTCTCCCTTGGAAATGCCATAGGAAGCCCACAGTTACTAATACTCAACAATTTTGGTGCAAAAGCAAACAGTTCCAGCAAGCTCTGATTTGGCTGCTCAGATGTCTCCACTTTAGGGACCATGTCTTTATTTGCTCTGAAGGAAAGTCCATTCTCCTATCCAAGCATTCTTGGTCTTCTTCCTTGTCACCTTCTTCATATTATGTCCCCCTCTGCCAAATTTCCTTGCTGTCACTTGCATCTTCAATTTCTCCCGTTCTAGTTGTCTTTTCTTCTGTTCCTGAACACTTGCTTCGTGTTCTCCACCCTAAATTAAAAAAACAGAAATCTCTCTTCCTAATCCAGTCGTTCTCAATCAGAAGCGATTTAACCCCTAGTGAATATTTCACAATATCCAGAGACGTTTTTGTTTGTCACAAACAAGAGGAAGGGTGTTTACTGGTATCTAGTGGGTAGAAACTAAGGGTGCTGCAAAATATCCTAAAAAAAGATCATAGGACATTCTCCCCCCAACCCCCAACCAAGACTTACCTGGCTCCAGATGTCTTCCTTTCCTGAGGTTGAGAGTGTTCAACCCTATAATTACTTGGAGATACTGCACCACTTCTGCTCTTTCTTTTACTTTGTAACTTAGAAAATTCATGCACATCTGCTGTCATGTTTACCGATCAGTCACACTCACTTATTCCTTAATCTACTACAATCTAACTTCCTTCCATTGGTCACCAAATCACTCAAATCAAGTGACCCCAGTCCAGCCCTTAGTTTCCCAAGCTTCTCTGAAGTAAGTGATGCCACCTTCCCAGCCTGTAGCTTGGGAAATGAGGAAAGGGTCAAGAGATCCTGGATCCCAGTGAGGTTAAAGCAAAGTCTCTGGAGTGGGGAAGTCTAAGATTCACTGTATTCTGTGATCTAAAAACTAGACTTTAGATGAGTGCATCTGAAGTGAATTTGCTACCCTTTCCCAAAACATTCTCCCCACCTAGAAACAATTTAAAAAATTTTTTAATGTTTATTTATATTTGAGAGACAGAAAGAGAGAGAGTGTGAGTGGGCAAGAGGCAGAAAGAAAAGGAGACACAGAATAAGCAAGCTCCAGGCTCTGAGCTACCAGCACAGAGCCTGATACAGAGCTCGAAGTCGTGAACTGTGAGATCATGACCTGAGCTGAAGTCAGATGTTTTACCAACTAAGCCACCCAAGCACCCCTAGAAACAGTTTTTATTGCCAGGATTGGGGCAAGAGGCACTGCTGGAATTCAGTGGGTAGAGGCCAGGCAGGCTGCTAAACTTTCTATAGCCTCTTCCTTCTCCCTCAGCCTTAGGCCTCCTTCCTTGACTCTGCTCTGTTTATCTCCTCTAACCAGACAAATCTGTTTCCATTAAATCTACAGTCTCCTCTTCCTCCTCTTCTTTGTGTTATCTAGTCTACTGGTGTGTAAGCTCACCAAGAGCATTTTAATCATCCTGGACATCTGTAATGCCTTACAGGGTGGCTTGCTTTGGACGATGGCCCAATAAATATGTTTGCTTGAATTGGTGTTAAACTACATAGATGTCTATGTTTAAACATCTCACGAAACAGCACCCACACCTCACGAAAAATGCTTGAGCAAAAGTTGGAGCTTTTGTATATCATGTTACATCTTCCCTAAATTACTCTGTGATAGTAAAACAGGCCTGTGGAGAGCCACAAGGAAAGGGTGACAGAACTTGAATTTTGTCGCTGACACTACTGCTAAGGAGCTGTGTGACCTTATGAAACCTGGTATTGCTCTTGGGTATATTTTCTCATCTATAAACAAAGGACCCTCGAGCAGATAAGCATCAAGATGCTTTCCAACTCCGAATTTCTATGATCCTAAATAGAAAACGTGAAATTTTATTGCTAACAAAACAGTTTTATTTCACCAGGTTTTTAAGTAAAAGGACGTTCTGAAGTTGATTGACCTAATCAATTAATATGCATCTACATTTTTATGAATCAAATACAGTGTTTAGATATATATGTGCATGAGTATTTTTAACTTTCCATCAGGTAAAGCTTGGTAAGACCAGGCTTTATTCCTAGATCAAATGTTCCAGAGGGGTTCTAAGTGAGTAAAACAAGTTAACCATAAAAACACAGATCAGCCTTAACAATTTTGTCAGAGATAATGACAGTGTAATAGAGGGAATTTGAGAAACAATCAGAAATTGTGTGGGGTTCCCCCCCACACACACACAAAGCACATGTTAAATTAACCAGTAATCCTTGAAACTGTACATACCTGATGATTATTTTATGATATCTTGTATTAAAAAAAAAGGTCCCCAAACGCTAGATTTACAGCACTGCAGAATCCCACACTGTTGCAATGCTGTCTTCAATTCAGCCACTTCATATTGAAATTTCACACACAATAATTGGCTGACCTTCACAGCTATGGCAGAAACTAATTAAAGCTGTAAGGCTGTGCTAGCAATGCTTTTGTGCGAAACGTGAAGTTTGGTGATAATGAAATATGGGGTGCAGATGTTATTGTCTTAGATAGACTGTGCCCTTGGTTCACACTAATGAAGAACAGCAATTATTAAACAAAAAGTATTTTTTACCCATTAATTATTTTGTGTTGTGATAGTAGAAATAAAAACACTGTGGCATCTCTCCTACCGGCTTCTCCCCAAAGTGATTTTATGGAACTTTTCCAGCTGACTTCTGTTTCATTAGACATCCAGTTTCTACTTTCTTCTCCTACTGATCTTAGACCTTTGGGAGCCTCAAGCAAGGACCCGGTTAGGTTCAGAACGCAAAGGGTAAAGGGCAAGCTAAAAATGGTCACCCATAAAGATTTTCAGACAGCTGGAAGATAAATAAATGAAGCTTTTTGGAAATAACTTCACACACCAAACAGAGATGTCAGGAGAAATATGATGCCCTCCACACTGTTGGGGTATGATAGACAAAGGTCACTGCTGCCATTGAGGTGCAAGTGGAGAAATAAAGCAGGCCCGAGCTCTGTTTCTTGGTTGTTAGGAGGCTGAGTTTCTATTAATAGGTCAGTGTGGCTTGCAAGACTTCCACTGGGTCAAATATAACAAATCACAGATTTTCAACAATTGAAGAAAAACACTAGAATAAATAAAAGGCACATTGTATGGTTAAGTCTTAACTTTTCATAGGCTAATAATGGAGTCTGCTTCTCTTTATCCCTCTCCTCACTGGCTTTAGGCCACTCAGTTCTCATTAACAGGGTGGAGATGGGAGGGACATGAGTTAAAGTCAGACTGGCCAGTTTCCCTATTTCGGGGAGGAGTTTGAAATTAGATGCCAAAAATAACATTTAACAATTACTTGTGTAATTTTATCCGTTATGCATGCCCCATAGTATCTGTACTCTCCTACATTGGCATCTTAAGGCATTATCTATCAGGTGTCAGCTACTAAAACACAACAATGATGAAGGGTAGGAAGTAGCAGAAGAAGCAGGAGGGGAAGTAGGCACCAGTGGTTTATGTCACCTTAGATTAGGCAAGGAAACAAAGGTTAGTGCTTGGGAGGGAAAGGACCAACGACCATGAAAATACCATGTAGGGGAAGATGTGCCGTAGAATATATTTTAGTCTTTCAGTAACAGAATATTCAGTGGGACTATGAATTCGAGGAGTAATTAATAAAGGTAGTAATGGGTAACATGACTGTTGAGACAATGTGTCTCTTCGTTTTAGGGAAATGGTAAGAACTTACTTTATAAAGGATAGCTATATATATATATTGTCAGATGAAAACATAAACTTGTTTTATGGTTATAAAGAAGTTCAATTGTGTAGAGAATGGTACATATGGTAGCTGAATAGCCAAAGGAATAGACCATACCATTCATTAGACTATCGCTGCTCAGCTCCAACTCCACCCTTCGGTATGCTGCTTTTGATAATAGAATATTTCTTCCTTGCCATCATGCACAGTGTTAAACTGTTTCATAGAGAGGGTACTGCAAGGACAGTAGAGAAGGAAAGGCCATTCTTCCTGGATTCCTGTATTCTCTGTTTGCTCCTGCAGCATACGGTGGCCAGAAGCTCATGGGGTACCAGTGGTGCTCAGCACCAGCAAGTTTCATCAGAATTACCCATTTAGGTGGCTTCTCCTACACCCCAGAGGGTGGCTTTGCAGAGTTCCACTGGTGCAGCAAGCTTCTCTGCCACGCAGTGGGCCATGATCACATGCTCTCCAAGGGCATTTGGATCTCAGTCCTTGAAGGAAGGAGGGCTTCCTGGGGTCCTTCGCCTCACTTCTAGAGGTAGTGGCTGCTTTCTGTATCCATTTCTGTAATCGGTTACCTACTCCTGGCAGATAATCCCCTCTTGTAGTCAATAATCTTTTTCATTCCACTTTCCTTGTTCAAATTACTGTGTCTTTTCTGTCTCCTGATTGGAATCTGACTGATTCAATGATCCTCCCATCTTTAGTTCAACAACTTCTAAAAAAGAAAGAAATGAAGCCTTTTATTATCATGACTTATTGAGTTAAATATGAAAAATGTGCTGGAAAAGGAGGTATTGGTAATAGTAGGAATAATAGAATATAGAATGCAATTGAAGCAATTGTCAGCTTTCAGAAGAAATAGCCGTGAATTACAAAAGGTTACAATACCATGCAATTTTCAATACGAAGAACAAAGCAAGAATATACCAAAAATTTTAACTTTACCATATGCCAAATAAAATTGAAATACAGAAAATGGCGAAAAGTGATGACACAGGCACATTGCTCCATGTCAAAATTGCAGCGTGTCCACTTAGGGATTACAAAAGGCCTCTACTATTAAATTCTTTGGGCCAAAATGTAAAGCAACTACATTGGAGTAGCCCTGAATTCCAGTGCAGAAGGAAACTTAGATTGTCTCAACTTCAGGAACTGGTTTTGTTTCTGTCACTGTTCATCCGGAATACATCTCCAATTCATTTATTTGAGGCAGACTCCTTAGCATCACTAAATTGTATAGACACAAGATCCCATACACAGCCCTCTCTTTACAGCATAATCATCATTTTCCTCAGCAAATGTACCATTACACACAATATGATCAATAATGGAATGGATGCAGTTAAATAGAGCAGTAAAGAGACCTAACTGGGCACATTAATGAGAGACAGAGCAGAGCAATGGAAGTCCGCCCTTCCCCAAGGAGAGAAATTGCCCCTAGGATGTCAAACCATGTTTCTCCTCAGGCTGCTTGGCACGTGGACCTATCGATACCAGGAGTGGAGCTTTGTGATGGTAGAGGCTGCCCATGGGAATGGCATCTGGGGAAAGCAATTCAGGCAAAAAAGAGAGGGTCTTAACTTGCTCAGTGGGAAATAAGTGAATTGCAGTGCTCCTGACCAGGTGTCTTGTCTGATACTTCTATGCTAGGAGTGCCCCTTTGGCTTAGAAAAAATAATGTCAAACTTTGTTTCAAGCCAGAGCCCTGGGGACAGCTAAAACTGGGTTGCTGCAAAGAACTACTTTTTTAACCAGAGGCTGAGCAAAGTGCTGCTAATAAAACATTGGATGTCCTTCTGGCGGTTTCTTTCGGACTAGGCTGACTTTTGAATGATGGGTCTTTGGCATCTGCCTGTTTTTAGCAAAGTTTTAACTGTGAGGTCCTGTTTGTGTTGGAATCTTATTTGCCCCCATGAGGGTAATACTGCTTTAAGTCGGAAATAGAGAATGACAGTGACTGTGAAGTCAGTTCTTGTGAGTGTGTCTAAGTTACCAGGGAGGGCAGTTTGCTCTCCTTCTACCAACTACTGTTAGGAGCATGAGGAAATTGCTGCCCTGCTCTACTAGTGTTATAAAGTGTATTGCTGGTTGTCCCCCTAAATCAGTGGTTCCTAAACGAGGCGTGCTTTGGGGATGGGTCCTGCCTCTGGATATTCAGATTGAGTAGGTCCTGGGCGGGGGACAAGCATCTATATTTTGAACCAGTATCTCAGTTGGTTTCCACACAACTGTTCTGGGGACTGTGGTTTAGTAATCACTACACCTAATGATACAGATTCTTCAAAGGCTAGGAGGGCCTAATGTGATAAAAAGTTGAAAGTGGAAAAATTGGTGCTCTTTGGGACTCATTGCAAATTAGAAGGAGACCTGGCAATTTGGAGAGGTCGGTATTAAACTAGCACAACTAAAGATGGAAGAGTTTAAATGGATGTGGTTCGGGCAGCACTGTTGGTAGAAGATCTGGCTCAGTCTGAATTCAATATTGCCAGCACCATAATATACATCTTCAGGGGATACATTCTCATTGTGTCCTCTGTCAGTGACACTCCTTGGAGCACAGTTGGAAACTGTGTTCAATAATCAACACATAAGAAGCATACTCATTATGGTTCAGTTCACGTATTTCATCATTGTGGCCTCCAAATTAGGAAAGGTGACTACTGTTGACCAAAGGGGATCTAGGACTGAAGGGTTAGGTGGCAGAGATTCCAAGGCTGAGGAGGAATGGGGAGAACATTTGGTCTACGTCACTTTGTAGTTTGGAGCATAAGAGGCAATTTGTTTTTCTTTGTTCCAAATCAAGAAGAACTTGCTTTTGGAATGTTGTTGAAGAATATCTTTTATTTTTCCATGGTGGGGATTCATTTATGCTAATTTATTCACACTCTTTTACAAGGAGCTCATTAAAAAGAGTAGTGCAAAGTTGAGAGACACATGTGATTGATATCAGGGCACAGCCCATGGTCAGGTAACAGGACAAGATTACTGGTTCCATGGAGAGATCACACACATAATTGCCCTGTCAACAACCAGCATATGTTAAAGTCAGGTTCATGCATGCAAAATGTTTGTTGGCTCATTCTAAGGATAATGTATGTTCCATGTAGATTCACATGAAAATCACATACCCACAATATACATCAAAATTCTGATTAATTATTTTGTAGTTACACATTACACACCTCCTACCAGGTAATCTTTCATGCTTAAAATATCTTATACCAAGTTGACTGGATTGCCTCAGTCATGTTCATTGAAACCTGGGTTAAAGGTCACCTTCTTAATCATTCATTGGATCACAGTATATTATTATTTGTTACAGCACGTATGTTTGGATACATCTCAGGCCAAATATAGTTTCCCAGTGAAAATAATAAAAAATAGTCAAAACATGATACAGTGTATTTCCTTGATTCAGAGCAATCATTTTTAAGATTCATCCTCAAATGTTTTGAAGGGAAAAAAAGATAAAACCCCAAGCATTAAATGCACATACTGTTCATAAGTAATGTCTTGATTTCAGAAATGCTAGAATATGAAAAAGGAAAAGAAAAGAAAGGAAAAACAAAACCAAAAAGCATATATCTTTTTTTAGTTTTTTAAATTAAATATAATTTATTGTCAAATTGGTTTCCATACAACACCCCCGGTGCTCACCCCAACAGGTGCCCTCCTCAATGCCCATCACCCACCTTCCCCTCTCTCCCACCTCAGTTTGTTCTCAGTATTTGGTTTGCCTCCTTCCTCTCTGTAACTTTTTTTTCCCCCTTCCCCTCCCCCATGGTCTTCTGTTAAATTTCTCAGGATCCACATATGAGTGAAACATATGGTATCTGTCTTTCTCTGCCTGCCTTATTTCACTTAGCATAATACTCTCCAGTTCTATCCACGTTGCTGCAAATGGCCAGATTTCATTCTTTCTCATTGCCAAGTAGTATTCCATTGTATATATAAACCACATCTTCTTTATCCATTCATCAGTTGATGGACATTTAGGCTCTTTCCATGTATCTTTAAACATGTATCTTTAAACTGAAGAAAATGAAAGCTATTGTATCACAAAAGATACAAAGTATTTTGTTTAACATAATACTCTGTATCTCCATCCATGTCACTGCAAATGATAAGATTTCATTCTTTTTTGTGTAATATATATGTAAAATATGTAATGTTTTATGTAATGGTAAGTAATATTCCATTATGTGTTTGTGTGTGTGTGTGTGTGTGTGTGTGTGTGTGCGCGCGCGCGCACGTCTGTGTGTCTTTATCCATTCATCTATTGATGGACATTTAGGCTGCTTCCGTACTTTGGCTGGCTATTATAAATAATGCTGCTTATAAACATAGAGGTGCATATATCCTTTTGAATTAATGTTTTTGTATTTTGAGTAGTGCAATTACCAGATCATAGAGTAGTTCTATTTTTAACTTAAAATTTTTTTTAAGTCTTTAAAAAATTTTTTTTAAATGTTTATTTATTTTTGAGAGAGAGAGAGACGGAGATAGAGCGTGAACAGGGGAGGGGCAGAGAGAGAAGGAGACACAGAATCCAAAGCAGGCTCCAGGCTCTGAGCTGTCAGCACAGAGCCCAATGTGGGGCTTGAACCCACGAACCGTGAGATCATGACCTGAGCTGAAGCTGGACCCTTAACCGACTGAGCCACTCAGGTGCCCCTAAATTTGTTTTTAATGTTTATTTATTTTTGAAAGAGAGAGAGAGACACAGAGTGTGAGTGGGGGAAGGGCAGAGAGATAGGGAGACAGAATCTGAAGCTGGCTCCAGGCTCTGAGTCGTCAGCACAGAGCCTGACACAGGGCTCAAACTCACATGAGATCGTGACCTGAGCTGAAGTTGGATGCTTAACCCACTGAGCCACCCAGGTGCCCCTCTATTTTTAACTTTTTGAAGAACCTTCATGTTGTTTTCCACAGTGGGGGCAACAGTTTGCATTCCCACCAACAGTGCACGAGGTTTCCTTTTTTTTCACATCCTCATCAATACTTGTTGTTTTCCTGTGTTTTTTAATTTAGCCATTCTGACAGGTATGAGGTGATATCTCACTGTATTAAAAAGTTTTTTTTCTTAATGTTTATTTATTTATTTTTGAGTGAGAGAGACCGAGCACAAGCAGGGGACGGGCTGAGAGAGAGGGAGACACAAAATCCAAAACAGGCTCCAGGCTCCAAGCTGTCAGCAGAGCCCAGTGTGGGGCTTGAACCCAGGAACCATGAGATAATGACCTGAGCTGAAGTCCACTGCTTAACCTACTGAGACACTCAGGCGCCCCTCATGGTATTTTTGATTTTCATTTCTTTGATGATGAGTGATCTTGAGCATCTTTTCAAGTGTCTGTTGGCCATCTGGATGTCTTCTTAAGGAGGTTTTATCTTGACTTCATACATCTTCATTAGAGATTGAAACTTCTCTGGGCAAATTTGCAGAATGTGTAGATGTGCTTAGCAGGGTCTGTGTATAAGGGATAGAACCATCTCTTAAGAAAAAGTAAATGGTAAGAAGAGACATCCCTAAGGCATAGAAACTTTATCTAATGGCAACAAAAGATAACTTTCAGGTCAGCCCACATGAATTTGCACTTGAGTTCTAGGGATTGCAAGCCAATAAAAGCAAAACAAATAACAGGAGGATCTATTTGCTTTTGTTTGTTTGTGTTTTCTGTTTGTTTTGGTTTTCTTTTTCTTTTTCTTTTTTTGGGGCATAAATCTTTGGAGACACAGATTATGTAAGACAGTGTAACACAAGAGGGTTAGAAGTTCTGACAAGGTTAAAGCAGATTCAAATGCAAAATCCAGGGCTCAAGCCACAGTAGACTAACCTGCAGCTCAGATATAGAACCACTGAAGAGGTCTTCATGCATCCTTGGTATCACAGACAGCCACAAAGACAGGGACACACTGGAGGGCATTAGTGACATTATAGTGGCATCACTGAAGCCTTGGATGATCACTAATGGTGGAGACTGCATACCACTTGAAGGCAGCTGAAGACCTCTCCAGAGAAAGCCAAAACAGGAGAGGAGAAAATTGTTAGATGCCAGATTATCCAGGAGCTCAGGAGAGGCACACTTAGAAAGAAGCTTTCCCAAAGTTGTGTGCGTAGCAGAGGGAGGTGGATAAGGAATGTGACCTTGTTTCATTTCTGGGTGAGGATGGGGCCCGCAAAAAAATTTTGCTATGGTTTTTAACTTTATTTTATTTTATTGTTTATTTGGTTTTGAGAGAAAGAGAGGGCATGTGCAAGTCGGGTAGGGGCAGAGAGAGAAGGAGACAGAGAATCTGAAGCAGGCTCCAGTGCAGAGCCCCACGTGGGGCTTAAACTCATGAGCCATGAGATTATGACCTGAGCCAAAGTCAGACACTTAACCAACTGAGCCACCTGGGCACCCCTTTTAACTTAATTTTCACAGGCTGATCTAGTAAGGTAAACCCAGTTTATATCTGTAAAAGTATGGGAAAGATATTTTGTGTGTTTTAAATGAACTTCCATTTTAATAGCTTACATTAAATAATTCCATGCAATCTGCTCTGTATTTTAAAGAAATCACACAGGGGCGCCTGGGTGGCTCAGTCGGTTGGGTGGCCGACTTCGGCTCAGGTCATGATCTTGTGGTCCGTGAGTTCTAGCCCCGCGTCGGGCTCTGTGCTGACAGCTCAGAGCCTGGAGCCTGCTTCATATTCTGTGTCTCCCTCTCTCTGACCCTCCCCTGTTCATGCTCTGTCTCTCCCTGTCTCAAAAATAAATAAATGTTAAAAAAAATTAAAAAAAAAAAAGAAATCACACAAAATGTAATAGATTACTCTGCTATTAAATATAGGTAACTTAATCCAGAATATTTTAGAAATATATTATTTTCCTATTGTCTGTTCCTATTATTAATCAAGCAAATTAGCTGAGTCAAGTGGTTCTGAATGGAATGTGGACATTTATTATACATAGCAGTGTTAAAAATTATAGAATTAAACTCTCTGTGGTAACTGCATTCCAAAATTTAAACATACAGATGTTTATAAGTCTTGAAGACTAAATATCTAAATAAAGAGTTCACTGATTGGTAGGATTTTTAAATAGCGATTTTTGTTATGATTCAAAATATATTGCAACAAAATGATTAAACAATTTCAAAAATTATGTACATGCCTACATGAGTTCATACACTGTGTGTGTGTATGTGTGTGTGTTTTCTTTAAATGAGGTGCAACATTAACAATTTACATCTTGGTAGATTATAAAATACACTGTGTTTCAGTCTGGGTTCCCTTCTCCCTTTTTGTCATTTATGGTCATTTTAAAAACAATTGGCCATAAAAATGAAAGGATATAAAGAAGTAAATGTGTTTATTGAACAGATGCATCTTTTTATTTAGAATCTTAAATGACATTTAAAAAAGAAACATGGTAAAATTTCAACAGGGACAGCTCATAATTTTACAGTATGTTTCTGAGATCTGGGTGGATCTCACTTTTCCTTTCTATTCTCAAAACCTCTGACACCTGCTTGTTACACGGAGCACAAGGCAATGCATGTTGCCATGATACATAAGAAAAAGAAAAAAAAAAGTCATGTTTACTCCATGAAAGTTTTAGCTTTTTTAGGACTAATGTGTATTAGGCCATACATTCCCATGTGATGTTCTCAGGCTCACAAATGCATCAGTAAAGATGGGAATGGTTGTGTATTGATGGGACTCTGAAAACAAAGTTCTCCTGTTCCCCACTGGCTAAGGCAGACACACAAAAAGTGTTTTCTTTTATGTGTGTTTACAGATAAATAAATGCATTGAGACAAAAACTAATTTGTATCAGCCCAAAAGGTGTAAGAAGTTATATTCGTTTAATCTACAGGGAGGTTAGAAGGTAACATAACATTGCTATTCAAAGACTAGAACGCTTTTATGATGGAAGGAGGTACGTGGGGAGTTATTTTTATGAAAATTATTTGGAAGGATTTTTCTTCCTCATCCTTGGATTGTAGTAACATAGGACTCAAAAAAGCTGTTTTAATTAGAACTCTCAAATTCTATCATTTTTCTTTCTTTCTTCTTTTTTTTAAAACTGGGATGCCAATCCTTTGACCTTGCACTTCCATTGACTATAATCTATATATTTTGGTCTTGCCTAGGAGGCATCTGAAGCAAAGCTTGAGGATTTAAGAAGTGAAGCTTGACAAAGTTTCTTCTCTCCTATAAATTAGAAAATAGAAGTTATGTCTTTCAAAGCATTACAGTTTATTAAATAACTGAATACACACTTTGTTTCTACCCAGTGTCCCTCCTCTGACCAGGGACACTTTGTCTGCAAGGGATGTTTTAACTCTGAGGTCAGTAGGGATTTTCATTGGGTTGACTGCATTGAATCCAAAGGTCTGATTAAATTGAGTAAGTCCAGTGAGAAATAGGCATAGTGCAATCCATGCTTAGAAATGTTCTCATTAAACAGAACTTCAGAAGCTTGCAAATGTTGCCAAATTTAATTTAATTCTGAATATTTTAGGAATGTTGCCAAAGTTGCAACTAAAAATCCCCGGGGGGGGGGGGGCGTTGTGGGGGGAGGAAGATGTCAAGGCTGTTGGTTTGTGGAACTATTTTTTCAAAACATTACATTCAATCTTTCTGTGAGTTTTGTGTGTCTCACTAAACAAACAGGAATGTTAGTAGCTGTGAATTAACTCATGAGGAGAAGGCTTTTTAGTGATGTGACCATGTTCATATAGGGAGCAGCTTGTAACCTTGCACGGGCCCTGCTTTCGGGGTTCCAGGCTTGCCGATTACCTCCATTTAGCTTAACTAGTTCAAATACTTAATAACTGAAATTCACAGACTCTTTTTCTTCAAGCACATTGACAGTCTAAAAGTTAGCTAACAGTATCTTCAGAAAGCTCTATTGTGAAGCTGAATTTTGGTAACTGACACCAATAACTTAACAGCATTAAATCATTGATATTTTTATAGTGGATAAGCTAGTCTGCTTGTAAATATGTTCAAGGATAGCATGGAGGTGGCAGAGAATTATGCTACTACTTTAACAGCTAATAAATCTTTATTTAAGCTGGGGACCTCTAAACTTTAATTAGGCATATGAAAGCAGAGATCATTCTGAGGGTAAAAATATGCCAGTCCTCACAAGAAAAGACATCTGCTTTGTGGAAAAACTTCAAGTTAAAATTTACTCTTCTGTTACTTTGTCAATAGAAAGGCTTTCTGGTAGAAGAGCAAATATCTAACTTAAAAAAAAAATGACAGAAGCAGACAGGAGGCATTCCTGGCACACCCTAGAGGGGGGAAAGAAAAGCTCATTTGTGAACTTTGTGTGCATCATCTGGCTAATTCACATAGACACCTCTCCCCTTTTCTCCTTTCCCCCTTCCTGGGTCATGTAGGGCTAGTCCAGGAACTATGGCGCATTTAGTAGTCCCCAAGATACAGAATTGGCGGTCACCTTGTAATTCGAGATTTTCAATGGAGTGCTTGCTCCCTCACGTCTCCCAACCTAGAAATGTCTCTTCTGCTCACATCACAAAGTATGGCTACACTAAGGTAATACCCCTCCTCCCCAAATATATAACTTATATATCTAAATCACTACTGGGCCTTGAAGTCTTTGCAGATTCCAAGTGCCTCAGTACCTAACACTGCTCCTCATTAACATGCAGAGACCACTGGGGCTGGTTGCATTCTGATTCCAGATTCTTTATCTTGAGTTTGTGTCTTCTCTTGATTTCCTTCTCGAAAGGGTTTCAGTCAGTATGGCATAAGACGATGACCTTGGGAAAGAGAGTAACACGTTAACCATCATCCTTGTTACGCTTTTAGCAAATGTTCTCCTTCTCTAGTGTAGAATTTGGTAGGCAGTGTGGAGGAAGGGATGTAAGTCACAGCCTCTACTCGCATTGAATTCGATCTAGTTCGGGAGATGAGACACACATAGTTGAAGCATGCGGTAGCATCTCAGTTGTCAAAAGTACAGCCCAAGGCAATGTGCACATATGCGCCACAGGACAGGGATAAATAACGTCGGGTTTCTCTGTGGGCCAAATCCAGTCATGGGGCCAACAAAGCTGTTTTTGTTGCTGTTTGTTTGCTTCTCATTTCTCAGGAGTCCTTCATCTAAGACCAGGATAATATATTTTAACAAAATTAGCTTCAGGAACGCAACCTTTGCTTGTAACTTGTGCTGCTTAGAGATGCGCAAATGAAGCCAAATGAACATCATGAAAACAGAACTAGCTTATTCTAGGATGTTTTAATTTTTTCTGCTACCATTTGATACACCTTGTAGATGTTCTTCTGCTTGCATGGTATTTCCTCCAAGACACTTATTTTATGCTAAGAAGGTAACACTGGTGACTCACTTCAAATGTCAACAAGCATCATAAATAATGAATTCAGAATCAGGCTCATATTGCCCAATTAAACAGTTCTTTCATCTGATCAAATGCCATTCAGGCCTTTTTGTGCACTTTCCTTTATGCTACTTTAAAAGTCATCCTGGTATTGTTTTTAAAAAATAAGTAGAGTAGATACTCTCTTTTGAGAAAGACTTTAGATCTAGTCTTAAATGGCAACAGAATGCAATTTAATGCAAATAGAAGAAGTGATGATGTAAGGAGAAATGCATTTAAGTATCCTTTCCAAGATTCTGGAAGTAGGTAATCCTACACTAGGTGCCCATGGTGAGAGCTTAGAGATCTTGGGACTGCGTCTGAAAGGCAGTGTTCAGTGGACTAGTAATCAGGTACCTGGCTTGGCCCTGAGGTTAGGGGCTGACTGGGGGTGGGGGTTGGGGGGTAGGGACTTAAGCAAGGTTCTCAACTCTCAAACCATGATATTTGAGATTTGGACCAGATGACCTCTGAACTTCCTCTCAGTTCTAAAATTCTATGAACTAGCCCAACTTCATCAAAAGGCTACTGTATAATTCTTAATACAAACTTGAGTCTTGTTTCTATTAACGTGAGAAACTGAAAATCTTGCTAGAATACAAATGTTTTTGATCTTCCCAGAACTTTCAATTGGCTGGAGTCTGCAGTAGGCTTTTAGCCTATTGGGAAATGACAGAGACTTATTGGGAACATTTGGGGGTTTCTGAATCATTGCATGAAGCAAAAAAAAAAAAAAACAAAAAACCACTTTACAGAAAGTACAGAAAGTTTCTCTGCAGTGGACTCCTTGATGAAGAGGGAGACTTTGTGATTTTGCTGCCAGTGACAATTGCCTTGTCAGTTCGGGAGTTTGTGGGTTAGTCTTTACATTCAACATGTGTCTGTTTCGATCCAGTTTCCTCAAATGTGAAATGGGTACAATGCCTACTTCAGAGAGTTGTTCTGAAGACTGACAGTATAAAGTCATCTTGTATATCAGTTATATACTGAAAGGTAACCAACCATGCCACGCCATAGTGACTTGACACAAACACCATGTTATTCATGATTATGTGGGTTGGAAATTGGGCAGGGCTCAGAGGAGTCTGCTCATTTCTGCTCTATGTAGTGCTGGCCAGACCTAGAGTGGCTCAGTGCTTATCCATGTGGTCTCTCCCTCCATGTGGCTTTTATCCTCCAGGGTCTTTCTCTCCCCATTGTGACCTGTCTGTCCAGTTGGATAGGCTACAAATTTTAGTGTGTCAGGGATATTCCAAGTGTGAAAGCGGTTCTGGATATGGAAGTCCCAGAAAGCCATTTCTGCTGTATTGTATTTGTCAAAGCAAGTCACAAGTCCAACCTAGATTCAAGGGGTGGACTTGAATGATGGGAGGAATAGTGAAGTCTCTTTGCAATTAGCATGGACCCAGAGAGCCTTGATTTATTAGGGGCCATTTTAAACTATCAACCACATCACAGATAAAGTATGGCACATGAGAGGCACTTGATGAATGGATAATATCTTCCACGTTGCAACTTTTATCAACATTTAACCTTATTAGGTAGGCAGCACATATTAAAAAATTTTTTTAATGTTTATTTATTTTTGAGAGAGCGACAGAGGGTAAGCAGGGGAGGGGGAGGGGCAGAGAGAGAGGGAGACACAGAACTCAAAGCCGGCTCCAGGCTCCACGCTGCCAGCACAGAGCCTGATGTGGGGCTTGAACTCATGAACTGTGAGATCATGACCTGAGCAAAAGTTGGACACTTAACCCGCTGAGCCACCCAGGCACCCCAGGTAGGCAGCACATATTAACTCTCTGAGTTGAGGAAACTAAGAAGAAATGTTGTGTTAGTTGCCCAAATTTATAGTCAATAAGTGGCAATATTAGGACTTAAACAGTTTTCCTGCCTCCAAGTTCTCTGTTCTTTCTGTGAATTACTGCTGATAAATTGGAAAGAAAATGAAATGTGGAGAATGATCAGTGAAAATGCCATGGCTGGGAAGCCTTACAGGGCTTTGCTATTTTAGAAAACTGCATTTACTGTTTATGAGCCAAATGTTGGTTGAAAACGATGAAAGAAGAATATTTTCTTGACTGCATTTCTTAGATATCTTTCTCTAAAATTTAATCACATCTGGGGCAACTTTGCTACTGAGCTCCAGACTCGTATTTATTAGCAAATGATTTCTTGGAGATATGTCCAGAATTTCACATAGTTTCAGCTTCGGCTAAGAAATCTACAGAGAAAACAATAAAGATACTGGAGTTGAGTCAGGCATGATCTGACAAGTATGCCTATCATGATCTTCTGAATTCAATCCTTTAAATTTGTTATGAAGACTATGACTACTTTCAGCAAATATGCAGAATAAAGAAAAGGAAAAAATATTGATGGTTTTAAAAATACAGAATACTCATTATAGTACAGGTCATTATATCATGTTTATATAATATTTAACATCAGTATATGAAATTCTTTGTATAAAAATGTCACACAAAGATTTTTATTCTTTGCATTATAATTGTTATTATTGTCATTATTTTGATGGAGTCCCCTGTTGAACTCTGAATTCTATTTGAACCTGAAACGGTAATCAAAATGTGGGCTATTTGATAATCCCCATGAATATGACTGAAAAGTTTTCATGAAAGCCCCGTAGACTGAACCCATTGAATTTAGAATAGTTCTCATTCTGGTAGAAAGAAGCAGATGTCCCAAACCAAACACACTTGGTTTAATATACTTTTACATTGGCTTTAATGGACAGATGTTTTGACTATGACATGGCAAGACAAGGATTTGAAATGGTGGATTGGAAAGATTTTGTTCATAAAAGTAATTGCTCTTACATTACAAAGTGCAGGATTTACATGTGGAAAATGTCAGCCTGTTGCAGCATCTCATGATGGATCGTGTTACCACAAGCCATGGAATTCACTAGAAATAACCAACTTACTTCTGAGGGGCCCTTTTAATAGGCATCACATACAGAATGGCAGGAAGGGGGAGCCTCACATCTAGAGTCATTCTAGTTATGTAGTTGATCCTTGGTTATACACTTGCAGGATTATCTATGACTTTTTTTTTTCCCCAACAGAATGTGGCTTCTGTCTATATTATTTTACAAGCTAAAAGCAATTTTTACATGCCCAGCAGTATTTAAACAGCTTTACAAGTATAAAGAATATATTTTATCCTCATAAGAACTCCTAAGAATAGGTGAGAAAATAATGTCTAGAGAAGCTATATGACTCACTCAAGGTCATACTGCTAGTAAGTGACAGAAACAATATCTTAGTAGTTTCAGAGTCCAATGCTCTTAACTCAGAGTCTGCTCTCTCTCTCTCTCTCTCTCTTTTTTAATTCTTCATCAAGTGGATGGTAGGAGCTGTATCTAATTATTTGTGTGGTTTAGGAAATTTTTAGGTAAGAATGTTTTAGAGAAGTGAAATTATTGCCCCAGAACTTATCCCGAAGTTAGTTCACAAGTAATTTTATTCCTGAATTTGGAAGTCAAAGGGTCCTCCATCCCATTAAATAGTCACAAAGACCTAACACTGATTCCATGCACTTTATGCCTTGGGCTCTACTTCCTAAATGCTTATTTTGACATATGAGATGAGAGATAAAGGGACAGAAAATTTAGAAAATATAAACCTATTTGTCCTAGTACAGAACCCAAGAAAAAATGTCATGATAATGGCTCTGCATTATTAGCAAAAGATTAACTAATGTTCACTACCCTTTATTTAGATGGCAGGGAAATAAACAATATATGTTAAAAAGTCTGTCCTCAAAAATGCTCAAAAGTTTTAGACTTTGGTTGCTCTGCAGGCTAAGCTTGTATAATGAGAGATCATATTTGTGGAAACCCTGTTCCCAGCAGTGCCACATAACTAAGTAAAAGACGCATCGTTGTGGAAAGAACACTGGGTGAGTTGGAGACACTCTCCCACTAGCTTGCTGATAAATGATCTGGGCAGGTCATTTATCCTCTCTGTGCCTCAGACTGCTTATATGCCTCCCTCAAAGAGTTATTGTAAGGATGAAATGAAATAATGTATGTGAAAGTGCCTAGTATGTAGTGTGTTCTCAATAAATATTTGTTAAAGAAAAAAGTAACATTGCATTCCAACGTCAAAGATGAATTATTTTTGAATTATGCCTTGGATATTGTTTGTGCAATAATATACATGTGGAAATATGGATAAAGGAACAGAAGTGATTGTCTTGGGATTCTTCAATAATTACACTACCTTCCTTTTGATTTATCCAACTTTTTTTTTCTTTTTTTGTCTTTTACCTACTTTGAAGAATATGACTATTCAAAGACAGAATCCTTCTCTTTGATAAAACCCAGATGCATAGGGCAAAATGCATTTCCCACAGAAATTCATTTAGGGACCATAGGGTCCAGGAACTCTTCTCTTGGAATTCTGCCACCCATCCATTGTGTTCTCACTTGGCAAGAGGGGATGGAGAGTGGATTGTGACTCAGAAAATGACTAAGAAAGAGTCGAGCAGGTCATCAGCCTCTTCCAAACACAACCCCAGGCCCCCAGCATGACAATCAACGTAAAAACCTAACTGTATTTGTTGTGTAAAACAATTAACATGATAGGGGGGTGGAGACAAAGGGTAGAGAGGATTCAGGTTATCAAATGACCTGGAATTTTTAAAAAATATTTATTTACTTTTGAGAGAGAGAGAGAGAATGAGCAAGGGAGGGGCAGAGAGAGAAGGAGAGAGAGACAGAATCCCAAGCAGGCTCCACGCTCAGCAGGGAGCCCGATGGGGGGTTCGATTTCAGATCTCACGACCCACCATGAAATCATGACCTGAGCGGAAATGGAGTCAGACGGTTAACTGCCTTAGCCACCGGGGCACCCCAAAGTGATCTGGAATTTATTTTTCATATAAAAATGCATATGTCTCCCTCCTCAACCAAAATTTTTTTTTTTAATTTTTTTTTCAACGTTTATTTATTTTTGGGACAGAGAGAGACAGAGCATGAACGGGGGAGGGGCAGAGAGAGAGGGAGACACAGAATCGGAAACAGGCTCTAGGCTCTGAGCCATCAGCCCAGAGCCCGACGCGGGGCTCCAACTCACGGACGGTGAGATCGTGACCTGGCTGAAGTCGGACGCTTAACCGACTACGCCACCCAGGCGCCCCCCTCAACCAAAATTTTAGATACTGCTCTAAAGTAGGAGGTGGGGGTATGAATATTTTCTCATACCTTTCCAGGAGATTCTGATACCCACCCCTAGTCCCCCAACTGTGAGAACTACTAGTCTAGTATATTAATTACATCTGTCTGCAGTTTGACTCACCCCATGGCCAATATCCTCAGGACCATAATGACCTAAAGCTGATTACCAACCGCCCCCTTTAGGCGGAGCTGACACCCTCAACATTCCCCTCATGAAATGGCATGTATCTTTTACACTAGGCCTACTTAGTCATTTTTGTAATCTGCTTGGCCTTTATTGACCTTCAGACATGTGCAAGAAGGGACCCTGTCCTAGTGCTATTCTTTAGTGAGCTCCATCTAAGCTCTCTTTCAGCCATGCCTCTCCCCATTGGATGAGGAGTCCTTGGGACAAATGGGCTTATCTTGTCAGACACCCACTCTTCCTTTTTGTTTGTGTTTTTCTAACTTAAATATGCTTAGGAAAAACCTGGGCATCTTGCTAACATACAGATTCTAATTCAGTAGTCCTAGAGTGGGTCTGAGACGCTGCATCCCTAATTATCTCGTGTTGCTGTGAGTAGCAAGGGTCTGCCCCACATACCCAGGCTCCTGGTATTCCTTGAGCAAATGATGTCAAGCCTGTATGGCCTCTTTCCTGGGTCTTGAAGACAGGTTCTGTGGCCAGCGTGGTATCCAAGGCCTGAGAGGTGGTCAAGGGCGTGCTTAGGGTAGGGGTCTGTGAACACAGTTTAGAAGGGTGAAGACCTTGAAGTGCAGAAAAGAGCCAGAGGTCAGAAAAGAAAAGGGCAATCACAGGCTTTATGCTGAGATTGGGATTATGGACCATGAGCCAACTCTCCCCATATTACCATATTCTAACACAGAATTCCAAGCAGTCCAAGAATTCTGAATTCAATGTTAGCTTCCGAGGTTGTTAATTAATGTAGGAAAAAAGAACACATTTTACTTTAACCGTGTGTTACCTTGACTGTATATACTTTTCAGCATAAAAACGTGCAGCATGAGGACCTCCATTTGTATTCCTGCTGTAGGCCCCCAAATTGTTAGAAGTGAGCCAGTCAGTAGGCAGCCATATTTGTAACCACCTTTTTCCCCTCACCTAGATCATTCTGAGCATAAACATTACATGACAAAAGGATCAACGGAAATTATTACTTTTGACTTGGACATTTCTTTGGCAGCTGCATGCATTTCTTTCCAATGTCACTTGAATCTCTTTCACTGGCCACACGTGTCTCTTTCATAAGCAACTTTAATATGTATATTGGACTATGCAGTACTGAACTCTCTGGGGTGTGAAGGAGTCACAGTTTCTTTTGGTTAGCAGTGTTTGCAAATGTGACTCCAGTTTTAGGACAATGAAACCCACCCAGTTCAAAACAGAAGGCTGGCTTGCAATACTCTTTCTTTTCTTTTCTTTTCTTTTCTTTTCTTTTCTTTTCTTTTCTTTTCTTTTCTTTTCTTTTCTTTTCTTTTCTTTTCTTTCAAACCCATTCTTGCATCCTATTACAGTAGCATAGTTTTACAAATTCTGGCTTAGGGTCAAATCTTAGCCCCACCATTTATAAGCTCTGTGATTCTAACTTTTCTAGGCCTCAATTTCCTTCACCCCTAAAATGGAGACAATAATGTTTGCCTCTTAGGGTTATTTAGAGGATCTAAGGAGATAACACATATGAAAGTCTTTAGAATTGTATTTGTGGGGCACCAGGGTGGTTCAGCTGGTTGAGCATCTAAGTCTTGATTTAGGCTCAGGTCATGATCCCAGTGTCGTGGGGTTAAGCCCTGCTTTGGGCTCTGCACTGAGCTTGGAGCCTGCTTAAGATTGTCTCTCTCCCTTTCTCTCTGCTCCTCCCCTACTTGTACAGTGCTCTCTCTCTCTCTCTCACTGTCTCTCAAAATAAACAAACAAATAAGTGAATAAACTTTATAGAATTGTGTCTGTGTCAGCCTGATAATATTTGCTATGATTATACTTTATTCCATTTTTTTACAGTTTTATTGAGATATAATTGATACACAAAAAATCACACATATTTGATATACACATTTTGATGAGTTTGGACATACGCATTTACTCATGATACCACAGCCACAATCAAAGTTTGTTCATGTTTTACCTGCTTATTGAAGCTGTATAAATGCTTTCTTTTCCCATTGGTTTTTCACTTATTTGAAGTCCTTTATCTTTGATAGTCATTATTTTACTATTTAACTTTTACTTACATTCTACTGTGTATTATGGGTCAACATGGTTTTTCTGATTATATCATAATACGCTTTAGGTCAAGGAAAATACCTTTATTTTCTGTCCTCCACAGCACAGTGTAAAATACTGAACACAAGAGAGACCCTCAAATCTCTATTAATTGTGAAAGGGTGTTTAAGAACAGCTAGGGCTGATCTGGTTTGAATGTTTAAGAACAATAGAAAGAGGAAATGGCTCAAACAGGGAAGGGGTTGTAATCACGAAAAAGCAGGGATTGGAGAAGGGGAATCACTCAATTGGCTGAGCAAGAACAGAGATTAAACAACTGAACGTCATCTGGCAGAACTTGGTGGAAAGGCTGACATGCTTCTCCAACTGGGTGAAGGGGGCAGGGTTGCTTGAATTCATGTTGAGTAAGAGCCTCTTACCTCAGAGATAGGCTTATCTCTTTGCTTGGCCTCAGTAAACCCTCTGAACATAACTATTATAAGACTGCACCGTGAGAGAGGTAATTGACACAGGGGTCATCAAGAAAAAAATAGGATTAGAGTAAAGGATTTTGCAAAGGCGGTGATGTGTACTCTTGTATACTGCTTTCTCACTCTGGCCGGCTCTGCTGACTCACAGGAAAGCCAGTCCCCTCCTTCACAGTCGACCTTATCTCCCTCTCGTTTGCCTAAGGCATCATGCGAGCTGACTGCAGCTGGATATAGGGTCGAAATAGGGTCTGGCTGGTTGTAGGCCACAACATGGGAGCAAAACAACCGAAGGATTTAGCAAAACCCTAATTTGTTTACCCCCTTCTGACAGAGGAATGTTGATGTTTATTTCTGAGGCTGTGGTAGGACACTTAGTTCAAGAGTTCTGACACATTAACGCACCACACAAGGTTAGTAGCCCACTTGTCCTTTATTAATTTGTTGGTGAATATATTTGTGTTTTCACATCACACCAAAAAATGCAGGAAGGGATGCAGTTTTGACATTGTTTCTTTACCCTTGCACTCCGTGTAAACAGAAGTTGTCTATCTGGCAGTCTAGAGCTGTATGTAAAGCCCCTGTTTACTTAATCTGAACGTCCGTTTCTTTTTTGCTTGGTCTGCAAAATAAATGAAACGAAAGAGTGTGCCGGAATCAGAATTGTGTGAGTCTGAAAAAGACATTTGGGTCACTGAGTAACTAAAAGCACCCTGTGTTTACATGTTTCTGCAGTTTCTGTCATTGCAGCTGCATTACCGCTTATAACAACTAATCTCTTTTTATTTGTATTTTACTTTATTTTATTTTGTGTTAAAGGCGCTTTTAAGCCATGTCTTCCAAATGTGTTCAAGGTTTCATAACTGTCTTAATAGTGTATACACATTATAGTGACGGCAGTGAATTTCCTCCAGTCTGGATTTTGTTAAGAGTGACTTTAAGAATGGTTTGTAGGACAATTAAAATGTGTTAATCTGTATTTGAAAACTTGATCCAGTTAGAAATCAGTTTTCCATCCACTTAGATTTTGCCAAAGTTTCCTATGTCACATAGCTGGGTTTTCCTGAGAGGCAGAAAAGGGAACTGAGGGAAAGGCAGTGCTTGGGAAAGCCTGGTAGTTATGCTAGATTTTAGGCCTCTGGGCTGATGTCCTCTTAACCTAACCCATGTTCTGCTTCAGGAGAAAATGATGCACTGAAGGGTTGGAAATGGGGCTTGAGCAAGCACACTTTTCATGCTCAACAAAGCCTAACGTCATTTCACTATACAATTTGAGTTATGTGTGTGCTTTTAATAAACCAATCCTCACAAAAAATAAATAGATTTGTTCTGCTTAAACTGGCATACAAAGAGCTTGGGGGAAAAAAATCTTTAACACCTCTGGGGGATTGGAAGGTAACTTCACACTCCAGCTTCATGTTGGGAACGTGTGATAACAATTTGACAGGAAATAAGTGGATCCTGTCTCAGGCCTTGGGAGGAGACTAGACCCTGGAACATAATGGTGTGAGTCTGGAGGCCAGGGAGCTTCCCGCCCAGCAGGGGGTAGCCAAGTGCCAGTAAATGGGAAGGAATTCAACTTCCTAGGATCCATTCAGCGCCAGCAACACAGCTCTCTGATTCTAGATGCGGTGTTCTTCTCCAGTGCTTAGATTCTGTGTACTCCAAAAGGAGCCACTTACCTGAGTGCTTGAGCCTATGTAACATTTTTTTTTTGAAAGGGATCCCAATAAAGGGGTTGAAAGAGTGCATTTATCTGCCCAAGGCTTAGATGGAAAGCTGGTGGGTTGAGGCAAGTTTTACTTTTCCTTCTGATTCGATTTCCTTCTCTCCCAGTTGGCAGAAGCCCAGAATCCCCCGGGAAAGATGGAGAGAGACCAAGAAGTCAGGCCAGCCACCCTGGCTTGGCATAAACATGACAGTGTGTGTGAGTGTGTGTGTGAGTGTGTGTGTGTGTGTGCGTGTGTGTGTGTGTGGTGTAGTTTCAGGGAAGCCAGAGGACAGAATCCCCATAACCTTCCCTGAGAAAACCTGGGATCCAGCATCCAGCAGGTGAGCCCCTAGGATGTCCAGTAAAAGCCTGAGTGGAAGAGAACCTGACGAACTGCTGGGCTGCTGGGGAGAAAAAAATGCCAAGCTAAGCTCCTGGTAGGGAGAAGGGGGGAAGGTGACAAGGTCACTGAAGAAAAAATAGTTTTCAGGAAACCTGTGTTCCTTATTATCTGCTGTAGAAGGAGCTTGAGGCTGCACCACTGCCTGTGCCAAGTGAGAACATTCCAGCCCCAGGGTTTCCCTAGCCCGCTTCACCTTGTTGCTTCCCACTCAGGCCATTTTCGGTTGATGCTGCTTTTCTTTGTTCTGTTTTCTCCCAGTGCAATGAACCCTTACATTATGGGTTTCTGTTGTAGTTTTAACCTCTAATACACAACCATTACATCTTATCTCGTCTTCTAAATTACTCTAAAATCCAATTACAAACCCCCCTCTCCTTTAAGAGCACACAACTTGCCACATTACTGAAATGCTGGGCTGCTCTTTTGTTTTTCTAAATTAATAATAACTACCATTTTCCGTCTGCTCTTTGCATGGGAGTCTTTTATATCACCACACAGCTTTCCAAAATGCATATTATGATTCTTTGCTACATCTTTGCTGGGCTGCAAAAGAGCTAAGGATGATTTTCCAAATATTCATAAAGGATCTGTCAGTTTTTAATATCAAAACATTTGAAACTCTACAGTCCTTAAAAGAGAAAGCATTTTAAAATTTACCAGTTAAAATTTCACTACTGCTTTGCTTTGTTATGGTGAAATAGAAGTCCATCACTTTTAGGTTTTCAAAGGTTAGAATGGATTTTGTTTACTAAAATTTTTATGGGTTGAAAACTCTTAGTTCTACTAAGGTTTCAAAAGCACAAGTGAATTTTTAAATCCCACACCCATTGTGAGTTTCTTGAATCTACAGGAGGGAGGGCACTACCTTAAAGACAGATTCAACATCTATAAATTATAGAAATGTCTAAGTGAACACGCCGAGAACATTTTAGGTAAAACTTTAACCCTACCAAGAATATCCTCAAATACTTTTTCTGACAAAGAGGTGATTGTGATTTTTAATAGAAAATTGCTTTTAGGAAAATGTGTTAAATTCAAATATGATATTAGAAAAAAATCTGACTTGTTTAGTGTTTTATAATCACAGGTATCTAATTGAACTGAAATTGCTATTCTTATTTGCAAATTCATTTAGTCTTAGAGAGAGGATATGTGACATACTTAAGGCATCTGATTATGTAGCAACAAAGTATCTTGGTATGTAATTATTAAAAATGTGTATATGGCCAATCGGCCACTCCGCTTTTAACTTCACAAGCGTAGGCAGCGTTCAGTGGAGCTCTTCAGTGTAAAGTTTATATGTGTGAGTCCTTTCTCATGCTCAGGCTTTAGCTGCTCAGGATAAATATATTATAGCATGTTGGGAAAATTGGAAAAGTCCTAAAGAACATGTTAAATTTCATTTGAACCTTTAAATACAACACCTCTAGTTATATTTTTGTTTATTTATTGTACCCTATGGTTAAATCTTTATCCCCTTAAATATTAAATACATGAAAGTCCAGTTATTTTGCTTTAATAATTTCAGCATTTTCCTGGGGCATCTGGGTGGCTCAGTCGGTTGGTTAGGCGTCCGACTTCGGCTCAGGTCATGATCTTGTGGTCGCGAGTTCGAGCCCCGCGTCAGGCTCTGTGCTGACCGCACAGAGCCTGGAGCCTGTTTCAGATTCTGTGTCTCCCTCTCTCTGACCCTCCCCCCTTTCATGCTCTGTTTCTCTCTGTCTGAAAAATAAATAAACATTAAAAAAAAACTTAAAAAAAATAATAATTTCAGCATTTTCTGAGGCCAAAGTGAAGTCCAAGCAAACAGATAGAGTGTAACTCAAGTGGCAACACTTGAAACTTACAGGCCAGGAAGGACATGGTAATCGCTACATAACATAATCAAATTCAAAATATAGGAACATGATTGCTACCATTACTAAAACTCAAGGAAAATGGAGATCAGGAAAAAAAATCATAAACTATATAAAAAAATTATAGTTTTTCATTCTTACAGTAATTATATATCACATGTACAATAGTTATACATATGCTAATATATACTATATATTGTATGTTCTTTTTAGTTGTCTTGAACAAATAGACTCTATAATCTTATTTTAATCATGATGAAAGCATTGTACCATCATTTAATATTTCAGTAGCACTAATGAAGCTTCTTTCCTCCCTCCTTCCCTTCCCTTCCTTCCTTCCTTCCTTCCTTCTTTTTTCTCTTTCTTGCATTTTAGAATTTTCAGTGAAAATAAAACCTAGCTAGAATTATTTTTCCCTTGCACCTCTAAATTCTGAATATTATCTTGTAGTTTCAGTGCATCTTAAACACCATCTATTAGTTTTGTTGGGCAGAGTATAGCACAACTCATACATTTCTTTAAGGTTTAAATGTTTTAAGAATTGACATTATCTACTTTGCTTAGAAATATATATACTTAAGCATTCTACTAATGTGTTCTTAAAGACCCTCTGATTTTTTTCTTAGCTTTTAATAAGTTTTTAACCATGTGGATATAGCAGACTCAATTCACACAATCCAAATTTATAGGTAGCCTTTGTAGAATTTATTATTTTTTTTACATAAAAGTACATTTCTCAACGAGTCTGTACTGTTGCATAGCAAATTTTAAAAGAAACATTTAAATTAAAAATTGTATTATTTTGCATACTTTATGGGTCTGCATTTTTTTACATTTTAAATTAAGATTTTTGGGGCTTGTTGGCAGGTTGAAACACGGACTATTTGGACTCTAAGCTCTTTAAAAAAAATCTATTACTTATATCTGCTAAACAAATCAAAAGCGACTATGTCATACATGGCATTTAAAAAATAGTATCTAGAAGATAAAACATATTCTCCTAATTTATAAGCCACCCCTAGCAAGACTTTGAGGTTTTGTGTCGATTCGGAGATAGACCAGGCCTTGGGCCGCAGGAGCACCATTTGGGGTGACGTAGCAGTAAATTACTCTGTAGGGCCCTAGAGGCCCAGCAGAGTTAATGCAGCTTCCAGGAAAACGGAACACCTGGCTAGTAACTCAGGCAGGAGGACGGCCTGATTGAATGTGTCACAAGCATGTCTCAATCGTGATTTTTAAAGAGCAAGATGTGACACTGCAGCAGGCTTTCCTCCCTCTTCTTTCCCACCCTCCGTTTCTAGGGGACTGAGCACCCGGGCACCCTCCCTGCAGCACTGGGAGATTATTATGGTCTTAAAAGTGAAAGCCTATAATTTAAAGTCATAATTCCACCTTTAAAATGGAGATTGAAATACAGTAATATAAAATACATAAGGCATCAAGATGTAGCCAATGTCTCCTCCCATTAGATTTCTCTATTTACAAGGGGGACAGTAATAACAAGTGTATTTTCCATATGATTGTACAGCTTCTCCATTTAAAACGGGGGCAAGAGCTCTACTAGACCCAAATTTCTTTTAATGCCTACTAAATGAAATTACCTGGACCTAAAATAAGATAAAATGAAATAAGAATTTAAAGCCTAGAAAAGGCGGCACCAACTTTTTAAGATATCAGATATTTCTTAGAAAACAATATCTTGGTCAGATAGATGTAAATGAACATACAGATTGTTTCCCTTAATATACCAAGAGCCTACCAAAAATTTAAAAAAAAATGCTAAGCGTAGAAAGGATTGCCATTGCCAACTCCTTGACTTTAGAAACAAAAGAGCTCAACACATTTGGCAAACTCAAAACATCCCCTCCCCTACGTTTAAAAGTCATGTTTATGTATTTATTTTTTACAGCACTTCAAAGCTTTTTCATGATGCTGTGTACTGATTTTAAAATACCAGTTTTAAATACTAAATAATGGAGAGATAAAGTTTTCTGTGAATCAATTTTTCAGCCACGTGAGGAGAAAAACTATATGGAAAATGATTCTACTTTCACAAGGAAGGAAATGTCATGGGCCTCTGAATTGGGGACTAAAAGAAAAAAATTCTTGCACTGGTGCCTACTGGAAATTACTCAGAATAAGTATCTTTTTTTTTCCCTTGAAATAAAGTTCAAGGTAACATTTAAATGAATAATTATTTACCATTTTGTTAAATGTTGGCGTGTATGGCAGGAATCATCTATTAGTACAAATGCTTTTTCTGCTTAGAATGGCTCATTAGTTTCTTTGTAGGCTGCACTGGTTTTAAGATTCAAATTCAAAATCTCCTCTGATTTTGCTGTTCCATTTCTGGCAGCTGGCCAGCAGCAGATATGCATAATATTTCACTGTTAGACCTTGCAAACATTATATCCTGCTGTGCTAAAGAAAACATTGTGTTTCTTACCACATGAAAATAATCCATCACTTTTCAATCAGCACACAAAAAAAGCTCTACCTGTTTTTTTCCATCAGACTCAAGAAAAATTAATGGCCCCAATGTGAAAGGTGGACCCTCCATGCATGATCCATTAAAGTACAAACTAATCAAAATATATCTAGCATCTGATTTGCTAAGCAAGATGGAACAAAAGAGGTGTGATGAAAAAAATAGATCCTTCAAGACCCATACAACCTTGTTCTATCAGTATTAACCTTATTTATTTTAAATGTGGGAGGACATAAATAAAAGATCATGAAGTGGATCCGTGGAATTCAATCACTTCAAATAGGCACTCTGTATTTATCTGGAAGAGATGGCTGAAGGCACCTACTTGTGGACTGGAGGAAAATGTTACAAAATGAAAAAAAATGTTTTGAAAAAGTAAAGAAAGACAGTTAAAAGTCCCCTGCTTCCCCCCAGTTGGTCACTAGACAACATACTATATTAAAGTAAAATTTTTCTTTGGGAGCAAAAGTATAGTATTTTGTCAACTTGTTCATGCCTTTAAAAATAATTTCACGTCTTCAGCAATGCTGATGTTATAGCTAATTTTAAGTGAGGCATGAAGATTTTTCTCTCCAGGGCCATATGACTTTTGCTACAATATTCTAATCAGAAAGATAGCCATATCAAAAGAGTGCCAGTTAGAAAACAATCTATTTTACAACTGTTTAATGTTTCCATTGGACTTGCTTGGATTTCTTTGCTACCGCTGGGTTTTGGAAGATTTCTCTCTCTCTCTCTCTCTCTTTTGGTATGATGTGTGTCTTGCAGCTTACTGCATTAATAAAAGTGTATTAAGAAAAATGCAGACAGGGGAATATAATGCTAATACTAAGAAGGTATCTATGCTTATAGTTGTATACATAAAATATGTTTTTTTTGTTTTTATTTTTGTCTTCTTATGACTTTGAAATACCATGCTATGCTTTTAACTGGTATTCTAGTTTCTTTTTCTTTCTTTCTTTCTTTCTTTCTTTCTTTCTTTCTTTCTTTCTTTCTTTCTTTCCTTCCTTCCTTCCTTCCTTCCTTCCTTCCTTCCTTCCTTCCTTCTTTCTTTCATCTCTAGTTGAGGTTGAAATGGTCCTTATCTGAATATCTCACTTCCCACATCTTAATTTCCATGTCATTGATCCCCATTGAATGAGAGAATAGAGTTCCAGAGTTGAAAGGCTCAAAACCTATCATTTTGTATTTAAGAAAAGTGAAGGTCACAGATTTTAAGTGATTTATCCAAGGACACTCAGTATGGGTATGATAATGCTGGGATCCTCAGGAACCCCATATTAGTGCTTTCTTCACTACACAGGTGGTTCTCCTCTCCCAGAGGAGTGCTTGTCAAAGTTTAATGTGTATGCACATGATCTTGGAATCTTGCTAAAATGTGGAATTTGATTTATGAGGTCTGGGGTTGGGAGAAAATCTGCATTTCTAACAAGATTCCAGAGCATCCTGATGCTGATTTGAAGAACACACTCAAAGTAGGAAGGATCAGAGAACTCTGTCATATTCTTAGACTGGCTTTCAAGGTCCTTTGAAATCTAGTCCTGTCTTCTACTGGTCTGTATGAATGTTCCAATGTAGAGTACTTGCTCACTTATTGAATACCCTTTGAGTGTTTTGACTCCAATTTCCTTATTCATTCCTCTGCCTCTCTTTGCTTCATTGCAATTAAATTAAATTCTTTTTCAAGAATAAACACAAATGTCAACTTTTCCATGAAAATTTCCTTGCAATCAAATATAAAATGATCTTTTCCTTCTCTGATCATGTCTAGCACTCCTTCCATCCTTCCTTCTTCACTGAGGTAATTGTAAACTATTGTTCTGATAGCTTTATTATGTAAGCACTCAATACAAGTGTTGAGTTCCTAACAAAGAGAGGAATACCATTAAACTAATCAGTACAGACTGATGCATCTGAATTATTATCATCTACTTTGTTCTTGATTATTAAAGAGTATTTATGGAAAATATAAATTTAGTAGTAATATATTATAAATATATGTGCATCTGATTTCATAGTTATATGAACATATATCAGTCTACGTTATATTTCAGTGGACTTCTTTTCCAAAGTTAGTAAATTTCTCACAAACCATCTTTTTTCAAAAACTGTTTCATTATGGAGCAAGTTTTTAGGAGGTGGGGTATTTTGAAAGAAAATAGAACATTAAAAAAATGTAAGCATGTCTTAAGTGAATATTCTTGAACTGCTCTCTAGTATCTCAGCATTTTAAAGGCTACAGAAAAATTGGAAGAAAGGTCAAATGAGGCTGAGGAGGCCAAAGGTAAACTATGTGAAGAAAGGACACATTGGATTATATGTGGATTATATGTGGATATATATTATATATGTGGATTATATATAATAAAGGATTCATTGATGGATTGACTTACTGAAATAAGCCTAGGATTGACCAACTCAACTATGCTAAGGCATTGTGCTGGGGATCAAAGGTAGAGTCTTAACATTACATTGTCCAGAAAAATCTCTCCTTATAGTCTTCTCTGAAATTGGAAAGAAAATTAGAAATATAGTCTAAGTCCTTAATTTTGCATGATATTACCGGCTGGTTAATTGAAAGACTCTAAACAGTGGAGAATTTACCACAAGTATATTTTACTCAGCTATATTCATATTACTATGGTTGTTTATTAGAGACCAATGTTCTCAATATATTTAATTGTGTTTACATGTATATAAGAGAATTGTTTTCTTGAGGCCATATCTTTACATAAGAATAGAAAGCCTTTAATAGAAAAGCACACACATATAATACTTGCCAGAGATTAATACACTATGTTGTGACTATTTCAGAGTAAAACACATCCCAACCAGTAGTCCCATTAGCATAGATACTATACTAAAAAAGTTCAGCTAAGTGATTTCATTTATTTATTTAATTTATTTCTTTATTACACCTTCACTGAAGTATAGTTGACATTCCATAAACTATATATATTTAGTCTGCAGTTTGATAACTTTCGCGTAAGTATCCACTCTGAAACCGTCATCACTATAAGATAATGAGCATATACATCACCCCAAAAGTTTCCTTATGCCTTCCTCTGTCTTTCCCTCTGACTTTACAGCAACCACTGCTCTGTTTTCTGTCACTTTAGATTATGGTTTTGTCTGGCTTCTTGCGCTGAACATAATTGGTTTGAGACTCATCTTTGTTACTGCATGCATCCTTCTCTCTTGCTGAGTAGTACTCCATTGTACAACGGATGCACAATAATCTGTTGATCTATTTCTCTGTTAAGGGACATTTTGGTGTCCAGATTTTGGCTATTATGAATAAACTTGTCCCTATATGGACATATACTTTCATTTCTCAGATTAATGCTTACGAACAGAATGCTTGATGTGTGGTAGCAGCATATTTCACTTTTCAAGAAGGTATGGAAATGTTTTCCAAAAAGTACATTTTACCTGGGTAAAATGTAACATAACACCAGCGGTGTTTGCGAGTTTCAGTTCATTCACATCTTCAGTAACACTTCATATGGTCAGTATTTTTAATGTTAACATTCTAATTAGTGTGTAGTTACATTTCAGTGGAATTTAAGTAGTTTTAAAGACTTCCTTGCTAGGGAAACAGGAAGATAAGAAAATATGTTTAGTCTTCCTTTTCTTTGTGTCCTGTCCTAGATATTTCAGGTTGAGCATCTATTCTAAAATCTTTCTCTTTGCTCTGCCATGGTCAAAGATGTTCATTCGCCTTTCCCTTTTGACTCTTGCAGACAATTGCATGTCCTTAAAGGAACTACAACAAGAATTAGGAGTTCCCTGAAGCAGGGTAAAATGTGGCCCATGTGATCAATCATAGCTGCTTCACTGAACTATAATGACCCTGTGTACAGGAGAACATCTTCAGTGGGGCAGACTTATTTCCATGAAGTCCTACATTTCTAAATGTAGAAAGTTATTTCCACATTTAGCTTCTACCATGTTCAGTCATATCTACTTTTCTTGGGCATGTAGTGAACTGTATTGGTGTACAGTTACATGGCTTTTCAAAATAGAAGGACAAGTAGACTAATAGATAACTAGCCTGCTTTTTTTTTTTTTTTAATACTGTCGATAATTCAAGCTAAGGAACAGGGTCAGTTACATAATATCCAACATCACAATAGCCATTTGCGAATAGTGAATAGCAGAAGCTTCCCTGGGTTTCATCAAGAATTACTACCCCCAAATCAAGTAAAGTAAAATACTTGGATATATATGACTTAGAGAAATAATTTCCAAGAGATGCAAAGAAAAACCATTTACCAGCATTATCAGCATTGGAGAAAGTAGCTATATGTTGTATGAACACATCAAGTTATGATAGTGGCCAGTAAAACTATTACAAATCCCAACCATGTGCAACTATTATAGAGAAAGTCACTTTATAATTCAGTTTTCTGGTTTCTGTTTTCATTGAAGTTCAGGTACACACTCGGTTACTTAGAGCAGAGATTAAGTCTTTAAGATACATGACTTTCTTTGTGCATGTATCTCATAAGTCATTCCAAACTACTCTCATACAATATAAAGGAGAAATTGGGAAAAATATCTAGTTTACCTCCACCTTTTGGAAAATTATTCCTAAATTAGATGTGATATAGTGGACATTGTGACCTCTAAGAGTCTAATCTACATCTAATCTAAGTGTCTAATCTTGACCAAGATCATGGTCTTGATGATAGTGATGATGAAATTGATGATGAAGATGAAGAAGTTAATGATGATGATGATAAGAATAATACTCCTAATGATAATGGCAGCTAACATTTTCAGAGTGCTTACTCTGGGCCAGCACTCAGCTAAACGCTTTGCATGAATTGTCTCATTTAATCTTTGCAAAGCCCTGTCAGGTTGGTCCTATTATTATCTCCCCTTTGCAAGGAGATTCAGTGAAATAAATTACATAAACCATATGCCACTTTGTAAGCTCTCTCCATTCTAGTCCTGTCTCTGTTGCTACAAAAAAAAAATGGGACTTAACTCTAATAATTATTGTTATCAAAGAAATTGGAGGACGGACAACGTACGATTTGGTTGGAGGAAGAGCTCGATAGCTCTCAGCCTGGATAACAATCAGTTAATGGAGGTAGATATCAGGAATAGGGAGAAAGCTCTTCACGCAGGAGATCATTATGCAGCAGCTCAGCATGTTTATTAATCATTGTGCACAATTAAAATGCCATTTCATCCCTCTAATTAAAACAAGTAGTTCCCTGAGGCTAGCACCTGAACTAATGAAGCCTGGTTGCCTAAGGATCTTATTCAGGAAAGGGAATTAACCAGTGGAGGAAGCAGTATGTTTACCAAGTTGCCCAGACAACGTCAAACTATATATGACATCATGAGGGAGTGGACCAGTTGAGACCACGATTTTAAAGAGCCAGGGATGCTTCTGTTTCTGAGCAAAGGCTGGGTTTAAGCATTGAAAGTATTCTAGTGTTTTAATTGATCAGGTCTTATCTCTCATCACCCTATATACTTAAGAAATGATTCTGAATTATTTTCCTTCTTGGTATGTGGAATGGGAGTCTCGATGTTCAGAGGAGGGGTTCCAGGGATTTTATGTTGACATCTAGGTGTTTGGGGGCATGCAGGGATTTCTGAAATAGGTTGATTATATAAATGAAAGGGGATATTGACAGGTTGTGAAGCACAATTTAAAACAGAAAGATGAATGGGTTAGATGAAGGAAAACCTAAGATTCAGTCCCAGCATTGCCATCTTAACTGAACGACCCTGAATAAGGCTCTTACTTTCTTTATTGTAAGATAAGAGAATTGGACTAGGTAATCATCAAGTTTTCTGTTAGCTCTAAAATTCTGTGGCTTTGGAAGAACTTGTAATGAACAAAACAGCCCAAAGAGTTTTCACAGTATCCTAATGCCTTTAGATTTGGCTGAATCAAGTCTTGCTTATTCTTCCCCTCTAATTCTTGCTTAGTGCACCATGATATCTGTAGTGGCTAGCATCACACCTTCCATAATGTAGCTGTTCGACTAAATATTTATAGAAAACATGAATCGGGTTAAATACTCCGAATGCAGTTAACTCAGTGGTTCTAGTGCTCTGTTCCTAAATATGTAGTACTCCAAAGAAAAGAACCATCCTACATAGAGTTCTGCATTACTCATCTGGGGAACAGCAAACCTGAGGATTTTGGAGTTGCTTTCATTTTGACCAGTGTGTCAACTCAGTTTCCTACGATTCTATGCTTGAAAGGTATGGTCCCATGTTGCCTCCACTTGCACTTGGCAAAAAGCCACAGTTAATTTTTCCTCTGTTTTACCTGTTACTCTTTTGGTTCTCAGGATTTCTTGATGTCCTAGAAAAATATCTGTGCCTAGAAGTTTGGTGAACTTAGGAGTATTCATTTTTTTTTAATGTTTATTTATTTTTGAGAGAGAGAGAGAGGGAGGGAGAAGGAGAGACAGAAGGATGGGCAGAGAGAGAGAGGGAGACACAGAATCTGAAGCAGGCTCCAGGCTCTGAGCTGTCGGCACAGATCCCACCGTGGGGCTCAAACTCACCAACTGTGAGATCATGACCTGAGCCAAAGTCAAGCACTTAACTGACTGAGCCACCCAGGCACCCCAGGAGTAGTCATTCTTGATCTAATTTTTATAGGTCACAGATTTCTTTGAGAATCTAGATTTTGTGAAAGTTTCACCCAAAAAATTAGTAGTACAAATTTTCAAATAGCTGTGGATGAGAGGTTCTCAGACTTCCTGTGGAGCTCACAATAAGAATCCTTATTTTAAAGAATCATGGAAGAAGTTCCAATAGTCCTTTAGGGCACCTCTATCTAGCTTTCCTCCAGCAACTGAAGAAAGATGTCCATCTAACATATGAGTAGGTATTTCTTTTTGTGGAGACAGGACCAGTAACACGTGCAGGATGATGATGAGTTGTTTTTTACAGTATGGCCAGCAGGCTCCGAATGAGATACCACAATTTCAGGTATTAAATCTTCTACCTTCTTTATATATAACCAGCCAGCTGGCTTCAGTGTCTGTTTTAAACAAAGTAAACAAACAACAATGAGATGGTAGTAGCCCTACTAATAGAAGAGAGGTCAATTATAGAAAAATATAAAGGCCTTGATTTTTTCACACTATCTACCTTATTTTTAGGGCCAGGAGGAAATTGGTAACCAAAACTATAAGCTTAGGTCTTAGGATATAATAATCTAAGAATTTAATCTTTCTGATTTGGTGCAATTATTAATATGTTGAATTATTTTATGTTGAAACCTATTTGGTTTTCTTTTCAAACCAAAGCTCATTTTCTATTGTATATCACAGTAGGAAATATAACTTGGTCAATAAGACATCCAGAAACTAGCAGAAATCAGCCAATAACTCAGATTAAGTGGCATGATAATTGGGTTTCCTAAGCATTTTTTGGTATTAAAACAAGTTAATCAACCATAAAACACAAACTCATCAGAATCTAAGGTCTTATTCAATTAACTTCTGGCCTCAAACACTTAAGTTTTTTTTTTATTTCTTTCAAATTATTATGTCATATTTTGCCAAGAAAGAAAGGATTTCTAGGGTGGGAAATTCCAGAGATGGAATAAGAGCCAGTTCTTTTAAACTGTATCATTTTATCCATAATTATTATTTTTAGTAAAAATGAAAACAAAAGTTTTCTTTTTTGCCTAGAAGGGAGATAAAATCTTGAACTTGAAAGTTCAAGCAGAGAGACTGAAGTTGTATAGCTTTTTGTTTTAAATGACCCTTATATTCTTATATTTACTCTAAAACATTGGATAAACTAGAAACTTGGGAGCCAAAATAACTATTAATATAATACCACCAACACATGATTTTATCCCTAGATGCCTTATTTTAAATTGATTTATAACTTCTTAATATTTTTTCTTGGTATCAAGGTCATAGATTTATAGTCAAATTAGACAAGTGTAAACTTTTACTAGTCCCCCAAATCTTAGCTATAGCATGAGCCTGTATGTTGCCAAACTACTGTGGTAGAATGAAAAGATCAGAAGAGTTGTTTTGTTTTGTTTCGGGTTAGACAAAATTGGGTTAAGATTCCGAGTTGCATATTTAGCTATGTGACTCTGAGTAAGTTATTTAATCTATGTGAGTCACAGTTTTCAGCTCTATTTGAGAGAAAAAGATTTCATAAAATTCATGGTAGGCATACTCACAAAAAACCAGTTCCTCTCCTATTCCCTGGATCATCAACTCCATTGGATAGCTTCACTATAACTTTAAGAGTATTTGAAAAGATACAATTAACTCTCTTAAGTAGAAAGTAATAAGAGATCAGGAAAGATAGTCGGTCAAAATTTGGTAAGTAACCTGAGGTGAAGACATAAGTAATTGGTTTTCAGATGTAAGGATGGACACTAGTCAAGAACATAGATATTTCAGTCTATAGTCAGGGTTGAAAAAGGAAATCCAGGGGGTTGAGCAGATTAGTTAAGTGTCAAAGCATAATCTGGCCAACCAGAGAAGGGATAAAGGAGTGAAATATTTATTCATTTATTTGCTCAAAACCATGTACTGAGAATCTGCTCCAGTTCTGGTACTAGAGAAGCTTACAGTCTAGTTGGGGAGATAGACAATATACACACATAAATTTTAATATGCTATTGTAAATGCTTGTGATTTTAACAAAGTTCTGTGGGAATCAAAAAAGAAGAACAATTAGCATAGGAGGAAACAAGAAATATTCTTGGCCCACTAAACGTTTATAGAATGAGAAGGGAACATTTGATTTGGGTGCTAAAGTATAGAAGTTTGCCGAAGTGAAGATTCAGGATGAGAACGGTCTAGTTTGAGGGAAATAGAATGGATATAGCTTGAAATAATAAAGATCTGATGTGTAAAGAAAATGATGTAAAATTTAATGGAGTCAAGAACTTTGGGTAGGCAGGGAAATGGGCCCGGTTTGTCTTCATATGCTGATTCTGCTTATATTGTGTAGGCAATGGAAAGCTGTCAGAGATTTACTAAAGTGTTGGATTGCATGACAATCTTGTTTCTTAAGGAAAATTACTCTGATAGCAGATTGAGGAAGGACTAGACTTACAGCAGTCCAGTCACAGAAATATCAGGAAGCTCACTGATTTAACAAATACTTTAATAATTTGTTGAGGGGTGGGGGATAGTCATATTAAGCTTGTGCATCTACAAATACCTTGACTTTTGGAGCACTTATAGTTTACAAAGCATTCTTGTGTCATTAATTCTCTAGAGAACTCTGTGAAGTAGATGTTATTATCTCTAAAGAGCTCTGTAAAGTAGATATTAGTGGTAGTAGTATTCACATTTTATAGATGAAGAAAGTGAAACTGAGAAGTTAAAAGACATACCCATCTTGCAGTTATTAAGTGGAATGCTGGGTTAAGTCAGGTCTTTGATTTGGAAGATAAATTTTGTCTCTGCCATACAGACACTCAGAAGTCAATTGCGTTTTCAGCTGAGCATGGAGATTATATTGTTGCAAAAATAGCTACAGTACTTGCCTTTCTGAATCAACACGCCAGTAATTCCCTCCCACCTTTACTCTGGACTTAACCACATGCTTTCCTTTGTCCATTGAGACAATAGCAAACATTACTGAATTGGAGACTTGACAAGTATTTGTATAATGGGCTTTCCCACTCTTACTATTCTTTGGAACCCTAAATCTGCCATGTGAAGAAGCCTTGGCTTGCCTTCTGTATAATAACAGACATGTACCTAAATCATCCCTGTTGTCCAGTAGACTTTAAGACAACCACAGGGCATATGGAGATGGCCATCCTAAGGTCATCTGTCCCCAGCTGAGCCAGCCCAGATCAGAATTACCCAGGTGACTCACAGACTTTGCTTAGTGTTTTAAGTCATTATGTTTTGGAACTATGATGCAGCAAATGAGAACCAATAGTCCAGTACAGGGTATTTCTGCAAATACTTTTTGTATGTAATTTGGCAAAACAATAAAACAACATATTTATTTCTACCAATTAGAGCAATGATGTTCAAACTTTATCATCTAAGAGTTACTTGGCAACTTATTAAAAAAAACAACTCAAACTTGGGGTTACCCCAGATCTACTAAATTAATATTTCAGCAGCAAAAGCCTAGAAGGTTGCATTTTTAACAAGCTACACCATAATTCTTAGATTCGCTAAAATTTAAACTAAACTAGCATATTATTCTCCTTATATTCTCAAATATTCTCACATGAATGTCTTTTGTTAGTTTGATATGTTACTGGAAATTACCTTTAAACTGCTTTGGAAGAACAGGAGTCACTGAAAGTTTAACATAGCAGGGCACCTGGGTGGCTCAGTCAGTTAAGCATCTGACTTCGGCTCAGGTCATGATCTCATGGTTTGTGGATTCAAGCTCTGTGCTGACAGCTCAGAGCCTGGAGCCTGCTTCAGATTCTGTGTCCCCCTTTCTCTCTGCCCTTCCCCTGCTCATACTCTGTCTCTGTGTCTGTCTCTCTTTCTCTATCTCATAAATAAATAAATATTAACATAGTATCATTCTCTGTAGTCTCTATGGATTTATAGCATAAGAAGAAATAAAACACTTAAAAGTATAGGCAGTGACTGAGCGTGAGATGTTACCAAATTGGCAATAAGTGTATAATTTAAATATTTATTTTCTTACTGAGATTAAGTTACTAGAGGAAAAGAGAAATGAAATGGGGAAGATATGAAAGGGAAAATGGCAGATATGAATGCTCTATCAGGGAGGAAGGGGAGACTTCATCACTGGTGAGTGTGTAGAACCCCAAAGTAAAGTGCAGACAGAGAGAAATAGAGAGGAGAGGGGTCAACAAGAAAAATAGGGTAGACTTGCTAAAATATTACCCCACCATGGTTTAAGATTAGCCATCTCAAGTTTCTGCTGTGAATTTATACAGTAACATAAAGACAATAAGATTTATGAAGCATAAAAGAACACTACAATAGCTGCTAAAGTACTGGTGTCTCCTAACCAAAGGGAAGGGGAGCTGAGAGCCAATCCCCAGTGAATGAGGGGGTCCAGTTACACTACCAGCTCAATTAAGAGAAAATCAACTGGCTCATTATTATACACAAGGACGTTCATTCTTCTGAGCAAGGAGAATGATTACAACTTGAATAGGAAAGCCACAAACCACTAATCAGGGTATCTCAGGTTTGACCTATTCAAGTATATTCCAAATTACCCAATTAGCTGGATTGCCAATAAATTCCTTGTAGCAGTTATATTGGCACTGATGATGCCATAATCAGTTGTCTTAATCAAGCTTTTGAAAACAAAAATGATGGGCTGAATATACTCATAACAAGGACTGGAAAATTAGAGCCACCAGGTCACTGCTTTTGGGTCACTCAACATTCTGTTCTGGTTACTGCTCTCAGAGGACCATGTGAGTTTTATTGTGTGTGGCTTTGTATTGCCACCTACCTACTCATCCATCCTCAGCCTTTGTTCCTATTTCCTAATGTTCCAGCTTCTCTTGAGGTAACACCATTACTACGTGGGTAACCTCTATAGCCCTGTAGCCCTTTTCCTGGCCATGAATCCACTGGCCTTATTTAGCCATATCTTGGCAGCCTGGATTCTTAGCCCTATTGTTTGCTACCCACCAGCTTGGGCTGGGGCTATAATTCCTAAACTGCAGATGATGGAAAATGAAGGACCTTCTGCATCCCAGACTTTTCTGATGATGACAGAGTATTTTATATTTGTTGGGCAGCAGTAGTTAGTTGAGGGCAGGGACTATTCATCCCTAACACTTCTGAAAACATGCCTGGTGCATAGTACATATTTACAAATGCTCAATAAATGAATTAGTAAATGGGAAAAATGATATTTTAGATCAGTCATAACCATGCTCCAATGGAGATAAGACATAGTATTTATAATAAGTCTACCAGAACAAACAGAGACCTATTTCAGTCTTATTCATTTTCCCCAGGGCCTAGAATGATATCTTGTGCAGTACTTACACTTAAGATATATCGTTTCAAATAAATGAATGACTACCCATGGCATTTTTTTTCATTTCTAGTGGAAATCATGAAAAAAGGGCTAAGTTATACATATGAGTCAAGGCTAGGGTGGAGATAAAGGAACAGTCACAAATTGCAAGGCAGGGGACAAGAGTTCAGCATTCACTGGAACCTGGAGTTAGAGACGAGAAAATTCTAACCCCACAAAGTCAAAGTACTCTTGAGGAGGTCATTGGCTTTCCTACTGCATAAGGAATGAGGGTTTGAATTAGTCCTATGAAGAGAATTAGGCACAAGACGCTAAAACTGGGCCACTGGGTTACCCAATTAGTTTAAATAACAATTAATAATTGCCATAACAAAGTGCAATACTGTTGGAACAAAATGGCTGAAGGATTGTTTAACTGTGGTTAGGTTGAAGAAAAATCTAAAGAGGTTATATTTAGGCTGGTCTTTTAAAACATTATTTGCAAATATAGATGCAAAAGTTCAAGACATGGTCTCTGTGTTGATTTTTGGTTCCCCAAGGCAAGTATGAGTGGTTTCTTTGGGAGATGGTCTCTGGTAGGAAACCTGGTAGGGAAGTGAGGAACTGAGTCAGAAAAAAGGAAGGGAGCCAGTGAAGGTTTGGTGTCCAGTCCATTACCTGATAGCAACTGAAAGTCAGGCTCTCTAGAAAACCGGTAGGACCATGTTAGAGTTATTCCAACTGAAGAGTCAAGAAGTGGGGGCATTCTTCCACCCGAAATCTGCCATTGGTTGAAGAACTGCTCCTAGAGACATTAACTCTTTCATGCTGCGTCCTGCAGGTAGGTCAAACATGACTCCTGGGCAGACCATCATACAATTCACTATAGTTCCTGACTACAGTGCAATAAAACTAGAATAAATGCATCATCGGCATAACTTGATTCTGCTTTTGCAACTGCTTCCCTTTTCCCCTTCTCTAACTAGAGCTCTGTAATAACAAAAGATAGTTAAAGAAAGCATTGTCCCTTTTGTTCTTGCCCAACTAAGACCTGAAGCAAAGTTGGATTTCTTCCACAGAGCAGAGTGATTGGATTTCCTACCCCAGGCCAGCAGGCAAAGTTTCTATAAGGCAATAACCTCCTTGATGTCCCCGGCCCCTTTTTGCCTTCCAATCATCTATACAGAAGAATAAACAGAGGGCTCAGTTCTCTGGTCCCCTAGGTAATTTTTTGGTTCTCTTGGGAGTCTTCTGACATTTCTGAAACTGCTTCCATATTCTGGATTCTAATCTCTACTCAATTTTCTAGAAGCAATGCCATTATATTGTGAACTACTTAAGGGCAAAGTCTGATTGCTTTGTATCAACTTTGTAGTCTTTCCTGCCTCTAGAATTGCACCTGGAACCTAAAAGATGCTTAAAATACTGTTGGATAGATGGATGGATAAATGAGGAATGAGTGAAGAAGTAAGTGAATGATTGATCCTTGTCCCCTATAATATTCTGTTTACTGGCACTAAGGATCCATTTGCTTCACCATCCTGATCTTAGTTCAGTTTTTTCAAGTTACTCACCTTTCCAAAATGAGATACCTTGTCTTCCCAAAGTTTGGATTTATTGCTCAGGACACTGGATCTTGCAGAACTGTGCCTAGAACGCCAACTTCAACACTTTTCCTTACCATATCTCACTCTCTCATATCTTCAATTATTCATTTGCTTTCTCTGCCCCTTTGGTATATGGGTTCTTTCAGGGAGGTAGGGTACTAATTTATAAGCTCTAGTCAACAATTAGTATGCTCTTTCTCAGGAATATTTTTTATTTTAAAATAAAGTGCCCAGATTTACCTAAAAGATACTATTGCCAAGTTCTCAAAATAAGTAATCTATCTATTTTAGAACTGGAACACTGACTATGCCCTAATTTTGCCATACTGTCACCTCTCTCCCTCTCCCGCAGGCTGAGATTAGGCACAGAGATGTGGTTTTCCTGACCTGTCAGCTGAGAGTAAATTATATTTCTCCATAACTATTTATCTATCTTATTCCCTCATTTCCTAACAAGAAGACAGGACCTAATTTGGGGGTTTTAACTCTCAAGTTAAGTAGTAAAGCTTATGGACTGTGTCTTAGATTATTCTTGACATCAGATATCTCTACCTATGTGGCAATTCTTGCCACAGAACACTGTACTATCAAGAAAGCCCCACAGTCCATGGAATATATCTGGAAGGGATTGTGGATAGGGTACTGAGGAAGCACAATTCTAACCATGGATACCATATGGGTACCATAGATTAGTTTCAAAATGAGTAAAAATGGCCCCAGAGTTCTGGATACATATATGAAGAGAAAATGAGTAAAGGAAATAAGCCCTGGTCTCTAGCAGGAAAATCCAGTGTTTTGGGGGGTCAGAAAGGTTAGGTTTGCAAGCTTTAAGTTCCTTTTAAAAGTTCTTTTAAAAAGGAGCCCACATCCAAATAACTTGATGGTGACACATAACTTATGGCTAATAAGTGGACTACACAGATCATTCTCATCAAAGGGAGATCTTGGGTTGTGGCAGAGGGCTTAGGGTTCTAGGTAGAAGAATTGAAAGTTAGCAAAGAAACAGTTTCCTAGAAAGATGCGGGCGATCCAACTTGACTTTAGTGAATCATTTTTATGCAGGGCTTAACAAAATCCTACTTGCAAAATTAATTCAAATTGTTTGGATATAAACACTGTTGCATGTATTGAAACGTAATGATAAATGAGACAGGTCAACAGTACTTAACAACACATCATGGGGAAGGGAGATTTTTAGTGCAGAGCTTGAAAGCCTGGTTTTTGTCTGGCCTTATTTAACGTTTTCATTGATGCTCTGCAGAAGGGCGTAAACAATAATGTATTAATGAAATCTGCACATTTAAACTGAAAAAGCAGACTCCAGTGGAAGCTGACAAATGATGAAAAGGAATATTAAGAAATTAGAAATTGGATCAGAAAATAAAAGTTGGATGGAAAACATATATCTATCTATCTATATATAGATATATATAGATAGTGATTCTGAAAATCACTGTAAACCAAGAATTCTTCTAGAAGAAAATCCAGAAGGCAACATATGTAGCAATATTGGAAAAGATTTTACAAGAGCATGGAGCAGGAAGTGCCCTTAAGAGGTGCATGGCCTGGTATGGACACATAGAGCAATAAAATATCCATTTGGTAGAAAACCTCAGAATTCTATTTTTTTTTTGTTCCAGTCCTTTCAGACTCACATCTCTCTGTCCTGCAGGGGAGACACACACACATGCAGGAGCACATGCACAGGCGCACACACACACATACACACACACACACACACACACTCGTGCATTTCCTGCAAGGAAAGAACAGTGTTTTTAAGGGTTCGGCATTTTTTTTTAAATCAACTTATATTTTTACCAGTTACTGCTACTGTTGGAAAACAATGTTTTTGATTTTACACTAGATTTAGTCTTTAGAAGTGAAGACTAGGGAATTTGATTCAAGAGAGAACAAATCAAAGCTAAATTTCTCAAATGAACTGAATGCTACCAAATATACCACATTTTATATAGACCAGTATTTTTCACACTTTTTGATCACAAGACCCTTTGCACTCTTAAAATTAGTGAGGACCCCAAAGAGCTTACAGTTATCAATATTTCCAACATTAGACATTAAAACTGAGAAAATTTAAAAATATATATTATTTTATTTAAAATGACAAACACAGTATATAGTCATGTAATGTATTTTATGAAAAATAATTATGACAAAATAATGCAAAATGGAAATAATGGAAAATGGCATTGATTTTTGCAAATCCTGTTAATATTTTATTTGGCTTAATAGATAACAGCTGAATTCTCATATTGGTTTCTGTCGCAATCTGCTGGATATGTTGAATTGTTGAAATATATGGAGAAAATTCAGCCTAGGAGAGAAGCTGGAAGAAGTTGGAAGAAAAAGGATAATGCAGACCATGTGACAGAGTCTTGGACTCCAGGGCTGAGGTCCTCACTCCAAGCTGAGAATCCTACTATAATTCAAAATAAGTTATATAATTTAGGGTCTGTATATGCTGAGATGAATCCTCTTAGTTTGTAAATAAGTCATATTTCTATGCATTGAAGAAACATTTGATAGCATAGGAAGATTTGAGTGGGATATATAGTGAGGTACTAACATCGATAGTTTTGTAAAGTGACAACTTTCATGAGATCAGATCAGATAGTATTTTTAAAAATCAGATATAACTAGAAAAAGGTCTTGGGCTCCAGTTTATAGCTTGTATGAAATTGAATGTATTTTACAATTTCATTTGCATCATTACAAGTAGAAGCTCAAATCTTTTCCAATGCTGAATGTTTGATTTTGATTAACACAAATATGGAGGCTACAAAACTTGAAGGTCACCCAAGGATAATTTCTGGAGTATAAACCACCAAAATTTAAAGACTGAGTTGTGTTACTGAAGGAAGTACAACAACAAACAATAACATTATTCTGTAGAATGATAAGCTTAGAGGAATACTTTTAAACCATTAGACTTTTAGACCATTGGGTCACCTTTCAGACTGAATTGGCCAGTGAGTTTGGCAAATATTTATACTGTGCTGATCAGTAGTTTGAATGACTTGACCAAATAGTTATTTTGGCATTCTCTACAATATTACCAAAGTATTTGACATGCCTTTCTGATTATGTAACTACCTTTCTTGCTCAGGTTTCTTCAAAGACTTCTTTTTGTGGTGTGGTCCAAAAATCACATAGGGGGATTTTTTTAAGAATGTAGAATCCCAGTGCCCATCTTAGGATACTAAGCTAGAATTTTGGAGGAAATAGGTTCTAATATATATGTGCGTGTGTGTGTGTGTGTGTGTGTGTGTGTAAATATATATATATATATGTATATGTATATGTATATATATATGTATGTATGTGTATTTAACTTTCTCCCCAAGTGAGTCTTTTTTTATTCAACTTATTGATAAAAAATCTAATCTTTGTAGGATTAAATACAAGATTCTTCATGATCAGTCCCTAGACAGCCCAACTTAATTTGAAATAACTCATACGACCCACAGCAACTACTTACAATTCCCAAAATGTGCACCATTTTCTTATTTCTCTCTGCCTTTGACTCTGTACTTCTTCAGCGTTGCCTTCACCCTCATTCTTGGGTGCATTTGGTCAATTCACATTCTTTCAATAGTCAGATCAATATCACCTCTTCTGTGAAGCCTTCCCTGACTTCCTCAAGGAGTGTGGCTTCTTTTTATGCATTGCACCTCCACTATGGCATTACAGACTTTATCCTGTTGTAGAATAAGTGTCCATTTTCTTGACCACATCTCTGCTGAACTGTTAGCTTCTCAGTGGCATAAGCTATATGTTTTTTTCCGCCTACATATTCCAAACACTTAGCCTAGGGGCTTGAAATACTATACATGCTAACTAAAATATTATGAAAATGAACATGGTAGTTCATAAAAAATAAGGGGAGAATTCTGAGAGCATACTTTCAAATTTAATTTTTTTCTTTACTTGTGAAGGCAGAAAGTTAAAAACAAAAGGAAAGAGAGAAGGGGGAGAGAGAGGTCATTGTATAAAAAATCGGCTAATGTAAATCAGCTTTGTACAAATAACATATGAAGTTGGAAAAAAGGGGGGGCACTGCCACACACCTTTGAGGCAGAAAGTCTCATTAGTATGCAGCAGAATATACAATGGATTCCAAATTCAAACTCAAAACAGTAATAAATCAAAGCAATAAGGTGAAAAATGATGGGATCAGCAACAGTGGTGGCTATTAGCATGTGCACCTGCTGTGAGACAAAGCAACCCAGGGAGATGCTTGGGAGAAAATTCCAATGCTGAGACCAAGAGCAAAGATGTAATTTTGAAATGAGTGAGACCTGAAGCAGAGGTTCAGGATGCTTTGAACATTTTTTTGCAAAAGGTCAGAATGGAAAATGGGGCTGCCCCAGAACCGTGTTTAATGACAAATGAGCTCCAGACAGTATTTTTAAGGGAAAGTTGGTCAGTATCTTCTGAAGAGTTCTTTTTTTGTTTCTTTTTTTAATTTTTAAGCTTTGTTTATTTATTGAGAGAGGGAGAGAGAGATAGAGATAGAGATAGAGAGAGAGAGAGAGAGAGAGAGAGAGAGAGAGAGAATGAGAATGAGCAGGGGAGGGTCAGAGAGAAGGAGAAAGAGAATCCCAAGCAGGCTGTGCACTGCCAGTATGGAGCCCAACGCGGGGCTCAAACTCACAAACTGAGATTATGACCTGAGCCGAAATCAAGAGGCAGACACTTAACTGACTGAGCCACCCAGGTGCCCCTCTTCTGGAGATTTCTAATGGAATGGACTCGCTACTTCTCTTGGTTTTATTGATGACTGGCAATCCTGAATGGTTAAGATAATCGAATTATCCTGGAGAAGTAAAACACCGTTAGCTTATCAAAAAACTTCAAGATTTTTGGTCAGACAGGTCTGGTTTATTCATACCTGATTGCCATAACAGTATGGCATCCTGCTAACCATGTGAGGACCTAAAACTATCATATTTTCCAATGCTAGTGCTACCTGCAGATGTTGGCTTGACTTTTCAGAGGGATTTGCCAAGCTTTAATTTTTTTATTTTTTACTTTTTCAAGGTAAAGCAACCAACAGCCATAGAAAAATCACTTCTGGTTGCTTCTAATGAGGAAGTTAAAAAAAGTGTACATGATCCTGGTATATTAAGTTTTTATAAATCAGTCAGGCTCACTGTAGTTTTTTAAATAGATAATTCAACAATTAATCTTATGTTAAAAGAATCTGTCTTGAATAAAATGTAGATTGTCGTTCTAATAAATATTGTGACATTATTTGAAGCCAAGCCTTATTGCTAACCAATAAGCTGACTTTGAACATGGCAAAAATATTTCTGAAATATTCTATTTTCTAATACCTCCACGCCAAAATAAAGTCAAATTCATAATCCAGCAAAAACAAAACAAAAGAAGTAGGTTATCTAATAATGGGAGAAGCTTCCTAAATAACACAAGTAAACATTTTTGCAGTTGGTAAAAGCTTTCTCTGCATTCTGGCAATAAAATGTTTAGCATATACTCAGAAATAGCCATAGCTCATGTTTATTAAGAAATGACTGTGTCTTAAGCACTGTGGTTTTCCCGCCATTCCCAGGCGTGTGAGAGGGTGAGGGTGAAGGCATTGCAAAGGCAGTAGCATATCCCAACTTTGAGAGTTAATGAGAAAATAAAGCACATTCATTTGAGAAATGAATCTGATTTACTTTCAAATAACTTGGAAACATGATTTCCTCATAAAAGCCTTTCCTTTGGCTGCTACTTCCATCTCATACTTTTCTACAGACTAGGGCCTCTGTCTAATTTCTGTAGCATCCATTCTTGTCACCAGCTGTTTACTAGTCACTATCCATGCCTTTGTCCTAAGCAGAGAGTTTCAAAGTCTACCAAGACCGATTAATTTCTTTCAACTCTTACTTTTCCTGTCTGGCTGCTGTGAAAGGCAATTCTAATCTGATCTCAGCCTCACCTCCTTGCCCCTTGCTGCCACTGCTTTGATCCTGAAGCTCTTTCACACTGCCCTCTGCAACCACCACCACCACCACGATAGCACAACAAATTGGCCCAGAATGCATTATCCAGTTCCAGGCAATTTTCAATAACAAAACATAAACACATATGCAGTGAACTGAGTCTCGTCTTTGTGGTGATTAAACTTGGCTGTCAGGGATTTCCTACATGTTAACCACAGTGCTAGAAAATAAAGTACAGGAGTAGAACATAAATATCAAAAAATTACTTAATGAATCCTCTGAAGAAGCTGAGGCATCAGCTGAATCAGGAGAAAGCATTGTGGATTGCAAATCATTAGACTGCTACTCAGCTGAGCAAATTATTATATAACCCATAACTCACAACAGGGAGTACCTGCAGTGCCCAACTCTTGCATTTATACTCCAAAAGTGCTGAAGTTTCAGAGGTGATGTATTACCTGATGAATGTCTGCCTATAGTTAAGCAGTGCACACATATACACATGTGTGTGTGCATCTATATGTATATCTGTCTGAATACTTATGAATATTATACATGTCTGTTTATTAAAAGAACCATTACATAGCTCATTTATAGAAAAATTGGATGTTGTTATTTGATGTTTTAAATTGCTAACTGAAGATTTTGTTTTTCTTAGTTGATGTTTAATTTTAGAAGTAAGACCTTAAAGCCTTAGGTATACACTTAAGAAATTCAGCACTCACTCAGTAAGAAAATTGCTGACCTAAATAAATCAACATGCGAGGAGGAAAGTCTCCCTTTTAAGTATGAAAATTATGATTCTATTTGAGGTTCATCCCATGTTATGATATCTCTCTTAGGGATTCAACTCTTTGCAGGGAAAGGGTGTGTTCTCTGTTACAACCAAGTAGTGAGTAGAAGGGAAAAGAACCCCAGGAAGTCAGGGACAGGCATTTTGTCTAGATCTGTAGCTCTCAAGTACGATGTGATGTATAGAGCTCATGTTGTCTCTGGACTTCAGCTGAACCAGATGATCCCTAATTTTAGGACTATTACTCTCCAGGCATATATGATGGTAATGTTAGTACTAAAGGGAGATGTATATAATGCTAGAGAAGAGTTGTCAGTGGACCAAATACATCAAAGCACACACATGGGTATTTAATTAAAATAAAAAAAAAAATCCTACATTCTTCTTTGGAAGGAGAATTCCACAAAAGCAACCACCATATTGGATCCTACCAGGAAAATGGGAGACATATGCTACCTAGACCTTTTGGAATTGGACATGTCTGGTGAGGTTTAGATGGGGCCTTGGAAAAGACTGAATAGAAACATTTGGACATGTCAAATGGAATCCCTCTCTTTGCACCTTTTTTTTTCTTTGCCAGAGAAAGGAAATTGAGCAGCTGCTTCCGATGCTTCAATTTCAGTCACATACAGGACATGTGCCTGGGAGAAAATCATGCCTGGCAGATGCTGACTGGATTTATTTGTTCACAACAGCCTATATTTATTGAGTTCTCACTATATGCCAGGCACTGTGGTTGATGCTTTACAAGGGACATCTCATTTGATCTATAACAACACTGTAAATTATGTACTATTATTATTTCTACTTCTTAAGGTTGGAAACTAATCTAGCAAATTGGTAGAGCTGGGGTTCTCACATAAGCAGTTTGATAATACAGCCTACTCACATAAGCAATAAACTATACCACCTCCTGGATTAATGAGTGGCTGTGATCTTTTGGGAGGGAGAGTGATTTTATCCCTTTGTTGTAGAAAGCATGACCTTTCAGGCTTCTCCTACTTTCCACTTTATGCCTGTAGTCATAGCATTATTATTTCCTGCATATGCCATATTCCCCCACACCATTTAGTTAATTATATTATTGTTTATCATGATTTCACAGGACTGGCTGCCCAAGTAGGGAATATGTGTGCACTCAGTTGTCACTGGCCAGGGGACTTAGCAGATGGAGGTAAGATGACAGAGTGCTCTGGAAAGATCATTCAGAAGAAAAGAAACGTGGAATAATGTAAACAGGAAGATTTGCTTCCTTGAAACAGGAGACAGGAGGATGGACCAAGAACCAGGGATATGTTCTTAAAATAAGCAGAGCAGATAAGCAGCCTCTTAAAAAGAAGGAAGTAGTATGTTCCCATTATAATTTCTAAGAGTATAGGTCTGTCTGACAATCCACATGGCACATATTACTGATGATGAGGATGATGATGATGATGATGATGATAATTTATTATTGAAGTCCAATGTGTATTAGTCTCTCCTCTTCCCTGGAGATAGGGTAATACACTCTTTTAAAGCAATTTGAATCAATTACATATATATTACATCTCTATAGCAGGAGAGACAGTAACACAGCTTATTCAGAGTTACTGCATTTATCATTGCAACTCAAAAAAAAAAGACTTGTTAAAGTAACATTCTTTAAAGAGTGTATGGGGATGTTATAGTGCTGGATCTGCTTCTTCCAGACTTCCCCAGGTGGGATCTGGGATCTAGCTCACTGTGGTAACTGGCTGATAACACACCCGCCACTGGATTGCTTCCCTTTTCTCACCGCCTCCCGCCTCCTCTACTGGTGTTGCCTGTGATCATTTTCAATATAAACTACTCACATTCAAATTTGCATCCTGGGATATGCTTCTGGGGATGGATACCAGTTCATACTAATATCAGAAATTTGTACTTGAAATATGTCAGTTTATCAATGGGTAAAGAAGCCATGGATGTGAAGGTCACTTATGGAAAGAATATGAAATAATAAGAGAAGAAAGTAAAGAACCTTCCCTGAGGAACACCCAACACTTAAGGGTCAGGAAGACTGTGCATCAGCAGGAGTGTCAGAGAGTTGCAGAGAGAAGATGGAAAAATCAAGTTTTTTCAAGGGAAGTGTTTTCAAGGGAGTGTTTTCAAGGGAGTGTTTTCAAGGGAAGATTTTCCTTTTTTTTTTTAAGATTGAAAGGAACTTTTGAACTTGCTTAAAAAGTTGTTGGAGATAATGCAATAGAAAAGAAGAGCTTGAAAATGCAGGTAAATTAAAGGATGAATAGTCAATGTTGTAAGATTTCCAAGAGAGTAAGATGAACTTGGATTCAGATCCTAAGCAATGGGATAAACTGCGCAAGGGATTTGGTGGATTTGATTGTGGAAAATAGAGGAAGTTCCTATCTGACATTTTTATAATTGGGTATTGGGAACAATAATAATAAACTGACTTTCCCTCCTAGTTTTATCTAAACCGAAGAGAATTGGTTTGACTGAAACTCAGAACAAAATGAATTCCAATTTTTTATTACTAAACTGTTACTTTAAAAAACCAATTGGTGGTGTCTGGGTGGCCCAGTTGGTTAAGCATCTGACTTCAGCTCAGGTCATAATCTTGTAGTTCATGAGTTGGAGTCCCATGTTGGTCTCCGTGTTGACAACTCAGAGCCTGGAACCCACTTCAGATTCTGTGTCCCCCTCTCTCTCTGCTCCTACTGTGCTCACACTCTTGGTAGAGCTGGGGTTCTCACAATAAATAAACAAACAAACATTAAAAATTTATTTAAAAAATTGGATGGACATGGAATTTAAGGGGGTTTATTTTATTTAAGATTAAGTTAAACTCTCTTCCTCTATTCATCAAATTGAATTGGGATAGGGGTTCCTAATCAAGGCCTCCAAATGAGGAAACACTCTAGTGATTCTCATTGGTTTCATATTCTATGTGAAAATAGATAATTTTCACATGAATCTTATTGAAAATCACATTAATTTTAAAAATTCACTAGAAGCCTACAATATTTTGATTGAGACTCTCTTTCATCTAGCTAAAAATAACATCTGGTCTACATGAGTATGGTGGATGGTCTAGCAACCATAATAGAATTCCAAATCTCAGGTCAATATTGGAAGTAAAATTACAGTGAATATACAATGATTATTCATCTCTTAGTTCCAAACTTTTCTTAAATATCCAAATCTTTCTATTAGTCTCATATTCCTTTCTGTTACAGAGACTCAAATGTTGAACAAAATGATTGTAGGGCTACTTAAACTCTGGTCTATTAGCCATGGTCCATTAGCATCCACATCATGGTACTAGAGGTTAATATGGTTAATATGATCCTGGCTGAGGGATTAGATTAAAAGTTAAATTTTTAATGCAATATAAAACACCAAAAATTGTTGGAAACAATAAAAATAAAAGTTCCCATATATAGGTTAGGAAAATCTGACCTTTACTTTGATCCTAGGGCTTAGTAGGCTGTAGCAAAATGTACACAAGAAGAAAAAAGTGTGATCCTAGTCTCTATCTCTGACTATAAGACACGAGATTAAGCCCAAATATTCCCTCTGTGATAAAAGGATAGGCTTCAGTTATTCTAGTACAACCACTGTGATATTTAGTAAAGATTGAAGACCTATAATCAAATATATAGAAAGAAACTATTTGAAATGGTTTGAAATCCCACATAGAAATCTATTTATTATTTTATAAACAGAGTTTAGTAAAATCAAATAACAGAACATTGTAATAGTTGAATTATAAAAGCATTTGTATTTTGGAAAGGTTTTTTTTTTCTCTCATGTGGGATGTGTGTGTGTGTGTGTGTGTGTGTGTGTGTGTGTGTGTGTGTGTGTGTGTTTATAGTTAGCATGGTGTTGTTCTACCAAATGGGATTGGATATTTTCTTTGCTCCTGCTAACTATCCTCTTCTCCTACTTCTCCACTCTGGAAGATTAGGGAGGCAAAAAGGAAGGGTTTGGTGAGGAAATATGCTATATAAACTATATAAAAATGCTGGAATAAAATGAACATTCAAAACTCCTATGGTTGAATTTAATCTTTTGTTCAACTCATTCACCGAGAAAATCTGTCTTCAAATGGTTCATATTGCAGAACATGATGACTCCAGTCACCTATCCTAGACTCTACATTTGCTATAAAGACTATTGTGGCATGATGATAGATGAGGAAATTTACTCCTACAGTCTGCAGGGGAGTTGAGTGCCAATAATTTAAGACTTTCGATGATACAGTACTAACTTTATATTCTAAGCAATCACAACCTATATTTATCCACCTGCTGTTTTTATGACTTAGAAATCACACTATTTGTTTGTGATGGTAATTTATTATATTATAGAAGAAGATTTTCAAATTACAGACTTTCATTGAGTTAGGGGAAGGAATTAAAATACTTTGCCTTACTCCTTTTCAGAAATAAAAATAGTTTATTCAATAGGTTGGGTGTTCTCAAGGAAATGAGACTCTTGGTCATTTTTAGAGTTTTCATTTACAAACAAAATATGTAGGAACATGTTCAAATTTTAGATGAGAGAAGCCTAGAAATCAATTTTTAATAAGTAGAGAAGGGTGATACCTACAGTCCTTTGAAGGACTTTATCGTGTGTAGTATCTTCTCATTGGCTGTATACTAACAACCATTAAAATGATATTTCTCTTTAGGCATTTGACAACTACCCCTATAATTTTGGCCATTATCTGTGTTATATTTGTACAATTACTTGCCTAATTTTTCTTCATATAAACTCACGTTTTAATTATGTAGTGTAGAAGCCAATACCACTAGTGCTATACCTCCCACACTTTGGAAAACACTGCATTAAAACAGCAATTTTCAGCTACATTCATTGGCAATGTTTTACCCACATTTAACCGCAATTTGATGAGATCTAAAAATGTTTCCTTTTCTTAGTATCTCAGTGATGGTTGGTTTCTACTGAACACTATTTTAAATTGTATTTGAATCATTCTACCATAATATGGATTCATTCATAATTAAGCTATATGTTGCTAATAAATTGCTCTTCATCTTCTCTTAATTTAAATAGTCTTTTATCATTTTCCTCAACTCTATGCCCAATTGCCAGACATAATTAAGTGTCTATGAACATGCATTTTTTTCTCTTTCAATGATATTACTTCATAAAAAGAATAGATGGCCCATTTCACAGCTTTTAAAAATACCCCTGTGTGGAGGGTATGTGGGTGTTCACTGTAAAATTACTTCAATTTTCTGTATTGTTGAAAATTTAATAATAAAACATTGGGGAAAAATTCCAACTTATACTTCATGACAACCAAAATCATGCATCTTTGAATTTGTTCCCAAATTAGTGGTTGAAAGCAAGTGAAATATGCTGTAGTTAAATGAGAATATTACTAAAGTTTCTTTACATCAGTTGTGAGCTCTTTGAGTATTGGTCTAAGGAAGGTCACAAATTCCTTGAGGTATTGCTTGGTATTGATAAGTGAACATATTTGTTTTTTTTTCCTCTACCAATAGTCAAGAGTAAGTAACTTCAGATAGTAAGTCATCTTTTAAAAAAATTTATGATTTTTGTTATAACCAAGTTTTCCTGAATTTTGGTGCTAGAAAGGTATAAAAGGTAATATTCAGATTAAAAAATTATTTAAATTCTAGTTAGTTAACATACAGTGCAAAATTGGTTTCAGGAATAGAATTCAATGAATTATCACTTGCATACAATACCCAGTGTTCCTCACAAGTGCCTTCCTTAATACCCATCACCCATCTAGCCCATCGCCCACGCACATCCCTTCATCTACTCTCAGTTTGTTCTCTATCCTTAAGAGTCTCTTATGGTTTGTTTCCCTCTCTCTGAATATTCAGATTTAAAGAGGATACTGACTTGAGCTGTTGTATAAGCACCTGCAGTTCATCCCTTTTTGTTTGTTCTATATCAATTTACTTGACATATCTTCTCAAGGAAATATATCAATATGTTTATTACTTGCTGAATTTTTACCTTAATTTCCAGTAGTGAAGTTCCAACTGTGTATATACAATTGTGTATACGGGGGACATTAAAAAAAATCTTTGTAGTGATTTTTGGGACATGCAGTGTGGTATGGCATATTACAATATATAGCGAGCAGTTTCCTGAATACAGAATAATACATATGACAGTTCTGTAGTGTGAATAGTCCTCATTATCTTTCAACAAATAATAGTGACTCATCAAATAAAAGTTAATGATTTTAATGAAGAATCATTGGAACCTGCTGTTATTAAAGAAAGACAGATGCATTGATTGATGCACATAGTAACATGCCCTGAAATATGACTACATTAGGTCTTTACTCTTCTCGATTGATATGCAAGCTATAATAAAGCTTTTACTGTTATTCAATATCAGCAATGGCATCAGCAATATAATTTGAGCTGCTTGGTAGAGAAGAAGCCAAAACAAAGATCACTGAATATTGTTGTTTGATTTCAAGTTTTAAGATCTTAACTTCATTAAACTTGCTTGCATCCAGATTCCTAGGGCGAGAAAAGGAATTAAACAATGAGAAAAAAAAACATAATATGTGAAATATACCCACATGTATTTTTATTCTTACAACAGCTTCTCAGAAAGTGAAATCTCCACTAATTATTTGTGATAGGACAAGCACAAAACAGTCTATGATAAATATTTTAAGTCTGGTGCTAAAATACCCTGTTTAGATAGGCAGGCCATGCAGCATCTTGTAAAATTCATTTCATATTTACTTCATTGAAATGATTGATTAAAACTGTATGGTTGTTTTTTTTTTTTTTTTTAAATCATGGTGCCTATTTTTTTCTAATGCCCAATAGCTTAAATCAGTGTTGCATAGTTTATGTAAGTAAAGATTGCAGATATTTTCTAGGATAACACATCCTTCCTCAGCCCTGAAATTTCTGATCATTGACCTCTGGTGTAAAATGATCCATTGTCCACCTGCCACATGGATTGTACCATATCTTAAGCTTTAAAGTTTCATGGAATTAGCTTAACCCATAGGGTACTGGCATATTTGAACTTCAGCTGACATCCTTGAGGATGGATGATCTCAAAAAAGAATGGTCATGGTCAGTCCAGAGCACATTGAATTTGTCTGTACCTAGGCCATTTGCCTCCAGAATTTTTTTCCTTTTAATTGAAGAAGTCCAGACCACATAAACTATAGTTCACCTACACAGACGTTTATTCTTTACCACAGTTATTTTTACTCCCTGTATAGTTTGGCATGCACAGATAACTTGGTACTCATTAAGTCAAAGGGGTTTTCAGGCAAATAAAGAGCAATATGGCTTCCCATTTGCATTGATAAATGGTGTTACAACATTTAAAACTCTCAGGCCTGTTTGAGGACAATATTGTAGTGTATTTCACAATTGTTTACAGCTTTTCAGAATGACTAGGAAAGTTGGTTGTTTATCAAGTAATGTTATCATATTGTAGAAGGAAAATAGGAAGTTTGGAAAATTGAGAATAGTCATAGAATTCTAGAGTGATAGAACTGAAAGGAATATAATAGAAAGAATTATAATGCCTGGCACTTCATCTCTTTGTCCAATCAACAAACATTTATTAAACTTCTACTGTGTGCTGGGTTTTGATGATAAACAAGATAGAGAAGGCTCATTGTATGCTTGAAGGAGTGCAGGACTGAGAGGGAGAGATACATACAAAAGGACACAATTAAATAGAGACATTGACAGGAGCTTTGGGAGAACAGAGGAGAGTGCAAATCTGTTTGAGGGCAAGAAGACACTCCGTGCTCGGAGATCTATTTATTTCCTTCTCTTAATTTCCTCTGAATGGCACTTGTGTTCTACTTAATCCTTATATGACTGTAAGTGGTTGATGATGGCAATGGATGGGAGTTTGCTATTCATAATAAAGGAAGACAAAAATGTCTTATCATGAGAGAATACACATTAAAATACATGTATTCAACAATTCTGATTAGAAAATTCTTGACCAAGAATGTGTCAAGGATAAAAGTATTTGTGGGCTAATTAACTACATCATGTTTAGAGTTAGATTAGTTGTCCTCAATCTTGGTTTCATATCAGGTTCACCTGCAGAACTTTTAAAAAGTACACTGGTTCCTATCTCAGCAAATCTGATTTCATTGATTTGTGATAGACGGAGGGAATCTGTATTTTTATGCAGTTCTCCAGTTGATTTTGTCCTGTCAAGAGTTGACAGGGGCGCCTGGGTGGCTCAGTCGGTTAAGCATCCAACTTCAACTCAGGTCACGATCTCGCAGTCTGTGAGTTTGAGCCCCGCGTCGGGCTCTGGGCTGACGGCTCAGAGCCTGGAGCCTGCTTCAGATTCTGTGCCTCCCTCTCTCTCTGACCCTCCCCCGTTCATGCTCTGTCTCTCTCTGTCTCAAAAATAAATAAACGTTAAAAAAATTTTTTTAAAGAGTTGAGAGTCTTTGGTGTAGATTAGTGGCTCTTTACAACACATTCTCACCTTGATTTGAGTAAATCCTTATACTTTCAAGTACATTAGCAGGACTCACACTTTGTTTATTAAGATAGAAAAAATATACAACAGCTTGAATTAACCATGTGTGCTTTTGAAGCATCAGAAGATTTGGCATTCTCCCGGTTTCATTCCTTTTTGCTTGAAGAGCCTGCCATAATTCTAGTATCGTTGAGTACTTCTCTTGTTCTCAGCAAGTTGCGTCATCTAGTTTTTAAGATGCCTTTTTGTTGTAAGTTGCTTTAAATAATGTTATTTTTTATTATTTTTTTAATGTTTTTAACATGTTTTTTATGTTTTTAAACATATTTTTATTATGTTTTTGTAGAAAAAATTCTAAGACATAAAGCATAAAATTAGTAAAGATTACTCCTAATACTACATGAACAAGGAGCACTACTCTGTGGCACATATTTTCAGCCTTTTTTCCCCTGTGTTAAAGATATATTAAATATATTTTGTAATCAATATTTCACCTGAAAAATGTTATCTTGAAGAATTTCAATCCTTATAACTAATCTGTAGATCATAATTTTTAATGGTTGCTTGGCATTTCATTGAATATATAACTGATATTTTTAACTCGTCTCCTATTTGGAACATTTAGGTTGGTGCCTTTTTGTTTGTTTCTTGCTTCAAAGAGTGTACAACTAGATTTTGTTTCTTCATGCCAGGCTAGAACCTTTGGGGACTTTAAATCATTCATGGTAATTGTAGTATTTTACAAGTTTGATCTTCCATGTCACTTCATGCTTTCTCCCTCTTGTCAAAAGGCTGCCTTCCCTGCTTTCCTCTTATTTTCTTGCTCATCATTTGGCCATCGGTGATAAGAGTGAGTTGGGCTGAGGGTAAACCCCATGGCAAGGTCCTCCCACACTGCTGAACCCGTCCTTTGCCCTTGACAATCCTATTCCAGGAAATACTGGGAATATTCTACCCAAATCTCTTCCTCCCTTCTCCTAAGCCATATGCTTTCCCATATATGGATCAGAACTGGATTTACTTCAGTGTAGTCTAAATCTTACAGAAGTTCTTAACAAGTTTCTTGTATTTGTATATCGCTGTCCCTAGTTCTGACTGCTAGTCACATCACATTTCCTTTATATCACATTTCCTTTATATCACATCCATCACGAGAAGTAGTTCTGCATAGGGATTCGAGACTCAGACACCAAGGGCCATTAATCAGGCTTCCAGCATTTACTCATTTTATGTATTCATATGATAATTTAACTCTCTAAATCTCAGTCTTCTCACCCACAATAGGGAATAGTAATTGTACTTAATTCGTAAGATTTTTATAGGGATTAAATGAAATAGTACTTGTAATGTGTATTAGCACAAAGTATGCCATGAGGAAGTACCTAATAAATGTTAGCTCGGGGAGGAGGAGGAAGATGAGGAGGAGGAGCAGGATTTCATTGGAGATCTTAGGTTGCCATTGTGCCCAGAACCATTTGGTGAGGAATGAGTAAAAAGAAACCTGATTCTTTTCTTAGAAGTGCCTTGTTTTAAACCAAAATAAACATAGGTTATGTTATAAAATTGTGTAATAAGTTATTAAAAGCAGGTTTTAAAATTGTTTTAAAGTTGACTCACCCTGTATCTACAAAGTTTTTCTTATTTCTTATATGTAGGTGTGTTTCTAACATTTATAATATCCAAATTTATGCTACAGCTTAAACCACCTATGAGCTGAATTGTGTCCCCCGTCCAAATTCACATGTTGAAGTCCTAACTTCTCATTCACAGATGGTGATTATATTTGGAGATAGAGGCTTTAAAGGTTAAAGTAATTAGGGTAATTAAGGTTAAATGAGGTCCTTAGGGTAGGCCTAATTCAGTATGACTGGTGGCCTTATAAAAAGAGAAGATTAGGACACAGATACATACAGATCATGTGATGACACCAGAAGATAGCCATTTACAATGGAAGCAGAGAGGTCTTAGGAGAAACCATCTGTACCAACACCTTGATCTTGGACTTCCAGCCTCCAGAACTATGACAAAAATAAAGATCTGTTGTTTAAGCCACCCAGACTGTCGTACTGGTTATGGCAGCCCCAGTTAACTTAGTACAGAACACATTTAATTTTTGCCCTTGGTAGAGTTAAAAATGTGTTGGTTAGCCTTTATAAAACATAGCATCATCAGCATCGTCATTATCGTCATGCTGCTTTCAGCAAAATAGCCTTAGTTCTTATAAATGCTTCTCATTAATTCTGTTTTTCAAGTATTTTGGCAAAAGCTACAAAACTGAAACAATTTTTAAAGAGGATTTCTGTATTCTGGGTATTTGCTTTCTTAAAAGAAAAGATTACTTTTTTTGGTTAAGTCTTTACTTTTCACCCTAGTCTTACTGTACTATTTCTGAAACAGTCGTATGCTAAAAAGTTGACTCTGACGTTTTCATTGTTGGTTTACCTTTTCTTGTTAGACAACAGATGCTCTCCTAAAGTGCCTAAAATGTTTATATGAATGTAAAATGTACCCTTTTTGGTATAGTCTTTCCTGAGAACTCATTTTCTCTCTCAAATCTATAGAGATAGTGTATCTGAGTACTCAATAAAAATTACCTGTTTGAGTGAATATTCAAGAGATAATCCGTGAACAGGTTGAAGTTGCAGTTGTGTGAGACCAGCAGAGCCAAACAAAAATTACAGGTGATTGTTCAGAGTTCTGTAATCCACAAAGTTGAAGTTTTGTATCTTGCTTGAATTTAACACAATTAGCAGTCTATGAAAGATGTGCTAGCTTTACTTATTTACTACATTTTTACCTAACAATGAAAAGGAGTAAAGAAAACACTCTGTTTTCTTTCAAAGAGAGCTCTTTGTGATTAAAAAGTGTATATTTATGTGCCACAGCAGCTGTGCAGAATTCAGAACATGGCGGTGTCCATTAGTGGTCTTTGCTGGTTGAGAGATTTGCCACATATGAAAAGCTAGTGTCATGAATGGAAAAAGTGTGGTCATTGTAAGATAATGTCTCTCTTCATCTGAGTAATTATTGACGGAGACTCTGAAAATGGGGAGGAGAGTATTTTTGGGACATTCATGCTTAGGAGTTTTCTCTTTAGAATCAGTATATAGTTGCAAACTTCAAATTAAATTAATATTTTATATTTTAAAATATCTTCCAAGAAAAGCATTTTAGAAGAATAGCATGATTAGATAACTAGATGCCATCCCAAGAATGAACTTTGTTCATTTTCCAAGGTTTTAGGGAATATAACCAGGCTACTCTGGATGAATTATTATCTATAAGTTTTTTTAAAAAACTTTTTTTCAACGTTTATTTATTTTTGCGACAGAGAGAGACAGAGCATGAACGGGGGAGGGGCAGAGAGAGAGGGAGACACAGAATCGGAAACAGGCTCCAGGCTCCGAGCCATCAGCCCAGAGCCTGACGCGGGGCTCGAACTCCCGGACCGCGAGATCATGACCTGCCTGAAGTCGGACGCTTAACCGACTGCGCCACCCAGGCGCCCCTATTATCTATAAGTTTTTAAGGAACTTTATAGACAGTGATTCTACAGTCATACATAAATAAATTTTCATTTCATGTCTGTACTTGAAGTATGGGAGGAATTAGGACACGTTACATTGCTAGAGTCTTAAAAATATTACAAAGAAATACATTTAGAAACCGTTGGTTCTGTTTAGGAGATCTTGTTCCCTAAGTGTGGTATATGGTATTTTGTTTTCTTCCAAGATAATTATTCTTAATTTGTTTTATGGCATAACGACAGTTCTGAGTAAAAGTTAGTGTCCCAATTTTAACTACAGCTTCTTATCAATAGCATACATCCTTCCCCGTCAATTTTATTCTTACTGCTGTAAGCTCTGCAATTGGTATGTACTTTTGCGTTATCAAAATCTAACATACTGGTCAACTTTTTAATCATATTTGAAGCTTACTGGGTTCAGGGGTGCTATCATTGCCATGTTCACTAGATGCCTTTCCTATAGTGTAAATTAAGTCACAGAATTCAGTTACAGTCATTTCCTGCCAGAGAGAGGCAATTAAACTGTGGGTCCAAAGCTGGTAATGACTTCACAGTTACAGAGCAACCACAGACTGTGATGTTCCATATAAATGATCACAGCAGACCAATGTGGCCTTTTATCTGAAAGCCTATACTTAAAAGATGTATGGCAAAACTTTGTAGCTAACTATATCATTTTAGTTTATGTCTCTTGACATTGGGTGTCTCATTGTTACAAGCAAGGCTGCTCTTCAATGGAGCATTATGGAATATTTTTATTCTAACCACATATTGATTCATCTACTTTCATACTTGAGTAGTCATAATTTATGAAATTTATAGAGTTCTAGATGTTTGCTTTATATGGTCTACTTCTTTCATAGTTGGGTTCTTCTCATTTTTCTGAATGAGATATCCCACTAAAATCTCAGTTAATATGTTCTGACACTGCCATAGGACATTGTGAGCAGTAGCTTAGGATGGTTTCAATTTAATCTAGAGGAAGATGAGAGTGGGTATCCATTCCTTTCAACTCCTCAGCTCTTTTGCCAACCATCTTAGTCCACGTGTGGTTACTCAGGACACAGCGTTAATAGTAACTATCAAAATAATAGTCTGTGGGTTAAAGGTCAAGAAAAAATATGTAAAAGACTAAAGGGTAAACTGATGGCAAAGTAACTCATTTAGTCATTTAAAGGCTAGATTAGCATGGCCTTGGTGGGATCAGGGGTTAGAGGGAGCAAGAAGAATAAATGGGGACATCTCCAAGTAGTTTACTCTTTTTTTTTTTTAATGTTTATTTTTGACAGAGAGAGCATGAGTGGAGGAGGGGCAGAGAGAGGGAGACACAGAATCTGAAGCAGCCTCCAGGCTCCAGGCTGTGAGCTGTCAGCACAGACCCCGACGCGGGGCTCGAACTCACAGACCACGAGATCATGACCTGAGCTGAAGTTGGACGCCTAACCGGCTGAGCCACCCAGGCGCCCCTAAGTAGTTTACTCTTGATAAAAGAAAAAAGAAAAGATTATAATAGCATTATTAAACAAACACACTAGAGGCAGTTTTCTTAATTACAGTGCTGACCCAGCAGTGTACAGAGTGGTCTTACTATTGGCATGAAAGCTTTTACTTTCCAATAATATTAACCCTTCTTGGTACTGTATTTTTTAATTAAGGTAGCTCCTGGAAGTGCTGCCAACATCTACAGTTTTATGTTCCTGTTCGTGTTTTTAGAAGTCATTTGTGAAAGATGTGAGCTTAGAGTCCTGGCACAGAATCCAGTTCCTCTATCCAAGCAACTTTTTCAGTAAATCTAGAGGAAAATCTCACAACATCATGTTTTATTAAGTTAGCTGGTTAATATCACACTACACAAATTCTTGAGAGAGAGAGAGGGAGAGAAAGAGAAAATAGATAATTTTGGTCCCATAAAATATTCAGGGGCAGCAAAACCCATGTGACATGATCCATACAAAAAATACATTATTTGATTTTAAATATGAAATCAGAAATAGCCTTGCAGCTCAATTGTTGGGTATAATTAATTATAACACATTCTTACTTGTGGTATATAAAAGCACAGGAGCAATTGTTTGTAGTAATTATACAATGAAAGAATCATTGAAATTTCACTTTAGTATCTGAAAAACACTGGGTTGATGTAAATTTTAAACAGATTTCTTACATTACTTTGCTACTGTAGGGATCCAGGAAGGAACCTTTGAATTCTTCAGAGAATCACCATAGTTAATTTATGGCTTCTTAAAGAATTGTTTTTGGGGCACTGGGGTGGCTCAGTCCTTTAATCCTCCAACTCTTGATTTCAGCTCCAGCCATGATCTCCAGATTTGTGAGATTGAGCATGGAGCCTGCTTGGGATTCTCTCTCTCCCTCTCTCTCTTTGCCCCTCCCCAACTCATCATCTCCTCTCTCTCTCTATCGCTCTCTGTGTCTCTTTCTCTCTCCCTCTGTCTCTAAAAATAAATGAATAAACATAAAAAAAATAATTGCTTTTGAAAGGAGACCTGGGATGTATAATGTCACTCCAAAGTTTATTTTCCTAATTTCTCTAGATGGAAATGTGAAATGTGGCCTCCCTGAGAGAATTCTTGGTTCACTTAAGTAGTAGGTACATCAAGAATCAAGTGCAAGAGAAATATGAATCTTATTCAATAAATTAGAGTTCCTGAGCATTCTAGATTGGATATCTATGTGTCAACAACTCTATGGACAATGGCCAAGTCCTTATGTTACTTGACTCTGGTTAGAATGTTAGAGGGATAAAATTTTCCCATGGGCTGATTTAGAGCAACGAGACATATTCTGTTTCATAAATTTTTACTATAGTTTCTTTAGATCTCTATTCTTTTATATGAATTACTGCTTATAGTATTTTTAGTGCAAGCATATTTTCAAATATTTGTTTAGTTTATGGGTTATTTTCAAACTTCATACACCAAATTTATTAACAAACCTTTCGTTTTTTATCAGAGAATATTTTATTTTATTAAAAAAAATTTTTAATGTAATTTATCAAGTTGGCAAACATACAGCATGTACAGTGTGCTCTTGGTTTCAGGGGTAGATTCCCATGATTCATTGCTTACATACAACACTCAGTGCTCATCCCAACAAGTGCCCTCCTCTATGCCCATCACTGATTTTCCCCTCTCCCCTGCCCCCACCCATCAACCCTCAGTTTGTTCTCTGTATTTAAGAATCTCTTATGGTTTGCCTCCCTCCCTCTCTGTTTGAAACTATTTTTTCCCCTTCCCTTCCCCCATGGTCTTCTGTTAAGTTTCTCAAATTCAAACCTTTCTTTCTAGACTACGTTATAAGATTTTGAGATAATGCAAACACATATCATTTATTCTGTTGGAAAAAAAATTCTGGGTTTTAACTGGAGCCACTTCTGCCCAGGGTGCCATGTTATGTTGATGAACCAACATTTAGTTAATGTTTGTGTCTTTGCAAAGCTCCACTTGATCAGAAGTGCAGTGTTCCAGTCAGCCAATCCCAAATGCCACACCAACTCTGGGCTCTGTAATGCTTCCTTGTTCCTTCTCACTCCAGACAAGGTTGACTATGCAGCCCCAGCCAATCAGACATTTTCTGTTTCTCTTCTGTATTCTTTATTCTTTATCTTATAAAATCTTCCTGCCTTCTGTCTTATTTTGCAGTTTTCTGAAAACAGTGCTTCATGAAGTATCAAATAAAATTTGTATCATCTCAATTGTCTTCTTTAATCATTTTAAATAATTCTTTTAGTTATTTTATGCACTCAAAATGTCAACTGTAAAACAATCTATTTTTTTCAGTTTCATAAAAAATGTTTTTCCTTTGGTATTTGTTTCTATGGGGTGAGTAGGCTCTATAATTGTCTTATGAGTCTTCCTTTAAGAGTTATTTTTTTTTCAAGAGTTTATTTGCTGCCTCTGACTCTCTAGAAACTTTTACAAATGGCATTAGAACCTCTGGAGAATTGCCTTGGCACTTAATTGTATAATGTGCCTAGAAGCCAGCAATGGCTATAGATTTTGGTAACCAAAAGATAGTGATGAAAACCTTTCCTTTAGTATAAATATTCTCACTTAAGAAAAAAACCCAAATAAATAAGTCATAGCTAATAAAATATAGTTTCTTTATTGTTTTTAAGACCATGATACTTTTCTATATTCTAGAAAAATCTTAATAGTGTAGACAGTTTATATTACATAGGTGAGAAAAAAATCGATAGCAGATTTATTTCTTGAAATCCAAATAAAATGAAAATTATAGTTGTTAACCATACTCAGCCATGACATTTGAAGATCAATCAGTGTTAACATTACTTCTACCTAATTTTTTTTCATTCCTTATTGAAGTGAGGAGTATTACAGCATCTTACCAGCATCAGAATTCCAAATGGAAGAAAAAAATGCACATTTCTCATAGTAGAGGTGGGAAGGAAGAACTCAAGCAGAAGTGATTTATCATTGCCATTTTTAAAATGAATGCTGTAATAATGTATTAAGTACAGAAACAATGCCAGATATCTCCCAAGTATATGATAAATTAATTTAGGGCCTCAGGGGACCATTTGAACAATAGCAAAAATAAAATCTTATATCCATTTCATAAGATGACAATTTAAATCATGTGGGCAGAATATTTTATTGGAATGTAATGATTTGAGGGGGGATGAAATTTTAGTGAAATGGGATGATATGTAAGAAAGGGTCAGTCAAGTGTGAGAGCGAAGGAGTAGGGAATGACTTAGAAATATTAAAAAGTTGTAGCTAGTAATGAAGTTGCATTTAGTAGTAAAAGGTATCTTTCTCTGCCTCAATTATTTGTTCTTCTATTCATTTATTCAGCAAGAGGTTAAAGAAATCCTATTATATGTCTCACTTTTATGTATTTGGGGAAAATTGCTTCATGTTTCTAATGAACAGGATCTCAACTATTTCTGAAATCTTTATTACGATGAAAAGAAGAAATAAAGATTATAGCAATCAAAAATATGGAGAACAGTTCAAAGTTAACCAATTTATTAAATGTGTGTTCCTGAGCAAGTAATAACTTCTCTGAATCTGTATTTCTTCCTCTGTAAAGTGACGTTGAAACAGCTGAACTTTATTACCCATTGAAGCCACATTTGTCAACTACGAGATGAGCTGGACCTGCTGGCAGGCTGGCACCCATTCTGAATTTGCTAATTCTCCATTTTCCTGGCCAAATTATACCTTCACGTATCCACTAAAGCTATCAGGAGAGCCACAATCTCAAACCTTAGAACAACATCCAGGACTCTTAGCTGGAGACTGTACCTTTAAGCTTAGTCTTCCCTTGCCAAAATGTAGTATGCTACCCCGATGAGCTTTGACTCATCCTGACTCAGCAAAGGGACTCGAGGTCTTGTCTGTTTTCTTTTCATCCAGAGAGAAATGGGGAGACACTGTGAATTTCTATCTAAATGTGTGAGGGTAGAAGAGGAGCAGACACCTTCTTCCCTAGCTTCCTATTGAAGAAGGACACAGAATCATGACAAAATGACACTGGAGACTAGCACACACTCGATTACAGGAAATGGAAAAAGTTTACAAAATGAATAGATTCTGACTGTGCTATAAATGAACTTGTTAAAGCTGGATTAAATTTGAGAAGCATTAGACCTATTGAGGGACCCTAGATTTTTCTGATCAGAATAAGACTTGCTAGAAAGTGATCTGGTTTCATGGCAGAACATTGTGTCAAACAGACAAAATTCTCTTTAAAGAATTAAATCTAGGTCTATGCATATGAAGTCGTGAAAATCTCTTCTCTGTGGTATGCCCATGTTCCTGCAATTCTTCCCTATGATTATGTTTTTGTTTATCTTTGTAGTCACTATTTTTCTGTTGGACATCAGAAAAATTCCTGCTTGTTCTTTACTTGAGATTTTTCTCCTTCTGTGGAAAACAGAGGTATCATTTCATCATGGAGAAGGTGAATGCAATATTGCTCTGAGTTGTTTATCAATGAGCGTTTATTGAATGGAGACCATGTGCTCAGTGACATGGGCTGATCTGGGAGAGTAGACATCATTCATAGGTCTCAAGAGTGAGATAGAGATTAAATAAGCAGCCACATTAAACTTCCTCTCCCCTCATACTTCCAATCTGTCCACTTGACATGGAGATAAGAATGCCTTGCCCTGATTTCCCCCACTCCCAGTCTTGCCCTCCCCAAATGTGATCTATTGCAGTTACTGACTCGCAGAGCCATAAAATAAGAGGACTTAAGGGGCAATAGAAATGACATTTTCCAGAAGCTAGGGAAGGGAACTGATTGGACTAGGGTCAGAGAGCTAGTTATTGGCAAACTCATAACTGAAATTCAGTTCTCTTTTCTAGCTCAGTCACAGCAACTCATACTCAGCCTCTCTGATACCAGGCAACTTCCAGAAAATTGTGTAATTCCTCATAACCTGTATTCAGGTGTTTTAGGTTTTTTTAGGGCTGCTATCACAAACTACTACAAACCTTTTGGCTTAAAACAGCAGAAATATCTTTGCTCATAATTCTGGAGGCTAGAAGTCCAAAATCACGGTTTAGCAAATCCATGTTCCCTCCGAAGCCTACAGGTAGACTCCTTCCTTATCTTTTCCTAGCTTTTTGTGGTGGCCAGCAATTCTTGACATTTTTTGTCTTGCAGATACATCATTCCAATCTCTGCCTCTGCTTTCACATGACCTTCTTCTCTGTGACTGTCTTTACATCATCTTCCCCCTTCTTATTAGGACACCAGTCATATTAGATTAAGGGCATACCCTACTCCAGTATGACTTTCACTTAACTAATTACATCTGCAATAGCCTTACTTCTAAATACAGTTGATCCTTGCACAACACAGGTTTGAACTGCGTGGGTCTCCTTATAGACAGATTTTTTTCCCAATAAATATAGTACAGTACTATAAATGTATTTTCCCTTCCTTATGACTTTCTTAATAACATTTTCTTTTCTCTAGCTTACTTTATTTTAAGAATACAGTATATAATACATATAGCATACAAAATATGTGTCAGTTGACATTGTTTGTGAGGATTCAAGTTAATTATTAGTAGTTAAGTTTGGGGGGGGAGGGTCAAAAGTTATATATGGATTTTTGACTGTATTATGGGGCGCCTGTGTTGCTCAAGGGTCAACTTTAAGTTTGTATTCAGAGGTACTAGGGATTAGGAGTTCAACACCATTTTTGGGGGGAGTGGGTATGTGGGTACATAGTTCAATTTACAACTTACCCAATAATATGTAGGCTGGGGCCTATAGAGATCAAGAGGGAGAGTGGAGAAGTCAGTAAAGAGAGTTCTTCCAGGTCTCCCTCCACTGTTTCCCCTGGTTCCATTTGATAGACAATTTGTGTCCCACTAACAAAAATGGGAGGAGCTTTGCAACCAGGAAGTTAGGAGGGATGCTTATCTCTGTTCCTCTCTTCTCTCTTACCAACGAATTTCTTAGTCTCCATTTGGTGAAACCATGGCCCTCCCTCTCCTCCTCACCCACTGCTTCCTGTCTCTCCATCATGGACTGTAAACCTTGCTGGCCTGGCCTGGTGCACAGTCATTACTCGCTGACCTGGCAGAGAGCATCACAATGGCTAATGGAAACTTTCTCCTCAGCATAAACCGTGCAGTTCTCTAATTTGTTTAGCTAAACTGCATTAGTCATACTGAAAGTTTTATTATCAGAGTCAAATACAGGAAGCTGGAGCGGACATGCTGTATTTTAAAAAATTAAAGCATTTTTAAAAATAAGCTTGGCATATTGATTAGCTAATTTTCTAAACAAGAGGCTCATTCCTTTTAATCTTCGGCATTACTGTAAATTCTATTTCCGCCTATAGGTCATACTGTTCAAAATGGGATTAAAAAACCTCCAACAACAACACACTCATATTTCATGTTGGGTTTTGCTTTAAGATCACCTTTGCTAAGATACTATTGAGTTAGATGAGAGAGGTGTGGCTCTGGACTTCTACAAGAACTTGCCTCTGTAACTTTAGAAGGATGAACAGATATTCTTTGCCTAAGTTAAAGCTTACACTTTATACTCATAAAGGTGATTTTTGTATGTTTTCCCAGTAGTCCAAGACAAGCAATTGTGGGCAATTATTCTGACATTTCTATGGAGGTCACTTTATTTGCACTGTTTTTTTTTTTATTTCTTTTAGCCTTTTGTAGGAGTGAAACCTTAGGCATGTCTTTTCTCTCTCTTATTACTTGTTGTCATTGCTGTTTGTTTGTCTCTAACAGATAGAGAACAAATGGCCTTTGTCAAGGACTCAGCTAATGCTACTGGATAAGTCTTCTTATTACTGTGTCAGACATAGTACTAGCAGACTAGATCCTGTTAGGTGAGTGAACCTTTACATCAGAGTGCATAATGTTTTATAGGGACTATTACTCAGATTTCAAGTGTGTTATCATATACTGAGCCCACTTGAAATCTTCCCTTCCAAGTAAGCCTGATTGATCGCAGCCTCCATTTCATCAGACATTTTCAGTGTCTAGCATGGAGCTCATATCATAGTAAGTCTCAATAATCTGTTGCATAACAGTAAAGAACAAGCAGTTGACTGTTTCTTAATCTAAACTTAAAAACATAATTTCTTATTCTTGGTCCTGAATTCAGCCACTCCTACAGTAAAGGTTTTACTAGACTCCTATGTTGATGAAAACTCCTCATATTACAAGAGCAGAGGGAAAGTGTGTGATTTGAAAATTCCCAGATAAATTGCCCTACAGGTAAATGTTTTAGGTTCAGTGGATTTAGTATGTGCTAAAGAGGAAAGAATTAACTTGAAAGAAAATGGTAGAAAGGTTTATGTATTTTCTCCCAAAGTTTAGCTCAAATAATTAAATTAGAAAACCAATCATTTTATGTTTGCTTCTGGAGTTTATTTGGGATAAGCAATTTATTTTGTAGATTCTGCAATTGCCAAGTTAATTTTTTATGACATTTGCAAATGGATCAGACAGTGTAACATTACCTCCTTCTCCTTGCAAAAAGAAAAAAAAAAAAAAACCAGCAGCACCAAAAATAAATGTCCTAGGCATAGCTCTCACATAATTCAAATTACCCAATTCAATGTTTGAAGCCAATCTAAATGGCTTTACCCATCCCTACCTCTGCCCTCCCACACTGGAAATATGCCCCCCTGTAAGATGTCTTCATGATGAATGAGCTAATGTTTATGAAGCACTTAGAGATCCTTGGGCAAGACACTATCTAATTACAAAGTATAGTTCTCATTATTAAATGGAAGCTATTTTCCCCTTGTGTTTTTTGTTATCCATACCATTTCCATGCCATACATTCCTGATGGTTTCCATTGCAAAGTGGAATCAGCTTCTTAAAAATAAGGGGTTGGGGGGGCATGAGAGCTCAATAATTTTAAGTCACAGTGCATTGCACATGCCCAGAAAAGCCTAGATCACTTCCAAATTCAAGGACTAATAAAAATTGGAAGCACTCCAGTAATTTTAAATTGCTTTGCACATTGAAGAGTGATTTAAAATCATTGAAGTGATTCAATTTTTTTTATATATGCACTTCAATTTAGAAGTGAGTCAGACAGACAGCATCATAGTGTAGAATAGAAGTCTAAGACATTGAATTACTGTTTTAAAAAGTTAGGGATTAGACTAAAATATAACTGGAGGAACCAAGATCAAACAATCACCAGAGCCAATTAGGCCATTAAGTTGAAGGACCACGGTGAATTTCGGGACACGTTTCCAAGACTTGTGTCCTCACTTGGTGTGTGGCCATCTCTTTTCCTTCTGAACTAACAGTATTTATAGTCTTATTGCTAATTTGTAAATACATCATATATGCCTTTTAACCTTTTTTCAGATTTGATTTTCAACATTATTATTTATTTTGTCAGGCCATTTAATTTTCACATGAATGAAAATTTATGTAGAAATATAATATGAGTTACAAATGGAATTAACATATATAATTTAAAATTTTCTAGAGCCACATGTAAGAAAATAAAAATGTGAAATTAAATTTTTTTTTTAAGTTTTTTTTTTTCAACGTTTATTTATTTTTGGGACAGAGAGAGACAGAGCATGAACGGGGGAGGGGCAGAGAGAGAGGGAGACACAGAATCGGAAACAGGCTCCAGGCTCTGAGCCATCAGCCCAGAGCCTGACGCGGGGCTCGAACTCACAGACCGTGAGATCGTGACCTGGCTGAAGTCGGACGCTCAACCGACTGCGCCACCCAGGCGCCCCTGAAATTAATTTTAATAGTATATTTGATATAATCTAATATATCTAAAATATGGCATTTTAGTGCATTATTAATAAGAAAAACTATTGAGATATTTCCATTCTTTTTCTTTCTTTATTTTTTTGTCTTTGAAATCTGGTGTGTATTTTACACTTACAACACGTGTAAATTTACAGTGGTTGCACTTCAAATGCTCAATAGCCACGTGTTGCCGGTGGCTACCATATTACACAGTGCAGGTATAGACTATAAGTACTTCGAAGTTATGAACTTCGTTTTCTATTTTGCAACCTCAGTTATACTTTGGTTTTACATTTTTAATTACTTTTACCATTTCGCTTTACTTTGTGACTATAATAGTCAATGGTGCAGGTTTATAGCGTTAAAAGAAAACCAAACAAAGGAAAACCAAACAATCCAGTGTTCATTCTTCAGGCCACATGCAGTTTGACAATACATACCTGAGCTGTGTGTAGGATTGAAATAGAAAGCTGACATATGGCGTTTTCTGAAGGCCTAAGGCTGAATTTTAGCATCTATGCAATAACACATAAAATTCAAGGAATATTTGAATATGACAAAAAAAAGAAAAAGGAAATACAAGAATAAATTTTGGCCATAAAATTGAGCAAGAATTTGTTCACAGCTACAAAAAAAGGAGCATCATTTTCCTAGTAAAGACTCTGGCCAGTGAATGTTTCCTATCTCAAGTCTCCACTGGAAAAGGCATTCTGTGCCCAGGGGACAGATTTTTCAGAGCCTCTCAGGGCAGCCCTGGATATGAGTAAATGTAAAAAAGATGGCACCACACAGTGGATGCATTGTCAGAAAAGCAAATGATTTTACATGACTCAGAGCAAAGAAAGGATGTGTAAGGCCAGAAATGACAGTTTGATGGATAGAGACGGATGGCCAAAAAGAAACCTCACCTAAAATTCTTTCCTTGAACATTCCTCCGCTCAAGAACTTAATACAACTACACTGCATTTTTTTCTCCATTTTGGGCCCTTTAATTATTTATTTGCCTAATTCTATAAGCAATGTATGTTCTTTATAGCAATGTTGAAAGTACAAGAAAAAAAATAATAAAGATGACCTTTTTTCCCACCAGGCAGAGGAAATCATTGTTACCATTTTGATTTATTTCCTTTCCAGTCTTTCTTCTATGGATTTTTATATTGTGGGCATATTATTGTGTTTTCTTCATTTTACATTTTAATGTGAGCATTTACCTCTGTAATTAAAAACCTCTTAGACCACAATTGACTTCGTTATTCCGATAACACTTTTTCCATTGTAAATGATGCCGTGATGAACATCTTTTCACCTAAATCCTTTTCTACATTTCAAGCTGTTTACTTAAAATAGATTGCAAAGAGAAATTACTGGGTCAAAAAATATAAACTTCCATAAGGGTTTTGAAATCATATTGCTGCAGTGTCTTCAAAAACGGCTACCTTTTCCTTTTGATAGATATTTCTACCATGTTTGGCACACAATATAAAACCAGATAATCTTGAACCTTCTATATCTAGTTTTGTTCCCCAAATCATTGCTTTAATTCTTCTTATGTAGTTTGTTTCATAATATTCCATAAGTTGTTGTCAATAACTTGGTGAATATCCCTGCCCCAGCAGCAATATACCTTTAACGTCTACTCAAGCTATTTGTGAACAGACAGAGAGGAGGGCCTTTGGAAATATTTGGCTCCATTAAAATGTGTTATTGCTTTAATTTCCTCAGATAGATTATGGAAAAAGATTTTGGGGAAAGATTCCCTTTCCATGTATTCTAAGAAAGCACCATTTGATATATCTCACTTCTGTTGCCTGGTGAACTAATTATCTTCTCAGGTTTGTAATAACCTACACTTATTGAGAATTTACTATACTCCAGATACTTTATATCTTGGATTTTGTCATATTTTCCTAACCTAACAATAACTCCATGAGAGAGTCATCATTATCAGTGCTTTTTTTACTATTAAGGGACCTCAGCCTCAGACGCTAAGAATAAGTAACTTACTCATGTTACAATGCTGTTCAATAGCAGAGTCAAGATTCAAACCTAGAATCTGGATCATCTGTTTTGAGAATAATTGTCTATTCTTAACTGTTCTTAACTGCCACCACAATGCTATAGAGCCTCGGATTTGTTTAGAACTTTCCCTCCCTCATTTATATCCCCAGTGTGTCCTTTACATTCTGTTTGCTTTGTACTTGCAAGTCGTTTTGCACATGTCTGTTTACGAGTTGACTGTAAGTTTCTGGAGAGCACACTGATGCCCTGCTCATCCATATATCTCTACTGCCTAACACAGTGCCAGGCACCTCCCAGGTGCTCAAGAAACATTGAGTAAATGGTGTGAGTCAAAAATCTTGGAAAAGAGACATAAGATGATATTTTGTGATGTTGTTCTTTTAAAAGTATGGAATTTTTCCAGAGCGGATGATCTTATTCTTGTAAGTATAATTTAAGATAATCACCCAAAGAGGAGGAGACGAATCATTTAGTATTATGAGAATTTTGGATCCTAAGATGACAGGGCACTCTGGGTTATGTCCTATAATACAAAGCAAAAATTTAGCCAACACTCTTTCAAAGATTTGCTAACTGTTGTAAACCAAAAGCCCATCTTTTTAAACAAGTCTAAGTTGATGTGTAATAAGTTAGTTAGAAGTTATGTTTTCATGACTTCATGGTTTCAATTGTTTTACTTTGATTTTTTTAAGTGCAGCTAAGTGAGTGTGAACCCACACAAACAAAACAAAAAGGGGGTTTGTGCAGTCTTTGGAAACTGAGATGCATGATACCCACAGCTTTATTCAGCAACCCAAGGGGGTCAATATGTCCAACATTGCAATCTAGCACATTAAGGGAAATGAGGACTCCTTGGACAGTTGGAATAAAATGTTTAAAAGCTGAATAGCAAGGAAACCATTTAATGAGTCTTGTATGTGTTTATGACTTCTGTGTGTTTACGACTTCTGTGTGCTTTTTAAAATAAGGATGGATGTGCTCTTTGTAGAGAAAAGAAGTTGTTTGAAACCCCAAATGCTCAGGTTAGGACCCAAGAGTGACCAAATGTCTTTCTCACAGAGAATTCCTGCATTAAAAAAATGATTTTAAGAACAATGACTGGGCAACAAGCTCCCACTTGTCTGGATCATGTAGTTTGGGAAGGAATGATGCATCTTTAGGAATATGCTTACTTTAATCCTGCTATTTAATTAATATTTAAAGATAAAGGACCACTTTGGAGGTTTTGTACACATTGTCTTTGATTTTAGGCCTGTTTTGTGGGCAGTAGAGTTTGGCATTATTATTTATAGTTAGTTTCTTTCCTTTATATTACAGCTTTGCTATACCAAAATGTAATTAATATGGGAAAAATGCAGCTGAATGTGAAAAAACTGTTTAGGAGTATGGTTAGGGTTAGGAACTGTGTGTGTGTGTGTGTGTGTGTGTGTGTGTGTGTGTGTGTGTATGCACATTATGGGTACATATATGTACATTCTTTTTTTTGCATGTTTTAAAATATAATTTATTGTCAAATTGGTTTCCATACAACACCCAGTGCTCATCCCAACAAGTGCCCTCCTCCCTGTCCGTCACCCACTTTCACCTCTCCCCCATCCCCCATCTACCCTTAGTTTGTACATTCTTTATATTTATGTATATATGTTTATTTTATGTATATACATATATCTATATCTTTAATATTCTTACATGTATACTTACGGAAATTTTCTGAATAATCTCTATGTAGAATTTTCCCCTTCTTTTCTTACATTCCCACAGTGTCCTATCAGTGTCAGAAGTACACTGATACTAATTTCAAAGTATACTTAGACAAAGAATAATTTTTTTCTCATATCATTTTTTCATGGATTATCAATATGTTTGCAATAAGAGGCACCAGTTTTTGTAGAAATCTGAAATGTGTTTCTAATTGTTAATCACAGGACTTCTCCACAGTGATGTAATTTGAATGTTTGGGGCAGCTCAATGTGGTGGCTGTGCACATATGGGGAATGTACTGGGTCAGTCCTAGAAAAAAGGTGAGTGGTCAGCAGATACAATCTGTGACTAAGGAGCAACATTCAGAAAAAAATAGACAACTGACATCAAACGTTGATGAAGTGGCACCAACAAGATGTTCTGACAATTGTAGTTCAGTAAGGGATTGACATTAAAAGACAAAAAGCTCGGGCAGATACCATGGAACTGACCTCAGATACTCCATGAAAATTTTTCCTAGTGACTTTCTTTTGTTCTTTCACTGTTTGTATCTGGGTTTCACTCCTTGTCTTGACTTAAGTGTGTCAGTCATGTTACAGGGGAGCCTCAGGGCAAAACCTCTCCAAATCTCCCATGTATTTAAATTCTGCATTGGTGCCACCAGAACGCTCGTCCAGTTCAATTCAGGTGAATGTGGGTGAGGGAACTGGTTTTTAACAGAGACTAGACTCACACCCTGCTGCAGGGTGTATGTCCTGGGGTGAGGTGGGGACAGAATACTAGCAAAGCAAAATCTGAGATATAAAAACCATGGGTGGGAGTAACAGTGGAGCAAATAGCTTTAAGGTATCAACCATTGCTCTTCTGGGATAGACAGATGAACCAGAAATGGCCCAGGCAGACTTGCTCTTCCACCTGAGGAGACATTGCTTATAAGTAGTAAATATTTCACCAGCGTGAATCTGTGAAGTAAGTCAGGACAGTCAAGTGGAGTTTTGAGAATTTCTAGACCAGATACGGAGTGTCTCCCAGGTACTACTTCAGGGAATACTGTAGTAAGGGGTAGGTTAGAGCAGGAAGGAAGATAATCAAAAAGACCTGCTCTGGATCTGCCACCCCTCCTTCAACTAGAGTCATTTCACATAATATCTCACCTGAATAAAGAAAGGGCTTTAGCATTAAAAGTACTCGGGGTGCCTGGATGGCTCAGTTGGTTAAGCGTCCGACTTCGGCTCTAGTCATGGTCTTGCAGTTTGTGGGTTCGAGCCCCACATCGGGCTCTCTGCTGTCAGTGGGGAGCCTGCTTCAGATCCTCTATCTTCCTCTCTCTTCCCCTCTCCTACCTCTAAAAATTAAATAAACATTTTAAAAAAGTACTCGAAAGACCTCTGCTTTATATAATTATTTACGTGGACACTGAAGTAGTGCCACAGACTTCACTGATAATAAAAACTGTCACCGCTGATTACTGCCTTGAGGTATAACACGTCTTTTGCGGAACTCTATGCTGAATAATAAGGAAGATCAGTGCCTTATGTGGTTGTTGGGAGACATCGTCCCTGTGCAACGCGGACGTGGTTGGACTCTGATACCTTCCTTATAAACAGCTGTGACACTGTCAAGGTTAAAATTAAGTACTAGTGCAGGTTATAATGGGAAGCAGTAGTCATTGAGTGCCATAGTTGTTGAGGAAGGCAAAGATATTGAAAAGCATGCACTTCTTGAGAAATTTAACAGAAGGCCATGAGGGAAGGGAAGGGGAAAAAATAGTTACAGAGAGGGAAGGAGGCAAACCACAAGAGACTTTTAAATACAGAGAACAAACTAAGGGTGGATGGGGATGGCAGCAGTGGGAGAGAGGGAAAATGGGTGATGGGCATGAAGGAGGGCACTGGGTGGGATAAGCACTGGATGTTGTATGAAAGCCAATTTGATGATAAATTATATTAAAAAATGAAAAACATGCACGAAGGTCTGGCTATAATGCAAGCAAGCATGCTAGGTAGTGCTAGGTGTTCATGTTTCAGTGGCTCTAACAATCTTAGAACGCTGCACTAGATAGAGGATATCTATCTGGATTTCTATAGCATGGTGATGTGCTCTAGGAACTTGATTCAGGACAAACTTACATGCCTCAAACTGCTTACATTTGGTTTGTGTTGGTGCGGCTTCTCTGAATAAATTGGTGAGGCTAGGCTATAAAATAGGCCAAGATGTTACACAGGAATACCGTTATCTTCTCTACCTAGGAATAAAGAAAACTCTGTTCTAGAACTTCTAAAAGAGGATGGTATCACAAGTTACTAATATCACCACTTCAATAACAGTGTGCACTTAGTAAGTTTGTGGATCTTGAGTGATCCAGGAGATATCTAGTCCATGAGTTGGATCATCAACATAATATGAAACCGTGCCTCTAAGAGGCTACTCAGACTGAGTCAGAGATTTTTGTTGCCATACTCTGGAGGCATGAATTTGTTTTGAGCAGGGTGATCAGTGTCTTGACAGAATGTTCAAGAAGAGCCCAAATCATTGTAGACCAAGTCTTGTTTTAGATTCCAAAAGGTTGATAATATCGTATATTACCATTAAGTGTATAGTGAAAACCATGGGAACATTTTATATTGTTGATGGGTAATTTTAGTGTTCATATTTTCATTTTCCAAAATGTCTTGCAGTGACTTTGAATTACATTTATGATGAGAAAGATAAGGAAATCATAAACGTTTTAATCTCTCCTACTGGCTCAGGTTTTAAATAGAACCTGGGTCTTATCTAGATGTTATAAGAAAGCAAGGGCCCTCCAGTGGCAGTTAATTGAATGAGAAAGCTGAAGGAGAAGTTTTGGACAATTCTCGTAAAACCTCTTTAGATATTCCAGAAAACAAGTAAAGACATGGCTTGTCATGAAGAACTTACCTTCCTGAGGCAGGAGTTGTACCTGTTAGCTGTAATCCAGATTCTTGGCAAAAAGGAGTACTTTTTTGTAAACTAATAAAAAATAATATAATAAGCTAGCTGGGCAGACTTTGGTAGAATTATGTCACGTTCCATGTAATGCAGAAAGTGGAAAGAAAAGAATATGATGGCATATTTAGTCAGCACTACATAACTCAGTAATGATGTTTGGGATACTATCAATAATATTTTACTGGCAGTAAACAGATTTTGTGAGCTGAAGACACAGAGCTAGACAGCAAGTGAGAAGTTAGTACTGAATCCATTCAAAGAATTTCTGAAATCTAATGCATCTCATTCAGGTGAATGAGAGGGCTGTATTCAAGTTATCAGAAGATGGAAACCTGGTTTCTTTCCAGGAATATCTCAGCAAATTCAGCCACATTACTTTCCGCTCCCACAGAGTTATCATTATTTAATTTCCCTCATGAACAACAACTTTTGTCCACTGGCACTGCTTCTTCTCACACTGCTTAGCTTCAGACACATCTATTCAAACATGCTCCAGGATCATCAAATTAAAGGACTTTTGATGAGGCCACAATGAATACAACCATGTTTCAAATATGTTCTCCCATGTACATTTATTAATATCGTTGCATATTTCCTGTCACTCTCAAAGTCCCTAAGGCCTTGATGATATCTTTTCTTCATTTATATCATATTACAAAAGAATTGCCTCTCAAATACTATCATAATTATTGACTTCCATAATGGCCACTTTAATTGAAATCATTTGGGATTTCCCAAAGGTAGTCATTCAAGTGCAATATAAAACAATGACCTATTAGCAGCTTTAGAATGCTACACATTATTAACAAGGACCAGTCCCCTTGCATCCATCTTTTATGCAAGAATTATATCATCAGGAACAAATATATTTCTCTTCAGGATTCTGTCAACTAACACTTGGGTTTACTTAGTATACACCTTAATACACACTTTATGTCAGACTTATTGTTAATTCAGACACTTTGCATGTGAGTTTGGTTATCATTCATAATAAGATTAATTATTCTTAGAATTAATTAGAATATTGTTAGGGAATCCTGAAATTCTCATAGAAATCTCTATTCACAGACATCTTGAGGAATTGGCAGGCATTATGATCCCAAGTGGGGTGTTATAAAAACATTCTCTCTTTGATAAGGAGGATTTTAGAACCAATTACCTTACGATACCTGTAACCACAACTTTACTAACAATAATCCTACGTAATTATTTTTTTGCATTCAATTTATATGGATAAGCAATATCTAATAACTCATTCTCTTAACATGTTTATTGAAGACTTTGTTATATGTATTGTTCTAAATCCCAAGATCAGCACTTTTTTGTAAGGAAATAATTCCAGCCTATAGCCTAGTGTCCTAGTATTTGGTACACATTTATTTATATTCTCTCTCTAAATGAAGACATCAAGCTGATTTGTTTCCAAAAATAATTTTAGCAACAACACTGAAACAGAAAGTGATTACTCTGAATTAAACACAGCAACAAAAACAGCAACACAATTAACTGGACTTCCTAATGACCAAGGTACTCCCTCCATCTTGGGTTCATTGTGATTTTACTTTATTTGGCACCACAGGACCTGAAAGTATCTGTGAACTAAATGTAGGCCTTTTAATAGCTGAGTAAAATGAGGGCAAGGGATCTGAAGTTAGTAGGTACTGGAGTACGCTGCTCATACCCTTCTTTTTTTCAGAGATATAGATATTATAATGACAAAACGCATCACTCCTTTGGAGTTCAGGGATCTTTTACCTTATCAAGGTCTTTAGTGCTAGCATGTCTTTATATGCAAAATTCCTATTGCTCAATATAGTGCTAAGATAAGCCTTTCTAGAGATGAGGTGAAGTTTTAAACTTCATAACAGAAATGAACAAACTGTCTTTTAAACATGCACTGATACTATGTCATATGTTATTTAGGTTTCTACTTAACAGCTCGGTAATTTATTTTAGTTTTGAATTTATGTTCAGCTAAATTGACCACTCAATCATAAAAGGCTTGCCTATAATGTTTATTTATCACCACCACTCTCTATGCAATAAATACTTGGCAAAATCTAACCAATTTCACCAGTGCCTTCAGAATAGTGAAAATGTGCCCCTAAAGTCTACAAAAGGACTTGCTCTTCAAATATCCTAAAGTTTCAGACTCGTTTGCCAGAAGATACTATATAACTTAAAAAAAAAAAAACCTCTAAGTTTTCTGAGATTTGTCGGTATGAACTCACCTTGTGATGTTATTTCAATTTTTTTTTCTGAATTTAATATGTGTTATTTTGTGTTTATCTCTCATTAGTTCTTGCTACTCTTATGATCGCTGGTCATTGTTATCAAGTAGCATACATTTATGCGTACATATTTGGCAGTGTGAACAGTGAGCAAGGGATATATTTAATTTCATATGATCATCTGTAGTGAGTTGCACAAGACATTACATTCATGTCAGTTTTATAAGAGCCCCAGCATTTCACATTTCCTGTACAGGTTTTCCTTGAATTTTAATTGGATTATATCCCAATAAACCATCATAGGTTGAAAATATCATAAGTTGAAAATGTATTTGGTATGTCTAACCTACCAAAAAGCATAGCTTAACCTAACCTACTTCAAATGTGTTCAGAGCACTTACGTTAGCCTATAGTTGGGCAAAACCATTTAACACCGAGTCCAGTTTAATAGACACATGAAAAGATGCTCAACATCACTCATCATCAGGGAAATATAAATCAAAACCACAAAGAGATACCACGTCACACCTGTCAGAATGGCTAAAATAACAACACAGGAAACAATAGATGTTGGCAAGGATGTGGATAAAGGGGAACCCTCTTACACTGTTGGTGGAAATGCAAACTGGTGAAGCTACTCAGGAAAACAGTATGGATATTCCTCAAAAAGTTAAAAATAGAACTACTCTATCACCCAGAAATTGTACTACTAGGTATTTACTCAAAGGATACAAAAATGTTGACACATGCACCCCGATGTTTATAGCAACATTATCAACAATAGCCAAATTATGGAAAGAGCCCAGATGTCCACTGAATGATGAATGGATAAAGAAGGTGTGGTATCTATCTATATCTATATATCTATATCTATATCTATATCTATATCTATATCTATATCTATATCTATATCTACATCTATATCTATCTATATCTACCTCTACATCTACGTCTATATCTACAATGGAATATTTCTCAGCCACAAAAAAGAATGAGATCTTGCCATTTGCAATGAGATGGATAGAGCCAGAGTGTATTATGCTAAGCAAATAAGTCAACCAGAGAGATACAAATAATATATTATCATCCTCATATATAGAATTTAAGAAACAAAACAGATGAACATTGGAGAAAAAAGAGAGAGGCAAACCATAAAAGAGATTCTTAACTATAGAGAACAAACAGAGTTGATAGAGGGACATCGGTGGGGGATAGGCTAGATAGGTGATGGATAATAAGGAGGGAACTTGTTGTGATGTGCACTGGGTGTTGTGTGCAAGTGATGAATCACTAAATTCTACTCCTAAAACTAATATTACACTATATTTTAACTAACTGGAATTTAAATGAAAACTTGAAACAAACAAAACAACTCAAGTCTTTAAAAAATTTTATTTTTTAAATTCTATTTATTTATTTTGAGAGAGAGAGCAGGGAAAGGGAAGAGAGAGAGGGAGAGAGAGAGAATCACAAGCAGGTCCTGTGCTGTCAGCACAGAGCCTGAAGCGCGGCTCGAACTCACAAAATCGTGAGATCATGACCTGAATTGAAATCAAGAGTTAGATGTTTAACCAACCGAGCCACCCAGGTGCTCCTGAAAGTTGCTAAAATCTTATGATAAAGTGTCAAACACCTCCTGTAATTTGTTGGATACTAAATGTGAAAAAGCAGAATGGTTGTAAGCATATCACGTGACTGACTGGGAGCTGCACTTTGCTGCCAGTGCCCAGCATCACGAGAGAGTATTGGATATCACCCAGGAAAAGGTCAAAATTCAAAATTCGAAGTGCAGTTTCCACTGAATGCATATCGCTTTTGCACCTTCATAAGTTGGAGACTATCTATAGTTCTAATACTGATTCTAATTTTATTCAGGAGAAGGGGAGAGTGATAGAATACATTTTTTTTCAAATAGAGTATATGAATCTTCGTAAGACTGCTTCTTGGAAGAAATATGCAAACATTACACAAGCCATTGGATAATCTTCCTTAGCAAACTGAGTCAGGAAATATGTGTCCCACTCCAAAAAGAAATACTTAAATTTGGAGACAAAATTAACATGAAGCCTCTTGCAAAATGTTTGATAAGTGCCAGAGGAGAACAGTGTTAGAAGGGTCAATTGAATAAAAAAGAATTAAAAAATTTACTTTTTGCATCAAATTCCACGTTTAAAAGCACATTATAAGCAGGATATCTAATTCAAAGCAAAAGTTTGTCTTAGAAACAATGGTGGCTTCCTGAATCTGTACTTCTCTACATGATCAACTGGAGTGCAAATAAAACCACACAGGACCCATACCCCCCAGCATTATTTCTAAGAAATTGACAATATTATGAACTTTTCATACAATAGAGAAAGGGTGTAACCCTTGGAAATGTGGTAGTTGAGGCTAAGTAATGAAGTAGGATAAAAATTAAGGATCCTGATGAAAATACAAAGAACTTTAAGGTACAACAAGCTCTCTCTTCTATCCAACCAACAAAATCACCCATTTAAAAGTTGCATTTTATTATACCAACATAAAAGCGAGCTTTTGAATGAGGACCCCTGTTTAACTACCTAGAAACAGGAACCAATTTTATGTAAAACTGCTTTAAGAAGAAAAACAGAAAATAAGAATTACATTATATCAGATGCCAAAACTTTCACCCTCTAAAATCATGAAGCAGGAGCAACCTGGTGTAACATAATACTTACAATACATGTTCTTATTATAATATACACATATCACACTTGCAATCAGAAATTCAAATGTTAAGAACAGACCTGGACAATAATAGAATGGCAATAAATGCAATGAGAACTGATAGAACTCAGGAATGAAATTAAAGAAGCAAAATTATCTCAGAATTTTAAAAGTAAAGAATAAATTACATGATGGACAACAATAGATTCAAATAAAAATTTCATAAGAGACATTGAAAAATAAGGAAAACTATAAAGAGAATGAAAATGAAATAAAGAAGTAAAAGAGATCATGGAAAAACTGGTTGAAATGGAAGACATAAAAAGAAGAAACAAAATGTGTGTAAATGAAGCCTAGAAGAAAAAAAACAAAATAGTGGCACACAACTAATTAAACTATAACCCCCCAAATATTTCCGGAAATAACAAAACAGACATGTGCATATTATTATTAAAAAGACCCGTCATATGTCTGGAAAAATCTATGTGACATGATCAACTCTAAGACTTATCCTAGCAAAACTGTTAGAATTTAAAGAGGAAAAATATCCTCAAGGCCTTCATGAAAATGAACAAATTATTTAAAAGGCTAAAAAGATGGGCTGGTTTAGATTACTTAAGAGTAACATATGAAGCATGGCAGCAATAGAATAGCATTTAAGAAACTCATGTAAAGAAAATTTAACTCAAGAATGGTATATGTCACCATGCTGACTTTCAAGTATCAAATGTTAGAGAAAAACAGTTTTAAACATGCAAGAATTCAGGGAATAATTTATTCAAAAACTCTTCCAAAAGAATCTATTAAAGGTAAATCTTTATCTGGCAGAGATGACTGGGCAAACCTAGGTAAAAGAACTCATGGTGAATGTTTAATACATATCATTATAGATGTAACCACAAAGTAGAGGTGTGAAAGTCGGTGGGATAATAGCTTGTAAATGTTGTATGCTGAAAAATAGAAAGAATATAACTTTTTAAAAAAAGTTTACTTGTTTGAGAGAAAGAGAGGGAGCTCATATGTGTGTGTGTAGGGGAGAGGCAGAGAGAGAAGGAGAAAGAGAATCCCAAGCAGGCTACATGCTTGAACCCACAAACCATGAGATCATGACGTGAGCCAAAACCAAGAATTGGACACCTAACCAACTGAGCCACGCAGGCATCCCAAGAATACAACTTTTGAGATGTGAAGGAAAGGGATAGAGAAAGAAGAAAGTTGAAAAAGATTATTAATTTTCCTATAAGGAAAATAGGTGGGAGTTGAAACAGTTTCAAACTAACAACCCATTTAGAAAAAGGTTAAAGAAAGAGGGGTGTATGGGGTGCCTGGGTGGCGCAGTCGGTTAAGCGTCCGACTTCAGCCAGGTCACGATCTCACGGTCTGTGAGTTCGAGCCCCGCGTCAGGCTCTGGGCTGATGGCTTGGAGCCTGGAGCCTGTTTCCGATTCTGTGTCTCCCTCTCTCTCTGCCCCTCCCCCGTTCATGCTCTGTCTCTCTCTGTCCAAAAAATAAATAAACGTTGAAAAAAAAAATTTAAAAAAAAAAGAAAGAGGGGTGTAAAGGCATTGTAAAAGGTACAAACACAAAGGTAAACACCAGAAAAAAATAAAAACTATGTCTTTATTTACTTTTACTTGAGATATAATTGATATATAACATTTCATTAGCGTCAGGTGTACAACATAATGATTTGATATATGTATATATTGTGAAATGATCACCACAATAAGTTTGATTAACATCTTCAGCTTCCAAATGCACAGTACAGTATTACTAACTATACAAGCCTTTCTTAGTGACAAAAGAAAAAAAAAGAGCAAAACTCATACCACATAGAGAAAAAAACACACTAAAAATAACATAATATGCACAGTAATTATGATACAATATTATGACCCTTTAAATGAAAGATAAAAGTCAATATAAAGAAATACAGAATGGGCTGAATTAACCCATTAAAAGAAAAATACATTCATATTGGTTCATACAGCAAAGCCTAACTCTGTGCTGACACATGCTTAACAGAATGATTCAAAAAGACATTTATATATATATAATATATATATAATATATAATATTATATATATATTATATATATAATATATATATATACTGGCAAAAGGAAATAATCCAAAAGCAGGGGTTATAATCCTGACATCAGACAAGCAGAATACAGGCCAAAAGCATTAAGCAAGACATGTCTGTATTTCTAAAGGTTATAACTTATAATGTAGATTTAGGTTATGAATATCTTTGAATCAAACAAAAACATTGATAATAAGATTTTTTTTTAATTTTAGTGTTTATTTTTGAGACAGAACGCAAACAGGGGAGAGGCAGAGAGAGAGAGGGAGAATCTGAAGCAGGCTCCAGGTTCCATGCTGTCAGCACAGAGCCCAATGCGGGGCTCGAACTCATGAACTATAAGATCATGACCTGAGCTGAAGTCAGACGCCCAACCGACTGAGCCACCCAGGTGCCCTGATAATATGGATGTTTTAACACTCCATATTTAGTATAAAACAGGTCAACTGGATTCAAAAATAAGGATATAGCAGGACTAAACAACATAATCAGTAATAAGATCTTACAGATACACATCAACATACAATACTCCTATAATAATATACCTTCTTATCAAGTGCACATAGAATATTCACAAAAATTGATCAGCAATAAGTTACTCAGATAATTTCATAAGTTTACAGGGCATTTGAATATTAAAGGCAACATTCTCTGATTACAATAGAATAAAGCTAAAAATAAAAAAAAAATTAAATGAAAGCTTATTCTACTTGGAAATGCTAAAAAAATCTTTACACTTAACTAAAAGGGGAAATGCAAACAGAATTAAAATATTTCTGAAAAATGATTATAATGAATAATGTATACTTGAATTTATGCTATTCATTTAAAGTAGCAATCAGAAAACTTCACAGTTTTTTTAAAACTTTTTTTTTTCAACGTTTATTTATTTTTGGGACAGAGAGAGACAGAGCATGAACGGGGGAGGGGCAGAGAGAGAGGGAGACACAGAATCGGAACCAGGCTCCAGGCTCCGAGCCATCAGCCCAGAGCCTGACGCGGGGCTTGAACTCACGGACCGCGAGATCGTGACCTGGCTGAAGTCGGACGCTTAACCGACTGCGCCACCCAGGCGCCCCGAAAACTTCACAGTTTTAAACACATATGTCAATATCAATAAAACAGTAAAAGTAAATGAATTCAATTTCCAACACAAAAATCTAAAGAACGGAAAACAAAGTGAACAAAAAAGAAGCACAAGATAATAATCCATAAAAATAAAAACAGTAATTAATGAGGTAGAATATAGAACAGTAGGTCAATTTAAAATACCAAAGTTCCGTTTCTTTGAAAAAAAATCAAGGTACTATTTAATCAAGAAATAAGAGGAGAATACACAGATATACAAAATAAGAAATGACAGGGAACAAATAACTATTGATTCAGAGGAAATATTTGAAAAACCTAAGAAATTACTTTGCATACCTCCCTGCAAGTAAATATGAAAAGCTAAATGAAGTGTATGGTTTCCAAGGAAAATAGAGTTTATCAAAGTTAACCCATAGAGAGATTTTTTTTTAAAGGATGAGGTTAACAGAGAACTACTCGACAACAAGGGACTATGCCCAAATACCCCATAATTTTTCCAAGCCTTCAGTGACTGACTAGTTCTAATGTTCAATTTTTTTTAATTAAAAAATTAACCCATTCCTTTCCTCAAACTATACAAAATAACAAACTACAAATGAATTAAAATTTTACATGTGAAAATGAAATTGTACAAATACAAGAATGAAGCATAGCACAAGTGTAGGGGAAGGTTTAGAACTATGACTCAAAATCCAGAAACAATGAAAGCTTTATCCATTTTATTACATAAAATAATTAAAGCATTTACATGCATTTTTCTAAAGACAAATGGCAAATATAGAAACAATATTTGCATGATATATCTTATTTAAAGGGATAATGTTTTGTTCTACAAAGAACTTTCAAAGAGTTAGGACAAAAAGACTAGAATTTCAAAATGAGCAAAGCACCTAAATAGATAATTTTTTAAAAGATATTAAAATGCCCTGCAAATCTATTAAAAGATGTTCAACTTCTTTCATAAAGGAAATATAAATTCAACACTACACTCAGTACTGTTTCTCACTAATTAGATAGGCAAAATTTCAAAAGGTTAACAATGTACTGTTGGGGAGGCAGTTGGAAAACAGGTTTTCTCATTCATTACTGGTGGCAATGCAAAATGGAACAACCCCTTTGAAGGACAGTCTGACAATGTTTAACAAAATTAGAAATGTATTTGGCCCAGAAATTCCATGTCTAGGAATTCAGCCTGAATATGTACCTCTAACAAGTGTCAGTTGTAACTACAAACTACTGGCAATTCTAAATTGCCAGAACAAAGAATATTGATTGAATAAACTATGGGGCATACATACAATGGAGTACTGTGCAACTATAAAAAAGAATCAACTAGATCTTTATGAACTGATAGAGATTAATTACCGATATACATTGTTAAGGGGAGAAAAGCAAAGTGCGAGAGTCTTTATAGCATGCTACCCTTTATTCAAGAAAGGAGAAATAAGAATATATCCTTATTTTTGTAAAAAGAAACATAGGAAAGGATAAACCAGAAACTTATGGGACTGATTCTTAATGGAGGAGGGAAGCATTATAAGAAGAGAGTAATTTTCTCTGACTTTTGGAATCCTAAATATTCTGCATATTAAAAAAAATTAACAAGGGTTGGGAGTGTCTCTAAAACTAAACGCAAGGAGAAATAACTTATTTCAAACAAAATATTTACAACTAAGGGGAGATGACTCATTCAAATGACTTCTGAATGCACTGCATTGACTATATACTGTTAGTCTTAGAAAGAAGAGGAAGAAGAAGAGGGGGTCGGAAGAAGAAGGAGGAAGAACAGAAGAAGGAAAAGGAAGGAAAAAAGCACTGCAGAGGAACCTTGAACTCTTGGTAGTAGGGATGTTTGCTGCAGTGGTACCTCAACCAAATAATTAAAATCAATGTCATTAATAAAGGACACACAGACATCACATCCCTTCTGATACAATAACCTGGATGGAAACTTTGCTTATGTAGTATTCTAGCCAAAATGAATAATCTGAACCTGAGGAAACATCAGGAAAAAAACTCAAATGATGAGATTTTGTGTAAAACAGTTGGCCTGTATTTTTTCAGTATGTTTGCATATCAAAGCCAAGAATGACAAAGAAAGTCTGATGAACTGTTCCAGACTAAGGGATACCAAAGAGATGCTGGGTGGTATCCTGTATTGGAAAACATTGTTATAAAGATCGTTATTGGAACAATCAAAGAAATTGAAATATGGGTTGTATCTTAGATGATGGCATTATATCAGCATTCAGTTCTCTGAATTTGAACACTTGCTTTTAGGAAATAATCACCAAAACATTAAGGACTAAAGGGCATAATGTGTGCAACTATTCTCATATATTTTGGGAAAAAAATACGAATTATCTAGAGAGAGAATGATAACACAGTGTGGCAAAGTGTTAAACCTTGGTGAATTGGAGTAAGAATATTCAGAAGTTCTTTGTACCATTATACTTTTTCCACAAATTTGAATTTATTTTGAAAAGAAATTTTTTTTTAAGTGCAGAAAAGAAATTGTGTTTGGGACCCTCACTCAGACATATTTTCAATGGCATTGTTACATTTGGAAAAGAGTGTTATTTACTAGATGGAGAGAGGTATAAGCTTTTCAAAATCATCCAAAAAAATATTTCCTCTACTGTGATTGGGTGTTTTAAACAGTTAACCTAAAAATGATCCTTTATTCTTATATTATACTCCTTATATGGGGTTTCTCCATAGCTCACTTATCAGCAACGGTGAGGTTTTCTTTTGTAAATTTCCACAGGCATAACATGAGATTGTGAAACACTTTGAAAAATATATTTAAAAAATTTTTTTAAAGTTTATTTATTTTTGAGAGAGAGAGAGAGAGAGAGACAGAGAGACAGAGAGAGACAGAGGGGAGGGCAGAGAGAGAGGGAGAAGGAGCTTCAGGCTCTGAGCTGTCACCAGAGTCCAAGGCGGAGCTTGAACTCAAGAGCTGTGAGGTCATGACCTGAGCCAAAATCAGATGCTCAACCGACTGAGCCACCCAGGCGCCCCGAAAGATATTTTTAAAAATTATGTTTGTAGATGTTCCTTCAATTTTAGAAGTAAAAGATTTTCTATGTAGAAAACTTGGGAACATGTTGGCATGGCTGAGTGATTAAGGAGATAGACTAAAAAAACTGAGAAAATATAGAAAAAAATACAAAGTAGAAAAAAACAACCATTGAGTACTGATTTAATGAAGGAACAGGGAGTTTAAAGTGTTTTGCAATTTTTGCTTGCAAGGCTGTAATCATTTGCAAAAAGGGCATATATAGGAAAGTTGATAGTAGATGAAATGTTGATTTATTGATGAAAATGAATCCACCACATTCCAAAAATAGGAAATTTGCACTTGAATTCACTACATTTTCCTTCCAGAAAGTGATCTCCTTTATAAAAAATGAAAAACAATTTGCTGATATTCAGTTTCATTAGGTAGATAAATCAATAACTACATAAAACCTGAGTAGCTTGTTGGCACAAATTTGCATGACCTTATTTTCACTTAAATGTATCAAGATATGTTCTGGCATTTAAAAAGAAACGCTTCTAAGTTCTCAGCCAAAAAATCTATACAAACAAGTGAATAATCGAATTAACTTTTATGCATATAAAGGTAGGAGGGAGGGAGAGAAAAGAAAAAGAAGGAAAGAAATAATGAGAGGTTTTCAGGGAACTATTCAAAGCTGAAGAAGACGGTGATTGAGAAACAACCAAAGCACTATGTAAAGATCCTAAAACATGCCTCATCCTGAATTAGGCCGATGGCCAATTCTGGATTTAAGATTAGAGGACAGCTGGGTCACTTTCCCTCAAGCTCCTTTACCATCAGCCCTTTCCCTGGTGTTCGTGCTTTTACTGCCTTTCTGCGAATTGGAAAAGGGGCCAGGACTTCCCTGCCCAGGGCCTCCTAAGCAGTATGTACATTGGTCATACATCACGTCACAGAACAGAAATGTTTGGTTTTGATTGTATTCGTTTCAGATGGCAGGAAGTTATTATTAGAATGAAAAATTAAGCCATTATGCCATAGAAGCTTTGCTGGATCTATCAAATTTATGGAGTTAATGCAGCAAAATTATCTTTTATAGCTGATAAAAACAGCTGGGTGTAGACAGCTGGCCTTTTCTTTGGTAGGAAGAAACAAAATGGCAACCATGTTGGGATGCCCCATACCAAGATGGAGGCATCAATGGTGATTGCTGGTTTGGCAACACAGGAAGAAATATACCACAAGTGGATGGTAGTCTGTTCCCAGAGAGGGTTTTATTTTTATTAATATTTTTGTAGGAAAGAAACAAAAACCATACCTTCACGTTTTCTAAAAATAAGCCTTCGCACTCCTTAAGTAGCACTGTTATTTGTAGGCCTGCCATTTTTTCTGTTATTTAGTGAATGTTTCAATTAACATTTATGCTATAAAAATATTCATATAGCAATTACAACTTTTCAGAAACCAATGAATTGCAAGTATAGCTACTTCCTATTTATAAACCACTCTTGTAATATCTTCAGGAGCTGCTCATCTCTTGTAAAAGATTTGAGTCATAAAAAATGCAAAGCACAGTAAGTACTGATGTGGTGCTTTTCATTCCAAGAGCTTTATGGTGATAACTTATTCAGGCCACCTCTGTAAAGGTCACATTGATGACAGTACCCACTAGACCAGAACAGTATTGCATCCCTGGAGAGGTCCAGGTCTCCAGGGCATGCTTGAGTGAACCGGCACATTAACACCTGGGTATTTTTCATACCAAATTCTTGAATCTTTTCTTGCCACATGTAATGATACCTAAATGCCAACAAGAGTAATATTTTAATCCTGTCTTAAAGATTTAGGTTAAGTGTGTCATAGATTCTCCTAATAACCGTGTGTGTGTATTATATATGAATGCCTATTTTATTATTATTATTATTATTATTATTATTATTATTATTATTTGTTGAGTTTCTTGAGCTGTTTTATTTTCTTTCTGGTTCCATGAGAATAATTTTATTCTAACACAGCTTGCCTTGGTAATCAGAAACTTGCCTAGCTTTTTGGAGAGAAGATCTAAGTTTTGCTTTGTTAAGATTGCGCATATGAATGACAACTTTTGACCTTTTCACTGAGGTTAGAATTAAATTCTAAACTAATTACTAAACTGGGTCCTGATGCAATTACTAAACTGGGTCCTGATGCAAATCAACCTGGCTTATCCCTTCTTCTTAAATATGTAATGGGTTTGGTTAAGCAAGAATAATGTTGTTGAGGTGCAGGGCCATGGAGAAGGAGGAATGTTTTTTTTTTGTTGTTTTTTTTTTTCTTTTTTTACCTTCAAAGATAAACTTACCATCAAAAGAGGAGAAAATGTGTTTGTCTTAGAGGCAGTGGAAAGGCTTTTTAATAATAAGAATATGTATCAGTTACGGGATTTTCTTATGTGCCACACTTAATTCTTCATATTCCATCCACATTACTTCATTTCATTGCATCATGCCCATTTCACAGATAAGGCCCTCATTAAAATTAGTTTTGAAGACCATGCAGATAGATAATAAGTGACCAGTTGAAATTTAGATCCACGCAGCCTGGTTCCAGAGGTCTCATCTCTAAACACTGTATGAACCTGCTTCCCCACCACAAGGGAACCTGTTGAATGAAGCCCATGCCTTAGTGTTGTCAGTTGGCAGTACAAGGTCTAGGCCAGAACAATAGGCTGGTGTGTCATAAGAGTACTGGACCCAGAGGCTCCACTTTTATTCCTTCCCTGGCTCACTCTGCCTCCTCCATCAGTCTTGGGGCAGGCATGGCCCTGAAGCACTACAGGAGCATTTTTGTGGCTCTTGTTTTAGTTGGACCATGTTATACTTTTAGGCTTGTAGCAGCTTCCTTGCCCTGGAGGTCATGCCTGATTCAACACTCTATTGATTAATTTCACCACTGCATCATTTCACTCCCTATGGGCTTGCAAACCTCATAGTAAATGTAAAAGTGCTAAGGTCAGTAAATAAAGAAGTGATAATGTCAAAAGCATTCTCTTTATCAGAAATTGTGTACTTTACGATTATCCTTGATATTGTGAAGAGATCTGTAGAAGTCATCTTACAGAGTATTTAAAATCTATTGTGAGCATTTAACTCTGATTTTCTTTCTTAATTAGAGATTTGGGTTCTGGTTATGCATGACTTTAAGCAAATTATTTAACTTTCTAAGCCTTAATTTTAACATCTATGAAAAGGATATAATAGGAACAGCATAGAGGTTTTGTGAGGATTAAGAGAGAAAGGTAGTATATAACTTCCTAAATAACCTCTGGTTCAAGATAGATGGTAGGGTAAATATTAATTCCCTCCCCTTAGACAACCCTCAAATGAATACAAATATTTAGGAAGAACATAGGCGAAGGAAGAAAAATATTAAATTCCGGCTTACATTCTCAGTGACTGTGTGTTATTTTTACAAATAAGGTAAACATTAGTATTGCTGACAGGAACAGTATTTCGTGTTTGACCTGAGCATTCCACTGAGCAATTGATTTGTTTTATGAATTAAAAAGGACCTCTCCATTCAGTCTGGGAAGATACTATGGAATAAGTAGGAATTGGGGAGTCATTTACATGACTCTCTGGAATTTTTATTCAAGTGGAAAATTCCAATTAAGAATTTTAATCTTGGTTTCCAGTGTTTTTTACAGCTGAATAATATTCCATTGTATACATACTACCTCTTCTTTATCCAGTCATATATGAATGGACAATTAGGCTGCTTCCATAATATGGCTATTGTAGATATTGCTTCTATAAACATATGGGTGTATATATCCCTTTGAAAAATTTGTTAGAAAACTGAAATGACATCATCCATAAATAGTTAATTATTTTACTTCCAATGAGGCATGATATGATTAAAACTGACATTTTTTTCCAATGAATATTGATTGGTATGAATGAGAATAAGATATCTCAGCAGATGATAACTTTATATTTAAAATGACAGTGACATAGTCACCCTATGTGTAATGGATAAAGGTTATAAACAGTGATCTATTACTTTATTTTTTTATTAATTTTGTAATGTTCATTTTTGAAAGAGAGACAGAGTGTGACTGGGGGAGGGGCAGAGAGAGGGAGACACAGAATCCTAAGCAGGCTCCAGGCTCTGAGCTGTCAGTACAGAGCCTGACGCGGGGCTCGAACTCACTAACCGTGAGATCATGACCTGAATCAAAGTCGGATACTCAACCGACTGAGCCACCCAGGTGCCCCTATTTATTTTTTAATAAAATACAGGAGTTAAAATGAAAAATGGCAATACTAGACTTAACTAACATTCTATGTGTTCCTAAAAGGTACTTACACTAAAAATTATGATGTTTTAGTTTTCTGTTTCAAGCAGCTGAAATGTACATACATAAACATAGAGACTTTACATTTCCATGAATTGAAAATTAGGTCAGTTCCCACAACAACAACAACAAAATGCAACTATTTAGGTGTATATAAAAGTATGTTGGAATGGGACACCAAAAATAAACATTAAAAAAATATGTTGGAAGAAACTCAGAATTTTAACACTAAAGGACATATTGTACCAAATGATTATATTTTCAAAGACAAAATCAACTCTCTGACTTCAGTATGAAAACAATTTAACTTAGAAAGCCAAACTTTGATTATTTATATACTGCCAAGACCCGGTGTGGCCAAACTTTCAACTTGTCGACTTTATTTTGTGTTTATTATGTATGTATATTTATGTTCATAAGTATATATACGCACATACATATATGTGTACACATATATGTATATCTGTGTGCATACATATATGGGCATGCGTAAGGAGAGCCACTGTTTCGGTCTGTACATTCATACCATCCAAGGTAAACAGTGGTCTCTGTTAATAACAAGCATCAACAGAAAGTGATTTAAGAGGGGAGCTAACATGAGAAAAGCTTGAGCTTATAATAAAATTTTAACAATATGAGTCTTTGGTTGCACTGTGGAAACGTGTGGCTTTGTTTCCATGCAGACTATACTGAGAAATTCCATCTGGTCAGCAACGCTCATGTGTATGCTTTGGAAGTTGTATTCAAGTTTCATAAATCTTGTCATATATCAGGTTATTCTCAATACGGCCAAAGTAAATAATCTGCAGCCAGAAGAGTGAAAGATCATTTGTGCCCTAATTGCAGAACAACATTCTCTCTCAGCCAACACTACGGCTCTCCTTTCATTAATCAGGCCTTTGGTGACTAACATCTATTGATGTTTGAAGGAGTTTTCTGTGAACAAGTTTCGGGATATAAACCAGTCTGGAATTAGGATATTTAATTGTTTGAGTGACAGTCCAAATAACCCTCATGCGGCTTTTTCTTTTTAATAGTTGCAATATTGAGAAACAAGAGAAACCTAAGAAACTTCTGAGAGAAATGTCAATCTTGGGAACTTGGAAATGCGCATAAATCCTCTTACCCTGGCTAAACATGATTCAACTTCATGCTCTGGTTTGATGTGTTCCCACACCCACCATTTTCAGCTATTAATCTATTGTGCTTCTCTGTCTTGACAGTAAACTACTCAAAATTAGCAAAACAGTACTCAGACTCTAGAAACACAGATTCTTTGTGTTTTCGTGTGAAAGCTGCTTTTATCTAGACATTTCCTTTACAAGCCTGTAAAACTGAGGTAGAATTATGACCTTCTTTTGGATTGCTTTAGGGCTATCATGTCTTCAGTGACTCTTGAAGGGCCTCCAACAACATACTGGCTTGACATTTCAACTGCACGTCCTCCCTGTACCTGGGATGTATTTGTGTCACCTGCAACCCAGGCGGGACTCTTGCTTTTGCTCCTGTGTCACCTTCTTTCTCATTACCCTCATCTAGGAGATGTGTCCCTCTTTTGCTATTTCCTATTTCTTGAGTTCCTGAGGAGAAGCAGTTGTTTGTTCCACATGGCCTGTCTTACCTTGTTTAACCAAAATTCACTTAATTAATAAGATGCTGAGAATAAACAAGCCTGATAAAAAGGGTGGTCTTATTCTTGGCAAAAAACAATACCTAAGATTCTTACACATTCATTCGTTCATTCATTGAACAAATATATATTGGGTCACCTCCCATTGATACAATGATGACTAAGACAGAATACCTGTCCTCCTAGAACTTCTATTCTAGTGGGGAATAACAGATAGTAAGTAAATATACAAAGATAGTTTCTGATATTGTTGCATAGCATGAAGAAAATAAAAGAGAGTGTGGCCAATGAGAAAAATGGTTTGGGGAGCAACAGTTTGATGTTAGAATGTTTGGCAAAGATTACTCTGAGAATGTCACATTTGAGCTGAATGAGAAGAAAGAGCTAGGCCTATGATGGCATGGAGACATCATAGCCAGAGGGAACAGCAGGTGCAAATACCTGGAGTCAAAAAAAGAGTATCAGAGAAAACTGTATACAAGCCAGTGTGGCTTTTGCACTATGAGCATAAACTCTCTGGATGGCAGCTTGGCATTTTCAATCATCCGGCCTTTTGGTGGGGACCCTGTGGACATACCTCTGTTTTAAAGGAAGCACCTAGACTTTTTGACCTCTAACTCCTTTTCTCAGAGCGGCTATGGTCCAGCTGAGCCAGGTACTTCGGTATTGAATTTCTCTGATTATTTCCCCTGCATCTCACACAGGAACTGATCATCAAGAAAGCTAAAATCAAAACTGGGCTTCTCTGAGATGCAATCTATGAGACAGAGGAAATGGCTTGTTTTTCTCATGTAGCAAATGACCAGTCTTTGGTGGGAAGAAAGAGAACTGATTTCCTAGTAGTGGTTTTTCTTCCAGTCTTTTCCATGACATTCCATCCTATCTCTTCCCTAAACTCCCTGCCTTCTAATAATTTATGGGTTTCGGTCATAATTTGGTTTCCATTAAATTTGGTTCCCATAATTTCAGTCCCATTAAATGCATTTCTGTCTGCTTTAAATATTTACTTCTATACGATGATTGAATTAATAAAATTGTAGGGTTATTTTTTGATACTCCTACTTTTTGTCCCTAATTTGGGAACACAGAGACTAACTACTTTTATTGACCCAACCATTAACTAAAATTTAAAAAGAATTAATGAGTTTTTAAAATTAGCATTGCTTTATTTATCCATACATCAGGCCCTCCAGACTTTCAATCCCTGGACTGCATGAAGAGATATGAACAAATGTGGTCTTCACCCCCCATAGCCCCCACAATGTACAGGGGACAGCCACACAGAAAGTAACTCCATGATAGTATAAAGAGGCATATATGAAGTCTTAGGCCAGTCGTAAGTCAAGGCATTAACCCCGGAGAGATGGCAAGCCAGGTTAGAGAACATAAGTCAGAGAGTTGCTGGGGTAGGTGTCTTGACTCCAGCCCCTCAGACATTTCCAACTGCCAGGAGTGTAATATCAGATTCAATCTAAACTTGCAAGCTTCTGGGAAGACTGTGTTCTTTTGTATTTACCTTAAATCCCAATGAGTTGCATAATTGCCACCCTAGCTTTCTTGAACCACTGAATGAGCTATGGCTGTAGTTACTCAATTATTATTTTCAACACAACCAATAACTAAACTTTATAATTCCACAGGCCTGCAATATGAAGCCTGGCAAATTGATGTTGCAGGTTTTATTAGCTTTGCTTTCTAAGTAAACAGTCAAGAACAGGTTAGAAAAGACTCCTCAAGATTTAGTTGATGTTTATGATGAGCAACTGAAACATAGATGCTGGAAAATAAAAAGGCAATTATAGACAAGGTTTCTACAGGCCCAATGTGGAAAAGAAGCCAGGAGTTTATTTAACTCCTTCTCATTGAATACTTGTTTTCACCTGAGGAATGGGAGAAGGTTTCATCTGGTTAGTGCAGACCCATTTCATCATCTCTAAATATCACAGTGTTAATCACTTCGAACCAAGAATATAAGAAGATAATGCTATCAATACATTTAGAGTTTGTAATTTTACCATCCCCACACGCAAAGCGGCTGAAGAAAAAGTCATTTTCAAAGGTTTTTTACCAAAACACTGTATTATGTTCAACATGTTAGTAGCTAGAATAAATAGTGAATAACAAAACCTGTCTTTGTGTAGATGTAGCCATAGAAAGTAAACAACATCACAGAACATTTGTGGAAAAATCGTAAGCTAAAAAAATGTATTTTAGGACATGTCTTTTCATACAAGAATTCTACTTATGAGAATGTATCCCTTGGCAGGGTAGGTGGAAGTATGTGGGAGAGATTTAGCTATAAGAATGTTTATGGAAGCACTATTAGTAATAGGAAAAAATGAAAATCTAAATGTCTAATAAAAGAGGATCAGTTAATAAATTTCCACATCATGGAAAACTATGCAGAAATTACACTAATATGAAAGATCTTCATGATATATATTAAAGGGAAAATGATCAGATTGAAAATGGGATGTAGATACTGAACCATATGAAACTTTGTATAGATAAAAAGTGGTTGAATATCAGTAATTTATTAATAAACTAAACTATGATACCATTTTTGTTAACAATAAACCTCCTTTTGTTAACTCCTTCTACTACTATCCTGTATTCAGACTTGATTTCTCTTCTTTTGACTGTAGTAAAAGAATGCATCTTTCATCCTAGAGTATGTATTCTAAAAGATAGCCAGCAAAAAGTGAGCAAAGAAGAAAGAATACATGTTATGACACCCAATTAACTGCCTGTCACCTTTAGTTAACCAAAATTTTCTCTTCCCAAAGCAATATCAAGAATTTGGCGCGCGCGCGCGCACACACACACACACACACACACACACACACACACTCGCATAGCTGGTTGAGTTCATGTTTTGAGTCATTTTTAGATAGCTGATAGTGCACGACAGTGCTGGCTATCTGCTAGGAACAACACTGAGGACAAAGGATAATCTGTTTATATTCCAAATTAGTGCATACCTGGGCTCAGTGCCCACATGAAATGGAGCTCTCTGCTCTCATATTCTTTTCTTCCACCTAGTTCTATATATCCAAGTTTTGGGCTTGGACATCTAAACAGAAACTCATTGCAGCCCCATTCACACCCTCTTCGGTTGCAAAAATCCAGTCTCCCAATTCACCCAACACTTTTAGTACCTATTTTTACCTTCCTGAGGCCATTTGCTTTCTGAGAATATTATAGATATAATACACATTTATCCCGATATTTTGTTGTATTTATAGCAACTGTTATTATCACTGGCAAATGTAAAATAATGATCACAATTATGGCTTTGAGAAAGTATAAGATCTTTAATCAGCAAAGAAATATTAGATTCTCTTCACTTAGCTCTTCTTCCTAGCAAAATACTAGATTTCTCTAATAGAGAAAATTTTTCTGAAACAAAATATAAACCAAGGTATTTTTTCCTATAAATGCTATACAATTATCTTTCAACCACATGGGCTGTTTGGTACCATAAAAATTAGTTAGCAGAACTCTATTATTTCACTGATTTCCACAAGAAACCCTTTCCCATGTAGCATTTAATAATTTCAGTAATTTTTGTTGAAGATGTATTCACATTGTACCAGTGTGCCTATTTGTTTCCCCCAAATTCACCCTTAGTATCTCTGTTTTTCTGATTCCGGTGGTTTTCTTCTTTTTAATGTATAATAATTATCTTCAAAGTTTGATGAAAATGAAGATTAAGAAGATTCATATCTTGAGAGTTTGATCCAGTAGGTCTGGGATAAGTTGAAAACCTGCATTTTGATCAGGAATCCCGGAGATTTTAATGCGCTGTCAAGTTGGGAAAAGAATGCTTATAGTCCTTCTTTTGCCAAATGGGCCAATGAGACTTTTCTCCCATCTTTTACCCGCTTCCTCCAAGTGCCTAATCTTTCTGGATCACTTAGAATACTAGATATCCCTCCCTAACCCCAATTTTAAATACTTCACCATTTTATTATGGAGGGCAATTTCATGATTATCTTTGCTTATCTGACAGTTTCTTTGGGAACTTAGCACTATCCTAAGAACCTTGAGTGGCAAATCTTTTCCCAAGAGAATATTTAGACTCCTATGAAGTTAAAACCTTCATTAATCAATAAATTAAGTTATTCTAATTCAATGAGTCATTAATGTATTTGGCATTTTATTTTTTTAACCCCAAATGCTATTTTTAGTGAAGCCCAGTAATATCTGTGACTACATCTAGGTCTTAGAGACCAAGGATTATTTTCATGGCTTTCCTTTTTTTTGTCAGTATTTAGTCCACAATATAAAAAAGTAATATCAGAAACCTAAACGCTCTAAGATTTTTTTAATGAATTTCAGGAAATAATAGCTATAGCATTTTTTTATCCCTGAAGCAACTGCTTGATGAAAAATTTTGCTCTATGGGTGAAAAATGCAGAACATGGAATCCACCTGCTTTCACCTCACAGCCAGAGAACCTTCTCTATTAAAGTTAAACTACAGAGTTCTTTGTTTCCCAGGAATCAGAGATCACTGGTCCAGCTGTGATATGCAGTCTCAAAACACAAAACATCTGGAGAGATGATATGAATAGTTCATCTTATTTATGTTTGAAAGCTGAGGCAGTGTTTATGGAATGAAGAATTTGTTTAAATGATTGTCCGAACATTATGAATTCCATATCACACTTTATTTGGCTTCGTAATTGATGTGGTGAACCAAGAGCTCTCCATACATACACTCACATACATAGGCATGTAGCCACATAGCTATATATCCATATTACATGTATGTATGTATCTCTGCCTCTATCTATCATGTGTCTACCTATCTATCCAGAGAGAGATCGCTATTTTTCTGTATGTACTTAGGGAAATCTCTGGCCCACCGTGTTTATTTTTCTAAGATTTAAGAGTAGAGTGGAAGAATGGGATAGAAGTATAACATGAAAATAATATTTACCACAAAATCATGGCTATTAAGAAGCTGGCATTCTTTGAGTAGAATGTACGGTTTGAAATTAAAGTCCTATAACTGAATAATCTTCTTCTAACAAGAAGAATGTTCTCATAAATCTATTACTCAAAATGTTTTTGAAAGACAACTCACCATTTTTTTAATCAACTTTGAAGTCATAATTGTAAGTAAAGCTCTGTGCAGAGAAGTTTGGGATAAATATGTATGAAAATATAAAGAACTATTATCATGTTACTGGAAAATTTGGGGCAGACAGCTTTGACCTGATTATTTTCTTGAACTTTCTCAATCGGATTTATCAAAGGCAACTAAAAGTTCTTTCAAACTGTATTCCTAGCCTCTGAATTAATCACAATGACTTGTTTAGAGAAATATTCTGCAATGCTAACTGTATCCTGACTGAAATTTGAACCATCAGGGGATTTAGAGCTTCAGTGATTTGGGTTCTTGGTGGTCTTTGATGCACTTTCCCTACATACAATTTTTGGATTGTGGGAGGTTTATAATTGACTAGCCATTGACTGACTTTCGGCCAATGAAGTGCCCAATGTAGTGATGCAAGAGTTGTCTATAAAGGGACAAATTATTAGCTCTCCAAGCTATTAATTAAGCAGTGTCAATAGATTACTTTTTGAGTCTCATCAATTTTTTTTGCACGTCTTTTCTCTTAATTAAAAAAATAATTGAAATGGTTCTAAGATAAAAGTCTATTAATTTTGATTTCTTTTTTTTTTTTAATTTTTTTTTTTCAACGTTTATTTATTTTTGGGACAGAGAGAGACAGAGTATGAACGGGGGAGGGGCAGAGAGAGAGGGAGACACAGAATCGGAAACAGGCTCCAGGCTCTGAGCCATCAGCCCAGAGCCCGACGCGGGGCTCGAACTCACGGACCGCAAGATCGTGACCTGGCTGAAGTCGGACGCTTAACCGACTGCGCCACCCAGGCGCCCCTATTAATTTTGATTTCTTAAAAAACCCCTAAACTAACCAGTCCTTAGCCTCCATAAATATTTACCTCAGTATCTCATGTGACATAGAGAGCTCTAATAACCAATACTTTTTCTGACTTCTTTTTTTAAGTTTTATTTTTTATTTTTTAAAATTTACATCCAAATTAGTATAGAGTGAAGCAATGATTTCAGGAGTAGATTCCTTAGTGCCCCTTACCCATTAAGCCCATCCCCCCTCCCACAACCCCTCCAGTAACCCTCTGTTTGTTCTCCATATTTATGAGTCTCTTCTGTTTTGTCCCCCTCCCTGTTTTTATATTATTTTTGTTTCCCTTCCTTTTTGTTCATATTTTCTGTCTCTTAAAGTCCTCATATGAGTGAAGTCATATGATTTTTATCTTTCTCTAATTTCACTTAGCATAATACCCTCTAGTTCCATCCACGTAGTTGCAAATGGCAAGATTTCCTTCTTTTTGATTGCTGAGTAATACTCCATTGCATATATATGTACCACATCTTCTTTATCCATCCATCCTTCGATGGACATTTGGGCTCTTTCCATACTTTGGCTATTGTTGATAATGCTGCTATAAACATGAGGGTGCATGTGTCCCTTTGAAACAGCACACCTGTATCCGTGGATAAATGGCTAGTAGTGCAATTGCTGGGTCATAGGGTAGTTCTATTTTTAGTTTTTTGAGGAACCTCCATACTGTTTTCCAGAGTGACTGCACCAGCTTGCATTCCCACAAACAATGCAAAAGAGATCCTCTTTCTCTGCATCCTCGCCAACATCTGTTGTTGCCTGAGTTGTTAATGTTAGCCATTTTGACAGGTGTAAGGTGGTATCTCATTGTGGTTTTGATTTGTATTTCTCTGATGATGAGTGATGTTGAGCATTTTTTCATGTGTCGGTTGGCCATCTGGATGTCCTCTTTGGAGAAGTGTCTATTCATGTATTTTGCCCATTTCTTCACTGGATTATTTGTTTTTTGGGTATTGAGTTTGATGAGTTCTTTATGGATTTTGGATACTAACCCTTTATCTGATACCTCATTTGCAAATATCTTCTCCCATTCTGTCGGTTGCCTTTTAGTTTTGCTGATTGTTTCCTTCGCTGTGCAGAAGCTTTTTGTTTTGATGAGGTCCTGGTAGTTCATTTTTGCTTTTGTTTCCCTTGCCACTGGAGACATGTTGAGTAAGAAGTTGCTGCGGCCAAGATCAAAGTGGTTTTTGCCTGCTTTCTCCTCGAGGATTTTGATGGCTTCCTGTATTAACATTGAGGTCTTTCATCCATTTTGAGTTTATTTTTGTGTATGGTGTAAGAAAGTGGTCCAGGTTCATTCTTCTGCATGTCGTTGTCCAGTTTTCCCAGGACCAATTGCTGAAGAGACTGTCTTTATTCCATTTGATGTTCTTTCCTGCTTTGTCAAAGATTAGTTGGCCATACGTTTGTGTGTCCATTTCTGGGTTCTCTATTCTGTTCCATTGATCTGAATGTCTGTTTTTGTGCCAGAACCTTACTGTCTTGATGATTACAGCTTTGTAATACAGCTTGAAATCTGGGATTGTGATGCTTCAAGGTTTGGTTTTCTTTTTCAAGATTGCTTTGGCTATTTGGGGTCTTTTTTGGTTCCGTACAAATTTTAGGATTGTTCGTTCTAGCTCTGTGAAGAATGCTGGTGTTATTTTGATAGGGATTGCATTGAATATGAGATTGCTTTGGGCAGTATTGACATTTTAACAATATTTGTTCTTCCTATCCAGGAGCATGGAATCTTTTTCCATTTTTTTGTGTCTTCTTCAATTTCTTTCATAAGCTTTCTATAGTTTTCAGTGTATGGATTTTTCACCTACCTTTTGTGACTTCTGTTCGTGTATCATGGTTCTCCTGTTTAACTCTAAATTAACATATTTGTGTATATATGTTTGTATATATACATGTGTACACACATTTGTGTGAGTTCACAAATGATTACTTTGATGAAAGTTAATTTCTGTCCACCGAACTGAAATAACATTAGGCAAATCTGATTTTGTATTTCCATTTAAAGTTTTATTTTTAGTACTAATTACTGAATATGTTTGTGTATTAATTTATTCCACATTTGTGTGTTTATTTTGTCTCAGTGATCTTTGTTACCTTAAGGCCTAGAACAACATTGGAGGCATTCTACATTTTTCTGTTACATAAATAAGTTAATCAGTGAGAAAAATGAAGACTACATCTTATAAGATTATGTGCATCTTGTAAGTCTTTAATTTTGCTATAGGAAATTCAAGTTAGGAAAACAATTTGATTTATTGATGACTCTATTAATACCTACAAATAGCAAAAGTTTGCCTTGACAACTAACGTGCAAGTACTTTTACAAATATTTTACCTGTATATAGTTTTAGGCATTTAAGTGCCTCTTAACATCATTAGGATACACAGTGTTGTTGTTACATTTATATCTATACCCCAGTTAATTATGATTTTTTTGGAATTATCCCTTAAAACTCTACATGAATAGGGACCAAGTCTTCCATTATTTTGTAACTCTCACATTGCTTCATACAATGCCTTATACACAAATGTTACTTAAGGAATGTATGTTGAATTGTTCCAACCAGGCTGGAAAGTTCAGTCAGTAGTCTTAGAGAATACACCAATAATTCAGTAGATAGTGAGATATATTATAAAGATAAAAAAAATTCATTGCATAGTAGAAATTTTGCTTCCAGCAATGGTAGATCAGTTCATTTTAGACCAAAGTTGCTTAGAGCAATAATGGAATTGCTTAGAGAAATAATGGAAAAAAAATACTTAACCAGTCTAATTGAGGGTATCAGAGATACTAAGGCAGGATGGATTTGCTAACATCCAGGAAAGAGTTAATCCCTGAGTTTGCTTATAGCTAGGAAGGAATCCTAATTTAAGACTCCCGTTCCTAAACATGATAGAGTAACAGAGACTAGATTTACCTATCTACCTAAAACAATAAAAATATAGGAAATATACTATACAATTATTTCAAGACACTATATACCAGGCAAAAGGTCAATAATCCCTTAGCATTGAGAAACACACAAGGTAATTCCTACAGTTGCCAAGCTTACTGTCTTGAGGGACTTCCCAGGCTGTGGTAGGAATGAGAAACTGAGTCAGAGCCTGGTTCACTCCCTGAGTTAATGAGATAGAGCTGAGAGTGTAGGGAGACCAAGGCAGCTAGAGTTCAGAGAAGAATACAGGAGAGAACAAATCTGCAAAGTGAGAAAGACATAAATAAATGAAAACACATCCCGTGTTCATGGATTGGAAAACTTAATATTGTTAAGATGTCAGCAGTAACTAAAATGATCTACAAATTCAATGCAATTCCTATCAAAATCCCAATGATATGTTGTACAGAAAAGGACTCTGAATAGCCAAAATGATCTTGAAAAAGAGCAAAGCTGGAGGATTCACACTTCCTGACTTACTTTTTTTTAAATTTTTTTTAAATTTTTTTTTTAACGTTTTTATTTATTTTTGAGACAGAGACAGAGCATGAACGGGGGAGGGGCAGAGAGAGAGGGAGACACAGAATCGGAAGCAGGCTCCAGGCTCTGAGCCATCAGCTCAGAGCCCGACGCGGGGCTCGAACTCACGGACCGTGAGATCGTGACCTGAGCCGAAGTCGGACGCTCAACCGACTGAGCCACCCAGGAGCCCCTAATTTTTAAAAAATTGAGAGAGAGACAGAGTATGAGCCGGGGAGGAGCAGCAAGAGAGGGAGACAGAGAATCTGAAGCAGGCTCCAGACTCCGAGCTGTCAGGAGAGCCTGATGTGGAGCTGAAACTCATGAACCGCAGGATCTTGACCTGAGCCGAAGTCAAGGTTGGAGGCTTAACTGACTGAGCCACCCAGACGCCCCACACTTCCTGATTTAAAAACTTACTACAAAGCTACAGTAATCAAGACAGTGTGATACCTACATAAAGACAGACATATGTCAGAGGAATAGAATAGAGAGCCCAAAATGAAACCAAGCACACATGTGGCAGAATGATTTTACACAATGGTGCCAAGACCTTGCAACAGAGAAAGGACAGTCTTTTTAACAAATGGTGCTGGAAAAAACAGATATCCAGATGCAAAAGAATTAAGTTAGACCCTTACCTAACACCATATTTAAAAATTAACTCAAAGTAGATCAAAGATCTAAATGTAAGACCTTAAAAAATAATACTCTTAGGGAAAAAAAGGGGGAAAATCATGACATTTGATTTAGCAATAATTTCTTAGATATGACATCAAAAGCATAGACACAAAAATAAAAAGTAGACAAGTGAGACTCCATAAAAATTTTTAAATTTTGTGAATCAAAAGACATACCAACAAAGTGAAATGGCACCCCACTGAGTGGGAGAAAATATTTACGAATCATGCATCTGTTCAGGCAATATCCAGAATACATAATGTAATTATATATATGTATATATACATATATATGTATTCTGGATATTATATATATTAGACACATAATAATAAATCAATGACTGTGTTATGTATAATATATTTTATATAATAATCATAACATAATAGCAACAAAAATATATATAGTATATATTTTATAATATTCAGAATATGTAGAGAATAACCAAAACTCAAAAACAACAAAAATAAGCAACTTGATTCAAAAAATGAGCAAAGGGCTTGAATAGATATTTCTCCAAAGAAGATGTACAAAAGGCCAACAAACACATGAAGGAGATGGTCATCACTAATCACTAGATAAATGCAAGTCAAAACCTCAATGTGATACCACCTCATACCCATTAGGAGACCTACTATCAGAAACAAACAAAACAAAACAAAACAACTGTTGGTGAGGATGTGGAGAAATTGGAACCCTGTGTCCTGTTGATGGGAATGTAAAGTGGTGTAGTCACTGTGGAAAGCAGTATGACAGTTCCTTAAAAAGTTAAAAATAGAATTACTATATGAACCAGCAATTCAACTTCTTGGGTGTATACCCAAAAGAATTGAATGAATGGTCTCAAAGAGATACTTGTATACCCATGCTCACAGCAGCATTATTCACAAAAGCTCAAACATGGAAGCAACCCAAGATTCTATTGATGGATGAATAGATAAGCAAAAGTGGTATATACAAAAAATAGAATATTTCCTTAAAAAAAAGAAGGAAATTCTGACATACACTACAACCTGGAGGAAACTCAAGGACAGTTAAGTTAAATAAACCGGTTACCAAAAATCCCAAATATTTTCTGATTGCATTTATATGAGATGCTTAGAGCAGTCAAAATCAAAGAGATAGAAATTAGGATGGTGGTTTCCAGGGATTATGGAGAGGGAGAAATGAGAGTTATTATTTAATGGATATAGACTTTTAAAGATTTTAAAATATGAAAGAGCTAGGAAGATGGACAGTGGTGATAATTACACATTATGAGTGAATTTAATAACATTAAACTGTACACTTAATAATTGCTAAGATGGTAAATTTTGTGTTATATGTATTTTACCACAATAAAAAAATTAAACACACACACACACATACACACACAAATCAACTGATATAATTCACCGCATTAAAAAAAGTATAATAAAAACATATAATTAATCTCAATAGACCAAAAAAATCTTTTTATAAAATCTAACATCTATTCTTAATAAAAACTCTCTGCAAACTAAAAATAAGAGAGAAACTTAACCTGATAAAAGACATCTCAGAAAAACCGTGGTAAATATCATTATGCGTAATGATAAAAAACAATGCTTTTGCCTTAAGATTAGGATCATGATAAGATTGTCAACATCACCACTACTATTCACCATTGTTCTAGAGCCTTTGTCTTAGGTCTTAATACTCTGAATTATGTTTTCAGAAAGTACTTTCAGTTTGGTGAATTCAGTGTATCAATTTGCTCTTTATGGATTGTGACTTTTATGTCATACCTAAAAAATGTTGCCTATCTGAAGGTCAGTATTCTCTTATTTTTTTCTCAAAATTTATACTTTTAAGTGTTATGTTTACAAACACACATCTATAATCCATTTGGAGTTTAATTTTGTTTATAGTGAGAGATAGGGATAATGGGTCATTTTCTTATAAATGTATATCTAATTATTCTATCACAATTTAGTGAGAAGACTTTTATTTCTATACCTTCAACCTTTTTCAATATGATATGGCTTTATTCTTTTTATTTGAGTATAGTTTACATACAATGTTACATTAATTTCAAGTGTACAGCTTAGTGATTTGACAAATTTATACATTATGTTCACAAGTACAGCTACCATCTGTATTAGCCACATTACTGTTATAATATCACTGACTGTATTCCTTATGCTCTGCTTTTTATTCTCATGACTTACTCATTCCATAAGTGGAGGCCTGTATCTCCCTCTTCCTTTCATCTATTTTACCTAACACCTAACCCCTTCCCCTCTGGCAGCCATTAGTTTGTTCTCTGTATTAATAGTTCTGATTCTGCTTTTGTTTGTTTATTATTTTTTTTTAGATTCCATCTATGAGTGGAATCATACATATTTATCTTTCTCAGTCTGACTTACTTCCCTTAGCATAATAGCCTCTAGGTACATCCATGGTGTCTGAAATGGCACTATCTCCATCCATTGTTATGGCTGTATAATATTCCATTGCATATACCACATTTTTCTTATGCATTCATCTACTGATGGACACTTAGGTTACTTCCATGTCTTGGCTATTATAAATAAATAATATAAATAATGCTGCAGTAAACCTAGGGGTGCATATAATTTTTCAAGTTATTGTTTTTGTTTTCTAATAGTGGAATTATTGGATCATATAATATTTCTATTTTTAATTTTTGAGGAGCTTCCATACTGTTTTCCACAGTGGCTGAACCAGTTTGCGTTTCCATAAACAGTGAATAAGGGTTTCTGTTTGTTTCTCAGCATCCTCACCAACACTTGTTATTTCTTGTCTTCTTGATTTTAGTCATTCTAACAGATATGAGGTGATATTTCATTGTGGTTTTGATTTGCATTTCTCTGATGATCAGTAACATATAGCATCTCTTCATGTGTTTGTTGACCATCTATATGTTTTCTTTGGGAAAATATCTATTCAGGTCTTCTGCCCATTTTGTAATTGGATTGTTTGTTTTTCAGGTGTTGAGTTATATAAATTATTTATATATTTTGTATACTCACCCCTTTTTGGATATGTCATTTGCAGAGATACCTTCTCCCATTGTGTAGGTTATATTTTTGTTTTCTTGATTGTTTCCCTTGCCTTGCAAAACTTTTTATTTTGATGTAGTTTATTTTTGCTATTGTTTCCCTTGCCATAGGAAACATGTCTAGAAAAATAATGTGGCTGACATCAGAGAAATTATTGCCTTTGTTCTCTTTTGTTATTTTTATGGTCAGGTCTTATGTGTGGGCCTTTTACCCATTCTGAGTTTATTTTTGTGTATGGTATTAGGAAGTAGTCCAGTTTCATTCTTTTAAATGTAGCTATCCAGTTTTCTCAGCACCATTTATTGAAAAAGTTGTCTTTCCCCCATTGTATATTCTTGCCTCCTTTGTCATAGGTTAATTGACCGTACAAATATAGGTTTATTTCTGGGGTCTCTGTTCTGTTCTATTGATCTGTGCATCTATATTTGTGGAAGTACTATACTGTTTTGGTTACTATAGCTTTGTAGTCTATCATAAAGTCTGGAATTGTGATACCTCCAGCTTTGTTCTTTCTCAGGATTACTTTGGCTATCTGGCGTCTTCTGTGGTTCCATACAAATCTTAATATTATCTGTTCTAGTTTTGTGAAAAACACTGTTGGTATTTTTGACAGGGATTGCATTGAATCTGTAGCTTGCTTTGGGTAATATGGACATTTTGACAATATTAATTCTTCCAATCCATGAGCATGAAATATCTTTCCATTTGTGTGTGCCATCTTCAATTTCTGTCATCAGTGTTTTATAGTTTTCAGAGTACAGGTGTTCCACCTCTTTGGTTAAGTTCATTCCTAGGTATTTTACTCTTTTTGGTGCAATTGTAAATGGTGTTGTTTTTTAAACTTCTCCTTCTGTGACTTTGTTGTTAGTGTATAGAAACACTATGGCACTTTACTGGATTCATTTGTTACTTCTAGTAGTTTTTTTTGTGAGGTCTGTAGGGTTTTCTGTGTATAATAGTATCATGTTGTCTGCAAATGGTGATAATTTAAATTCTTCTTTACCAATATGGATGTCTTATTTATTTTTCTTGTCTAATTGCTGTGGCTAGGACTTTCAGTACTATTTTGAATAAAGGTGGTGAGAGTGGATATCATGTCTCGTTACTGACTTCAGAAGGAAAACTCTCAGTTTTCCACCGTTGAGGATGATGTTAGCTGTGGGTTTTTCAGCTAACTAGTTTTTCAGCTAGCTGTGGGCCTTTGTTATGTTGACCCCATTTTGTTGAGTTTTTATCATGAATGGATGTTGAATGTTGTCAACACTTTTTCTGAATTTATTGAGATAATCATATGATTTTTATCCTTTGTTTTGTTGATGGTGATGTATGATGAATTTGTGAATTTGTGAATATTGATCTGTCCTTTCATCCAGGGAGTAAATTCCATCTGATCATAGTGAATGATCTTTTTAATGCATTGTTGTATGCAGTTTGCTAATATATTGTTGAGGATTTTTGCATTTATGTTTATCAGGGATAGTGGCCTGTAGAAAACTACAGAATTTGAATTCTGTTTATTGACCTTGTATTTTCCTCCAGCATGGCTAAACACATTCGTTCTGTTAGCCTTTTTGTATATTTAATCAAATTTTCAACCAATTTCATTTTTTTATTTGCAAATAGTTTTACTTCTTTCTTTCCAATATAGATATCTTTTATTTCTTTTCCTTTATTTTTTGCACTGACTACACCTTCCAATAAACATTGAATAGATGTGTTAAGAGCGCATATTCTTGTCTTGTACTTAATATTAAAGTAATACGTTTAGCCTTTTATCCTTACGTATGAAGTTGGTTAGTTGTCATAGATGCCTTTGTCAGGTTGAGGAAATTGTCTTCTATTCCTGTTTTATCGAGAGTTTTTTTTTTTTTAATCATGAAGGATGTTGGATTTTGTCAAATGTTCTTCGTGCATCTATTGAGATGATAGTATGTTTTTAACTTATATTTTTAATATGACTAATTACAATAACTGACTTTTGAATATTAAGTCAACCTTGCATTCCTGGGATAAACCCTATTTGGTCATGTTTGTTCTTTAAAAATTTAAGTATACACCTACCACACAATAAAGCTATTCTACTTTTTTGTATTTACCCAGGTGAAATGAATGCATATGTCCATATAAATCATGTTTCTGACAACAGACTTTACCTGGAATATGTTTTTAAAACATTCTCAAAATTTAACAATAAGAAAACAAACACTATTTAAAAATGAGTGGAGGACCTGAGTAAACATGTTATTAAAGAAGAACAGATGACAATTCAGTATGTTAAAAGATCCTTAACCATTAGGAAAATGAAAATTAAAGCCACAATAAAATGACACTACACATCTATTAGAATTGTAAAAAAGCAAAGAAAAACATTCAATGCAAGTGCTGATAAGGATGTAAAACCACAGGAAGTTTTATATGTAGCTGGTGGTAGTATAATATATACAGGAAAAATGTATAGAATATATAAATGTACAGTATAAAATGTACTATGAAAAAATTTGGGAACTTTTTTAATGAAGTTAAACATAGATTTATAATTTTATCCAGAACTTTTGCTTGTGGTTGATTACCCAGGAGAAAAAAAATAGCTTATGTTCACAAAAATGCCTGAATGTTAATAGTTAGCTGTAATTGCCAATAATTGGAAACAACTCAGATTATCTTTCAATTGGCAAATGGATAAAGACACTGTGATGTATCCGTACAATTGAATACTAACTATTTAGCAATAAAATGGAAAAAAAAAAAAAACGTTGATTCACATAACGCTGGATGAGTCTCAAGTTTAATTGATGAGAGAAGTAAAATCCAAAAGTTAACAATTTAGGTAATTTATTGGTATAGCACTCTGGAAAAGGCAAAGCCATAGTAAATTACGGAACAGTGGTTGCTAGGAGTTGGGTATTAAAGGACAAGTTTAATACAAAGAAGCAGTTGGAGGGAAAATTGGGAGTGATAGAAATGTTCTATATCATTATGGTGGTGAATAAAACTTTATGCATTTATCAAATGTACAGAACCATCACACTGTTTTCCAAATGACTACATCATTTTATGTTCCCACCAGCAGTGCATGAAGTTTCTGATTTCCTGGCATCCTCATCAGTGCTTAATATCTGACTTCTTGATCATAGCCATCCTAATGAGTGTGAAGTGGTATTTCATGTGATTTTGATTTACATTTTCTGGATGATTAATGATGTTGGAAATATTTATACGTGTTATTTTTATCTAGAAGAGGTATGTGTTCTTGAGTGGCTAATAACAAAACTTATTGTCTTCCCTATAAATATACTATACCAAATATCATGATACGAAATATCTAGTAAGAAAAAAACTAAATATTCATTCTGCTCATTACACTCTTCCAAAAAGTCATTGGACAATATTTCAAGATTAAAAGCTATGTGGGAGAAACTGTATATAAAAGCATCCAACCACATCAAAAACAGGGAAATCCTTTAAATGAGAGTACAGGGAATGGAGAAAACAATACCATCAGCATTCAGAACTTATATTAAGGCACAAGCTGTAATGATTGAACAATAAGAATAGATTTAAATTATTGAAAACGCTTTTGTCAAATGTTGATTGTTCCTCCTTGAAATGGTATTTATTTACTTAATCAGTATATGTGGAGTAGCTGGGATCTCAATTTTTGTTGAAATTTGAATAGATTTATTATGTGGACAAAGGTTAACAGAAGTGAGCTAGCTTCATGTTGGCTAAGAGCTTATTTGCATATTGTGCAATTTCTAATAATGTCTCCTATTGACAGTAGATTTTTTTCTCAAGGCAATATTTAGGAGCTATATCTTCAGCTTTTAATAGGCGTAAAAAATCAATAAACCACTCAAGTCATTTAATATTCTTAGTCCTCCCAATTCAGACCAAAGGATGAAAGGAAAATCAAATAATACTGAAAAAGGTTATCAAATTCTTATTTCCCTTGTGTAAATATGAAGTTCAAGTCACACAGAGAGATGGTTCTAGTAGAGAGAGATTCTAATGTGTGCGGTCACTCTTCTGGATGCTTAAAGGAACAAATAATTCTAAAAAATAGAGGTCAGCTTTAAAAAGATTATCTAAGTAAATAATGACAGAAAAGCACATACTGAGGTGTCTCATGGGTCAGTTTTTTGAAAAAGAGGAAAAGCAGGTAGAAGGTTGTTTAAGGTTAGTAGTAAAGCAGTAGGATGTTTTCTGGAACCACCATAACAAATGCTTTATCACTATTCAGGATTAGAACGAGCATATCCTAAAAAGCTGCACAATGCCTTATGGGTATCTTCAAGTTGGAAACTTTTATGTTTCTGGGTATATATTGCAGGCAAGGGTTAGGAGCAGGGTTGCTCTCAGCTGCCTCCAAAGTTCAAACAGGCGTACTTAGTGTTAGTATTCATCTTTCATTATCCACAAATATCTCATGGAAATCAACAGACATTCAAATGGATGAGGATGCTGAAGGATCTATGGATACCAAATAGCAAAGATTTCTCTAATTTACTTTAAAACCTATGTGTATACCTTTTGGTGATGGAGCTCATGCCCATTTAGGGTATAAACCAGCTGAAATAGTTCTCTTAAGGCCAAAGAAAGAATTTCTTTGAAGAAGGAAAAGAAAGAGAAACAAACCGTCTTTCAGTAAATAAATAGGAGTATTTCTCCCAAAGCCCTAAGTATTTTATTTAGGTATATAGCAATTAAAATGGATTAATGTATTCATTTAATTTTTTCAACTATATTATTAGCTGCTCACTAAGTTTCAGGCATTATTCTAAGTGCTGTGGATATGGTGGTAAACAAACTAAAAGCTTCTACCCTCACAGAGTTTATGTTTTAACAAGAAAAAAACAAAAGTATAGTGTCGTGTAGTGATAGATACTATGGAAAAGTAAAGCAAGACAGAGAGCTAGATGGGCCTAGATATTCTCTCACCATAAATATTTATTCACTGTTAAATCCTGACCTTTCTGAAACTATCCACAAAACCATGGATTTTATATGTTGATGTAGTCCAGAGGTGAATAGTAAAGGTAATATAATTAATTATTTTTAGAAGCATTTGCTGAGCATGCCCAGGTTTCATTATTGTTTATGTGTCTAAAATTTATCAGCCAATAGCTACTAGGATTTTGTCCAAGAGAGATGAAGACAAGATGCCAGGTGGCTAGTGAAATAACCTTTATGTTGTTCACTGTTTTTTTCTATTTTGATAGTTAAAATAATAACAGAATTTTTCCAAATAGTTTGACTTGTTTTCTATTAAAATATTTTTATTGTGAAATGTAACAGAGAGAAACATCTTTAGAGCATAAACGTTTATCTTAAATTATCGAAAAGAGAATATCCTTGAAAACACTCAGGTCAAGAAATAGATTGCTAGTTTCCCAGAAGTTCCCCATGTACTGCAATCCCTTCAATCCTTCAGTTACCAGTATCCTGAATTCTATGATTTCACTACATAAGGAAAAAATCCTATATAATAGAATTAGTTTTGCCTTAATATTATCAGAGATTTTAAATTTTGCCATTCTGATGACTATGTAGGAGATTGTGTTGAATCTGTAAAGCAGTTTGAAGAGAATTGATATCATTATACCATTGAATCTTCTAATCCATAAATCTTGCATATCTCTCAAATTGTTTTGACTTCTTTATGTCTCTCAATAGAATTTTGTAGTTGTCCCTGTAGATATTTTGCACATCTTATGTTTGGCTTATTTTGAAGTACTTTATATTTTTGATACTATTATAATTAGCATTCTCTATTTGAAGTCTTTTAATCATTGTCAATATATAAAAATAAAATTTATTTTTGTATATTACTGTTGTATCTAGAAAGCTTTTAGAAATTTCTTATAAATGTTCTGTTTTATTTTTAGATTCTTTTGAATTTTCTGTATACAATAATAGCTTTAGTGAAGGTTTCTTTGTTCTTTAATCCTTAGCTATCTATGTAGTATGTATGTATGTGTGTATATATGTACATATATATTGTCCTAATGCATGGGTTAGAACCTCCAAAACAATTTTGCATATAGTAATAGAATGCATCCTTTTCTCATTCTCAATTTCAAAGGGATAGCTTTTAATATTTACCATTAAACTGTTGTAGCTTTATAGATAATAATCATTAGACTAGGATTCTTTTTTTTCCTACTTTGCTGAGGGTTTTTATTTTTAGAATAGGGTGAATTTTATCAATTTCTTTGTCAGACTCTATGAGCACATGGTTTTTAGGCTTCAATTATTTACATAAAATTACTTTGCTTTTTATGTTAGAAAGCTTGCGCTTGTAGAAAGAAAAAAACTATTTGCTGATGATACTATCCTGTTGAGATATTGCTGGACTTCAATTGCTAAAATTTAGTTTATTGGTGAGAGAGACTTCTCATATTTCTTTATAGCATCATTATTGGGTTTTGATATCAAGATTATTGTAACCTCAGAAAATGTGTTGGGGAGTATATCCTCATTTTCTATTATCTGAAGAGGTTTATATAGGATTGGAAATGTTTTTCCATATATATTAGGTGGAAATCACTGGTGAAACCATCTGGGTCAGGAATTTTCTTAGTAGTGAGGTTTTAATTAATAATAAAATTTGTTTAATATTGATAGGACTAATAAGGTTTTCTATTTCCTCTTGTGTCATTTTTTAGTAAGTTATATTTTTCCAAGATTTTGTTAATTTCATCTAGATTTTTGGCATAAAATTTATAATATCTGTTCATTAATTTTGTAGTCCCTGCAGTGTCTGTTATGATGGTTTTCTTTTCATTCTTTTAAAAATTTTCTCACAATTATTTGTATTTCTGTGGTGTTACTTGTTATTTCTCTTCTTTCATTTGTGATTTTGTTTATTAGGGTCCTCTCTCTCTCTCTCTCTCTTTTTTTCTTTCTTGGTGAGTCTGGCTAGAGGTTTATCAATTTTGTTGACATTTAAAAGAACTAGCCCCTGATTTCATTGATCTGTTATACTGCTTTCTTAGTTTTTTTTTTAAGTTTTAACTTCAATTCCAGTTAGCTAACATGCAGTGTTATATTGGTTTTAGATGTACAATATAGTGATTCAATCCTTAATATACATTACCCTGTGCTCAATGGCACAAGTACACTCCTTAATTCCCACCACCTGTTCAACCCATCCTCCTACCCACCACCCCTCTGGTAATCATCAATTTGTTCTCTGTAATTAAAAGTCTATTTCTTGATTTGCTAGCTCAGAGAACATTTTGTTAAAGCAGTGTGTGCACCCTTACCAGATGCTGGTTCTTAGCTACTGCACTGTGCTGCTCTCCACCTGTCCCCAGCTGCCTTTGTGTGCTCCCAGTCCACTAAGAGAGTCTGAGTATGACCTCCAAGTAGCAAAAAGCATGCTTATTACCCAGCTATTGGTTACGATTTACCATTCTCCATTAGAAGTAGAACTCCTTGGAGAAATGGCTGATTCTAAGGCTTAGGTGGGGAAAAACAAGATGAACTGAACTTTTTATGCCAGAAAGTAAGGAGGTACTTAACTAGTGAAAATATTGTTTCAAAAGCACACAGGTATTAACCTGAAGGAGCTCTCCCTGGTCAAATCTGGAACATTTTGAGCATAAAAATAAATATTTATAGTAATGGATTATAGCCATTGAAATAAAATAGGAATCCACAAGTTTACACTGATATAAATTAATAAATACCTCAACCTTATAATAAAATGTTAACTAATAAATGAGATCAATACTATTATACCAATTTCACAGCTAAGGAAACAGAAGCAAACTGAGGTTTGGAGAGGCTAATCAACTTTCTCATTGTCACAGAACTAGTAAGTGTTATATTCAGGCCATACACTCAAATTTGTCTGACTCTAGAGTACACGTTCTTAACCAGTGCATTTAGTTTCCGATTTCTGATCTTAGGACTTTCAAACCAAATGACCTCCTAGATTGCTGGCTTTCTCTGAGGGTGTTGGCAACCACCCTGGTACTTGCAATCACATAATAGATCCCTGAGTCCAGTGGCTATGCTTATAACTAAAACCACCTTTTATCTTTTCCTGAAACTTTCCTTAACCTTCTACTCTTTGCACAACTTGCCCAGCTTCTGACACATATGTTGTGAATAAACATTCATACGCATAAAATTTTCTGGGGTTGGCTTTGTTTTCAGGAGTTGGAATTACTGTTGATGTGATTTTTAAGAAGAGCTCAGGTACAAAACTTTTTTTTTTTTTTAGAAGACTCAGTTTAGCAGACACAAATATTACTACTGTCCCTTGGCTCCGAAAGAGTGGAACCAGCCAGCCACTCAGATGACAGACTATATTTTGCAACAGACCCTCAGCTAGCTTTGTATAAGATACCAGATGCCAGCCAAATGCAACCTTTCCTCATGTCTCTTATGCTAGAACATTCCTTTCTAATTACAGTAAAGGATTTGCAGGCATTGAAAAATTAAAAATAAAATCAGGCTTGTTCAAAACAGGTTCACTCTTGAAATAGGACAAATTAGATGTAGTCTGGGTTTTTAATACCATTTGACTGGCTGACTAGCTAAGAATTGGTTCCCACACAGCACAATAGCACTGAGATTTAAGAAAAGGTCTTTTAGTTTGACCACAGGATCCTATAACCACCAGTTGACACATAGCCACATGCCCTTCTCCATGCCACAACTTGGCAATAGCCTATATTTTGTGCTCTGAAATATTGAAATTCTAAGCCAAATACATGAGAGAATTAGTCATGGATTTTGTTTCTCTTTGGCTTCATATGTTATAGGTAAATTTGTGGATGTTAATAATAACAATTATGGGTTGTGGCACACAACACTAATGATACTGTATCGTATGCCTAGTTTTATCACATTACAAGGTAGAGTTCTTAGCCCAAACCCATCAGGACTGGGTTAAGAACCTGTGGCGGGAGCGGGGGGGGACACTTAGGAATTTACCAGCTTTCCTTTCTTCTGCCCCTCTTTTCACTTACTTCAAGATTATCTTTGAAAAAAAGAAATATTTATTATTCACAGTGAAAAACCGAAATAACTACAATTCAAGTGAGGTGTAAATCACAAATCAAATATAATGCTTCCACAGAAGGTCCAATATGAACATAAGCAACGCATAAATTAGAATGTACTGTTTCTTTATGGGTTACACAGAAACCTTTGGCTTTTAATCTGAGCCTGAATACCAGAAAGTATCTACCTTAAATAAGTGTGGCTTGTAAATTAAAGTGATATTCTTTCTTCAGACCAGATGGGCAGGTTGGAGATAAGAGTCATAGATGGTGATTTTTATCTTTTCTGTTTCTGTTTATCTCCTGAGAGAATGCTTTCATATGGCAAGTAGGAATCCTTACTGTGCAAGTGTTCCTTATCTGTAACCACAGCATTGCTCTTCCTTAATTAGGTGTTTTAGCCCCATTTCCATCTCAACTGCCACCACCACCATCACCTTCAACATTATCATCAATTAATATTGAATGCTCATTGAATGATAAATATTAAGTTAAGCCAAAGCAGTCCACACATAAACAAAAAGACAGCAAAATGTCTCAGAAAATCAGAGAAGTGTGGATTTTTAAGACCCCCCCCCAAAAAAGAGTTTATAAAGTATGTAGTCTAAATCTTTTTTGCTGCAGCTTGCTCATGTCTTCATCTAAATTTTATGGGGAGTCTAACATTGCCCTGCTAATATCTCTGAGGATTTTTGAGTGAGGGTCTTAGGGCCCCTTGTCTTCTCTGGCTGAGATTTCCTGCTTCCACTCAGTTGGTGCTCACACCCTACCTCCTCCCACTTTCTGCATATCCTGTCCCTTGCATTGTCACATTATACCTTGGTTGACCCTGCTTCAAGCTCACTCTGTTACTTCCTCCAAATTACCTCAAGATCAAAACAGATTTTTCCTAATAGTAGAGGTTAGGTGTGTGTGTGTGTGTGTGTGTGTGTGTGTGTGTGTGTGTGTTGAAAGATGCTCAGCACATCAAAACAACAACAAAACAACTTAAAATTAAATATTATTAAGCTTCTAAATTCATAAAGTCTCTTGATAGTACCTTCCCCTAGGCATGTCTTGTAGACTGTCCCTTCTTAGACCCTGGTCTCCTGCTATCTTCTGCTTTCCTCTTCCTTTCTCACCTCTCCTCATCTCTCTGGCTTCTTACTATATCCCCTAACTGTTCTTCCCTTCCTAGGCTGCCAAGCACGCAACATCTGTTTGCATTGTCATAGAGAGTGATTTTGTTGTTGCTGTTATTTCCCTGTGTCTTCCACACTATACCTTTTGGTATATTTTTAACAAAATTTTTCATTGTGGTAAAATACATATAACACAAAACTTACTATCTTAACTATTTTTAAGTGTACAGTTTAGTGATACTAAGTATATCCATATTGTTGTGTAACCATAAGCAGTGTTTTTTTTTTTAATTTTTTTTTCAACATTTATTTATTTTTGGGACAGAGAGAGACAGAGCATGAACGGGGAGGGGCAGAGAGAGAGGGAGACACAGAATCGGAAACAGGCTCCAGGCTCTGAGCCATCAGCACAGAGCCCGACGCGGGGCTCGAACTCACGGACCGCGAGATCGTGACCTGGCTGAAGTCGGGCGCTTAACCGACTGTGCCACCCAGGCGCCCCAAGCAGTGTTTTTTATAACCAAACGATCAAAAGGTGATGATTCTGTTAAGCAACAAAAGCTATTCACTCTAAGACAGAGTCTTAATATGAGATTCTAAAATTATTATATATGTGTATACATGAGTACAATGTGTACATGTGTATATACACGCATGCACATACAAACCCCCCTAACACAGACACATACCTATTTCTCATCAAAATGTGACAACAAGGGGCGCCTGGGTGGCGCAGTCGGTTAAGCGTCCGACTTCAGCCAGGTCACGATCTCGCGGTCCGTGAGTTCGAGCCCCGCGTCGGGCTCTGGGCTGATGGCTCAGAGCCTGGAGCCTGTTTCCGATTCTGTGTCTCCCTCTCTCTCTGCCCCTCCCCCGTTCATGCTCTGTCTCTCTCTGTCCCAAAAATAAAATAAATAAACGTTGAAAAAAAAAAATTCAAAATGTGACAACAGCTCCTCAGATTGGCTTGCCTGTCACTTAGAAACAACTGGCAGGTTTCACAGATTGTTAAATCCTCCCAAAAGAAAGAATTCATTATGTTAACCATGACCAATAATGTACATTTAAAAAATATATGTAAGCTTCTGTGGACAATCGAACAATGGAAAGGGAAATTTGTATTGCATATTACATACCATACTTCCCTCAAGTTGTCCTTCTTTCACTAACATTTAAATTCCTATGGCAACTACTACCTCCTTTCTAGTTCCCTCAACTTATACTCTCTTGTCTCTCTTAGTCCCTTCAGGTTCTCTCCCCTTTCCTGTTGTCCATATCTGCTCTTCTTCTCTTCTTTCATACAGGATCTGATCTCTTTTCCAAGTCTTACTATCCCTTATATGCTGATCAATTTAATGTACTCTGGGTTTCTTCAGTTTGAGTCACCACCCATTGCCATGCTCAGCATAAAAAGGGACCTTTATTTTTTGAAGTTAGTGACAAGGGATTATAAAATCTGACAATACTTTTCATATTTAACATTTATTAAATGAGAATGCATCAAAATTTCAAATGCCCATAACATTTGTCCTAGCCATTACCTTAGGAATTTATTTGTAAATATATTTGCACACATGATTATTTGTAAATATATACACTGGAATACCGTGCGGGTGTCATAAGAATTTCAGGAAAAAAATTATATTGAAGTGATAAGACTTCCAAGGTATACTATTAAATGAGAAATCAAGGCACAGAAGAAGAGTTTACAGGGTATGCTACCATTTGAAAATGAGTGTGTATCAATTTTTGCTTTTATTTACACAAAAAGTTCTCTGGAATAGAAAGAAAGAAATGAATAACAGTGGGTTAGAGATGAAAGCTCTGGTTGGGATAGATCAGATTCATATGTGTTAAACTCTATGCCCTAAAAATAGACAAAACACATTTAAGTTTCTTCCAATACCAATGGAAAAAGTGACTATAGGATAGCGTTTAAAGATAATAAAAATTAATGCATCCAAACTTTTTATGAAGCCAATATATCACATCAAAGCCTTAAAATGCATACAAAGAACAGTGCACATTGATCTCCCTTATGAATATCAAAGTAAATCCTAAATAATACATTATTAGGAAGAATCTAACAGTATATGAAAAGAGTATATTCTTCTGACCAATTGGGGTTTATTCCAGGGTGCTACAGTACTGTTCCGTATTAATAGATTAAAAGGAAAAAAGTCAGATAAGCATCTTTATAGATGCTAACAAGACATTCAACAAAATTTTATATCAACTCTTGATTTTAAAAAGAATGAGGGGTAATAAAAGAAATACACGAATAGTTTAAATAACATAAGAAAGATTAATACTTCCTAACAAAGTGGAAATCGACACATATGTATTTCAACTCTAAAGTCAATATCCTGCCTATTAGAAAAACACTAGATGTATGACCAGTAAATTCCAGAACACCAACATGTAGAATATCACTAATGTTTTTTACGAGTTCTAATAGTAATAGCCATTGTTATAAGGGAGGAAAATAGGGACAAAAATTATTTAAATTGGAAAATAGAATGTAAAATTATCATTTTTTAATGTTCTGACTTACACATGAAAAATCCTAAGGATTCAACTGTCTGATATGTTCCAAACGATAAAATAATACAGAAATGTGGATGAGTACAAAACTCATGTCCCAAATCCAGGATTTTCCCATGTAGAAACAGCAACAAATTACAGAAAATCATGGAAGAAAAAAATCCAATTACAATAGCAAAATAGTAACAATAAAAGATACAGGAAAAAGACAATCAGATCGAATCTATCATTTTGTACTGTATAAGAAGAAAAAATTAACATTAGGAGCAAAAAGAAGTCTTTAACAACTGGAAAAGATGGATTTATTCAGAAATATGAATCAAAGCTACTGAAAGCCCATTTGAAAAAATTGGATTCCTAACTTATACCATATCCCCAATGTCAAGCAGATCAAAGATTTTATCATAAAAATGAACAGAGAGGCAATAAAAAGAAAACGTGGAAGATCAAAAAATCTGGTAAAAATAACACTAAAATGTATATCATAGGCAATGTAATAAATTCTTATTAATATAAAGAGCTCCTATGATTGCATAAGAAAAAAAAAGAATCCAATAGAAAACTAGGTGAGGAGCATAAACAGATAGTTTGCAACAAAGGAGAAACAAACATCTTTTAAAACACGTAAAGTTAACTTCACTCGTAATGAGAAAAACCTAAAAAATAAACCATAAGATGACTTTTTTCACCTACAAGTTTGACAAAAGTGGGAACCATTGATTATACACTATATTAGTCTGGTAAAAGTGGCATTCTCATACAATGTTGGTAGAAATATATATTAGTACAATTTCTATGGAAGACAAACTGTCAGTATTTATCAAAATTTACAATATTTATTTGCTTCAACCCTACAATTTGATTTCTAGGAATTTATACTGTAGATACACTCTCATATATGCGTGATTATGTTTGTATAAGAATGATTGGTGCTACATTGTTATTAACAAAAATATTAAAACAACAACTAAAAAAATAAGCAAAATCTCCACTAATAAAGGATTATCAGTTATGCAGCTTAAAGCAAATTCAAATGAAATAAAACTATTTAATTATAAAGAGGAATGAATTAATTATATGCACTGAAAAGGACGGACTTTTTAGGCAGAGTATTAGGTGAAAAAGAAAAGGTAAAAAAATTGAATATATTTATAATTTGTGTAAATAATACATAACATTGTAAAAAGGATATATGTACATGTTGACAGAATATATATGAAAGATACATAAGAAACTGGTAAGAGGGGTTGTCATGGGGGAAGGGAACAAGGAAACTTGCTTTTTACTATTTTGGCTTTTTGGAATTATATACTGTTTACATGTTTTACCTATTCATAAATATAACTTTTTTAAGTCTCAAGACAGAACAGAGAGCCAGTGTGGCATGGTTGCCATGGAAAAAATTTGTTCATACAGTTGTTACCTCAGTTGTTTTGTATGGGTAACATTTAATTGTTGCTTTAAACATATTAAAAAATATTGCACTTTTCAATCCAAGATTACAAAGAAAGATGATTATATTAACAGAAGCAGGCATAAACTAGTTAAGACAAAACCAGTAGAAATTGTAAAAACTTTGGAAAAAAAAACCCATGATTTTCCAAGGTAGTTTAGCACGACTGATATAAGTTTCATGAAGGACAATTACTTAAGCGGTAAACACTGCCTGGAAGGCGCTAAAGAGGTCAACCCCTCCACCCCCACCCCGTGTGAGATATGAGGAGCAGACTGTCACCCATGCACATACAAACACTAGTGATGGAAATGATGCTGAAGATTATGAGGGAGGCTTAGCCACAAATTAAAATCACACTGCTGAATAGTGAGCATGTAATTCTTTGAGAATACTTGCTATTGTGGAGAAAGTACATGTTTATGAGCCTTTTTGGCCAAGTGGATACAGATCCTTGCACTCTTGCGTGCTCTCTGGTCTCCTGCACATTTGGAGAAGAACTGTGGTCTCTGATTCTCTCTTTCAGCAGGCATTTGCCTTTTGCAGTTATTCAATCATTGTATAACTCCTCTTCATCCTTGCATTTTCTTACTAGATCCCTGATTCTCCCTATCCTTTGACCCATACCCACTGCTCCCAGACCACCTTGGAAGTAGAGAATAGGCTTCACAATTTTTATTAAGTCAACTCTCCACAAAACTAGAACACGTTATTCAATGCTAAAAATAAAATGAAAAGCTGTCTTGTTTGTTGTGATTGTTGTGTGGCGATAGAATCAGACCAAGACAAGACCAAGCCAAAAGATGGCTTCCTTTTTAATGGTTCTCTAGTGTCCTAAGATAGAAAACCCTTATTTAAGTAAATAACTTAATGCAAAGGTGTTTAATGTTACTGCAAATTAAGAATTCTTCTAAGCATTAGGTAATATTTATCTCCATTGAGACCTAGCAAACATTTATTCCTTATTTACAGTGCCAAACATTGGAGAAAAAAACTTTGGAAAAAAAATTCTAAGCCTGGGTATTTCCTGATATTTCAACACTTGATATGATATAGAAAAAACCATATTTTTTTTTGTCTGAAACTGTTCTTGTTTGGATTTTTGACCCCATCTTTTTATGGCGAGGCATCAAATGGTCCCTTGAAGGTAGATAGATGATATTACTAATTATTTCTACTGTGGAGTGGATAAGTCAGTGAAAGTAAGAACTAGAATCTGTCTCCTGAACTACAGAACTGTGTGTCCACTGTCTTCAAGATATATTCATTTGGTTGTCCCCTAGGCTTGTGACTTCATAGGTCTCCCTTAGAATTCAACTTCTCCTGTCACATCCTACTCATGGACTGGCATCCATCTTGTAACTGAGGCCAGAAACTCTTCTCTCAGTTTTTACTCTTTCCTTTTTTTCCTGATAAATTCAGTAAATCACCAGTCTTGTTAGAAAAATTGTAAAGCATGCACCCCCCTCACACAGTCTTCTTTCCAATGAGATATTTGTAGACAATCAGCTCTTAGCTTAACTAACCATCCAATTTCTCTCTTAAACTCAAGCCTTGTCCCCTCCAAATTATTCTTGACACTGTGAAGAGGGATCTCTTTCAATGAATACATGCTTGTAAAAAAATTCAACAGTGACTTCTACATTGCAAATCTGATCATGTAACTCCCCTACTTAGAATTTCTAAAACAACACATTGGTCTCAAGAGCTAAGTGAAAATTCTTATAGTTCTAAGGCGGTGGTGAACAGATCCCTGCATACATCTCTGGTCTTATGCTTTCTCCAATTGAGTTCCAGCCCTACCTAACCACTTAGGGTTCCTCTCAGTACTCTGAACAGTCTCTCCTGCTTCCCCCTTTACATATGCACTCACTCCTATTTATCTGTCTGTTCAATCTCAGCTCGGATTTCAGATCTTCCAAGGCTTTGTCAAACCCTTCCCAGCCCCACACCTCTGCCAAGACTGGATCAACAGGTCAGTGTCCAACCTATAGCTTCTGCAACCACCTGTGTTTACCCATGTCACATGAAGTTTTACCTATATTACAAATATCCCTTTCTTACTCTGAATCACTTAGTAGATAATGAAAAACTTGAACATAGAGGCTAGTCTGAAACTCAGCAAAATTCCTAGCACATAGTAGGCATTCAAGAAGAGTTTGTTGCACGATTGGTTAAGTGAGTGAGTGAATGAATGAATCTGAATGCCCAATACCCTCACGTTCAAATCAGTATTCCAAGACAAGCCCATGTCCCAAAGGACCTGACTATCTGGGCAGTCAGAAACCCAGAGGAACAACAATCTTCTCACTGATAACCACAATCTTGGTAGGTACCCTTACTGAAGAGATATCTGTTCACTGATGCCAAACTGCTGTGTGGATAGTAAAATCTGATTCCTAGGTGCCATACTGAGATCTTTCCCCAGTATCTCTGGACCTGCAGCACCACAGATCTGTGTACAATGAACAGAAGGCAATCGGTGAGTCTCCCTGTCAAAAAGACTATTTCCAAGAAAGACTAGAAAGGATGAGTGGGTATTTCTCGCCTTCCTTCCTCCCTTCTTTCTTTCATTCCTTCCTTCCTTTTTCACGGGGTTAGGGTTCAAACACACACATATGTGCACACACAAAGACACGCACTTACAAATTGCCATTGAGCTTCTTGTCATAGAGGAGCAGGGCAAGTACACAAGCAGGCAGTGTTTCACAAATATCTAAAGTGAGCTCTCTGTTTCATTAAATATTTATCAGCCTGTGTCTTTCCATTGAGTACTTAGGTATATTTAATTTTTTTAGTGTTGTTTTCTGTCTGGAATTAAAATAATGGCCTACGCCAAAGATAAAAAGGATTTATAATGCAGATGTATACAGCAGAGCATCCTGGAAGTACCTATCCTCAACTCACCCTACTGACATAAAATTAGAAAGGTGCTCCTACACTCAGAAACATTTGGAGCATCTGTCTATTTCACTTTGCATCAGGGGAAAGAAAAAGATATGGAAGGAAGAGTTGGTAATTGTGGTATAAATTATTTGGTCTTAAAGGCTGATTCACCCCTAAAGAGAAAAGGAATTAGCCTCAGGCCAATCTTACTAGGAGAACATCAAGTTTATTGACACTGCTAACTGGAGGAAGGCCTGGGAAGGGCTTGAGAGGGGTCTGGCTTCTCATTTTCCTAGGGCAGCTGTAGCCCCTAAATGTGGCACTGATAATAAGATGATATACTTTCAGTCAACGGTGTGTGTGGTTTTCCTTACCTCCCCCCAGCTATTAAAGCTGTATTCAGTGGGAGACACATAGTAATTTGTTGAAAATCACTATTTGCTAAGAAACTCTCACAAAACCCCAAGAGCCCATTATATTAACAGAAGTGACAAGAAAATAAATGTTTTTGACAAGGAAGTGCTCCTATCCAGGGAAGATGGCTGCAACGTTGGTGATTATTCAGCGAATCAAACTTATTTAAACACACTGTCTCTGATACTTAATAAATGTTATAGTGTGGCTTTTTGTGGCTAATAAAACTTGGTTTACATTCCACCCCGTGTCTTCTATGATTCGCCTCCCTGGGCTCACTTAAAGTGCATTAAGAAGCAGCAAGCAAGATCAGGACGATTTGCTGCAAAACTTAAATAATTCATTTATGCACCACTGCTCTCAGACTGTGTTTTTACAAATGCTGTAATGAGACAAGCTGTGAAATGTTTTACATGGGGAAAAAGGCAGGGAAATCACTGAAAGAAAACCCCATTTCCATGCCATATTTCCTTGAGGTTCAGGACAAAAACAGGGAAAGCACGTCTTACAAAAACATTTGTGCTACTTACCAACTTCCCATGCATATGACATCAAGTAGATCTCATTTATATTTTCCATTAACTAGAATTACAGTCATGTCATGTTTGAGAGACTTGGTTCCTGAGTTAATTTATAAAACGGATCTTTGTCTAATCAAACTCCCCAAAAGATATTTAGGCTGAAAGACTTTATAAAATTATTTTAAAGTTTATATGAATAAATAATTGGGCAAGAGTAGCTAACAAATAGTATAAAATAAAAAATGATGTGCACAAGAACTGTTAGATAATAAAGCATATTATAAAGTCATGATATTAAAAGCAGTGTGGCACCAACCATGGAAGGCAATCAATGGAACAGTCTAAAAAGAACTAGGTAAAATAGGTAAAAACAGTCTGGAAGCAAGTAAAGAGTATTACATGCTCAATATACTATAAAAGCAACACTGCAAATGAATGAGAGAAGAATATATATATTATATATATATACATATATATATTTAAAGATTCAAAAATAGTTATTTGAAAAAGATTGTATTCAAGGAATTTACCAACTGAAATTCAAAAATAGAGTGATGACTTAAATATTACAAATGAGAATTAAAATATCTATAAAAGATTTATAAATGATCTGGAAAAAAATTAAACATTTATATAATTATGGAGAGGGGAAGATCATTCAAAGCATAACACAGGGATAAACTGCAAATAAAGAGATAATTACATTTTATTACTGAAAATATAAAAAGGGGCATCTGTGTGTAAAAACGCTATTAACACAAAAAGTAATAACAAATTAGAAAAAAAGATTGTAAACGTATAGAGCATGGGACTACTATTACATAGGTTTCCTACCAATAAAAAATAACTAATTTTTTAAATGAATAAAGAATATTAGACAAGACAGAAATCATGAGATACATAAAATAAAAAGACTTTATTCATATTGAAGTATAGCTGACACAGGTTACGTTAATTTCAAGTGTACAACATAGTGATTTAACAAGACTGTATGTTATGCAGTGCTCACCATAAGTGTAACTACCCTCTGTCATCATGCATTGCTATTACAGTCTCATTGACTATATTTCCTATGCTGTGCCTTTTATTCCTGTGATTTATTCATTTCATACCTAGAATACTGTATCTCCCACTCTACTTAATCTCTTTTTGCCCATTCACCTCTCCCCTCCCCTCTGGCAACCACCAATTTGTTTCTGTTTTGTTTGTTTGTTTTGGTTTTTAAACTCCATATGTAAGAAAAATCATATGGTATTTGTCTTTGCTGTATTTATTTTACCTAACAGCATACCCTCTAAGACTATCCATGCTGTTGCAAATGGCAAGATCTTTTTTTATAGCTGGGTAATATTCCACTGTATAGACACAGCACATCTTCTTTATCTGTTCATGAAATGCTGGACATTTAGGTTGCTTCCATATCTTGTCTATTATAAATGATGCTGCAGTAAACATAGGGACACATATATCTTTCCAAGTTAGCACTTTTGTTTTCTTTCAGTAAATAAGCAGTAGTGGAATTATTGGATTGTATTGCATTTCTATTTTGAATTTTTTGAGGAACCTCCATACTGTTTTCCACAGTGGCTGGAACAGTTTTCATTCCCACCAACAGTGCCTAGGGTCCATTTTTCTCCATATTCTCACCAACACTTGATGTTTCCTGTGTTTTTGATACTAGTCATTCTGACAGGTATGAGATGATATCTCATTGTAGTTTTGATTTGCATTTCCCTGATGATTAGAGATTGAGCATCTTTGCCTGTGTCTATTAGCCATCTGTATGTCTTCTTTAGAAAAATGTCTATTCAGATCCTCTGCTTAGTTTTAAATCATATTATTTATATTTTTTGGTGTTCAGCTGGGTAAGTTCTGTATATACTTTAGATATTAATCCCTTATTGGATATATCATTTGCAAATATCTTCTCTTATTCAGTAGGTTGCCTTTTCATTTTGTTGATGGTCTCCTTCACCATACAAAAGCTTTTAAATTTAGTATAGTCCCAATAGTTTATTTTTCCTTTTGTTTCCCTTGCCTTGGGAGACATATCTAGAAAAATGTTGCTGAGGGTTATATCAAAGAGATTACTACCTATGTTTTATTCTAGGAGTTTTATAGTTTCAAGTCTCACATTTTGATATTTATTTTGAGTTTATTTTTGTGTATTGTGTAAGAAAGTGGTCCAGTTTCATTCTTTTGCATGTCGCTATCCAGTTTTCCTAGCACTGTTTCTTAGAAAGACTATCATTTTCCCATGATATATTCTTGCCTCTTTTGTCACATATTATTTGACTATATAAACATGGGCTTATTCCTGGGCTCTCCATTGATCTATATGTCTATTTTTTTTTTTTTTTTTGCTGGTACCATACTGTTTTGATTACTACAGCTTTGTAGTGTATCTTGAAACCTGGGACTGTGATACCTCTAGCTTTGTTCTTTCTCAAGATTGCTTTGGCTCTCTTCACAGAGCTGAGACGAACAATTCTAAAATTTGTACGGAACTGGAAAAGACCCCAAATAGCCAAATGGAAAAGACCCCAAATAGCCAAAGTAACGTTGAAAAAGAAAACCAAAACTGGAAGCATCACAATTCCAGACTTTAAGCTGTATTACAAAGCTGTAATCATCAAAATGGTATGGTACTGGCACAAAAACAGACACATAGATTAATGGAACATAATAGAGAACCTAAAAATGGACCCACAAACGTATAGCCAACTAATCTGCGACAAAGCAGGAAATAATATCCAATGGAAAAAAAGACAGTCTCTTCAGCAAATGGTGCTGGGAAAACTGGACAGCAACATACAGAAGAATGAAATTGGACCACTTTCTTACACTATACACAAAAATAAATTCAAAATGGATGAAAGACCTAAATGTGAGATGGGAAACCATCAGAAGAAAACAGGCAGCAACCTCTTTGACCTTAGCCACAGCAACTTCTTGCTAGACATGTCTCTGAAGCAAGGGAAAAAAACGCAAAAAGGAACTATCAGGACCTCATAAAGATAAAAAGCTTCTGCACAGCGAAGGAAACAATCAGTCAAACTAAAAAGCAACTGACAGAATAAGAGAGGATATTTGCAAATGACATATTAGATAAAGGGTTAGTATCCAACATCTGTAAAGAACTTACCAAACTCAACACCCCCCCAAAAATAATCCAGTGAAGAAATGGGCAGAAGACATGAATAGACACTTTTCCAAAGAAGACATCCAGATGGCTAACAGACACATGAAAAGATGCTCAACATTGCTCATCATTAGAGAAATACAAATCAAAACCACAATGAGATACTACCTCACATCTGTCAGAATGGCTAACATTAACAACTCAGGAAATCACAAATGTTGGCGAGGATGCGGAGAAAGGGGAACACTTGGGAATGCAAACTGGTGCAGCCACTCTGGAAAACCGTATGGAGGTTCCTCAAAAAATTAAAAATAGAACTACCCTATGACCCAGCAATTGCACTACTAGGTATTTATCCAGAGGATACAAAAATGCTGATTCGAAAGGGCACATGTATCCCAATGTTTATAGCAGCACTATCAACACTAGCCAAATTATGGAAAGAGCCCAATTGTCCATCAACTGATGAATGGATAATGAAGATGTGGGGTGTGTGTGTGTGTATAATGGAAGATATATATATATACACACACATATATATATATACACACACACACATATATATACACACACACACATATATATATAATGGAATATTACTCAGTGACCAAAAAGAATGAAATTCTGTCATTTGCAACAACGTGGATAGAACTACAGTGTATTATGCTAAGCAAAATAAGTCAGAGAAAGACACATATCATATAATTTCATTCCTATGTAGAATTAAAGAAACAAAACAAATGAACATAGGGCAAGGGAAGGAAAAATAAGATTAAAAACAGAGAAAGAGGCAAACCATAAGAGACCCTTAAATTCAGAGAACAAACTGAGGGTTGCTATAGGGGAGGTTGGTGGGGTATGGGCTAAATGGGTGATGGGTATTAAGGAGGGCACTTGTTGAGTAAGCACTGGTGTCATATGTAAGAGATGAATCACTGGGTTCCACTCCTGAAACCAATAGTACACCTCATGCTAACTAACTTGAATTTAAATAAATGAATTAAAAAAAATTTCTTTGCCTAATTAGGGTCTTTTGTGGGTACATACAAATTTTATTATTATTTGTTCTAGTCTTGTGAAAAATGCCATTGGAATTTTGATAGGGGATTACACTGAGTCTGTAGATTACTTTGGGTGGTATGGGCATTTTAACAATAGTAATTCTTCCAATATGTGAACATAGAAAATGTTTACATTTGTTTGAAGGTAGCCTTTGTTTTTCTTTGTTTTTTCTCATCAGAATACCAAGGATAAAAGATTAACTCCTAAGGTTGGGGAGGATATGGGAAAATAGTCACCCTGCTAAACTTCTGATTAAAAGTGTTAGTTCAATATATTCTCAAATAACTGTCTCAAAATACTTTTAACAATTCATCATTTTAACCAGATATTTCTCTTCTAGGAATTTATATAAGGAAGCAATCAGAGAAATTTACAAAGATGTAGTATGGAAGTTTATTACAAGGTTATTTGTAATAGTAAAAACTTGAAGAAAACAAAATATTCTCAAAGTGGAGTACTTACTGTATTATGGAATACTATGTAGCTTTTAAAAAAATTGGAAGAAATGTTTGTATAAGGAAACAGTCATAACATTTTTGAAATAAAAGGCAAGCAACAAAACAGCATTTAAAATATGCTACTAGTCTGTTTAAAACATATATAAATACACAGATACACATACACATACAGAACTGAAGCAGATCAAATGAAAGAATGAAATACACAGAAATACACAGAAAGAATGAAAGTAAAATGAAGGGAAGTTATGCCAGGGACCTGCTAACCAAAATTAATCTGATATTGTGATATTAATATCAGGCAAATTAGTTTTTAAGGAGAAAGGATCACTAGAGATAGAAAAGAAGGAAGGAAGGAAGGAAGGAAGGAAGGGAGGGAGAGAGGGAGGGAGGGAGGAAGGTTCACTACCTCTAGATAATGTCCAAGGCACCAGGAACCTTAAATAATTCTTATCTTGTATTCACTTAATAACAAAACTTTAAAACCTGGTGGGAGGTTTATAATGTATGACCTCAGTAAATGATTCATAAGAAAGCAAAAAATTAATACACATATAGAATATTTCAGAATGTAGCTAACAAGTTTTACTAATAGGCATAAATAGAAAAGTTCTTCCTCTCCACTACCCCTGACTGGAGAATTACGTGAATTCCAAGCACACTGTGATATTTATGAAAACTGATCACTTTGTTGGCCTTAAAGCAAGTGTAAATAATAAGGGCAGGTATTATAGAAAACACATTCTCTGCAGACAATGTAATTCATTTATGTACCAATAAAAATATCACCTTGGAATACCTATACACTTGTAAATTAAGAAAAAAATATTTTTACCTACTTTATAAATAAAAGAAAAATTACAACAGGAATCAGAAAGTACTCAAAACTGAATAATAAGAAAATGCTACTTATCAAAACCAATAGAGTGCAGCTAAAACAATATTTAGAAGGAAATATGTAACCTTAAATGCATACACTAGAAAAGAAGAAAGACTGGAAATACAGGAGCTAAACATCCAATTTTAAAAGGTAGAACTTAAACAGAATAGACCCAAAGGAAGTGTAATAGTAACAAAACATATGAAAGCAGAAATGAATAAACTGGAAAACAAAGACAAGAGTTAAAAAGTTAATTAAACAATAATAGATTTGATCAATCACAGGAAAGAATGGTTAGAAAAAAAGATGTAACAGTGTTTTCAAAAGATAGAAAAGAATGTTAAAAACTTCATACCAGTAAAATTTAAGTTTAGTTAAAATTAACAAATTTGAAAAAAGTTATCAATATTAAAGCTATCTCAAGAAAAAAATTAACTTACATTATCTTGTAATCTTTTTTTTTTATTTTATTTTTATTTTTTTTTTCAACGTTTATTTATTTTTGGGACAGAGAGAGACAGAGCATGAACGGGGGAGGGGCAGAGAGAGAGGGAGACACAGAATCTGAAACAGGCTCCAGGTTCTGAGCCATCAGCCCAGAGCCCGACGCAGGGCTCGAACTCACAGACCGCGAGATCGTGACCTGGCTGAAGTCGGACACTTAACCGACTGCGCCACCCAGGCGCCCCAATGATCTTATAATCTTTAAGGGAAGATTTAATAGCTAAAATCCTCCCATGATGAAAAAAATGGATTTAGATTCTTTTAAGGAACAGATAGTTACAAATGTTGCCTAAGTGCTTTCAGAAAACAGAAAATGAGGAAAAGCTCCCCAACTACTTTCATGAGGCTACTGCACTAAGACATAAAATTATAAAAATTACAAAATTATAGACCAGTCTCACTCATGAGCCTACATGCAAAAATCCTAAGTAAATGTATTAGCAAACATAATCTAGAAATGTATAAAAACAACAAAGTTGGTTAGTCCAGTTATGCAAGGTGAATTTAAAGTTGAAAAATATCAATAATGTAATATACTACATCAACATATTAAAGAAAACAAGCCATATAACCACCTTAATATGAAGCACAAATAATCTTTGATAAAATCCAATATTCATTCATGCATTAAAAAACATCCTCTTGATAAACTAAGAATAGAAGGGAATTCCCTATTCTAATGATGGATAGTTATAAAGAAATCCCACAGCAAACATTTAGTAGTGAGAAATTAAAAACATTGCTTTCAAAATCAGAAACCTGAGAAAGATGCCTTCTATCATCACTTTTGTTTACCAATATAGCTATAATCGTAGCACAATAAGACAAGAAAAAGGCAAAACTGTAATGATTGCAAAGCAAGAAAACTATCGTCATTTATAGGTAATAGTGTTGCTTATATGAAATCCCAAAAGAATCAATAGGAAAACTGTTAGAATTAACCTCTGAGTATATAAAGGTTGCCAGGTATAAAATCAAGATACAAAATTCAAATATATTTCAATACACTGTACACTTTTAGAAAAAAAAATAATTTAAAGGATGTATACCAGACGAGATAATTCTAGAGCAAAGTGTAAAGAACAACCAAGAAACTACTGAATAAAATATAAGAAGGTGTAGGGGACAGGGAGAAGAGAACTTAACTTACTAAATGTCAAGACTTAGAAGAAAAGGGGGAAAAACCAGTCTCACTTATGTACGGCAACTTGACATAGGACAGAGGTAAGAGTAAAGAGGAGCAAAGAATGCATGGGCTGGCCAATAATTTACACAATGTATAGAAACAATCCAAATGGATTAAGGACTTAAAAGGAAAAGGTAAAAATTTTCACATTGTGGAGAAAACATACAGGAAAATATTCTCATGATCTTAGAGTGACGAAGAGTTTTTGAAACAAGACCAAGTAAAAGGCAAACAAAAAAAAAGACTGTTAAAAGTAAAACTTATGCTTCTGCTCATGCAAAAACAACAACCCCCCCCCCCCACACACACACAAGGAGTAAAAAAAGATTAGCGCAAACTGGAAGCAGATGCCACTACACATATAACTGTCAAAGTCTTATCATCTAGGGTGTTAAGGAGCTCTTGGAGGAGGAGGAGAAGGAAGGGGAAGAGAAGGAAACAACTAAAAGGCAAATGGTCAAAAGTCATGAACAGGCATTTCACACACACAAAAGTAAACCCAACAAATAAAGAATACTCAAGCTCTTTATTAATCTGGGGAAAGAAAAATAAAATACTGTGTTAACATTTCACACTTGCTGGATTAGCAGATACATAAAAGTATGATAGCATTAAGTGTTGGTGAAAATGTGAAACTCTAGGAACTTCTGAACCCTGCTGGTCTAAGAAATTCTACTTTTACCCTGGATAAATTATTGGATTGTATCAGGAGACATGTACTATAATAGACACAGTAACATTGTTCATAATAATACAAATTAAATATGACTCAAATGTCCAACAACAGTAAAATGCACCAATAAATTCTAATAGACTCATATAAAAAGAAACACCATGCAGTGATAAAAGTGAATGAAACCCAGCTACATGACACATTGTGGTAGTTCTCAATATCACAGTATTGAGCAGAAAAAGACATGTCAGGAATACACAAGGAATCTCTATATCCAAAGAAAGATAAAACAACAGGCAAAATTAAATATTATATTCCTTAAGGACGTGCACATATATGATAAAATATAAAGAAAAACAATGAATAATGAACACAAAATTAAGCATATTGGCTTCCTAGAGTTTGGAAGTTGTTTTTTTTTTTCAACGTTTATTTATTTATGGGACAGAGAGAGACAGAGCATGAACGGGGGAGGGGCAGAGAGAGAGGGAGACACAGAATCAGAAACAGGCTCCAGGCTCTGAGCCATCAGCCCAGAGCCTGACGCGGGGCTCGAACTCACGGACCGCAAGATCGTGACCTGGCTGAAGTCGGACGCTTAACCGACTGCGCCACCCAGGCGCCCCTAGAGTTTGGAAGTTTTATGTGGTCAGGAGGGCTTTGAAAATACAGGACTCTGTAGCTGGACAAATGTGTTTTAAACTGCACAAACTCCTGCATGCATGATATATCTTGTAATTTCTTAATTCATAAAAACTTCTGAGACATAATGGTGAGTTGATAGGTAGTTTTTAAAGACTTCTCTATTTTGCTTATTTGAATTTTCTAATTTTGTCAACAATGAACACAACATACTTGCGTTATAAATTTAAAACATTTGTGGAATGAGACATCGTTTCTAAAAACTCTGCCTTAGTGGACGTGTCTAGTCAGCTCAGCAACTTTAGGACTTAGTTGATCTCACATCAAAAGGGTTATCCATGTGATGAAATCTGTTCATTCACGGGCCAAGGAATTCTGCAACAACTCTCTTCACTAGTGGATATGAAAACAGAAATGTTAATGCTTACAAAGAACTTATAAACAGTATTATTTTCCATCTAAAGAGTGAAAAATTTCCCAAAATTTTACTTATATATCTAAGACAAGCTTTAAAAGTTCAGTACTTTTAAAAAGTATTTTTAATTTAAAGTAAATTTTTTAATGTTTTATCTACCTGTCCATATAACAATACAGACACAATCCAAGAACATTTTAGAAATAGATAAAAGAAAAACTGCAATTCTTGATTCTACCATCCTGAGATAGTCATAGCACATAGTTGTTTTCCCTTTCAACATAGATATTCCTAAGCATAGATATTTTGCTTCAAAGTTTTAATTCCAGTGAAGATTCACGTCCCTATTCTGCTTTCTGACTTAATATGGTATCAAACACCTTTGTTGATACTGCTTAAAAAATCCCCCAAAACATTTTAAAAGGTATATAATATTCTATTAAGTGGGCTTACCATAATTTACTTAACAATATTCTTATCATTCTTTTGTTTCAAGGCTTCCAAAGAAGTTTACAAAAGCTAGTTTAGTCCATAATTCTTATAATTACCAATATTTCCATAATGCCCAAGTGCTAGAAATACTTCCTGGCCTAATACTTCCTTTGCCTCGATTGCATCCTGAGTCACTACTCTGAGTCCTCAGAGTTGTGATGCTATACCACCCCAGGAGCTGACTATTAACAATGGGGTTCTCCATTCCATTTCAACAGAAACCCAACCTGAAAGCCTTCTCTCTAGACTACCACTGCTGAATCAACTGTCTTTATTTGGGGTTTCCCCAAGGCAGAGCCTGAGGCAAGTACTTGGCATGGAGAAGAAGGGAGCATGAGATAGTGAACATTGTGCTTTGGATGGCACAGATGTGGGCAAGAAATGTGATTTGGCTTTGGACCTCTGAGAATAATAGAGAATACCTCCACAATTAGAGGGGGTAAGAGGCTTGGTCACTTATCTGCTGGCCTCCATCTCCCATTGGCTGAGGTTTTCCTCTGGAAATATAAACTTTTCCTCAGCATTGGGCTGTTCTGTGTCTTGCCCAAGCATGTAGCTTTAGATAAGACTAAGGCAGGAAGAAAAGTGGTGCATTCTGGGAAGGGATGTTGGCAGTTCAAGTAAGGTGGCTCACACAGAGCATTCCAGTTCAGATGCTGCTGCAATCCGCACTGAGTTGAGCTGAGGGAGTATGATGCTGGACTTCAAAGGTGCCTGCCACACTGATAGTAAAGAATTGAACTTTCCTCTTCATGGCAATAGAACCTATTAAAAAGTTTAATAAGTGAGGCTCTGTTTTGTATAACTTAGTAGGTAACAGAAATACTTGGTAAGAAATAATTAAGGAAGAGATCGAGGGAAATAGAGAAGGAGTTTAGTTTGGAACATTGTGATTTAAGATTTCTGTGAGACATCATCAAACTGCAGATATTCATTTGGAAACTGAAAATATTGTTTCATCTCAGGAGAAAGTCTTGAATTAAGAAAAAATCTCAGTGGCAGCTGAAGCCATGGGAGAAGATGTGACTATCTGGGCAAACAAATAGAATGAAACAAGAAGGCAATGACAGCTCTCTAGAAAACTAGTTTAAAGGGTGAGCAGAGGAAGAAGAGTCAACAAAGGAGGTGGGCAGAAATAATAAGAAGGTAGTAAAATAACCAGGGGAAATGGGTTCCAGACCTAGGAGTAGAGACTTTTATGAAAAGAGTAGTCAATAGTATCATCAAATGCTGAAGAGAGGCTGTGATGATGAGAACTGAAAAGAATCCATTAGATTTTACATCTGAAGGGTAATTGGCAGCTTTGATAAGGTAAATTTCAGGAGAGGGCTCAGGATAAGAGCCCATGGGTACCCCAATGAAATATAAAGCTGAATTAGGGAAATACCAGTTCCAGTTGCCTTGAGGCTGAGAGATGAAAGTTGTGGTTGCCAGGAGTCGAGGCAATAAATTAGGAAACCCTAAAAAAAGAAAAATATTAAGAAAACCTGTGCTAAGATGACAGCAGTGACAGTGGGAAACCATGGACTGTCAAGTTTTGAGGGACACATCTGAGGTAGGAACAAAAGGATTTGATAAGTGACTAGATTGTAGATCATGAATGAGACTAGAGAGAGCCAAGGAGAGAGACAGGTTGAAGGTGTCTTTGAGGCTTCCATATAGTTTGGGAGATTGTAGAATAGATGAGGCATTAAACAGAGTTTTGAATATGTGAGATGGAACAGTTTTTGGGGAAATACAATAAATTCCATTTTAGGCATGCAGTGTGAGATGTATCTCACATCTAGAAATATCTAGGAAGCACTTGGATTTATGGATCTTGAACTTATGAGAGAGAGTAAGATGAAAATATAGATGTGTGATTTATTTACATATGGAAAGATAAAGTTACATGACCAAAATAGTATATAAGACTCTGTACCTAGGAAAATCAGAGTTAAAACAGAGGAGGTTACAAAAGAAAACATCCAGGTATGAAACATAATGATAAAGCAACTAGGGAGGAGATACAATGCAGACAATAAAGAACCTGGGTTTGTGTAAAAGGCAGACTTCTGTTATTACACAGATAAAGGCCTAAAAATCTTCTGTCTTCTTTCAAAGTAGGATGGAAATATTTGCAAGGAAAGTGGAAAAACTATGGCTTGAAAGTGTTCCTGCAGATTCCAAATCCATAGCTATAAATGAACTGCAAGATAGGGCCAGACTTGCATTTTGTAAACAAGAAACAGTTCACAGACAGAAAACTTGCATTTGGCTCTAAAACTAAAATTCATGGAGTTTGATAAATCACATTCTTTTATCCCCCCCTCTACTCCAGGATATCTGGCTTTCTCTGTTTCTTCATGTTGCCTCTGATTAGAACATTATATTAAATGATTTTTACACCCCACCTCACCTATGCTACTTTGCTTGAGCCCTTAGGTCATTTCTCTTAGCTCTTTGTTAAAACAGATTGGAATATGATTTTCTAGTTCTGCTCCTCTGAGGGAGGATAGCAGCCTGATTGAATCAAGCGCTGGATCCATTTTGATGGGACTTATATTCTTTTGCTGAGGCTACCATAACCAAATACCATAGACTGGGTGGCTTAAACATCAGGACTGTATTTTCTCACAGTTTTGGAGGCTAGAATTCCATAATCAAGGTCCAGCAGAGTTGGTTTCTGGTGAGAGCTCTCTTCCCAGTTTGTAGGCAGTTGCCTTCTAGCTGTGTCCTCAAAGGCTTTTCCTCTGTAGTGCATGGAGGGTGAGGGAGTGAAAGAGAGAGGGAGGGGAGGCAGGGAGGGAGGGAGAGAGATGATGGGCTGTCTGGTATCTCATCTTATAAAGACAACATTTCTATCAGATCAGGGCCACACCTCATTTTACCCAATTACCTCCTAAATGTCTTCTCTCTAAAAGTAGTCACATTGGGAGTTAGGGCTTCAACATATGAATTTGGGGAGGATACAATTCAATTCTTAGGAAGGCTTATCCTGCTGAGATAATTCAAGAGGCAGAGTAATCCAAAGCCAAGTGGCTTTGGGTCTTGAGTACCACTTTAAACTCTTAAAAAGATTCTAGAGAATCTCATGAGAACTGAAGATTGCTGGTTGAGTTTGTTGATATTTAAGAGTTGACCTTTGTAAACAGTTAAAAATTACAATACCTCATTTTTTGAGTTAATGTAAATAAAAATTTATTATTTACTAATATAAATAATTAACTTGTACCGTAAATTTATGTAGGGCTGAGCATCTCTCAATCATCGTGAATGCTAAATAATAACGTAGAACTATTGTAAGTAACGTTTACATGAAATGATGCAGGAATAACAGTACTATAAAATCACTTGGAAATGTCAGAATGTGGAGGATTATCTGGACAGGCTCTTGGAGCTTATAGATCATCCCCAAAGAATATCCAAGAAAACCATACAATAACTCCTTGGACACCCTATCATTGGGAAGGTGGAGGCCATTGGATTATGGTGGAAGGTTCAGGTAAGAGGGATGATGTTGGCCACGGCCATAGCCCTGGGTTTGTGTCACTTAAATTTTGTTCCAACTCCACAAAAAGTGGAAAGATAGAAATAAAGATGGAAATAAAGGCACTTGGAGTACTAAGAGGCTGGGGGGCACACAGCTCTCCTTTGGTGCTTCAGTAAGAAAGATGAAAACATCAGTGGGAAGAGGATTCAGTCTTTACCTCCACATGGGAGATACAGAGGCAAATCCAGTGAGATTATACTAGCATTGCTGCGGTTTTGAGAGAAACACAGGAAAGTATCCATAGACGCCAGTGGCAGACATTGGCAGAGGCCAGGAGTAATGAGAGACAGCAGCTAAGGGAACCCACTGAAGTCTTCAGGAATGCTCAGGAGAGATCCCAGGAACCCTTGGAGCCTAACAGAAGAATTGGTATAGATGGTATTTTTACTATGGCCCCCATGGGCTATACATACCTTTGATTACTGCTACTATAGCATATAATTTGCAACTTCCTTAGGATAGTGAGAACAGGGATCTAAGATATGCAGTTGCTTATGGGTTTTCATATATCTGACTGCAATGTTAGTGCTTGTCCTAGAGCATAATTCTCAAGAAGATAGGCTACATGGTATACAGTCTGTCTAAAGCGCCTAAAAACTATAGCACCTAGACGTAGCATGCACATGAGGGAAGATAGCCCTTGGATGGCCTCAGCTAATTAGTGGTGGGTAGGTTGTGAGTCTTGAAGGCCACAGAAAGAGGGGTGTGATTTAGCAGCCGGAGCACAAAAAGGTTCTGCTATGCATAGGAATGCAATGGTCTTATACACTCAGTCCCCGTATGTGCATGTGTGCACGTGCGCGCGCACACACACACACACACACACACACACACACTTCATTATTCTTCTTCTAACTGCATCTCCCACCTACTCATTCACAGAGTGAGAGAGTAGGTGGGAGAGACACACACAGCTGTGGTTGTAAATCATCTTTGTTCTTTCAAAGTTAACTTAGATTTTCACTTTAACCTTACTTCACTTGGAAGTTTATGTTAGGGTAAGGAGAAATCCTCACATGGAGATGTTAGGGTAAGGATCAAGGAAAGAGGAAATTGGGTCACAATATTATGTGCTCCAGTCTTAACACCTCACTTACACCCTCCCCACCCCAATAGAAGAGTATACATTCATGCAGATAAAACCTTGACTAGCCCTTCCAAGTGAGGATTCAAATTGGTTTCCAGTGTAGGAGAAGAGTTAACTCCTGTGGGTTCATTTTGAGCATGAGAGGGAGAATGCAATAGAAAATAAACATATAGACCTCTCTCAGTGTACGAGTCTAAAAATGGTGGTGACTGAAGCCCAGGCTGAAAGCTGCATCAGCTGCTTTACCTCAACTTTTTGCCCTTTTCCCAACATGCACATATTTATAACCTGGGTTTCCCAAACAGATTATTCTGTATTTCCGCCATCTGGTTTATGGATATTTTTTTTTGACATGCTACAGGCTGCCAAATGGTAAAGCTAGTAAGATTCTTGTTTGAGGAAAAACGACTCTGGCAGAGTGTTGTAAAATAACAGCACATTAGCTACTTGGAAGCAGTAGCACAGCTCCAGAAACTTCAGGAACGCAGAACGACTCTGAGAGGGTTTAATTAGGGTGCAACTGGACTGCATTATAAATTTGGGCAGAATATTGAAATGTTTTCTTCCATAAATGAAGAGAGTAAAAGGTGAAATGTTTTAAATTTGCCTTCATTTTAGGACTGTCTTCACTGTAGAAAAATGGTGTGGCTTCATTTATGCAGAGACCTAGCTATTGTTTTTTGTTGCTTCCATTTCTATCATGAAATAGAATCAAGACAATGTTAAAACAGGCCTCCCTTGTTCAATGGAAGGTCCCATAAAGTTCATGTCACAGCAACATTTCTGTTAAGTGAATCCTATTACACTGTTCAATTCCATTATAAATGTCAGAGATTCAGTCTACGGGAAAAGCAGCTGGCCCTGAATAGAATGAAATCACAGGTCAGAATGTGGAAAATGTCCTAAAAACTCTTATTTAAAGGAACAAATCATATCTGTCAGAAAAATGTTGCCATTCAAGGTATGGTTAAAAGCATTCTACACTCAAAAAATAATAATGTAAGAAATAAAAATACAGGGGTGGGAAATTCTGGCAGCATTGTCTTCTGCCTCATCTTGATTTATACACTTCAGCTAATGTCAAGAAAGCAATTCCTAATGATCAGAACATTTTGGCAGGATGTTTTATTTTGTTTTAATCATCTTCAATGACCTTAAAGCTTCCGATTTGATATTCTAGGTAACTCTGGGGCGTGGAGGTTGGGATGAGGTGGAATGCACTTTTTCTGGACTTTTACAGTAATCTCTCCAGACGGCTGTATCTGTATTCTTACACTTAGGGAACAAAGGGAACAGTGTCAAATGCAGTACCCAAAGGGTGTGTTTATTGTTTCAGTGGGGAATTCTGGTCTACTGTTTGCAGAAACGTATTTAGCAAACAGCTTTGTGTCATTGACTGGGCGATAGTTATGCATTTTGTGACTGTTCTGGTCTTAAGTTTGCTTCATTTAGCTGATAGCATTTTTCTCACTTAGGGCTGTTGGTGTATATCTATTGGAGTTTTTTGAGTTTAGAGACATTTTGAACACTAACTAGATGGATTTATTCATTCGCTCATCCATTTATTCATTTATTCATTAATACAGAGATCAGACACAACTTTCCTGCCCTAAACATACCCAAAGTGCCAGGAAAGGATTTCAGCGTCCCTAAAATATTGAGCATAGTATGCACAATCTGTCATTTAAGGACTGTTCCTTGAAATACAGGAATTATTATTACCACTGTAAAAATGTGTAAACTGAGGGTCAGAGGGGATATGCAGTTTTCCTTCCAATGACAGAGGCCAGACTTAGACTCAGAGATCTTTGGGGGAGAATTTCATATAACTTCTAGTACAATGCCACCCTGCCTCTTAGCAGTTTAAGAGTGGGGCCATCAGATTATAATAATAAAATGGGATTCCTAAATTTTGTAACCTTAACAGTATGTGCTCCCAACACGAATATCTGTTTAATTCACGAATTCCTTAAGTTCAGAAGTCTGAGAGGCAACTGTTCTAAAAAGAGAAGGAATCTGTACTATTCAAAATACATTTCCAGGGGTGCCTGGGTGGCTTGGTCAGTTAAGTGTCCGACTTTGGCTTAGGTCATGATCTTGCAGCTCACGAGTTTGAGCCTCATGGCGGGCTCTGTGGTGCCAGCTGAGAGCCTGGAGCGTGCTTCTAATTCTTTGTCTCCCTCTCTCTCTGCCTTTCCCCTGCTTGTGCTCTGTCTCCCTCTCTCCCTCTCTCTAAAGAACAAATAAACACTAAAAATAAATAAATAAATAAATAAAATACATTTCCAGCAGTTAGTAACCCCTTGATAATATATTTACTGATAGTTGGAGATCATGCTGACATTACTCTTATGGGATAAAATCGACCACCGAGGGATCCATCATGTTGCTGCCTTCTGCACAAATTTGGAGACGAAAGGGGAGATGGGAGGGAGATGGCCAGTGAAATCTCTCCTGGTGGCCAGTCTCAATGCAAGTGAGGTGGGGGCTGGGAATGAAACACTACAAGGTTTTTTTCTTCCTCTCTCTTACTCTGGCCCAATTCTAATCCCCATACATGAGAAGAGAGAGAAGAGAAATATTCAGTAGACAGAGAGGAAAAGAAGGAAGAAAAAGTAAAGGGGTTGTAAGTAAAAACCAGGGTGGGAAGACTTACAGAAAATGTTTTCAATGTACTCAAAAATAGTGGAATGAAATGAACCTTCATAAATTCCTAGAATACTGTTTCATATTTCTTCAATGAATTTCAAAGTTCTCAATGGGGGATCTCCAGTGAGTCAACTTGCTGCATTTAACGTGGCCTCTGGGGTGATGGAATCAAAAGTATTCCAAGATAATTTTACAGTGTCCTGACATCAACTCTTTTTTGTGTGTTTTTAGAATATATTTTAATTGAAACATATTTGATATATAACACTGAACAACACTGCACACCTAAATGTAAGGTGTACAATAGGTTAATTTGATACATTTATGTATTATGATTGCCATTGTAGTGATAACCATCACCTCTATCACATTACATGATTCATTCTTTTTAGTCATTGATATAATTAAGTTCAGTCTCTTAGCAAGTTTGATGTTTATAGCACCGTATTATTGTGTATATTCACATATTGTGCATTAGGTTTCTAGGGTTATAAGTTTGTACCCTTAAATAATGTCTGTCTCACTCCTCTACCCCTATCCCCTGGTACCCACCCTTTCACTCTCTGTTTTTATGAGTTTAGCTTTTCCAGATTCCACATATAAGTGGCTCCTTATGGTGCTTGTCTTTCTTTGTCCAACTGACATCAACTACCTCAAGTTTCTGTTTGGGCCTAAGGTCTCTAGAATGCTTAAAGGGACCCAGGTAAATTGGTTTATTTTGTAATCCACCACACCTTCTCACTCATTCTGACATGGAGCCCAATTTGGCCTCTGCCATAGTGAGGAAAAGCAAAGTGAGCTAAGCAGAGAATCTGTGAGATCGTTTATAAGCAAACTTAGTGAACGTTCAGAAAACTATTAGAGTGAATTTCCAGAAATATCATGCACATGTCTTTATTACGATGTTGAGTATTGCTGAAGCGGAATGAATTTACTAGTTTGCTGTAGGCTGGGGGAGGGGGCCTTCAGAGGTAATCTGTGGAGATAGTTATTGAGTTGGATGTGAGGCTTGTGAGTGCAGGGTACTGACATTGGTAAGGAGAAGAGAAGATTGAAGACTAGTTTAATAATAAGCCTAAAAGTGGTAGGTAATCATCATGAAGATGTTGTTTTTGTGTTTTAATTAAATTCAAATAGTTGTCTGTTTTACGTGTCAGTAAAGGCTGGAGTATAGTTCTGGGCACCCGTGGAGAGAACTATGTCAGTCAGTTCTTTCTCTACCTTTCCCTCTCTTCTTAATTTTTGTTTCCCCAGTTTTACTGAGATGTAATTAACGTAGACACTATATGAGTTTAAGGCATACACCATAATGATTTAACCTACATATATTGTGAAATGATTACCACATTAAATTAACATCCAACATTTCATATAGATACAAAAACAAGTAGAAAAAGAAAAGAAATTTTTTGCTTGTGATGAAAACTTTGATAATTCTATACTCTCAACTTTCATATATACCATACAGCAGTGTTAACTACAGTCATCAGGTTATACGTTACATCCCTAGTACTTATTTATGTTATAATTGGAAGTTTGTACCTTTTGGCTGCCTTATTCTGAATTGTAACTTTGTTCCAAAATGAATACTGAATACAGATAAGCACTAGGAGAGACCTGGGGGGCACTGAGAAGCAATATATAGTATAACTCTAGGAAAATGTTCTTAGAGCAAAGAAAACTTATCACTGATACAGGGATGGCCACTGTTCACCAAAATACACATTCTTCTCTTCTTTCTAAGAACCCAGACACAGCCATGTTTTCCAGCCTCCCTTGTAGCTAGATTCACAATGGGACAGAGTAGGCAATGCTGGGGATGGTCTGTGGAAATCTCTCACACGTGCCTCTCCAAGCTCTTCTGGGTGAGTAGGGTGGAAAAGACCACAGAGGCTTTGGAGAAATTGTGTTGAAAACGACAGAGACTTAGTCATCCTGGGTTACTGAACTACCATGTGGCTCCTCAGATGGGGGAAAATCACCATCATGAACAAAGAACACCTGCCTTTTCTATTATGTGATCAAGAAATAATCTTCTAGTGTATTTCACTTGTTCTAAATTTCAGGTTCCATTGTATCAGTATCTGTTTCCCTACTTGTCAATAAAAACAATTTCGGGAGAGAATATATGTATAATGTGTTATTACATTTTATAATTGCAAAACAAACAAACAAACAAACAAACAAACAAACAAACTGTTAAAAGCCTCTTCTCTGCAGGTCTCTAACATTACTTTCCTGTGTTTGGACTTATTGAGAAGAAGGCCTTGCAGAAGAGGAGAGGGAAGGTTGTACACATTCTTCCAGGTTCCTGTCATGCCACAATTCCTTGACCCCGTGACAGTCAGGACCATAGCATAAATTGTTTAGATTTCTAAAATGGATCTGGAAAATGTATGCCTTTGCTGTTGGGGAAATTCTCTTGATTTATGCTCACCATGTTTATATGTACTAAATCATATTGAACTATATTAAATATTTTGTTTTTCAGTTTTGGTTGAGCAGTGTGTTGGTCATCCAAATTAATGACTATTCATGTGTGGCATAAATTCCAAGAGGCATTTACAGTGGGTGTGCCTTATTTGAATGGCAGAGGCAGATTGATGGCCTCTGTATCCCATGTGAGTGTCAGGCAGTCCAGCAACTGCTCAGTGTACTCACTCTATGGCCATAAACTTGAGTTGTTATGATTGTTGGTAACAGTTGTACTTTAAGCCATGAAGAAGAGTTATTTTAAAATGATGATCCATGTTGTTCCCTAATCACTATTTTTAAAGGCCTTGATGCTTCTACGATGTCACTGTTAGAGCCAACGCATGCCCGTGTAACTGATGGAAACGCTTTGATGCCACATTAATATCTATCTGCATAACTATCAGAGTAAATTCATTTATTATTTGAATATCTTTGCTGTCACCTAGTTTAAAATAACTGTTTCCTTTTCTTTTTGAAAAATATTATTCCACGGTTGCCGTTGTATTGTTTTCACACAAGGGAGAGGCCCTCTGCAGTCATTTATCGATTAAAATACTCTTTATCAATTAGCAAGTTTACTTTACTTTCGAGACAATGTTAGGTACCAAAGGTGTGGGGAAGAGAGAAGAGATATGTGGCACGGTTTCTAAAATCTCAGGAGAAACACATTTAACGTGATAAGAAACATTGACAAACAGAGGTAGAATTTCATATTAGATTTGTTCAAGAGCACCTGATTTGAATCATGTCCCTGGTACTCTCTGGCTGCATCACACTGAACAAATCACTTGACCCATGGGGGTTCCATTTTCTCATCAGTTTCCCAACGATTGTGATACTCTCTACCTCCCAACACTGTATGTCAGATTAAGTAGTAGAGCACCTTGTATGGTTCTAACACTAGTACTGGAAGTGCCAATTATCAGCCAATTAAGCCAGCAGTGGGTGAGGGCTTCTCACAGGTGAGGAAAGGGTTAAAAAGCAGCAAATTATCAAGGAGGGCTTATAAGAGGCAAGAGATAGGAACTCCAAACCTCTGAGTGTAGGTGAGGGCCAACAAGGTCTATATACATAGGATTAAGAAAACAGAACTGTGGCATTTGAACATGATTCTATAGTATGGTCTTTGTCCAATGGAGGCATCTTACACATCAGCTGTGGCCCTAGAACAAGAGAGGTGTTCAGCTCACCTCTGGATTAGGGGGCTGCTCATAACCTGCCACTGACTGCTAGTTCTTGTGAATTGAGTTTCACTTATAAGATCACCAGATTTGACAAAGCACTTATTATCACTTGATTTATTTATTTCTTTATTGTATTCATCTCCACTGGGTTGTGAGCTTCATGAGGACAAGAACATATTGTCCTTCCACTGATAAATTTTTAACTGATAAATCCTTAGTGCTAAGAACTGGAAAAGTATAGGCACTCGATATATATTTTGAATAAATGAATGAATTAAATAAATAATTGTGTATCCTCTGTGGGCAAATCATAGTGTTTGGGCTTAAGGCACCTACAAAACATGATTAAGACAGGTCTCTGCCATTGAGAGATGGGCTCTGTTGGTTCTAAGCCAATTATGCACTATTTTTGCTTGTAATTGGCTTAGGGATGGGCTGAATTAAGGCAATATTGGCCAGTAAAACAAATGAATCAGTCTTACAAAAGCTTTTGAAGAAGAAAATTCTGGGTTCTTAAGAGAAATATAACCCTCCCCAACCCCCGTCATCTGTTTCTGTCTCTCTGTCTCTGTCTGTCTCTACTCCTTTACGCTATCAGCCCTTGGTGCCCCCAGTTATCTTGAGACCACAAGACAAAACTAGCAGCATGGGAAGCAAGGAAATGCTGAGAGAATAGGATAGAGATAAAGGTGGTAGGCACCTCACTTGATGCCCGACCCATTTTTGGACACCCAGTTTTGTAAGTCCTGAAGAGTTCTTGTTTGAGCCACTGGGGACTGGTTTTTGTTACTTCAGTCAAAGCGTCATACTTAATACCAAAGATCATTAAAATTCCTTCCAGAGAATTGAATAAAAAAATATATGTGGTCATCAAGAACCTGCCAAATAGTCTTTCATAATCTTTCAAAACACTTTATACCAAGAGGCAGTATCCAGTGCTGACCCAGATAGAGGAAGAGAGCAACAAAGCCCAAATTGATCTAATTAAGAGTAGAACCTAAATCTTGCTACTTTTGCCAAGAAGCAAAGAAGAAACAAACACAAACAGCTATTGTAAAGAAAGGGGAGTAGGAGTATCCTACATCCCTGAAGACTCTTAGTTACTGATGTGCACATGGTAATACTAATATTTTCATCTGTGCCCAGTTATCAGTTCTGTCTTTAAAAGGTGCTATGATTGGTTGTGAAATAGTCTGACCTGATCATTTAACAGCATAATCTTGGTTTTTCTGGCCAGTTGGCCATCTGTCCATGCACAGGTAGATAAGGGCTCAGCAAAGAGATGAGATTCAAATGGCTCTCTTCCAGTTCTAGTTGTTGTGGTGGCATGTGGGAGAAATGTAGAAGTACTGGCTACTAGGAAGTATTTAAAATTTAACTACCTTACCCATCTTTCATACTCACCTCAGCACTTTCCAGACCCTTCCCTTGTTACCTTCTTAATAGCATTTATTAAGCATTAAGCATTTATTGACATACTATGTACTGTAGTTACTTAGTAATTATTGTCTGTATCTCCCAGTTAACTGTGGACTCCGCCAGGGCAGGGACTGTTGGTATCCAGTTCACTGATAATTGCCAGCATCTAGAAGAGTGTCTGATGCATAGTAGCTAAATAATCAGTATTTTTTGAAAGAACAAGTAAATGTTTTTTTTATTTGTACACGCATAAAGCAACTGAAACATTTTACAAATGCAGTTTGAAATTGTAACTCCAAGTTTGAAAATATAACTTCTCTGGTGTCCTGTTTCAGTTAATAAACAGTTTTTAAATATCAACTTACTTCTTTTAAAACTTGGATCCACTCAAAACATATTTGACTCAGGAAAGAGTATATTAATGAAAATGTAGATTCTCTCAATCAGGGAACAAGGGGAGAATTTGGAGAGTTAAAGGTCAGTGTTTTCAAACTTTTCCCGGGGAGAAATATGAGACAGAAATATTAAGTTAAAGCATGCTGGACTAAAAGTTTGCACTAATTTTTTTCCTGCTCTCCAGATGGTTCTTTCTTTTTCTGGGAAGGTTGTGTCCCCTTCCCTGGACTGCAGCAAATTCCTTGGGTCCTCATTGTTCCTACTCCCCTTGCCCCTTCCACCTCTTGCCCACTCCCACTCCCCGCCCTGCTACTTGGGAAGACGTTGTGGTCCAGTGATCTGCAGAAAGTTAACAAGTGCTGAACAAGTATGAAATCCATATGATGCCTTCAGTCCATTAGTTCCCCTACACTTAAGTATCCAGTTTCTTTCAGTAAGTGCCATCTACTCCTTGCTTGAGGAGATGCCCGTGAGTAAAACTCACCGCTGCATGGCTTAAAATCAAAGGGGGCTTGTCAAATAGGTCTTTGGAGGGCTTCCCAGCTCTAGGTGGCTGGAGTGCCATATTTCCTCCACAGACGCAGGTAGTCAACCAGGGTGTTTATTCACTGAAGGTCAGGCTTTTGTATTATGAAACTTCTAGCAGATGTGATAAGCAGTAAATTGCAAATCTATCACTTTTTTTTTTTTTTGCCACAGAAAGTGCGTGTGTATGAAATCAGCAGAATACTGCCTCTCTGTGATTTATGGCCTACTTTTGACCACCTCTTATCAGGTTCCCACAAACCCTTTTCTGATGCAGCTCATGTCTGAATGACAATAGACAAACCAGTGCCATTATGCACCAAAATCTCTCTCTGCATTCTAGACACCAAGATTACATCTAGGGTATTGATTTATTGCTGCCTTTCCCCCCCACAGGGACCAGTTTGTTCAGCCCGAACAAGATCGACTATTATTAAACAGAGCCAACAACTCTATGTGAACTTGGTAAAGAAATAATCATTTGCTCCTACCTTTCTAACCACCTGGGCATATAAGGAAATGCTTGAGTTTAAATATTTAGACTGTTTATTTGTCTCTGCTTGTCTCTTTTTTAAGTATGCAAAATAAGATAAAACAGGCGTTTGGAAGAAGGGAACCTTTGTAGTTTCTCAGATGTTGAAACACAATGTGCTTCTTTTTACGAACCACACGGAAATGATTACAAATCTCTGCTTTGGTGTGTATTTCTGAAACACCTACTGTATCTGTAGCAATGAGGTTTTATGACAGCTTTAACAGTTTCTGCAAAATTTATATGTTCTACCAGTAGATCATTTTGGGGAGCGATATAAATTTTACAGCACATCAGAGTTTTATATCACCTACAAACGCCTGATGTAGGATTCACATTAAGCAGGCCCCACATCCACCCACAGTTTTCTATTCTTCAGGGTATTTATGTTTGCCAGGCAAAAGGGCCCTTCAACACTTTTCTCTTTACAAATGATCATTCCTCCTCCCTCGTTACCTTTCAGTTTAACATCATTCGGTCTGACTATTTGTCTATGGGAGATTCATTCCTGCTCTCATCAATTTACATAGTAGACAATCTCTGCACTACCTCTGCTCTCTAACTCCCATGTGTGTGGGTGGGGGGGCGGGGGTTTTTCTAGAGTTTCTGGAGCCCCTGAAGGCCTGAGTGAGCTAAATGAAAACTAAAGAAGGAAATATTTTTTATACAGAGCTCTTATTTTCTGAACCCTGCTGTTGATTCCTATGGTCTGACATATGCCAGTGAACTTACAAGTGGGCCTGGAATAGAATATTTACAACCATAACTGCCTTGAGAAATCTGGGCATGCCATTGCTAAATCTGTGGGAAAATTCTAGGGCCGTGATACCAAAGATTTAGATACATTGAAATTAGAAAAGAATAGATCAAATTCAGAATCCACATTGTAGTTGGTCTTTTTGTTGAGGTTCTTATCAGAATGTCAGTTTTGGAAAAATTTCTATCACCTCTGTTCACTGGGTCAGGAACTTCTGTCCTTCATGTTTCTTATTTACATGAGCCCTTTTTTGGTGCCTGGATGCCTGAAATTTTATCATGTAGATATTTAATCATAATGAATGAAGAAAAGTATATGTGTTGAACATAGTGAACATAATTAGTTTGTCTGTTTCACTGGGAAACTATCCTTATCCCATGCCCCTTCCTCCTTACAAGTTTCCTGCTCAACCTATTTAGTTTGAATAAGAGTAAGCCTAAAACTTCAGCTTAGATTTGTGACTCAGGCCTACCAATCAGAAAGATTTTCTTTGTGTCTATGGAATCATGATCTAAGCACGTGCTGTAGGCTCAGGGCCATGAATGGCCATCTTGGTGCTACCTGGTGAAAACTTACCTGAGACTGAAATGAAACAGATACAAACAGAGCCCAGACATGGAGATAAAGTTCTAAGACCTGCACTCAACTGCTTAAGGTGGCTCTGCCTAAAACTTGCTCTTCTCAGACTTTTCATTTAGGGTAACTGATAATTTTTTTTTTTTTTTTACTTAAAGTAATACCAGGGGAATGGTAGATAACAACATATGAGGAATCAATTCAGATAAGCCATGTTATACTTTGGGCACCTCATGGTCTATGCCTTTTACACAACAAACAAGGTCATTTTTCTCTTTATGACTTGTGCTATGGCCATTTATAAGTTATGACATTGTAGAGTAAGAAGTTAAAAAGCACATTCTTACTAAAACAAGCAATTGCTTCATGCTGGTGCCAGTTTCTGTTTTCACTGACCCAACAGACCAGTAAGGACAAGGAGGGCAAGACCAGAGTCATTTGAATTTAATCCCCAAGGAACAGGCAGCCAAGATATGCGTTTGAGCAAAGGAGTAACAACTAAAGATTTGCTCTCTATGAAGCGAAGACAGACAACTGTGAAGAAGGGCTGGCAGTGGGGAGAGGTTTGGGGAAGGGATAACTTTTAAGCCAAGTAGAAAGGTAGTATTGGCCTTTCCATTTGGAGAAAGTTCCTGAGGTTGAATTGACAGGATTCAATGATTGAACTCATGCTTCTGGGAATGGAAGTGTCAGAATTCCAGTAAAGAGGTAAAATAGTGATGATGTTACTGATAACAAGAAGAAAAGGAAACATGTATTGAACAGATGGGAGGAATAAGGGATGGTAGTTTCCCGTGGTAATTTCAACTTCAGTTGTAGCTTTACTGCCTTCAGGATAACGAGGTAAGTTTCGAAGTATAGAGAAAAATTAAGGCTGAAGACATGAATAGTAGGAGACATCTGCATATGATGGCAGTAGACATGAAGATGAATGCATTCATTTATGGAGAATATACATGCAGAGCCACGGGAGAGAGAAAGGCAGACCTGCAGGGACCAGCAACATTCAAGGGGTGGATTCAGTCTGAAGAAACACGGGAGGAGACTGAGCAGAAGCAATCAGAAGTGAGGCAAAAGAACCAGGAGAGAGTAGATCCTCGGTGTTTAAAATGGTGAGCATTGTCACAAAGAAAGGAGTAGTGTACAGCTGCCTAATTTATAAATCAGTTTAGTGAGGAAATTACTGAACTTCTCAATTTATTCATAAGTGAAGTGAAAACATTACTTACTAGAGAGTTCTGATGGTAAATGGCATTGCCATAGCACTAGCATTTTTTTTTGAGGGTAAAATCCCTGCTCAATGGTAGCAACAGAGAGTTCATTCAACACCAGCCCAGCAAATTTCTCATGTTACTACAATTTCAGAATGTTCCTTTTCCTTCCCATTCAAATGTGATCAACCTGTGGACCATGCTCTACTTCTGATGACCTACTACCTATTCTTTTTCTCATACCCATGTGTATGTCCTCTCTGGACCACTATCGCCACTGATATATTAATGCTGACACTCATTTACATGCTAGGCACTTTTTAAGCACATAAAGTACATATTAATTTATTTAATACTTCCCAAAACTCTGATATAGTTACTATCCTTATTTCCATTTTACACCTGAAGGCACTGAGATACTAAGATGTTAAGTAACTTTTCCAAGTTCATGCAACTTGAAACTGCCAGGCTGGGATTTCAATCCGAGCTATTTGGCTTTTTTAATACATTGATCACATATCTGTGTTCTGCTTTGTTCTTGTGTGCATGTGTGTATGTGTATTACATAGTGAATTTCCAAATAGCTTTCAAATCTTTTGATGGCAATGCCAATATCTACTTACTTGAATTCTTTGAATTCAGTGATAATAACTAATGCTTATTAAGTACTTACTAGGTTCCCAGTCCTATGCTAAGTATAGGTATTTCATTTATTCAGTTAACTCCAAATATATGGATGGAGGTCATTATTATTTTGCTTGTACAAATGGGGAATTTGAAGCTTTAGAAGGTTAAATAACTTGCTTAAAGTCGCACAGGTAGTAGGTGGTACAGCTAGGATTTAAACTCACATGAGCACTAACCTCTTGACTATATTCCTTCACATGGAGTTGCTTTTATGAGTAAGCTCAATAAATGAAGAACTTACTGATTGACTATAATCATGCATGAGACTGCAGGGGTGGAAACTCAGTCTCCTAATGCAGTCTAGCTTGCTGGCCATGTCCCATATCTCATATATTTTCCATCTTATGGGGAACCTCTGAGCAGGGCTACCATTGAGTGTTAGATTCAAAACTACATTGGAAGCTCAATCATCTGAACAAATCAGAGCTCAAAAGTGTTCAGGCATGTAGTGAGTTTGACTAATAGAGTTCAAAGATTTTAAAAAGGAACAATGAAGAGAAATTTTCAGTTACAGCATGTCAGGACATAAAAGGTAAAGGAAATTGGCTTTAGGGAGTCATTTGAATAATGGGACAGTTCAAATAAAGGATGTTCAGATTACTGAATTTGCACTGTTACTTAATCTACCAGAGAGAGAGCTGCACTCTAGAGCATTTGCTTCAGCACTAGGCACCCCTTCTCAAATTCAAGTCAGTCATGCTCCCTTCTTCAGCTTGCTGTACCTCATTTTCAGCCCTTGAAAAGTAATGCATATTTTTAATCACTTTTCAGATGAGGAAACCTCTTGAGCTATTTTTTTTAGTAACACGTTAACTTATACAACAGCCAAAAATCAATCCCTCTCAGCTGATGTCCTTCTCCAAGTTGAGATCACATTGTCATCCTTCTTTCAACAGAAGCCCTAGAAATAGTAGCAGCAAGAATAATTGATGGTTTGCCTTTCAAGCCCCTCTCAAAGCCTTAGTATCCTGTTGGGTGATATGCTTGAAGCACAGTCCAGAGGCTTTACCTTACTTACCCAGGTCTATCAAGGACTGATTGAGAGAAGTGGGGGAAAGAGGTGCTCGGGCTTTTCTGATGTGGAAATCCAGGATTTGACTTATCCTTGCCAAATACTGCTCCACTTATAGGGCATGGCATATATCATATTTAGGGTAACAGAAGAGAACATTTGACCAGTCCTCTGTTGGAAGACTATGGACTATGTCAACTATATAGATACTCTTGTAGCACTCAATTATTTTCCAGAATGAAATCTCTAGTTCTCTTATGAATGCTCCAGCTGCAAGGTCTGAATTATTTACCTCTCTAATACCCAAATCAGATGAAATGACTGAAACCTAGAATAAGAACAGACTGTGGAAGAGAAAAAAGAAGGAAAAAAGAAAAAATGTTCTAAAAGGAGCTGAAAAGCTGGAGGTTGGCTGGCCGGTGGGAAACATCCAATGAAAAAGGAATTATCTTTTGATCTCAGCAATATTGGCTACATGGGGTCTCCTGAAAAACAGGTCATAGAACTCACCTTCATACACCAAGAAGCAAGAGGGGCTGGTTGAAGAGGAGCCATTTTCATTCCTTCACGTCTGCCTTGCTTCCTATAGATTCTATGGCTTAGAAGACGAGAAAGGAAAGGAAAGGGAAGGGAAGGAAAAGGGGAAAGGGAAGGAAAAGGGGAAAGGGAAGGGAAGGGAAGGGAAAGGGGAAAGGGGAAAGGGGAAAGGGGAAAGGGGAAAGGGAAGTGGAAAGGAAAGGGAAAGGGAAAGAGAAAAGAAAGGAAGACATTGACCCTGGAATTTGCTCTGCACAAAGATAAAATGCATTTTCTACTTCTTCCATTTAAAGAGATTATTCAAAATTTGTTCTAAGATATTCAAAGTCCTTAAAGAAAAACATTCTACAGCTTCTCTTAATTATTTGATTACTACAGTGGGATTTTGAGTATAGCCTGACCTTTGATTTAGGAAAGCATGTTAATAGTCCTCTTAGATATGAAGGATTGTGCATAGTAAATGAAGAGGAATTGGAAAATTCTCTCTGAAGAACACAAGAGAAATAGGGTTGGGTCGTTTGGTCTTAAAAAAATGGTGAAGATATGGAAAAGGAAGATGAACAGCCTCACCTTTGCAATGTGTCAGCTGGCTGGCTCTAAGAGAAATAGGCAGCCATGGGGAAAATAATTGGTTAACTTTAGGAATAGTGATGTCTGCTGTTGTCCCACATACCATGAAATAATTCTGTTTGTTATCACCAACCTTTTATTGAAAATTTGTTTTTTACACTGGCCTGTGTTAGAACACTGGGGTTAACAGGGTTAATTAGTATGAAGTGCTCACCCTTGGGATGGCACAAGAGTACCATTGTGGCTTCCACACATCACACCTACTTTGAGTCTAACAAGGTGCCAGCAGTATCACTTTGAGGGAAAGCAGCAGTCCTGCGTTTTCAGAGGCTGCCTAACAGTTAAATTCTCAGAAACCCAAGGCAACCTGGCAGGGACCATTGGGAGGCAGTGAGAACAGAGCTCAGGTCATATGTGAACTGACTCCATGAAGAGATGCAAGATAAACTCCCCTTTTCCTGGATATAAAGGCAGATGGGATAATGGAATAGGGGAGCAGTAGGCTAGATCCTGCTAATATGTGGCTTCGGACAAACCAGATGGCAGATAATTGAGTTATAATTCATCCAATAAGTGTTTATTGAGCACCTGTTACATGGCAGGCACTGTGCCAGGTGCTAGGGATATAAAATCCAATTACACAGACAGTATCCTCAAGAAGTGAACATCTAGAGAAGAAGACATGCACATGGGTCGACAATTACCCAACAGGTGAATAGAATGATGATTATAACACTGATGACAGCTATCACTTACTGGTGTTTACTGTGTGCTTGGCATCCAGCCAAGTGCCTTTCATGTTCTACAACATTTACCCTTCCCAATGACTCAGTGTAGAAAGTCTTTTTAGTAGCCCTATCTTACAGATGAAGAAACTGAGGCTTAGAGGATCTAACTTTTTTTGATCCAAGCTCATAATGCTTATGGATTTCCCAATTAGAGTAGGAGTCCTCATGGTCTAATCCCAGAGCTTGTACACTTCACAGGGTGCTGTGAGAGCCTGGTGGAGAAGCAGATGCATCGCTCAGTCATGAGGGCTTTAAAGCAAGAGAAGAGATATTTGATTCGATATTAAAATATGAGTAACTGCTACATTAAAGATGTTGAGGAGTGGGAGTGGGGAAAGAATGGGTATGCAAGTTATAGGCAGAGGGAGTGACACGTGTTGCTTCATGTGGATGTGAAACACCAAGCTATGCTGGCAGTGCTTTAGTTTGGCTAGAATATAGGGGTCAAAGGATATGGGGTGGGAGGAGAAGAGGGAACCCGTGGTGCATGAGCCTAGAGAGATAAATGGGTTCTATTCATGGAGGGCTTGGTGTGCCAAGTCAAGGAGTTTGACATATAAAAGCTTGGAATCCATGGAAGCATATTAAGCAGAAGGATGATCTAATCAGATTGTGATGGTAGATGCCATTTAGCAACATTGAGAAGGATGGGAGTTAGTAGGGAAGGAAGAGTGAGGGAATCTATTTAAGAAGGTGATATTCCTGGGTGGCTCAGTCAGTTAAGTGTCTCACTTTTGATTTTGGTTCAGGTCATGATCTCACAATTTGTAGGACTGAGCCCTGCATCGAGCTTTGAGCTGACAGGACAGAGACTGCTTCTCTCTCTCCCTCTCTCTCTCTCTGCCCCTCCCCCACTCATGTCTCTCTCTCTCTCTCTCTCTCTCTCTCTCTCTCTCTCTCTCAAAAAAAAAAATAAACATTAAAAAAAAAGAAGGTGATGCTCCTATTGGTTTGATTCACTTGGTTACACTCAAGAAATGAGACAGAAGGCAACTTAAGAGAAAGTAAGAAAATAGACCAAGAGGACAGTTGTTATAGAAAGTTATTTACAGAGAGCCCCAAGGTACATATGTGCCTTCATACCCTTTTTTACCACTCCCAGGACCAGATCAGCAAAGTCTTAGGATATTTTAAAGTTGGCTATCATCCTTGAAACACACCTTGGGACCTGACTTACCTAGCCTATCTCCTCATTGTTTCAACAGACCGAATCTGGAGTCCAGAGAAGAAAAATGAATGCAGGCACGTGAAGTGCAAAATTTTAAAGCTCATGTTCTGGGGTCATACTTCTTGTATTTAAATCCTATACTTACTCCTCACTATCTGTGTACTCATAGTTTTTTTAAACCTCCCTATGCTTCAGTTTTCTTACCTATAAAATGGGCTAATAATAATAACAACAATAACACCTACTTCATAACATGGGGAAGAATTTTATGAAATAATAAATACAAAGCACTAGAATACTGCCTGGTGGATGGAAAAAGTTAGCAATTATTTTATTTTCCAGATAACTACAGGCCTGATTTCTGGGGGTTCTCCTTTTCTTGCCAAGCAGGAAAGTGGCTGTCTGAGTCTGAAGCCAAGGCATTTTGGCTTAAGGAAACATTTTCCAAGGGTTCTTCAAGCTCTCCAGCTCTCTTGCAGAGGCCTCCACACTCTTCCTGTAGAAGAACAGGAAGCTGTCCCTTGGCCCCAGTGTACTCACTTTTCAGGATGACTTTTCACCACCGATGAATCCCAGGCTCCTGGACAAGCTTCACAGAGACTCATTTTTCTATGAAGTTTAACAGTCAGGCTAAATACAGATAATTCTGATTTTTTTTTTTAAGGAATGAAGATGGAAGCCTATATTCTAGACATGTCTTAAGAAATGGGAAATTATTGTTTGGGCCATGAAATTCCCTGCTGCCTTCTTTGGCTAATAATTAAAATCAAAGAGCACCACTAATCTGAAGCATCCATCCCTCATCCACCATTCAGAAAGTCCTGGACTGAATGGGTCAAACAAAAATATAAGTTTGAAACCAGGAAGGGGGGCACTTTTGAAGACTTGTCTGGTTATAGAGTCTCTAGGAACCCAGAAACCTGGAAAGGAAATCCCTCAGTGTGATTACATTTATCCATGGATACTTGGAGTTCATTGGGCCCAGTGTTTCTCTGCACCAATTACCAATCTTCTCAGGGGTATGTCCAAGGTGAAACTGTGGCTGGGGCATCCTAATCCTTAAAACTCCAGGTCTACCTCAAGCCTCCTCCAACTCATATTTGAGATCTCCAGCACTACTATGGACTACTATTTCACTAGAGGATTTTGACAGGGACAACTCAGCTCTGTACCGTTTTTCCCCAAGATCTGGGTTCTATCAGAAATCACTGACATTATTTATCACTTACAAATAGTTAATGAAGTTTGAATTGACAAAACTTAGGGGAAAGAGTCACTGTTTCAGAGCAGTCAACTCACCTGAGAAGACAAGCCTCACTCTACAAGCAAAAGTAGCTGAGCCAAAATTAGAAGCTAAGCCTATACAGCGTGAGGCGAGAATGAACTTGAAATGCTGTCACTTCCATTATCTCTCCTTTTACATTATCTGTAATTTAAGCATCAGAATGAGAGGGAAAAAGCCCAGACATGGGCTGCCACATCTCAGATGTCTGTGCCAAAAACTTTTTTTTTCACAGTTTTGTATGTTTATTGGCCATTCACGTTTCCCATTCTGAGAATTACATTGTTATATTGTTTTGCTCATTTTTATTTATTTTTTATTTTTTAATTTAACTCCAAGTTAGTTAACATATAGTGTAATAATGATTTCAGGAATAGAGTTTAGTGACTCATCACTTACATGTCACACACCCAGTGCTCATCAAAACAAGTGGCCTCCTTAATGCCCTTCAGCCATTCAGTCCATCCCCCAACCAACACCCCTCCAGCAGCCTTCAGTTTGTTCTCTGTATTTTAGTCTTTTATGGTTTATCTCCCTCTTTGTTTTTATCTTATTTTTCCTTCCCTTCCCCTATGTTCGTCTACTTTGGATCTTAAATTTCACATATGAGTGAAATTACATGATAATTGCCTTTCTCTGACAGACTTATTTCACTTAGCATAATACACTCTAGTTCCATCCTCATTGTTGCAAATGGCAAGATTTCGTTCTTTTTGATCGCCGAGTAATATTGCATTGTATTTATATACCACATCTTCTTTATCCATTCATCAGTCGATGGACATTTGGGCTCTTTCCATAATTTGGCTATTGTCTATAGTGCTGATATAAACATTAGGGTGCATGTGCCCTTTCGAAACAGCACTCCTGTATCCTTTGGATAAATACCTAGTAGTGCAATTGCTGGGTCATAGGGTAGTTTTATTTTTAATTTTTTGAGGAACCTCCATACTGTGCCAAAAACTTTGACAGCAACACACAATAGCTGAAGCTAACTAAGCAAAACTTGAATCAGCAACAGACAAATGTCTGTTTTCTGTAGTGTTTAAGTTCCAGAACCCCCAAGGAACATTCAGTGTACCAAAGTGACTCTATATCCAAGCAGAAGATGCCTGAAACCCTTTGTAAATTACCCCAGCTGTGCACTACAGTTCATGCAAGTCTCAAATCAAGGATCTTCATATGCTCCATATTTCACCAGTTACCTTTAATATTGGCTTCCAGAACATGAATTAGCCTGGAAGCCAAAAAGGTCACTGCATATCACTAGCTAGAGCTTGTTTGACACTATCACCGCACAATATGGACATGGGGCAGGGACTTTCATTATTCATCTTGTGCCTGGAATTGGTTGTTCCATTTCTTTCACTGCCGTAACTCTGCTTATTAATACATTCTTTCATCTCTAAGGCTCCCCAGCCCCTAACCTTTAACTATAGCCCATGTCCAATTCCAGCTCTGAAAGTACTTTTAAATTTTATACAGCCATATCCACCTCTGTACTGCTTATCATGGAGAGGAGAAATGGTATAGGAATGAACATATCAACAAGCCCTAGGCAAGAATTTCCATTTCTGAATATCTCGTAGCCAGAACTTGTCCATCCATGTGGCCACTGTGGACTTACTCTACGTATTACTATGATCTATTCAAAGGACTGTGCTTCACAGCTCTCCCTCCATTTTCACTTTCCCTGAAATCCCAAGTCCACTGCCATCTCAGCAAGCGAGTGTACTGTAATTAGCGAGGCCAGAAGCCTCTCAAGAAGGCCTACATGATAGTTTTCAATATGCAAGAGAAGAACATAAAGATGTAACAACTAGCATGGAATACTTGGAAATGACTTCCAAGTGAGTACATGTGTACACATCACTAGCCTCTACTGACAGCCAGACTGTGGACCTAAAATCAAACAAACAACAAAAACTCATCCTTAGCTGTCAGTCTGTGGTCTCTAATCAAACCAACTGCCTCATTTTAAAAATTAGTGTAAAAAGTTATGGAACTTTCCTGAAGTATTCTAGATGATTATTAGTGTATTGACTTTTTTTCCAGCTTTATTGAGGTATAATTGACAAGTTAAAATGGTATATATTTAAGGTGTACAATGTGATGTTTTCTTTACATACACATTATGAAACGGTTACCACAATCAAGCTAATTAACATACCCATCACCTCACAGAGTCACTGGTTTTTTTAGTGAGAACAGTTAAGATTTACTCTCTTAGCAAATTTCAGGTATACAATATAGCTTTATTAACTGCAGTTACAATGCTATGCATTAGCTCTCTGCTTCTGTGAGTTCAATTTCTTTTAGGTTCTGCATATAGGTGAGATTATACAGTATTTGTCTTCATTTGTCTGATTTATTTCACTTAGCACAATGTCCTCCAGTTTCATCCATATTATTGCAAATGACAGAGTTTCCTTCTTTTTTAAGGCTGAATAATATTCCATTGTATGTATGTGTATACACACACACACACACACACACACACAAATCACATCACATTATTCATCTGTCGACAGATACTTAGGTTGTTTCCATATCTTGACTATTGCAAATAATGCTGCAGTGAATTTATAAATGTTGATATCTCTTTAAGACCTTGATTTCATTTCCTTTGTGTATATGCCCAGAAGTGGTAAACACATCAATTTATGTATGTATGTATGTATGTATGTATGTATGTATGTTTGTATGTATGTATGTATTTAATGTTTATTTATTTTTAACTTTTTAAATGTTTTTATTTTTTGAGAGAGAGAGACAGAACACGAATGGGGCAGGGGCACAGAGGGAGGGAGACAGAGTCTGAAGTGGCCTTCAGGCTCTGAGCTGTCAGCACAGAGCCCAACGTGGGGCTCGAACCCACAAACTGTGAGATCATGACCTGAGCTGAAGTCAGATGCTTAACCCACTAAGCCACCCAGGTACCCCATTGTTTATTTATTTTTGAGAGAGAGAGAGAGAGAGAGAGAGAGAGAGAGAGAGTGAATGGAGGAGGGGTAGAGAGAAAGGGGGACAGAAGATCCAAAGTGGGCTCTGTGCTGACAGCAGAGAGCCCAATGGAGGGCTTGAACTCACGGACTGTGAGATCATGACCTGAGCTGAAGTCAGACACTTAACTGGATTTTAAATGTATGTGTGTATGTATGTATTTAATGTTTATTTATTTTTAACACACTGACTTTTAAAGTTATTTAAAAGCAGCATATAGGGCTGCCTGGGTGACTCAGTTGGTTAAGCATCCAACTCTTGATTTTGGCTCAGGTCATGATCTCATGGTTCCTGAGTTCAGTTCAAGAGGCCCACATCAGGGGTGCTGACAGTTCAGAGCCTGTTTGGGATTCTGTCTCTCCACCCCCCTCTCTCTCCCCCTTCCATGCTCATGAGCGCTCGCTCTCTCTCTCTCTCTCTCTCTCTCTCTCTCAAAATAAATAAATAAACAACAAAAAAATAAAAGCAGCATGTAACATCTATGGAAATATACATCTTAAAAATGTATAACATTGGGGAGCCTGGGCAGCTCAGTTGGTTGGGCGTGAAACTTCAACTCAGGTCATAATCTCCCAGTTCTTGAGTTTGAGCCACACGTTGGGCTCTGTGCTGACAGCTCAGAGCCTGGAACCTGCTTTAGATTCTGTGTCTCCTGCTCTCTCTGCCCCTCCCCTGCTCGCACTCTGTTTCTCTTTCAAAGATAAATAAACATTAAAAAATTTAAAGATGTATAACAACAATGTATAAAATAAGTAACAACTCTTCTTCATCCTCTCCCCCCACCTCATCTTCTCCCTTCTTGTTATGATAGTTATTCTTTCAATAAATATTTGTTGAGGGCCCAGGTTCTGGTGTAGGAGGACATCATAGTTCCTCTTGAGAAACTCAACAACCTAATTGTAAAGACATGACATAGCAATCCACCGTGATAGGAGCCTTACAAGAGTATAGATGAAGCTGTGAACAGTTTTGCACTCACATAGGGGAGTCAGTGGGAGAAGCACATGTTCTGTATCTACAAATGTAAGGCAATCATTACCAGATAGTTAAGGGCATTCCAGGAAGAGAGAATGGTAGAAAGAAAGATATGGAGACCGGAAAGAGGAAGGTATATATTAGTTAGGGTATAAAGCTAAGCCACTGTAATAAAAGAAACTGATATATAGAGTGACTCAAACAAGATAGCAGTGTATTTATTTCTCTGTTCAGATGTAGGCGGGCAGTCTGGAGCCAGTAGACAGCTCTGTTCCATGAGGTCAGCAGAGTTTCAGATTCCTTTTTTCTTTGTTTGCCATTTGTCAGTGATCACCAACAGTAGGGCTATGTTCCAGTCCATAGGAAAAGAGGAAGAGAAGTGGAACATAAGCAATTTCCTCTTTATACAACATGACCAAGAAGCTGTGCATATAACTTCCACTCACATCCCATTTGTTGAACTTAATAACGTCAAGTTTCAAGGAAGCCTGGGAAATGTAGTTTCTAACTGGGCCGCCACAGCCAGCTAAAACTCAGGGGATTTTATTATGGAAAAATGGAGGGGAGCATGTATAGCAATGGACAGTTATTAGCATCTGCTTCAGTATTTGAGGAATCCTTTGTAACTCCTGCCTGATGTATGGAGGAATCACAGGAAATGAAGTTTTCTTGAATATCTGATCGTTGGTATGGAAAATACAGTCTGTAATCCAAGCAAAGGGAACCAAATATGCAGTATAGGGTTGTACAACTTAAAAATGTGTACAACAATTTATTAGTATTATTGTTTAGTCAGTATTGTATAAACTTCTGATGCAATGACTTCATGGCATCCAAGAAATCTTCATGCTGGGAACCCATCCAGTATTATATTTTAAATACAGTTGGCATAGAGAGATCATCAGCTCTTTGTTCTTGTATTATATTCTATCAAAGTAATTGTTCATAAAAGAGATCAGGTTAGAATGGTTTATGTGAATTCCTGTGAAGTAAAGGGAAGCTCCATCAAAAATAAAGGATTCATTATATGATGTGCTTCACGATGTGTAGTGGTTATGAATAGAAAGCAAAATATCTTATTAATTATAATACACAAATTCTGTGTTCCTATTCAATCATCAATTGGGTCAAATTGGGCTGGGATAACTACGTTATGAAGTTGTAGGAGAGAAAGCCAAATGCAAGAGGAGGTAATGAGGAGGATGAAATGTGAAACATACAATATGTGTGCTATGTAAGGTAATTTTCTGTTTTCCTGCAGCAAACATAGATCTTATGCCATATACATTCAAGTTTAAGATAATTTTTTAAACCTGGAAAATCCAACTCTTCAAAAACCCAAAATTATGGTCCACAAAGGCAAGCCACCACTTGGGAGGTCTCCACATTTCTCTTATTTGATAAGAGTATGACTTCTGGAGTTTCTCTAGTAATTGGATGGTATATTCTTGTAAATGAGACAACAACTAAGAAAATCAGATTGATGCTGATGGTGATCACTGGGCAGGTGTATCTCCACAGTCAGAGCAACAGCCCTCTTGGTAGCCAAAGACATTTTCTGGACATCATGATGCTCAGGACTGATGTGTGAACTTTCCTACCCCTCTGCCTCCTGTTAAATTAGGACCTACTGGAACATTAGTTAGCAGGTGACAGTCGGGAAGTACTGGTGACAGATTTTTAGCTTTATATCCACAAGACCAGCTGCTCCATGGTGACCCTGCTTTGGCAAGCTCCACTGGCAGCTGGTTAAATGTGTTGCTCTTGGCAAGTACCCACCAGCTGTTCCCACCTGTGGTCATATGTGGGATCTGTCACTTATGCTTATTAGATCTGTAAATCCGAGAGATAATCCGACCTGTTACAAAGAGCCTCATGCATGGTATATGAGCACCAAATTTAGTGAATCTCTTTTTAATATGTGATTATTTTGCACACAGCTTTTTGTTCTTTTTCCCTCATACCCACACAACCACCCAGTGCTTGATCAAGAAAATAATTAATTGGGAAGTCATTCTGCTGTAGGGTAACAAATACATGAGAACTTGAACTACCACCAGGGGTGCGTCCCAGCTCAAACCCATTAATTCAAGAACCCATTACTTTCACTCCCTCCCTTCTTACCTTCTCTCTTTGTATGGCATTTTAAACTATATAATTTGCCATCTGAAAGAGTTACGTAAGGCACAGAACATGAAATACTCCAAGAAGTCACACCATTAATTAGACTCTGACATCATAGGACCATAAAAATTAGAAGAATAGAGGCTCTGCAGCATGAAGTCATTTTTTTTGCCCATTTTTCTCCTCTCTGCCTTCTGCCCAAATGGGATTATTTCCTGTTGTATTTACTAGTTCTTTGTCCACTTAAGCAGGAAATAGATTAAATATGGCGCTTTCTCAGTGGTCCATCCAGTGTTATCAAAAAGGTCCCAAAGTAATTGACACTACCTCCCTTGAACCTGTGTGATGAATCCTTACTCAGTGGCCTTTTTGCTATAAATACAGTACCCGTCCCGGCTGACATGCTTGTATTATTGGACAGACTTTAATCTCAGCATTATACAGACCCACATTTTTTCTCCGCCAAACACTATTTGCAGTTCTGTCCCAGATGTAACAACCTAATCAAAACAGAATTTCATAGAGCACTACACAGAGGATTGGTTTCTAGGGGACTGTGCAACAGGTATCTCTATGTTTACTGCCTTCTTTTATGAAACTTGATACAATGCAATTGGCAGATTGCACATTGAACACTGGGACTCGACTCACAAGAAATGAATTGTAAATAATAAGGTTTAGCAGCAGCCAAAAACATTTTCAAGTACTCATAATGCCAGCATTCTCAACTATAACACCATTGATGTCAAATTAACACAGCACATTTCTACCTTCTCTACATTGTCTTTCTCAGGAACTCATATTATCAACTGAATTGCATCCTTGACAATGGATGCTGCCATGTTTAGAGCAGAAAAGAGAAAACTTTCAATGACTGACAGAAACAGGAAAGCCTTTCAGAGCACTCTGTCAAAAAATGGTCAAAGCACACAAAAATCAGTTAGAAACGACAGAAATCATCGAAGTTTTGAGTGAAGGAGTTTTTAGAAACTACCTACTGAGAAGACATGCACTTGGAATCTGCTTTAAAATTAGAAAAGCAATGTTACCTAAAAGTTAAAAGAAAAGTGCCCAGATTTCAGTCCTTGGCTGTTACCCAATAGTGGTATGAATACAGATAAATATCCTGATGCTTTTGGCCTCATCATCCTCATTTTCAAATTGGGGTTTGCAAGGTCTATGTTCAATCCATACCTTTTCAGGTGGCTTTTACAATAATCTGATTAAATATTTAACCAAAATAATTTTTTAAATAATAAAAAGCTAACTAAATGTAAGGTATTATTAATGTTCTTTCCAGTATCAGCATCTAATCCCAGTTCTTCAGTTAAAAAAAATTTTTTAATGTTTATTTATTTTTGAGAGAGAAAGACAGACAGACAGAGCACCAGTAGGGAAGGGCCAGAGAGAGGGAGACACAGAACCTAAAGCAGGCTCTGAGCTTTCAGTACAGAGCCTGATGCTGGGCCTGAACCTATGTACCGTGAGATCATGACCTGAGCCAAAGTCAGATGCTTAACCTACTGAGCCACCCAGGTGCCCCAAGTTCTTCATTTTATAAATGCGGAAACTGAGGCTCAAAGATACTAGAAAACTCATTCAAGGGAACAGATGGTACACATTAAAGCTAAGCCAATAATCAAAGTCTGTCATTGCCCACTGGATACACTTCCCTTTACTTGACAGAGATTCAAAACAGATTCACAAAATTCAAATTTTCTTGGGGTTAAGTGTGAGGCAAAAATGTGATATACACTTCCAAGAAAAAAAAATCCAGCCTTGCTCATGCACCCTGCTGCCTCCACCATTTTAGCACTTCTATAATATATTATACTTGCAAACTGGGATATAACAATTAGTTAATTGAATCTTTGTAGCAGATGGTGGAAGTTTATGAATTGAATCAATTAATGAATAAATAAAAATAAACTGTTGCTCTCATTAGTGTCCCTAAAAAATATGTAAATAGCATACATTTATTTTCATAGTTCACAGATGGAGATTTTGAGGCCCATAGAGGTTCCATTTGCTTCTGAGTAGGTGAGTAATAGACATTCAATCTGAAACGAAATTTCAACAGGCTATCATTAGTCCTTTTTTCTTTCCTATCCAGAACACAGCTTAGTAGAGGCTATTTGCAGTCCTTTCTTCCTGTCTCCTTATCTACCATTTCGTAATCCAATCTGGCCTTGGCTAGGACACCTAGTTGCACAAGCTACAAGCAGCCTGGATATCAGTCGAGCCTTTGTCCTTCTTCTGAAAGGTCTCACATCCAGAGGGCCAGAGACAAAGGGAGACTAGAAGCCTTGGAACAAGTGTCTGAGAGGGGGCAATGGAATCTTCCATCACATAAAGCACTAGTAATAGTCAAGATGCTCCCATTTCTGGTAGAGTTTCTATACAGAAAAAAAAAAAAAAAAGGAAGGAGATTGTTGAGCTGTTCATGGCTTAGAATTTCTAACAGTCCTATCATCTGCAGGGTCTTTGCTTCTATCCAGGAGTAGCCCTGCAAACACCCCCACAGCCATGCCTGTCCCTTAGGCCACTTTGGTGGTACCGATGATGAATCAGAACCTCCAAAACATTTTGTAAGGCAGTCTTGTGCTATGCAGCATTTCATTGATGGTTAGCACCACATTAAAATGTCATTTCAGGCAATTAATATTTTATTTATAAACACTTATAAATATTTATTATAAATGACTATTTAAATAGCAGCTCATGAGAAAACAAATCTATTACGTTTGTATTAAAACATCTTCAGATGCTTAATTATAGGAATATTTAGACAAACCATTAAAAATTTATGCCAACTTTCTTGAGAAGTCTGGGACAAACCCAGTTAGACTTCCCCATTTAGCTGAGAGGGCAAATTTGATAGGGTGACACAGAAACAAGGGAGAAAAGCCATTTCCAGTTCCCCTTTCTAGTAGTTGGACAGATTCTGCCTTTATGCCAGGGAAGCCAAAGAGCATCTTTTCTTTTAAGAAACATTTTTTTTCTTGGGGCGCCTGGGTGGCGCAGTCGGTTAAGCATCCGACTTCAGCCAGGTCACGATCTCGCGGTCAGGGAGTTCGAGCCCCGCGTCAGGCTCTGGGCTGATGGCTCGGAGCCTGGAGCCTGTTTCCGACTCTGTGTCTCCCTCTCTCTCTGCCCCTCCCCCGTTCATGCTCTGTCTCTCTCTGTCCCAAAAATAAATAAACGTTGAAAAAAAAAAAAAAGAAACATTTTTTTCTTAAAAATTGTCAGAAAAAGATGGACTCATTCCAAACAAATGTCCCAGGCATACTTGGAATCAAAATATGTTACGTGTTTAAATGTATCTGCTTAAACATCTTCAGCTTCTTCAGCTATTTTTAATCAGTTCCCAAACATGCAATTGGCAGTCCTATTTTTCAACCAGAAAGAAAAATGGTTATTGCCTGCATTGATCTGTTGTAGACTACATCACCTTACCCCACTCACTTCTGAAAATATAATTAAAACATTCTATTTTGATACCAGTGGCTCACTGAAGTATAAGAATCTAGGTGAACATTTTCCTTTTCTAATGGGTCTTAAGTTTAGGATGAAAACAAAGTAAATGAGACTGAATCCCCTTAACTGGCTGTAACTGATTTATTTCTGTTGAAATGCATTGTAATTTCCATACATCATGTATTTTCGCTTCAATTACTACACTGTTTGGACGTTATTTAGCTGTATTCATGTATTTGCATTATAGCTATTGCAAAAACACCCTATAAGACTTGCATACATTTGGAGCTTTAAAAGTACAATGCGTGATTTGATAGGAAAGTTGCAGTTCCTCCATATATTTCCAAGAATTGCTCTTTGGAACATTGTGTTGTTGTCACAACATGTCTCTCAGTTGTGCTTAATTTAATTGCTCTTGGCTTTTGGTATGAAACCAGTTCACTCTAATACATTACCAAGTGGTTTGAAATAGCATCGTAATCCATGAGGGTCATCTTATGAATTTTAAGACCATCCAACCCTCTTTAGCTGCTTTTAATGATCTGAAATTTATTTTTGAAAACAGGCATTATTATTTGTAGTGGAGAATATCACATAACATAAAAAATATGGACTAGATATTTTGCGTAATCAAATCAAAATAGAGATGGGAAAGCATTGTGGAATAGAAATGAGAAATCTGGAAAGACATACTGGATGGCGATATCTGATGGGCACCGCTTTGAAATAAAATCCTAATAACCTGAGGAAATCATTTTAAAGACCTTCAGAAAAACTCAGACATATTAGAACAGCTAGTTCTTTGCCTGGCATTTTTTAATCCCCCCCAAAGCCACAGTAAACAACCTTGAGTGCACTTAAAATGTTGACAACACTGTTTTGAAATATTGGCCATAAGGTCATATGCCATAGTGAATTGTCCACTGGAAGTGAACAGTGTGATACTATGAAAAAGCACGACTTTTACATGCCTAATTTCAACGAGCTGCTTGTAACCTGGTTACAAACACAAATGTGAATGACTTGTTTAGTTTTCTTTCTTTCTTATTCGAGCCAAACCATGATCCAGTATTGTTGTGTTTTGCTCCAGTAACATTCTCAAAGCAATGAGACCTATCAACCTATTCTAAAAACATCCAGCCAGTATTCCATGAAGATTGTGATGTTTTGTTTATTTGTTTGGAGTCTGCTCTTTCCTTCCAGAAGCAGTGGCTATTTTTAGAATTCAACTTTTTATTCTTCCTTTAATCACACCCAGAATGCAATGCTTGTAAACTGTACCAATGTGTCACCTATCCTCTATTTATTACATCTTATGCTTTAAATATCACCTCTGACAAACAAAAGAAAAGCAAATGTCCCTAAATTTCCTGAAGGGCTGAAACATCAAGCCCGGATTATTATTGTTTACGTCTCAGCTTTAGCAGCTCCAGTGTCTCCATGGTCTGCTGTGTGCCGTGCTGGCAATGATGGATGGCCATTACGGCAGCTTATTGGAAATGGCTTGATTTATAACCTGTTCTCCTGCCTCAGTCTAATGGCTTCATTTCTTTCCTCCAGTGCGTGATGCCACAGCCAAGGTCATTGCGCCAATGGCCTTTTGTTGTTAGTCTGCTGATGACCAGTGTGCCCAGGAGTCAGCATGGGGAGGGGTGATGGGGGTTGCGGGGGGCGGGGGGGGGGAGTAGGGAGGGGGGAGCAAAGGGGTGGGGAAGCTCCAACCTTTACATTTTAATTTTTTTTTCATCTCAGTCCCTGATAACTGCAGTAGAACAGTAGATTAAATGCTGTCTTCTATTTGCTTCCCGTGCTTGCCAGACAAGGAGCTGCTTTATGATCCTCAGTGGGGAAGTCTATTACTCACCTCTACTTTAAATGACCAACATCAAATATATACAGCTCCCATTAAAGCTGAGATCAATAAAAATGCCATTAAGATAGTAAAAGTTGCTGATATTAGTGAAGCCCCCAAACAAAATATTTGATTTTCTTTCAGGTTGTTAGTGAGATGGAATACGAACATATAAGTGAAAGGAGAACTGGCCATGCCTATGGTCAATAATTTATCTCAGAGATTCATTCAGCCTCTCACCCAATATTTCCCTCCTGTCTATTGATTCCTCATCATTATTTGTCATAAGCTGTCCTAACTCAAGGAGAAAATATGCCCTGCTGGTCCAAGGGGAGTCATACCTGGAGAAATAGAAAGGAATTTCATTAAAAGCAAGAAAGAACTGCTGTGGCTTTGAGAAACTCCGAAAGCAAGTTGCCAAGACTTTTGTTAGAGACTTAAAGCAAGTGGTAAGAAGCTCAGTAGCATTGCACATGGACATCATCAAACCTGGACTGAGGGTGTTCTGATTGTGGCTCAAGAAAAATCAAAGGCCTTTTGGGTGAGATTTTAGCTTTCAAAAACTGTGCACGAACACATACACGAATACGTGTATGTGTGTGCATGCGTGTATGCTTTTCCCTTCATATTTTCCCTTTCACTAGAATGTTCCATGCTCATTTTCCCAGTTCAGCTCCTACGGGTGCTGGAGGGAAGTCAACAGTTTTAGAGATACATTAGTAAAGAGTATACAGGGTTATGCCATTAGGTCCAACTGAAACCCCAAAGGTAAAAGCATAACTTTGGAAATAGGATTAATTTCTTAAAACATGACTATTTGTTTAAGGGAAATTTTAAATAAGTGGACCCTATTTTGTTTTAATGGGATACATGTTTTATGTGGCATTCAGTGGTAATCTTTGAAATTGGTTTTGCCACAATTGGTTTTGCAAGCCACTCATAGTGGCACCTTCAGGATTCACCCATAGCTCTGTCAGATTTTGTAGCTAATTGTAAGTTGAATATTTAAAATCAACTAGAAGATCACCTACACTCAACAACAGGATGCTCCAAAGACTATTTGGAGTTAATGGAGGTAATTTTGAGAAGAACACTTTTATTTTGAGATCCTATAAAGAGGATTTTTCTTTGGATTATCCTTAAAAATGAAAAAAATAGAGGGCCACATGTTGGTAGTTCTAGAAGTATCTTCCTTTCATTTCCTTGAAAATGAAAGAAAAAATATCAGTACCCATAACTCCAAATGTCAAAGCCCACAGTATGCCTACCTATGTGGAGTGCTATTAGGGAGATGAAAATTGTAACTTATCTAGATATTTGCTAACATCTACATTTGGTTTTGTTATGTTAGTTAATAAATGAGAAATTATATGTAATACCTATTCTTTTCAGTGATTTAACTTGCAGTCCATGGGGTTATATCTTTAAATTTATGGCTTCAGAAATAGTTTGAATAAGCCTCTGGAATCTCCCTTTTAGTTCTTGAGCAAAGCTTACTTCTGAAGTAAAAGTAAACATGGACTCCTTTGAATTCATATCATCAGGAAATGGGGCTATCTCAGGGGAAAGAGAGGAAAGACTCAGGCAACATATACAGAACCAGTTTCACCAATCTCAGTGAACTAATGAGTTGTTAATTATCCATTTACCAGTTAGTTAGACGGTATTTACCTCAATTTAGTCAGTGACAAACATTAGTGATTTCTCAGTTTAGTCATATTGTCCATGTGACTCTATTGGGTAGTAAACAATTATCAAGCACTCACTCCAGGCCAGAAGAACTGACCATCTATATGAGGAAAGCTATATGTCTAGACCTCATTTAATATGCCATTTAGTTCCTAGAACAAATCTGTGTCCATCATGATAGTGTACAGATAGGAAGACCAGTTAGAAGATGAATGCCATTTTGTTTCCAAAGTTTGTATAAGAAAGGGAATATAAAAGAGGGAGATAGGAAAGAAGGGAAGAGGGAAAGAAGAAACAAGGTAAAGACGAAAGAAGGAAGGGAGGGAGGCAAGGAAGGAAGGGAGGAAGGGAGGGAGAAGGGTTCTCATACATGAAACTTCCAGTTGGCCTTATATTATTCCTGTTGTGGCTTTTACTCTGTTATAAGAGTACCCCTTGTACCTATAATTCTCCTCCCTTTGCCTCAGCTATAATCAGCAAACACTTGGTCTACACAGTGGCTGTTGTTTCTGTCATGATTGCTGGGTGGTGCACTAGAAATAGTTATTTCCCAGCTGTTGGGAAAGTTGTCCACTGACAGCTCTCTACTGGTAACTCTTTTTTGGAACTACCTCTGCTGAAGGTCAGAGCCAACTGATTAAGGCGCATCTCTTCCAGGGGGCTTTCATTCAATGGCTATGGAGGAGTAGGGTGGGCAGTACCATATGAAGGCAGGCTCCAGATCCCAAGTTTATTCTGATCCCTACTAAACTTCCTGTACAGTCTTCATAATCATAGAATGTGTTTCCAGAGAACACAGCCCACAGAACTTCCTGAACAAAGCTCTGCACTCAAGCCACACATTCTCCATAGACATCAAGAAGGAGCCAGAGAGAAAGTCAATAGTCTCTGCTCTAGGGTTTGGTCTGCTTCTGTGACGTTATCACTGCAGCTAAAGACTTTGCTTTCCTAAAGAATCTTAGGTGGCTTGACTACTTGAAATTTTTTTGTTTTGTTTTTTGATACTGTTTTTTTAACCATCTTAACTATTATTTTTTTAATTTTTTTTTCAACGTTTATTTATTTTTGGGACAGAGAGAGACAGAGCATGAACGGGGGAGGGGCAGAGAGAGAGGGAGACACAGAATTGGAAACAGGCTCCAGGCTCTGAGCCATCAGCCCAGAGCCTGACGCGGGGCTCGAACTCACGGACCGCGAGATCGTGACCTGGCTGAAGTCGGACGCTTAACCGACTGCGCCACCCAGGCGCCCCTACCATCTTAACTATTTTTAAGTGAATAGTTCAGGAGCCTTAAGTATGTTCATATTGTTGTGCAACAGATCTCTAGAACTTTCTCATCTTGCATATCTGAAGCTCTATACCCATTAAACAACTCCCCGTTCCCTCCTTCCCCCAGCCCCTGGTAACTACCATTCTACTTTCTATCTCAAAGAATTTGACAACTCTAAGTACTTTATATAAGAGGAATCAAACAGAATTTTTGTGTGTGCTTGGCTTATTTCACTTAACATAATGTCCACAAAGTTCATTCATGTTGTAAGATTGTGACAAAATGTCCTTTCTTTTTAAGGCTGAATAATATTCTATTTTATGTATATGCCACATTTTTTCTTATCCAGTCATCCATCAATGGATAGTTGGTTGCTTCTACTTCTTAGCTATTGTGAATAATGAAAAATATCTCTTTCGGACCCTGCTTCCAATTCTTTTGCTGGATCCTATGGTTGTTCTATTTTTAATTTTTTGCAGAAGAGTCATACTGTTTTTCCATAGTGTCTCTACCAATTTAGTTTCCACCAAAAGTGCACAGGGTTCCAGTTTCTCCATATCCTTACCAACTCTTATTTTCTGGGTTCTTTTTGGTTTTGTTTTGAATAGTAACCATCCAAATGGGTGTGAGGTGATATTATAGTGTAGTTTTGATTTGCATTTCTGAAATGATTAGTGATGTTGAACATCTTTTAATGTACTTGTTGGTCATTTATATATCTTCTTTGGAGAAATGTCTATCCAAATCTTTGCTAATCAGGTTATTTGCTACTTTGTTGTTGAGTAGTAGGAATTCTTTATATATTCTAGATATTAACCCCTGATTAGACATATGATTTGCAACTATTTTCACCCATTCCATAGGTTGTCTTTTTACTCTATTGATGGTGTCCTTTGATGAACAGAAATTTTGAAGTTTAATATAGTTGTACTTGTTGACTTTTGCTTTTATTGCTTGTGCTTTTCAAATCATTGTTACACCCATTGCCATGAAGTTTTTCTCCTATGTTTTCTTCTAAGAGTTTTAGTTTTCAATTTTATGTTTAGGTCTTTAATCCATTTGGGGTTAATATTTTGTATGTGGTATAAGATAATGGCCTAACTTGATTCTTTTGCATGTGGATATCTAGTTTTCCCAATGTCATTTGTTTTTCAACAAATGTTTAACTCATGTTAACATAACTGTGAACAACCCAAACCCTAACCCTAACTCTAACCCTAACGCTTTCTACCACTTGGCTCTCTCCTTCCTAGAAAAAAATCTCTCTCCCACTGAAGACTGTCTCCTAAATTACATTAGTCTGGATTGCCAGATTTCTCTTAAATTGGCTGAGTCTGCAAGTAAATGTCTTCAGTGATACCTTAAATTTGCTTTGTATAAAGAGAAAATAGATAGGTGGCCCATGATTAGTGGATCAGTGAAAATTTCTTCAGTAAAATTCAAATGTGTAAGACATGTCACATTTCTTTTCCTTTCCCCTAAATTACTGAATGTCTAGTGATGCTTCAGTCCTGAAGGATTACTGGCAAATTCAAAGTCAGGATTATGTAGGATGGGGAATTATGCACCTCTTGAATCCTGGAAGCTAATATGGGGCCCAGAACATGGGTAAAAGACTGTATTGTCTTCTGCCCAACATGGTAGCCACAGTATCCTCCCTGTCTAAGCACACTAAGCCCTTGAAGGCAAGGGCCTCTGCTGATTTTATGCCAAACTTGTCCATGGGGCCATCTATTGATTTTGAACATAAACAATAGTAGTTGCTACTTACAGAGGCCTTACTATGAACCAGGCATTGTTCTAAGTATCTTTTATGAATTAATTCATTCTATCCTCACATGTACTGGATGAGATTATTTTATTATCATTATTATTATTGCTATTTTATAGACAAGAAAACTGAGACACAGAGAACAAGGCCCAGTAGCTCCATAGTGGTGGATTGGTATTTTAACCAAGACTTTAATGGTATCAGAGTCCATGCTGTTGATCACAGCACTAATTTCCTTTGCTAAAGCACTTCATTTCCTTCCAAACAGGAAAGTCTAGAGACCCTGCCACCTGACGGTGGTACCACTAGAGAAATGTGGTGTTTAGATTGCATTTCTCACAGAAAATGTCTGCTTCTCAACCTGGGCCAATATGCAGACAGGATCTTCTCCATTTTGCTCTCTTGATCTTCAGCTCCCTCTTTCTTATGCATAAGCAGCTCAGGCTTGGTAGAACACCAAAGATGGGTAGGGAATTTCCTTAAGGCAACTTCTGCTCTCTGCTGGCAACACAAATGCTCCCAAGTCAGCTGAGCATAAAGACCTGACTACCTGCTTAAAATGGGAATGAAGAAACGTATACAGGGACAGGACTCACACTGTCAGCCTCGTGCATTTTCCTGCCAGCTCATTATAAATCCTTCCCACTGAGGGCTTTTGCCGACATCCCGTCAGATCTGGGACCGACCCCTTATGTTTATTTATGCATTAAAGACAACATATAATTCTTCCCAGTCACAGATTTCTTGAAGTATTACACAGAATAGGCAGCACTGGAGTTTTCCCACGATTTGTAAATCACTAATGGGAGAATGGTTCTGCCTGGATCAGGTTAGAGTGAAGGTTCCTCTCCCACAGTGAAGCTAGATCCTGCCATGTGTCACCAGGACACTGGTCTTTAGAGTACAGTGCCTCACCTGCTGAGCTTGCCACATGTTTTTGGTTGGCTCTTGTGAAAAGCAAGTGTATGTGGACTGAAAGTAAGTAGCAGTGAGGCCCCAAACAACACCATAGAGTCAAGGGACGAATGTGTGCAGGGTTGAGAAATAGGGTTGTTGAGGCCAAAACAAGCTTGGTCTGTTTTCCCAGTTTCTTTTTCTACATCCCTCTTCATTAATCACCCACACATTCATCAAACTGATTAAAAATACCTCCAGAAAATTTGAACCAAATTCTTAAACTCTAAAGGGTTAACCTAACAGTTATTAAATACGCATAAATATGTTTCAAACAAGTCCCTGGTCAGAGTTTGGTTGACTAGGGGGATTTCAACAAAATTGTTCAGCTTTGCAGTTGAAGCTGTCACTTTATACATGGGATAAGAAGAATTTTAAAGGCAAATGCAGGCATGGATCTGTGATCTGAAGGGTTTTTGTAAGTGTCTACTTGCCAGCTTATCAATGACAATGACATATCCTGCCAGTTTATGGTAAAGACAAACTTGATGAGGTAATGCACACTTTTCATTAATGAGCCTTTAATGAATAAAGCATTGGCAATGGCAGGCTGGTGGGGTTTGAAATATGGTTTGAAATAACAATCCAAACTGTTTACTGAGCTGGGATTATGAGAATTAGACATAGCATATTTCTGGAGAATAAATGCAATACCACTGATGCAAGTACCCAGAAAAATGAAGCTTAACAAAAGTCTGTTTTGAGAGGCACAGAATCGCCAAGAGCCAGTAATCTATCTGATAAAATTCACAAAATCCTGAACCAAGAACAGGTGACTGCCATCATTTTGGATTCAATACCTGGGTGTACTTTCCCCTTTACCTAGAGCTCTGTACAGTTGAGAAGTAAGGTAGCGTTTGATAGCTCCTTCTATAGCCAAAACCCCTTGCCTTTTTACATACTGATACTGGCTGGTGAGTTTCAGCTACTACTTTTATGTTCTTTCTGGTCGGCAAATGAATGAAAGGCTCTGTAGGAGAATAATGTGTTCAAATGCCAACTGCTTGATCCTTACAGCACTTGTAGCATAAAAAGCATTTGAAGACTTAGGAAGTGAATCATCAAGCATTAAACAGAGTAGGTAAACCTAGTTCAGTGACCTCAGTAAACATAGGATGACAGCAAAGCCATCCCCCCTCACTCAGGTTGTTTAACATGTTCTGTGGGTGTGACAAAGTTACACTTCCCCTATTCCTGGGTGATGAAGGGTTAGAGAGGTTTCACAGTCTCTAGCCTCTCAGAAGGAGGTATAGGTGTGCGCGGCTGATGTTAAATCTTTCAGTAGTCTTGACCCTGAGAATGTGAAATCTTCTACTTGCCCATGAGCAGCAAGAGACTGTGAGGCTGCCAGAATTATCTTGAGACATTTAACAGTTTGCCTATAGATAAATCAATGAACTATAAATCAATAAACTATAATATATATATACACACATATACATGTATCTGTATATATGTATATATATACACACATACATGTTAAAATATATAAATATAAAACATATATACATATATATATATAATATATATTATTTGTTAAACATAAATAGTTTGCACTCTAAATTTATTCCCTGTTGTGTATACACTGTCAGGATGCTGCTTTGAGGAGCAAACTGCCATTCGGTCTGTGACAGCCCAACAAGGGCAGTGCTAGGGATGTTGAGCAATGTTCCGAGGCTACATTCCACAGGAGAGCTGACTTTAGAAAGGAATGCTGCAGGAAGCAGCAGCTGTGGCAGCAGGACTATAACCTATCCATTCTGTCCTCTGGGTGCCTCGCAAGGAAGAGAGAGTACCTCTTTCTCTAGGCCTCGGCTTAACTGGCCTATTTCATGGCTGGACAAACATAGGCTCCTCGGCCTCTTTTATATCCTTGACTGAACTGTAAATGTCCAACAGTGTGACATAAAGCGGATTTAGAACACTGCTGCCGGTGCAGTGCTGAAAAAGAGGATTGCCTCTCAGACGGGTGGCCTCAGCTCCTGAGGAGACCAGACAGAGAGGGAGCAGCAAGTCTCCCAGGGCCTGGAGAGTGCTGCTGCTGACAGGGCATTTCCAGGAATCCTCTGTCTCCCAGACTTCATTCCAGCCCTTGGTGAGGTTTAATGTCAAGCCGTGAGGATAGTCTGGTCAGTGGGCATTGCTACCAAGAGGGGCATTTCTGTGGAGCCGATGTTCCCCAAATATCCTTTCTATTTCTTGACAAAGCCCAAAGTCCTGCAAATCTCCTCAGGTCCAGAGAATGCTACTATTAAAAAAATTTCTTTAATGCTTATTTATTTTTTGAGAGAGAGAGAGAGAGAGAGAGAGAGAGAGAGAGAGAGAGAGAGAGAGAGAGACACCAAGTAGGGGAGGGGCAGAGAGAGAGGGAGACACAGAATCCGAGGCAGGCTCCAGGCTCTGAGCTGTCAGCACAGAGTCCGATGCAGGGCTAGAACCCACAAACTGTGAGATCATGACCTGAGCTGAAGCTGGACACTTAACCAACTGAGCCACCCAGGCACCCCCAGAGAATGCTACTATTAAGGGAGGAATGTGTGTGGAGCTGCTGCCTGCCAGCTATTGTTGAGGCCAAAAGTCAAGCAGTCTGTAAGTCTGCAGAGACTGAAGGTCTCCAAGCAGGGTGCTGCTATTGTGTGGTGCATTTCTGTGATGCCACTGTGTTCCAGATGTCCTGCTTCACCCTTAGTGAGAAACAAAGTCCAGTAAATCTCCTCAGTTCCAGAGATTGTTGCCATCGTGGGCTGTGTTTCTATGGAGACACTGCCTTCTATGGTCCTTCTCAGTCTTTCATGAGGTTTATAGTACAACAGGTCTCAGATTCAGAAAACTCTGATCCTGAGGGATAGATTTATGTGAGTTCTGCTTCCAAATCATCCTTCCAAATCTTTGTTAGGCCTAAAGTCAAGCACCATGTCTTTTCAGGCTGGGAGAGCCTTGATATTGAAGAGGAGATTTCTCAGAAGTTGCTGCCCATAAGGCGCCCTTCCAGCCCTTGGGGAATGGGGGGATGGGGCTGAAGACAAGCAAGACATTTCCTCAGATTCAGAGAGTACGTGTAAGGAATGGAGTGATTCCAAAGAGTAGCTGCTTACCAGACACCTTTCCCAGCCATTGAGGGAGGCTGAACACTAGCAACAAATCTCAGTGTCACAGATCTTTCCTGAAGAGTGGAAGACATCTGGGGAGAAGCTGCCTCCCAGGCCTGAAGAAACCCTGAAGGTCAGCAACAGGTCTCTTCAGCTTCCATGAGTGCTATTGCTGAGGGAAGCATGTTTGAGAGCAGTGTTGGCAGCTGGTCTCCACCAAGAGGCCTAGCTTCTCTCGGCAAAGCCAAGAAAACCAGCCAAGGCCAAGGTTCCAAAGATCTCAGTAAGAGCATCCCCTATCCCAACCCTTGCTACCAAACCTGTGAAGGTTACCATTTCTCCTGCCTGGCAAAGATCCATTTCTAAGGTCTCTAATTGTGAAGAGGTGCTCCACAGGAAAAATTGCCCAATAGCCATAAAGCCTAGCATTGTTTGATAGAGTAATTACAGAGATTGTCATAGAAAATGGTAGTCTGAATGAATCCAACCAAAGAAACCCTGAGGTAACTGAGAGTGGTGATAGAAATAATATCAGCTACTCAAGTGCACCAACCAACATGCCTGATTTTGAAAACTCTTTGGGAGTCTGAGAAGGATCCCTTCCTAGAAGAAGCACAAAAGGGAGAATCCAGATGATTTTCCCACAATTGTACACAATATGATCATTCATAGTTAGAAAAAGGTGAGTCAGAATAAGGGCTGTCAGGGCTCCTGGGCACCCGAGGAAGCTCACCACAATATATCTAATTTGGCAGAGAAGCCACTGGTCTAGACCCAAAATGCAACTGTGTCCAAGAAGCAACCTGCTTTCAAGATAAAATGATGCTATCCTAGAGTAAGAGGATGATGATGATAAGACAATTCTCAGTTGGAATTCTGTTGTGCCAGGCCAGGCTCCCCCTAAAGTCTCACACACTATGCTCATGACTCTCGCCCCGCTTTCCCCTAAGTTGCAGCTGATACGGAGTGACTGTCTCACTTCTTTCATCCTAACCAAATTTTATTAAGTAGGTCTCAAGTTCTTCTTCCAAGGAGACTTCCCAGATGTTTAAGTCAGTGTTTCTTAATTTTTTAACACACATCAGAACCACCAGAGGGCTTGCTAAAAGATGCATTGTTAGATCTCACCAGCAGAGTTTCTGATTTAGGTCTGGAATAGGGCCCCAAATCTGAACATTTCTAGTAAGTTTCCAATGGATGCTACACTACTGATTCAGGGACTATGCTTTAAGAACCACCACTTTAAGCTGACATTGAATTCACCACTTCCTGGCTAATAATTACAATTATTATGTTAATTATTCCTCAGTGCATGGTCTATGGACCATCTGCATCAGAATCAGATGCATACTTTTTTTTTTTTAAAAAAAAGCAAATTTATATTCCCTACTCAAGACCTACTGAACCAAACTCCTGGTGAGGGATAAAGCCCAGGAATCTGAATTGTTAGCAAGTTCTTTTCAGTGATTCTGATGCACTATAAAATTGAGAATTACTGATACATGCCTTAAATGTTAGATAAATATATTATTTTGTATTGTTATTCCATGCATTGTAACGGATACTATAATCACAATATGGGCAAGAAGCATTTTTCTTTGAAGTTTCCTGGGGAAAATCCCATTTCTTATAGGGAAGGATGGAGCCAAAGCCACATCAGAGAAGAACACTATCACATTTATCACAGGTGAAAAATGGCTCGCAGTTTAAGAAGTCAAGTGTTTGAGGTGAAAGGAGTTTTCTTGCCTGAAGGTCTACTGAAAAATATGTTGAGTAGATGTGTAGTTTTGCAGAAATTCAAAGGAAACTAAACACCATTAGTCTGTCTCTTTCCTGTGGAATTTAGAATTTTATATCACTGAGGATGCTTTGGGTTGCAAGTAGTAGACCAAGAGGGCCAAAATAGAAAAAGAGTTATTATTTCACAAAATAGGAAATCTGGGTCAGGACACATACAAGAAGTTCAGTAGGTCAACATTCCCAAGGGTACAGATGTCATCCCTCTGTCTACTCCGCCATTGTCAGGGCACTGGACAGTTCTCCTTTCCTGGTGACAAGCTGGCTGTGGAGTCCCAAGAATTATGTTTAGATAATGTTGTATCCAGAGGAGAAAAGTATTTCCTCATGTATGTAGATTTATTAGCAAGAAAAATCTTTTCCAGAAGCCCCTTAGCATACTTCCTTTCTGGTCGCATTGGCCAGGAAAGGGTCTCCTACGAATGCCAACATGAATCACATGCCAACACTTCATTACTTAGGCTCGGAGGAGACCATTTCCCTCCACATACATATGACTGGGCAGAGTTACCCCTACAATGGGAGTCTTCCAGCAAGGAATAAATGAGGTAATGGGAATGGCAGTTGGGTGACTAATAGTCCCTACCATATTGTTCTTCAGATGTCCTACGTCTAAAATATTGAACTTAAATATTGAATTTGATATTTAAAGCAGGGTCTCAGAAACCCTCTCTTCAAAACTTAGCAGCACTGTCACTAAGTAAAGGTGAGCAAATCACTTTTGGGCCTTTGTGTCCTTAATCTATGAAATGACAATAAATGCAAAAGCATCAACCCCAAACAACACCAGAAACCCCAACAACACTAATGACACATAATGAGCTCACACTATGTGCCAGGAACCGTGGATTCTGTTGTTGGGTCTTTACAACAGGGCTATGAGACAGGAACTGTTGAAATCTTCATTGGAATTGACCTTTAGATCGATTTCGACACTTTCCCAAAGTTGCACGGCCAGTATATGGGGGAATCATGCTAGAAACCATAAGTGACAGCTCCAGAGGAAGTCTCTATAGTCATCTCTGGCTCTGGACAGGCTTAGAAAAATGGAAAATGGGCAATATGTTTTGCAGAAAACTGAAATGACAGGCTTAAGGGGGAATCTAGGAATCAGAATTGGGGAATAAACAGAAGAAGAGAGGTAGATATTTACAATAGGATTAGATTTGTCAGATAAAAATACAGGACACCCAGTGAAATTTGAATGTCAGATAAACAACAAATAATGCTTTAGTAAAACTATGTCCTAAATGTTGCCTGGGACTTACTTAATACTAAAAAAAGTATTTGTGATTATCTGAAATTCAAATGTCCTGCGTTTTCACTTGTTAAATCCGGCAATCCTAGATGGGATGAATAATGGCCAGGGGTGGATAGGTAGTTGGATGGAGGGGATGGATGGATAGTTAGGGCGACAGAACTCTTAAGGGTAATTCAATTATAAAGGAGTGTGTGCATGTGTGTGTATGGGTGGGTAGGTGTGGGTGTGCATATAGAGGGTGCGATGTGCATGTGTTTTAGATTGGCAGGGGAAGACAGGGCATGTGGTGAGAGTTTAGAGGAGATAATCTAGCTTAGAGAACAAAATATTTGCTGCCAAGGAGATGAGAAAGTGAACATTTGCCTTGTGGTTATACCAGTTACTCACTGTGTGATCTTTGATTAATCACACAACCTCTCTGTTATGCAGAGTTCCATGTTAATATAGACAAGATAACAATATTGGCTTTTTCCCACCACACATGAAAACAGAGTCACTTGAGCATTGTTAACAAATTCCAGGGTTGAAAGAGGGGCGCAAGGGAAGGCTATTTTTGTTGAATTGTATCAATGAGAAGGAAGAATATAGAAAGCTCAGGTAGGCTTGGGATTCTTTTCTAATTTCTTTGTGAAGCACTAGCTAAGTAATGATTCCAACCTAATATAGGGTGCACTGATTACAGCCTACACTTTGTTTCCAAGCCTTAATTCGCATACCTGAATGTTTCCCTCGTTAGCTGTGTGCATCACCCTCTAACTGAATCAGCGGAAATTAGCAAATTCAGACATCAGCTGTTTCTTTCCTGTGTTTAAACAGGAAGCCTATTGCAACCTGGTGATTTCTCAGGATTTATTTTTTCACAAGTGCCAAAGCAGCACAACACCAGCAGGATCTGAGCTGGGAGCATGTGCCGATAAAAGCCAGTTTCTTTTTGTGGTTGCATTTGTATTGAATCCGCAAATGAATGGGGTCTCTTATTATCTTGGAGGTAGAAGTCCATTACATTTCACTGGGCCTGTGTTATTTTGCTAATAAAACTAATACAGCCCAAGAAACAAGAACAGTGGAGGGCGGCAGGGTTAGCGCTTTCAGTGATATTCCCAGAGGCCTCTGAAGCAGCCTCCTACAAGTGATCAAATGGCCACAGCAAAGGCAAAGCATGGTGCTGGTGTATATGAAAACAGGACAAAACCACAAAGGGCACAGATAGAGAAGACTCCAGCCTGGTGGCAAAGGAGTGTGGGGGAGGATGTGAACCTAGTGACCCAGATTGGAGACAAGGCACCCCACATCACCTTCTAATGCAGGGCAGCATACAATCAGTGAAGTGAAAATCATGAGATAATCATGCCTCCTTGGTCATGCAAAAGACTGCCACAAAAATAAAGATGAAATGACTTACTCTAATGCACACGAGAGGCACTATTCAGAATCAGATCTACAGAAAGTGTGGCCAGGACTTTCTTCCCCAGGCCCAACTGTATTTTCCAAGCGATGTAAATCAATACCTACCAAAATACAGCTTTCTCCCTCATACCTACAGCTGTTGAAATTCCCACCATTGGCATCCACCTTGGGGTTAAGCAGGGAAGGAAATGAGCTATGTATTGTACAACCCAGGTTATGTAGTGACAGGGAAAGAAAATAGGGACCAGTTCTTTCTGGATATTTCACTGTGGTTGTCATCTTGGAGAGCCATATTGGAAAGCATATTTATTGATATATGTTCATTCATTCATTCATTCATTCAGTAATTCACTCAAAAAATTTACATTTTTTAAACTTCTATATGCCAGACAATGTGCTAGATACTGTGCAGTGGGTAGAGAATAAAAGACAAATGGTACTCACCCTCTTGGGACTAATGACATGGTGGAGGAGATCAACGTGAAACAAGGAAACAAAGGCCTCAGTACCAAATTACTGGTTGTGAAAATGCTGTGGAGGATAACTATAGGGTGTTTTGAGAATAAAACATAGGTGGCTTCTTCAATTTAGAGCAGGCCACTCTAAGGTGGTGACCTGAAAAATGAGAAGAGCCCCTGCAGGGGAAGAGTAAGGAGAAAGAACTTGTGTGAGGGCCCTGGTAATGAGAGAGCTCTGCCCTTGCCAGAAACTGAAACAAGGCCCCTGGAGTTCCAATGAAAGGAGGGCACAGTGAAAGGAAGGTGAGGGTGCCATGGTGGGCAGGAGTGCAAAGGACCAGCCTTGGCTTCTCTGTGCAACGAAAGCAGCAGTTGAGCCTGCCTCAGGGTGAAGAGGGCGACCACCAGAAGGGTGGACCCCACCACCAAGGACCGGGATAAACTTCAACTTTGCCCAGTGCCCAGGTGTACAATTTCAGGTGTTACATGGTAGGCCTGATACTTTCATAGGTAATTTATCCCCTACTTTGAATTCTGTGTCTGCCATTGACCCCACGCATGGTACCTTATCCCACTTCCATATCTACGTTATGGTAAATGACCTTCAGTTCCACATGGAAACAGAGCAAAAACACGCCTCAGCTGCCACCTCGGTTTGTCAAACCTATTTTCCCAAGCTTCAAATGGAGACTGTGCCATAAACTGAAAGGTTTCTGACCAACCACGGCCACCACCTGCTAAGGCTATTCTCTGGTGCCAATCCACTTTCTCCAGCTGTCTTGTTTGCTGTTTGTGGCCGAGTAAACGCCGAGTCTCAGTGCTGGGCAGCAGATCATTAGGAGTAACTGATTAACAGCTGTTGCTGTAAAAGTTCTAGAGTTTTGTTTTGTGCAACCTGAAAGGGTGCTTGCTTTATGATTTTTTAATTAGAGTGTAAATATTGCAGCCCCATAAACCTCTTGATTTATTGCTGACAGGTGTGAAAGTTTGCACTTGCTGTAAAAAGCCCCAAGTCTTCTGTTATCTCCAGCCTCTGTTTTCTCAGGCTCTCCTGGCAGCTGGCTGTTTGGGGTGCTTTCTCTGGCTGGGTTTACACAGAAGGACATCACACAGCGGAATTGTCAAATAGAAAACTTATTCTCTGATTTCCTCAGTATCTCCTTTGGGGCTTCTTCCTTTGTGTCATTTCTCCCCTCTTCTTCTTTCCAGAACCACTGTGTGATCTCACTGGTTCCTCTGAGATTCCCTCAATGGTTCCTCTGCTCCAAGTCATGCCTGTGTTCTGATTTTTCTTCTGATGCTATCACATGTTCTATGGCCCTGGTCCCTTTGACCGCCATGAAACAAATTAATTTAAATACTTATTTATGGGTTCATTCAGTAAACAAATATTATTAAGTATGACTACAGTACGCACATTATTCCAGGTGCCAGAGATAGCATCAAGCAGGCTGAAATCCTTGCCATCACAAAGTATAAATTCTAGAGGGGTGAGAGAGAAAATATGCACATGACTGAATAAGTTAAAAAGATAATTCCAAAAAATCATAAATACTATGGAGATGATAAAATTGGACACATGTAAGAGAGGAATTGGGAAGCTGCTTTGGCCAGAAGGGCAGGAGATTAGGTTATTTTCTCCATCTTCCCAGCATGTGGCCCCACACTTCTGTTTCTTTTGGAAGACCAGTTTTATTCTTCTTGCTCTCATTCCATATTGACTGCTCCATCCACATGACCAAAAGTGACCATCCCATCTCTCTTTACATATTGATTTAGTACAAGCAATCAACAAAAACCTGGGTCCTCACTCCTAAAAAGCAGAATCTGATTGATCCAGCTTGGGTCAGCGTGCATCTTTGTGAAAATTAGCCTTGAACAATCACCTGTGTTATCTACAAGTATGGCCTTAGTCCCCATTACTATGGGCAGATGGAGTATTAATTCTATAGAAGAAGGAGAGTATGGGCCAGGAATACATACAAATAGATTTTTGCCATCGCAAGAATTAGTTATGGGAGAGAAGAAAAATAAATAAATAAATATAAGATGTGGCCCTTATCTTCAAGGTGCTTACACTCTCAGAAAGATATTCGTACATGAAGATACTGCTCAAATATAATGCAATAATAAGTGGTGCTTCTAATTTACCTCAAGGACATTAAGTAATGTAAGAACTCAGAAAGGAGCCAGTAGTGTTTCAATGGATCAGTGAGGTGGTTTGAAAATGCTTCAGATAGAAGGTAGGTTTTAAAAACCCACGTATGAAGGGAAGGGCAAAACTTCAGAAGCAGATCTGTTCCTGTTTTTTGTTTTGTTTTGTTTTGTTTTGTTTTGTTTTTATTTGTAAAGCCAGAGGAAATGTGTAGTAGTTATCAGAAAGGTAAACAACTAGTAATCTTATTTACAAATAGTTGTTATTTTGTAGACCTCTCCCTATGGAGAGTCAGTAATTCAGAAAGAAATGATGGAGTCTTAAAATGAAGAGGTAGAATAACTGCCTTAAAGAAACCATGGGATTTTTGGAACCAACATGTTCTGATAAACTAAACTAAATAATATAATTACCTACTTGAGCTCAGAATTGAAAATCTGGCCATCTAGAGAAAATATCTGAAAATCCCATAGGCATTCAATGTACTCCCAAAATCCTCCAGGGAAGGAAGCCAAATTGCTTTTCAAAATATTTGGAATTTTAAGACTTCTCAGTTACTCTAGTCATGAATTAATTCACGCCTAGGGCAGTTGGTCTGATGTTGGATAACAAAACTTACCTGGACAGTGGTGTTTTACACATCCATGTTGGGATTATTAATTGTGCATTTTTCACTCGAACTAGTGTCCCAGTTTGGACAACAAATTGAAAGTTATCATACTCCTAGGGCAGATGTGTTTTAAAAAAATGATGTCCATTATTATTTCAGATATCAAGAAATAAGAACAACTTAAAAAAATATCTGAGGTAAAAGTCTGTAGATGACTTGAGTCTCTAGACATTTGGAAGCTTCTAGGTGACTATAGCAACTTCATACAGACTTTCAAGGCATTACAAAATTCTCCCTGCATTACTGTGCTTTCCTTATTCTAACACTGTCAGGCAAATGGCCTGACCTTAATTCTTAGGTTTATATTCCCAGAGTTAAAAAGCAAACGAGAATGCACCATGGCTTTTTGGTAAAATGACAGCTATTACTATCTTTGGCCAGAAGAAACATATTTTTGACAGCAAACTAAAGATTGAGCGGGGTATTATCAGCTTTTCAAACACTAAAGTGAAAAAAAAATAAATGAGTAAAGGATTTGTGTGTCATTCAACAGAGTTTTAGTGTCAGCCATAACAGCTCTTAGTGGAAAAATGTTTAATACCTTCTACTTAATCAAAACTAAATTCCTCATAAATGACTATTTGATAAAAAGAAAGAAACGCCTAGTAGCAACTTATCCTACGATGTAGAATTGTCCCTCCAATCCCAAAGAATAAAGCAAAGCTGATTGAGAATATTCTAAGTACAGTATTAGGGTTTTGACAAACAATAAAATCTCAAATACCAAATTGCTCAGTCAGAAACACAATTGGATAACCTTGGACAAGTTGATCCCCACTGATTATTTTTCCCCAGAAGCTTAAAGTGTGAATAAAATGTTCTGGTATTTCACTCTCTCATCAGTTTTTATGTACTGGGGTTTTCAGGTTCCTCATATCCTTCTATTCTGTGATCCTCCTTTATCTTCCTTGGAGTCTATTCCGGGAATTACTCACGCATAAAGATTATGTGAGGAGCCTTCATCTCTAGTGCCTTTTCCTAATTGTCAAATTTACAGTAAAAGGGATAATAACTATTGAGTACTGATTGATCCACGTTTTCATAAATGCTGTGGCAATTTCTAGACACAGAGAGCAATCATAGTTTGCAGTAGACTGCCTTAATTAACAACTAGATGATATCCAAATTTTTTCTGAAAAAATAAAATCGGAACATAGCTAATTCTCTTAATTTTGATAACAGAGGCCAGGAAAAATAAGCCTCATTGAAAATGCAAAGCTAGTCTTCAACTGAGACGATTTCTTTATTCCCTTCATTGATTTAAACTTTGTCTCCTTTTTTGTGTCACAGGCCAGTCCTGAAGTTCGAGGTGATAGCATAGATTAATAGTTAAGAATACATGAGTTAAAGTCACACTGCCTAGGTTCCAAATCCCAACCCTGCAACTTGCTAGCTGGATAAACTTGGATAGGTTTCTTAACATCTGTTAGTACCAGTTTTCTTATTTGCAAAATATCAATAGTGCCTATCCTAGTAAGTTAAATAGACATTAAGCATCAACACAGAGCCAGGCATAGAAAATAACCTTAACAAAATGTTTCTCTATTACATGAAAAAAAAAAAAAACTGTAAGGTAAACAAAGAGCTTAGATGCTCAGCTCCTGAATAATCATAGACTATGCACTTCTCCTGTAGCAGATCTTGGTATCTGCTGACAACCTCTTTTTAATTCATGATGCATTCTCCAGCTATAAGCTTAAAGTTCTCTATCTTTTTGGCACAGACTGAGCACCATTCCCCAAGGAGGCTGTTAATTCATTCGGGCCAATGGTAGGCAATCATTATAAGCAATTCAAAGTTCCCTTTGGACTTCCTCTGGGATGAGGATACAACTGCTTCTTTATTATTTCTTAGAGAAAGGGTGACATCAACCTTTGTAATGTATTAGGGTTGACCCCAACTAGGAGGAAATATTTTCACTGAGTTACATTTCTGACCAATAGTGTCATGTCAGGAAGATTTCAGACACAATTCCTTCTGGTTTACCTTACCATGTATCTAGCAGACAAAACTGATTTGTGTACAATGTTTCTTCCAGTGCCACATTCCAGAATTACCTTTGGAAGGTGTTCTTTTGATTTATTCAAGTGGTTTTGCTAACTCGGTTATACACAGGTAACTACTTTTTAATGCAAGATTGTTTATAGCAATTTTAATAATGATTGCCAAATCATGAAAAAAGCATATATCCATCAACAGAGGAATGGGTAATCAAAATATGATATGTTTCTCTAAAGGAATATTCTTTAGCAATAAATAAGAATAAAATAAAATAAGGGATGCCTGGGTGGCTCAGTCATTTAAGATTCCGACTTTGGCTCAGGTCATGATCTCACAGTTCATGGGTTCAAGCCCTATGTCAGGCTCTGTGCTAAGAGCTCAGAGCCTGGAGTCTGCTTTGGATTATGTATTTCCTGTCTCTTTCTGCCCCTTCCCCACTTGTGCTCTGTCCCTCTGGCTCTCAAAAAATAAATAAAAATGTTAAGAAATTTAAAAAAAGAATAAAATAAAATATTTGTGAATGCAACAACCTGGGAGAATCTTAAAAGTTTTTGCTGATTAAAAGAAGCCTGACAGAGCACTGGATGTTGTGTGGAAACCAATTTGATAATAAATTTCATATTAAAAAATAATAATAAATAATAAAAAATTAAAAAAGAAATGTAAACAAACAAACAAATAAAAGAAGCCTGATAGAAGAGGATATATAATGTGCAATTCCATTTATATGATGTTACGAAACAGACAAAATTAGCTCATGGTCTTTTGGATTTGTTGTTGTTGTTGATGATGTTGTTGTTGTTTTACTTTTTTTCCGCTTGAGTACAGTTGATACACAATGCTACATTAGTTTCTGGTGTGCAGCATAGTGATTCCGCTTCTCTACACGTTATGCTGTGCTCACCACAGTGTAGCTACCATCTGTCACCATATGCAGCACTTAAGACACAGGTAACAGCTTTTATTTCAATTAAGTATCAGGGCACACAAATCTTGATCTATTTACACTTACCTTCAATCTAACAATTCTTTCTCAGCATGATATCAACAAAGTTCTGGTTTTTATAAGCGTGTCAAGGTTCCAATCAGTTTTATCCATAAGTGTTCTTAAAATTTTGCTCCCATTGCCAAGAATGCCAGTCACCGTTCAGAGCATATATTCTTCTCTAGATATAACAGCTACTGAAATCTAAGAGAAATTCATACTTATTTTAACTTACGGCACGACGGAGTAATGCTTGGGTAGTTTGGGCAAATAGCATATTCTACCTTGTAAGAATACTACCTGATTGTAAGTGTTCTTCTCTACAATCCCACTGAATGCCTCTCTGAATAGTCAGATCTCCATGTTTCTCATGAGTGAGTCCAGTTTTATCGGTAAGGCCTTATTGGTAATTGCCTTCAACAAAACTCTGATGTGGTCAGAGTATCTATCTGTTGTTTTTTTCACAAAGTCTACCAAACTTCCTTCAAAAGCATGGTTTTGACCATTTTGTCTAGTTTGCAACAAGTCACTTTCCTAAAGGATTTTCCAAAGGGACTCTAGCTAATAAAAACATGAATAGTATTTTTCTCCTACTCTTTTAGTTCCTCCTTGACAGAATCAAGATTTGGGACTGAACCATGAATTAGTATATTTAAAAAAGATTAGTTTTAAGATTTCCTCCATGAGTATCACTCACACATTGGGATCACTGAGATAGTATGTAGAAGACACTTTTCAACATGCCTTTATTTCATAAGGAAAGGAGAGAACTGTGACGTGACAAAGTATTTCTATTTCATTTTCACGAAATCATTGGTAAAAAGAGACAAAGCGTTAAAGCAAGCCTCTCAGGACTAAGTGAAAAGACAGTTTTTACAACTAGTTTTTAAATGTTGCTGCTGGCTGCCAGAAAAGCCACTTGATAGGATACAATTGCTACCAGTGATAAAATTGTGCATGAGAAACCTCCTTTTTGGCACTACAGCAAAGAAGAAAGTAGAGCAAGGGAGAAAAGTCACCTTTGTCAGACAGAAGGTTAGATGTATTAAAATAAACTCTTAATGGAACCAAAGTGAAGACCTGTATCGTGTCCAAAATTTCTGGTGGGAAAGTTTCATCAGCAATGAACTATTTCCCAAATGGGATAATTGATGAGCAATGCAGTATTTCACAATAGAAGCAATGCAGTTTTAGTAGACCCAGAAGCACATAGGAATATTCTTCCCACCGATTCAAAGTGGTCAAGGTTTGTAATTGTTTGTTTGCTTTAAATACTTAATCCACTCCATCAACCTGGAATGGTCTGAGCAGTTAATTAAATATAATGGATAAGGTTGCCTCAATATCCTAAATTGAATTTATCAGAAGTCATGTCTTTTCCTTTTTTTTTTCTATTTAAGTACGTATCATGAAAAATAGCCTAACTCAGTGGATCGTTTCCATGTATTTCATTGAAATAAACTGGAACCACTTGATATTCCTACCTCTTTACTTCCCATTCATTGGATGAAACCTTTGAGTTTATTTTCAGTCCCGAACACTGGTTTGAATTTACCCTATCAAGGTTATCAGCTTCTTCCATGTGCACAAAGACAGTGGTAACCTTTCAGTTCTAATCCTGATCTACATCTCAGAGGCATATAACACACTTGATCTGTCTTCCTTCTGTCTTCTCTGACTCTACTTTCTTCTGGTCTCCATTCAATTTATCAGATCACTCTAATTCAAACTCCTTTTCTGGCTCCTCCTCCTCCTCTACCCTCTTCCAAATAGTTCATTGCCCCAGGATCAATTTTGATCCCCATTTCTTCTTTATCTATCCTAAATCCCTATGTAAATCCATCTAATTCCCTGATTTCATCTATGTGCTATTGACTCTCAACTTTAGTTTACAGCCTTGACCACTCCCTTGAGTTCCAGCCTCATATATTCAACTGCCTCCTCGACATCTCCAGCTTTCTGTTAGTAGGGATCTAATCTTTGATGTTTTGTAAACAGATCTTGAATCTTCCCCTTCAACTCACCATTTAACACACATTCACAACCAACTTCTCCAAATTTGTTTCTGTCCTCAATCTTCCCCATTTCAATGAAGAGTGCATCATCCATTCAAGTGGCTCAAATCAAAGTCGTAAGAGTCATATTCAATTCTTAACCATATCCTCCTCAATGATTTGGCCCAACGATCCTAATGCAAACCACCATCATGTCTTTTCTAATTCTTTAATAGCCTATTAAATGATCTCTTTGTTTTTGATCATACTCTGCATATAGTATCCAAAATGATCTATTTTATGAACAAATCAGGAGACTATAGATGCTGGAGAGGATGTGGACAAACGGGAACCCTCTTGCACTGTTGGTGGGAATGCAAATTGGTGCAGCCACTCTGGAAAACAGTGTGGAGGTTCCTCAAAAAATTAAAAATAGACCTACCCTATGACCCAGCAATAGCACTGCTAGGAATTTACCCAAGGGATACAGGAGTACCGATGCATAGGGGCACTTGTACCCCAATGTTTATAGCAGCACTCTCAACAATAGCCAAATTATGGAAAGAGCCTAAATGTCCATCAACTGATGGATAAAAAAATTGTGGTTTATATACACAATGGAGTACTACGTGGCAATGAGAAAGAATGAAATATGGCCCTTTGTAGCAACATGGATGGAACTGGAGAGTGTTATGCTAAGTGAAATAAGCCATACAGAGAAAAACAGATACCATATGGTTTCACTCTTATGTGGATCCTGAGAAACTTAACAGAAACGCATGGGGGAGAGGAAGGGGAAAAAAAAGAGGTTAGAGTGGGAGAGAGCCAAAGCATAAGAGACTCTTAAAAACTGAGAACGAACTGAGGGTTGATGGGGGGTGGGAGGGAGGAGAGGGTGGGTGATGGGTATTGAGGAGGGCACCTTTTGGGATGAGCACTGGGTGTTGTATGGAAACCAATTTGACAATAAACTTCATATACTGAAAAAAAATGATCTATTTTATTGTAACTCAAATAACAATACTCCTCTGCTTAAAATTTTACTGTGCCTCTGGTCACACTTAGAGTAAAATCCAAACAGTCCATTGTGGCCTAGGGAGCTTTGCATGATCTGGCCTGTGTCTAATTCTCCTCTCTCATCTGTTGCTGTGTCCTAAACCATTTAATCTGTTATAATCACAGTTATTTTCCCTTTTCGTTGAACACATGGAACTTATTCCTGCCTCAGGGACTTTGCTTTTACACTTTCCTTTGCCTCTTTCAATGGCTGCTTCTTGCTTTTTCATATCTCATTATCAGTGTTATTTTGTAATGTATTTGACTCCACTCTATTCTCTATGTCACTATCAGAATAGTGGTTTCCCCTGAGAAGATGAGAGCACAGATTGCCTAGAAAGGTGAATGAGGGAGCTTTATGGGTAATAAGCTTGAGTCACCAGATTTGTGCATTTGCCAACTCTCAGTGAAGATTTGTGCATTTTACTGAATATAAATTTAATTTCAAGAGGAAAAAATAATTATATAACTCTAGTTATTGCTGTAAATACTGAAGTGTATAGGAGAAAACGTACTAATGTCTGCAATTTACTCAGAAACACTTCAAAATCTACAGTACATTGATAGATGGAAAAAGAATAGAATACAGTATATTGATAGATGAAAAAATATGTGATGAAGCAGGCATAGTACAACATTAATGGTAGAATATAGATGGTTGGCATATAAATTTTAACTATAAAATTAATCTTTGCTGGGGTGCCTGGGTGGCTCAGTTGGTTAAGTGTCCGACCCTTGGTTTTGGCTCAGGTCATGATCTCACGTTTCACGATTTCTAGCCCCGCATAGGGCTCTATGCTAACAGTGTGGAGCCTGATTTGGATTCTCTCTCTCCCTCTCTCTCTGCCCCTCCCCTGCTCATGCTCTCTCTCTCTCTTTCTGTCAAAATAAATAAATAAACCTCAAAAAAATCATCTTTGCTCTTTGTTTGAAAATGTTATAATAATATCTTGGAAAATTATTTTTAAAAAATCTAAAGGGAATCAGTCAAAATTATTGGATCTGATAAGATAATCTTGCTCAAAAGGTGCTAGATATTATATAAATATACCAAAATAACTGTACCTATATCCCAGAAAACTGACTGGAAAATGTAATGGAAAATTAAGACTCAACTCATAATAGCAACATAGTTATAAGACTCAAGTTGTAATAGCAACAAAATCTATAAGACTCAATTCATAATAGTAAGAAAAGCTATACAATCATAGCAATACATCTGACGATGTATGAGAACAATATGAAAAAAATTATAAGACTTTCCTGAACTGCATAAAACCTGACCTGACATCTCCTATATCTCAGTGTAGAATGAGTGATCATAAATATTATAGGATGTAAATGTTAACCAAACTATTATAAATTCAATGCAATTTCAATCAAAAAAAATATAATGGAAACACTGACATGAAAAATTGATTATAAAGGATATTTGAAAAAGCAAATATGTAAGAATAGTCAAGAAAATTTGGAATAAAAGTTAAAATGGGAGAGAGAACACTTTGGAATGTTAAAATAAATCATAGCATTTTCACAAGTAAAACAATGTTGAGTGGTGCCTGGGTGGCTCCTGGGTTAGGCATCTGACTTGGACTCAGGTCATGATCTCATGGTTTGTGGGTTCAAGCCCCACATTGGGCTCTGTGCTGACAGCCTGGAGCATGGAGTCTGCTTTGGATTCTGTGTCTCCTTCTCTCTCTGCCCCTCCCCACTCAAACTCTCTCTCTGTCTCTCTCTCTCTCTCTCTGTCTCTGTCTCTCTCTCTCTCTCAAAAACAAATAGACATTAAAAAAATTAAAAAAAAAACTATGTTGATTAACCAAATAGATCAATGGGACAAAATAGGGGGCCCAGAAAGGGACCCTTATAATTATAGCAATTTAATATGTCATAAAGGAGTCATTTTAAATCAGGAGGTATAGGATTTAATGAAGTGTTCACACAGTTACATATATATCTATAATAGTGTTCAATATCTTATTGTATTCTGGGTATAATAAATTTCTAATAAACAGTACAAAATACTAAATTTGCCATTAGAAAATAAAGATTTTATATTATTGTTGTAGGTTATATCTTCCTCAGTATAACATCATGATCATAGACCATAAAAGATAAAGTTGACAGATTAGACCATGTACAAAGTAAAAATCTCTATAAGTAAATATACATTATAAACAAAGATTAAAAACAAGCACAGAGTGAGAGAATTATTTGTGGCATAGATATGTAACATAGATAGGGTATAGATAGATGAAGCACAGGAATAGAGCTATTTATTACATATGTAGCCAGGTTTAATCTCTAATATTTTAAGAGTTTTTAAAAATAAGTAATGAACAGGAAAAGATGCTAAGTTTCATTGGAGAATCAGAAAAATACACATCGGGACAGTAGACTATCTCCCTTTTGTTAGTTTTAGTTGGTAAATGATGACAAAAAAATTTAAATGGGATTTGATAACAAATACTGTTAGGAAAAGTGTGGGGGGAAAACTTTCACACATTGGTGGTAGGAATATAAAAGTTCTGGAAGGATATTTGTGGACCTATTAAATTTTAAAATATTCTCTTAATCACATACTCCGAGTTTAGTCATACATCTTTATATACACAAATACATAAAGATTAATGTCCAAGTGTATTTATTGCAGTGTCTAATAATAGCAGAAGTTGAAGAAAATCTATGTTTGCAACTGTCAGAAATGATCACATAAATAGTACATTCACAATATAATACTGTGTACAAATTAAAAGTTTATATACTGACATGGAAAGAAATCCATTATTTATTATTGAGTGAAAAACAAATAATTGTAAAACAATATGTATCCTGTTGTTGATACTTATTTAAAAAATGATATACTTTTTAAATGTATAGAATATGACCCAGAAATATAAAAACTGAAGTCTCAACAGGATTTCCTATAGGAAAGATGTGTACTGGATGAGTGTAAAGGGAATGAATAATTTCACTTTTCTATGTTCCCTTTTGGATTTTATATACCATCCCCCCCACACACGCATACACACATACATATTTTAAGAAATAGTGTGCTGTGTACTTCTGAGAAAATTTATTTAAAAAAAAAAAGACATTTCAATGAAAAAAGAAAAGGGATGGGAGAAAAAAAAAGATGGAGAGAGAGAAGGAACATAGTGCGTTGCAGAGGGGAAGAGAACTAATAGAAATGAGGAAGATTTGGAGAATGAAAGATAAGGCAACAGAGACAGTGAGTAATGAGGTGTGAGGAGGGCCAAACCTTCCTAGCCAGCATGCTTGGACTCTGGAAAGAAGGCCCTGAACTCTATACTGAAGAAGGGCCCACACATTACAAACACACACATGTAAAATATGTTCAAGAACTCATGAACATTCTGTCACTCAGAATCTGATGTCCAGTACCAGCCCAGCATGACCCTAAACCTCCACTGTTATAACAACCACTGTTGAAGCCCCAAGGGGAGAAATGCTTCTCCACATCTATCTTCTTATGTCTTTAAAACAAAAGGCAGCTTCATCTGAATGCTAAGAAGGCTTGTGGGTGGTGCTATTGCTGACTTCAGAGACAGACACTGCATCAAGTGCAAGGACTATTTAAGCAACTAAAGCATTTAGTGAGAGAGAAGAAAAATTAATTAACTTGTCAAATCCTTCCTCCAAGATAGCGTGAGTGCAATAGATTCTTGCATAACGAAATATTTCCAAGTATCCATATTTTTTGCTTCTCTTTGTTTTCCAATTTCCAATTCCTCCAACTTATGGTTTGGGAAAAATAGTGCAGTGTTTGCAAGAATTGTACATATGGCTTCAGGAACATTTTTCAGCATGAAACAATTCACAGTTTTCTTAAACGGGTGTGTACTTGTGGGTGTGTGTGTGTGTATATGTAACTACATGTTACATGCATGAAATATAACACCAATTCCTTCTATTAGTGTATAAATCTAGATATTATTTTAAGAGGTGATGAAAATAGCAATATAAGTGTTAATAATTTGTATGAGGAAGCCAACATAATTTATAATGATCTTTTTATAATGGTAATTTATCATAAGCAGTTCATTTAAATATTCAAACACGATATATAAAATTCTTCTAAGTGTTGATTCAAGAATTTTACTGGCAATTCAAGATGCTACTTCTACAGTAGAGTAAAATTTCTAAAACTGAAATTAATAAAAGGCTCTAATAACTACAGTGAGACAAGAGTTTGTCAAATTGGGCATTATTGTCAGTAGTACATAAATTATGCAAAAATCTTGATGTAGTAACACAATCAGTGATTTTGCTGAAGTGGAGGTAAGAAATATATTTTATGGAAAATACACAATAATTTATGAATTATTTATGTCTTAGTATTATTACTCATCCAACATCATTGGCCCATCATTATTTTAAGACAAGTGTAATACCACGACACATGCAATAATTGAATACTGTAGTCTTTTATATTTTGCTTTCAGTGATATGAAAACATCAGCCTTATTCTTTCTTTTTTATTATTACAAATGAACATATGTCAAGGTTTGAGAGGTCTGAGAAGGAGATATAGCTTACTTAACAGTTTGCTAACTTGATTTAAATCCTTTAAATATTTAGTCATAAAGTCTATGGTCCTCCATTTGTACTCTTGCCCAGGCAATTTTAGGTATAGACCTGTCGTTAGTTTCTTCACAGTTTGAGCCGTCTCTGCAGCCTTTTTCCTGTTCCCTGACACTCTACGCTTGGGAAACATTGCACACAGCCCACCAATCTATAAATCCTCTAGTACAAAACTCTCCTCTTTGCAAATTCGACCCTTGCTTTCTTTGTGGTTTTAGCCTTCCAACCTCTTCTAGCTAGGAAAATCCCACATAGAGAACCTGGTCCTCTTTCACAGCTGTAGGATACCTAACCTCCTAGTGAGGCACTTGAAATGTTTTTGTTTTCCAAGCACACTATCTGCTGCCCTGATGGGAATACAGTCATGGGGTCCACAGAGAGCAAGGGTTGGGGTGTAATGAGGAGGTTCTCTCTTCCTTACCTGTCTCTATGAATACGTATAACTTTTGTTGTGCTGGAATAAGCACTGAATTGGGCGTCAGATCCCTATTCAATAGATTCAAGGATTGGTTCTATTCTATGTGCTCTTATCCCAAGAAAGACATGTTGTCTTAGATTTTTCATTTGTAAAGTGGAGGGGGAGGTGGAAAGGGAATTGGATGATTTCTCCTTAACCCAACTTATTGTGGAACAATATGTCAATTCACTACCTCTGCCAGGAAGTAATTGGGAGAGAGAAATTGAACCCCTATAACTATCACTGAGAAAGGGGTGAGGAAGTAGGCAGTTGGGAGACCCTGGACTGGATGATTTACAATTCTAGCTCCTAAGGTTACCATATTAACTGCTGAAATGTACAGGCATGACAAGATAGTGACACTAAAGGCAGATGAAATTCTTTGAGAAAATAGCTGTAGCTTCTTTTCTAGGCTACAGATTTACTACAAAAGAAGTTGAGCTATTTTCCCCTTTAGCTTCCCAAAAAGATCAATAGGAATTTGTATTATGAACATCTGGAATTTTTCCCTGAGAAAAAATTAATAGGCTATTGTTTTTAAGGCCTACCATTACTTTTAAAACACTCTTTTCCAAGGTGACCACATCTTCCAAGCTCTTCTGCAATGTGATTGCTTTAACTATAGAATGTGGTGGGGTGACACTGCCATTTCCACACATATCCCTTTGCTGGCCTGGCAACTGATTCACTAGTCAGTCTCCTGCCTCTTGGATTATTTGGCCTTAGAATACTCTTGGGAACAAAGCCGCCATGCTTTAAGGCAAGACTGAATGTGATATTAGCAAATTAAAGAAAATGAGACACCTGGGTGGCTCAGTGGGTAGGTGTCCAACTTTAGCTTAGGTCATAATCTCACAGTTTGTGAGTTTGAGCCCCGCATCAGGCTCTGTGCTGACAGCTCAGAGCCTGGAGCCTGCTTTTGATTCTGGGTCTCCCTCTCTGTCCCTCCCCTGCTTGGACTCTCTCTCTCTCTCTCTCTCTCTCTCTCAAAAATAAATAAACATTAAAATTTTTTTAAATAAATAAATTATATCATCTGCACCTTAATATTACAATGAGTTTAAATATGGAAATAGACACATAAGTTTATGTGTTTACTTATATAACTTGTATATGTATCAGGATATGTCATTTGATAAATTCATAGATGAAAATCCCACAATGAACTGGGTAAAATCCATGTTCACATTTTTAGATTAAATGTTTTTTTATTTTTTTATTTTTTTTTTAAATAAATTTTATTTATTTTTTTTTTTTGGGACAGAGAGAGACAGAGCATGAACGGGGGAGGGGCAGAGAGAGAGGGAGACACAGAATCAGAAACAGGCTCCAGGTTCTGAGCCATCAGCCCAGAGCCCGACGCGGGGCTTGAACTCACGGACCGCGAGATCGTGACCTGGCTGAAGTCGGACGCTTAACCGACTGCGCCACCCAGGCGCCCCTAAATGTTTTTTAAAAGTAATCATAATTTCCCACAACTTATGACTTAGAGTTAAAAAGAACCTATTTGAGATGGGACGAATCCTTTCTTCTCCAAGATACTTCCCTTACTCACATGCTGTTGCTGATCCCAAGTGAATTTGAGCCTTCTAGTTCTCTTGCTTACCTCCCAAATTAATTTTTTAATGAAAATGGTGGTTCTTTTATCTCTTGTTCTACCTTTCATACTTGCTCTATTCACCAAATTTTTGTCTTACAAAAAATTGACAGAATAGGGGCTCCTGGGTGGCTCAGTTGGTAAAGTGTCTGACATGGGCTCAAGTCGTGGTCTCACGGTTCATGAGTTCGAGCCCCACATCAGGGTCTGTGCTGACAGCCCAGAGCCTGGAGTCTGCTTCAAATTCTGTCTCCCTTTCTCTCTGCCCCTCCCTGGCTCTCACTGTCTCTCTCTCCCTCTCTCAAAAATAAATAAACATTAAAAAAATTGACAGAATAAAGGCATATAGGCAAACACTATGTTAGTCTCAGGACAGCAGTGAGCTATTTATCAGCACACTACTGGAAGGAGAAAATCCAAGCTGGTGATTGCTAAAAATGAGTGAAACTCAAGAAAGACCAAGAACCCTTCAATTGTAGAATGAGCCTTTGTTTTCACTTGCTGAAGGGAGAGCCTGGGATAGTTTGGTCTGGCTCCCTGCTTCCTGTCTGCCCCACAGTTTTGCCAAAGGCACAGCTTACTGGGAGAGAAACTGGCTGAAACCCACAATGGAAAAAAAGATGAAAAAGAATGAGAGTTCATCACATGGGAATGTACCTGAACTTGTCATTCAAAGATAATTAGATCTTGGTGAGGGATGAAAGGCAGTATCCTTATCAGACAGCTGTGGGGTTGTTGTTGTTGTTGTTTTTCTTTTTCAGTAGAATTTGGTTTAGAGGGAAAATGTGACTCCTTAAAACTAATACCAACTATTCTAGCATCTCTTTCAAATACATAAATACCAAAACTAACAGGAAAGACCCCAGGCTAGGAAAAATGCATGCCATGTCACAGGGGATTATTTCCTTTTCATTTGTAAGAGGTCAGACATGATGAATATGTGTCCTAACCCAAAAGGAAGAGTGTTAAGGTAGGGATTTCCTAATTCTCCTAGTCTTACCTAAGCTAAACAACTCTTCTGATGGACACTGATAACGCCAAAATAACATTTTCCTGGAATGTGAAACATTTTTGCTCACAGCTAAAGAGTGTATGAAATGTGGCATAAGTGGAAGGACAGTAATATCCTTTAAGATGATGACAAGGTTAGGCTTACATTAGGGTCTCATACTCTTGCCTGAGGGGAAGAAAGAAGAAGGAGATGATATGGGAAGTTTATCTGATTCCCCTGAGACCTTAACTAAAAATTCAATTCTTCAGATTTTTAAATATGTGCTTACTTTTGTTCTCTGGATATTGGAATGTGCTCAACATTGTATGAACATTCTTTGATGTTTCACGAAATCATGGTGACCTGGGAGTGGTCCCAATCTCAATTCATTTGCAAGGCTAGCACTGCACTTTATTGTGAAAATGTTCTCTTACTTTTATTATTCTCATGGCTATATCTTTTTATGGACTAGAGAATTTTATTTTATCTTCACCTTTTCATATGCACACATGCACACACACCATCAACCCTAGTAGAGTTTGTGGGATATCCAAAGAACTGCATATGAAAGCACAAAATATTTGGGAAGAAATATCCTGCGGTATATGAACGTGAACAGCAATATGATGCAATAATGAAAATAGTTTCAAAAACAAGTGTTACCTCTCTTTTCTCTTGTCCTATTTGTTCAGATATGATATCATTCTTGGTTAATAATTAGAGCTGGAAGCTTTTTCTAATTGACTTTTGCCATCTAGGCTGCTATAGCTTAAAGCTTATCTATTGAGCCAAATCGTTGCTGCAAAGAAGTCTTAGTCCATGACTGAGCAATTTCTAGATGAGTATTATTTATCTGAAAATAATAAACACTCTTTCAGTTATAAGAGAGTTATTTACTTTCAAGCTATTTTATAATATACTGTACCACACTGTATATAATCCACTCAGAACCATACTGGTAGTGTTTAAATCCCAGATGTTACTAGATATATAATCTTGAGCAAGATATTTAACCTCTCTGTGTCTCAGTTTTCTCACCTGAAAACTGGGGATGATAATAACAGTACTAACCTCATGGCTCTGTTATATACATTAAAATAATTAATGTATGTTAAGCATTTAGAACTGTGTCTGGCATATACCAAGTGCTGTACAAATGATTGTGAAAAAAAAATCATACCTACCTAATAGAATTAGATAAATACTGTATACTCTTGTAAGGGCTAAGTATAGTGCCTGGCATATAGTAAGTACTACATGCACCCACCAACATTGCACAAGTTAGAAAACACTTCTTCCACTAGCCACATGCTGCACTGGTAACAAGAGAGGAAGGATACAAAAAGTGAATAAGGACAGAAGATTGACCTTTATTTTGCACTTAACTATGTTCCAGGCACCTCATCATGCACCAAAGTTTATATTGTTTCTGCCAATTTTCTGCCAAATAGGTATAGCTACAGCAATTTTATGTAAGAGGAGATAAGACTCAGAAAGGTGAGCTGTATAAGATGAACAATAAGAGCACGGAGGGGACGCCTGGATGGCTCAGTGGGTGAAGCATCTGACTTTGGCTCAGGTCATGATCTCGTGGTCTATGGGTTCAAGCCCTGCATCAGGCTCTGTGCTGACAGCTCAGAGCCTGGAGCCTGCTTCAGATTCTGTGTTTCCCTCTCTCTCTTCCTTTACCCTCCTCTCACTGTGTCTCTCTCTCTCAAAAAAAAAATAAAACATTAAGAAATTTTTTTTAAAAAAGAGCACAAGAAAACAAGGCCTGGAGAACTCCGACTCGTCAGACACCAAAATTCAAATTTACTCTGTTAGATTTCACTGTCCTTCATAGTTTAGGTTTTTGAGGAGCTGACAATTAAGTGGGGTAGATAAATACACGTAAGTAATTATGGGAATATGGGAAGGTGACAAATGTCTGAACAAAAATATAAGGAGTATGTGAGCACAACAATGCAAGAGGCATCTGGTTGGAGAAAATGGAGGAAGGGCTTTAGAAAAAGGATGGCATTTGTTCTCAACACTTAGGAGAAGAGAAAGAGTATTCCTCCAACAACAATGATCACTGACTACAGGACATGATCAGCTTTGAGCATTAGATCCCACAAAAAGCAGGATGTAATAGGAAATGTGGGAGGAGTAAACATTGAATCTAGGTGGGGGGGGCAGGATGAAGGGAGAAGACAGGAAGAATATCATTGTGGAAAATATCACCAACAATATTTTTGCCTTAGAATCCTTACATATGAATATATTTGAAACCTGGGAGAACTGTGAAGAACTCAGACTTACTGCCCACTTCTCCACAAAGGTGCTACTTGCCTCTTGGCCCACTATAGTCTCGATGACTTTGCTGGGCTCCCCCAGCAGGCTATAGTCTCAGTTGAAGTCCCAAGATAGCATGGCCTTTCCCCCACATGCCAAGCCCTGTCAGAGCTAACACACATCCCCACTTGTAAACTTGGATGAATACCACACTGAGAAGCTTGGGATCTGGCTGGTTGTGTCCTGAGTTGTAAAGAACACAACCCAGAAGTATGGGGAGGTAGCTCTCCAGGGTAAACTTTGACCAATGAATAAAAGAAAGTGGGTGGGGGGAGGAGTGAGGCAAATAAGTTCCCTTTATTTTCTTCCCTCCATGGTCTATTCTGAGGTTCAGTTTCTTCTGAGTGCCTAGCAGATGTGCTGAGGAACCTGCTGTGTCTCATTGCAGCTCACTGGGAAGCAGGCGTCAACTCAGTTATTCATAGCATTGCATTGCTCTGTGTCTGTCCTTGCTTTGTTTCTCTTTTTCCCTCTCCTTCACCATGGGCTTCTGCATCTCATGTATAAGCAATAAGCACTTTAACCCTTGCCTCAAGCTCTGCTTTCTAAAGGACTAGGGCTCAGGCAAGAACACTGTGTTTTCTTATGTCTGTACACTTAGCTATCCTGCATTTTCCAGCACTTCTTACCAAACCCTCTGAAAATATTGAAAAGTTTTATAGAGAGTTTTTTTTTAATTTAGTACTTTAGATCAAGCCACAGAGTTCTCTGAAGCTTTCATGCACCATTGGATTCCAAAGTCCAGTGAAAGATGTAGAGTTCACATTTGAGGACGCTAGTATCATTCTTGAAAAGAACTAGTTAACCTCTGCTCTTAGTTTTGTTAGTGCTTCCAGTAGCTACTTGTTGGGTAATCCAAATAAATTCACAGATTTATTCACTCATTCACTCATTGGCTAAATTCTTAGCATATTCTGCAACTATACTAAGTACTGAGATAGGTGTGTGTGTGTGCGCACACATGCTTACTCATAATACCAACCTAAGGTATATGGGATTATACTAGGGAATGTATAATCAGACAAAGACTAAAAATGAAACATCACATTCAGAATCTACATATAGACCATGTAAAAACAATGTGTTGATCACAACCTTAGCTTTTACATTTGCTTAAATGGTAGTTAAAGCACATGACAGTTAGGTTATTGATTTAATCTAACCTTAGTATTGGCTGATGAGTTTGAACTTGTTCAGAGTCTTTTGTCAATATATATATTTTTTCTATTTGTTTTCCTTTTCCCCTTTTTGGACTTTAGCTCAATCCCCTTGTCTTGCCTCTCTTGACTGTTGCTGAGTCTTTTCTGGAATTGATAAAATCAGATTATTTGCTTTGTTTAGCCTTGGATGCTCTGATAATGCCATTGGTCAGGTTATTACATTTATAGCGATTTCGCTGGAGGACGAAAATACCCATGATCCTCTAAGAGGAAGAGAAATGGAAAAACCTAGCTCTGTTCCTTTTTGGGTGAGATGTGTGCTTCAAATCAGCCGGAAAGCACAGACATAAAGCAGTCTCCCGAAAAAAATGATCTTATCTATTGCATTTTTCTTTCCTTGTGTGAGTTTCCCTCAGCCTTGACAGAAAGGTTTGGGCCTAACGAGAGGCAAAAGACACAACAAACATGTCAATCATCCATGCAAAACAATAAAATGTGAAATGGAGCTACTTGAGAACATATGCCACTGCCCACTGCAGTGCTTCTCAGAGCATCTCTGTGAACTATTTCTTATCAGGCGTGATTAGTTAAGGAGCTTGTGTCAGAAAACAAATCAGCTATGTCACCAAGCCCACTTTTCAGTTTAGCTGACCTCTTTTCCATGGTAAGACTCTCTGGAAGTGAGTAGCGTGCCGATTTACATTCTAACACAAGCATCGTATTTTATCACATAAGATGACTTGAATAACACTGACCTGGTGCATTAGTTAAGATCATCTTTGTAACACTGCAGAAAAAGCAACCCCCACATCTCAATGGCTTCACCCAACGCAACCATAATTTCTCAATTATGCTACTCATCCCAGGCAGGTTGATGGGGCTCAGCTCCAAGCAGACGAGTAAGATTCGGGTGTTGGAGACTCCACTATCTTGTAGCTGAACTTTCTGAAATGTTTGGTCTCTCCACTTACCGTGACAGGAGAAGAGAGAAAACAGAAAATCTCTAAGGTCCTGACTATAGAAGCGACACATGTCATTTCCACTTACATTTCATTGGCAAGAACTAACCACAAGGCCCCACTTAACAGTAAGGAGAATGGAAAGTGGAGAGTGGTGAGCACGAGGATCTTTGCCATAGGCTCCATGCCAAGTTATATGGCACTAAATTGTGTATTTATCAGTCATAACTCTAACTTCCTCAAATGTTTGATTGTAGCACTCAACGTGATTAGAGGTGTCTATGTTTTAGCAATTTCTAAATCTTTTCCTTTCTTCTTTTTAAGTCTCAAAAGGATAGTGTTACATTCCACAATTCTTAAAAGCATTGTTGTAAATAATATAAATATTATTGCATTAAAATTTGAATCAGCACTAACATAATCATGTCTTTTGGTGTAACTGAATTCCCAAGGAGGACAGATGCTCCTTGACCTCTTCTCTTTCCCAAGATTTTTCTGGGCGTCAGCCACATCGGGGAAGCACCACGAGTCTTGGAAGGACAGCTCCATCGTGGGTGCACTCATCTCCTCTAATACGGTTTTGATAGGCTTAGCATCTCTGGGCAAGGCACCCTCCACCTCTGCCTTGTGCGGAATTTGCATTATCTAAAGATCACTCTGTAAGCTATGGTCCATTCGCCTTGGCAAATACTGTTTAAATATAGCATCCATAAATAAATGTTAAATAATTCATGAACATAATTTTGTAAATTCTGCTAGGCCACACCTCTCTGGGGGCATATTTATGAACATGCGTCAGCCCGGAATCAATGTGTCTGCCAAGCTCCTTGCCTCTGAGGCAGAATTCCCACATCTAGCCCAAAATGCTGCAAACGGCTCCGATTCCCCTTCAGTAGTCATCCATCATACTGTCACTTTAATTCAGATGCTGCTACTTGTTTTAATAACATACATCTTACACAAAGAATATTGCTAACACAAGAATCTTGGGGTAGATTTTTACAACCTCATAAAATGGTATTAACCCTCTGATCCCTGATGTTCTTTCCACGCAGCACAAGGCTCTGGCCGCTTTCCCTGCCCCCCTCCACCCCCTCCCATCTTCCTGATGCTTATCAATAACCTCTGTTCATGGGGACTATATAGCACCAGGACCTGTCATCAATCACCGCAGTAAAAATATTGTTCCCCTAGCATTGCCCTGAAGAAGTATGGAAAGAATAAAAGTGTTATTGCAGGAATTATTTAGCAAACAATAGATGGATAAAATGTATTATGGTAAGTGTTAAATTATATCACCTCATTACAGAGAGCTGACTTCAGATAGCAGGAGAGTGGCTCACTGCCTTTTCTAAGTAGTTCCAAAGAACAATGGGAAAGACCACAAAAGATTTCAAAAGGAAACACGAGTCTATCAGAACTAGGATATACTCTGCTGGAAAAAAAAATTGTCTGGGGGAATGATTTGGAATAAAAACTTGTCCCTGGCCTGTTTTGAATATTAAGCTGGAATTTACAGAAGAGCAATGAGGGGTTATATTTAGTCGTTGAATAGAGGATGCTATTCTAGGAAAGAGATTCTTAAAAAGAGAAAATAGATGTGTGGTCTAACCGCTCCCCTGCCATGCACCCCCTCCTCATACCCCCTACACACTTTTTCAAGCAGAGGTGAGGGAACCATTTTCATAGGTGAGGAAAATATATGTCTTGAAACACTGAGGTTTAAGTCAGTTCTAGAAAAGTGTACCATGCCAATATTTGTAGCTTCAGCCAGTGTTGGAAAACAATGTTCCTGAAATGTCAGATTAAGCCAATTACTAAAATCAGGCTTGCATTTTAAATACTATTAAAAATACCTAAACAAGATTGGAAACCATGTTATATATATTTTTTAACCAAGTAGTAGTCTTTTATCAGTTGATGTAGTTTTTTTTTTTTTTTAGGCATAATGTTACACTGGGCTCCTGGGATTCATTTGATCAACATGATTAAATTATTTCCTTACTCAGCTAGAAGGAAATTACTAGTTACCAGACATTATGTGTCTGTTAATTATGTGCAATAAGGCTCTCTCCTATCACACCAGCTCCTGCATTCATGTTCTGTGCATTTTAAAGGCATTATCATTAAAAAAATTTAAATATTGAAAAGGGACAGCTATAATTTTGTTTCATCTATTTAATAAATAAGTAATCTGTGAAATCAGTGGCACAAAGTATCTCTTTGCTCTTTGTATCAGCGTAGACATTCTTAAGAACATACTGAAAGATCCTTTTGATTTCTATCTTCACAAAAGAATATTTCCCCATCAGCTTTCTAGGACAGGGACTAGGTCCTTTATTACTGAATGGAGTGAGTATGAGCGTTGCCAAAAAAAGAAATCTGTGATCTTGTGGCTCTTCAGTGTAGAATCTGTTCACCTGGGATGGGTGATGGCACCAAATTTACATTCCCTCTTACAGCTCAAATCTACAATCTAAGGTTTCAAAATATTTTTTTTTTTTTTGCAAAAGAAGAGACAACATATGGTAGCTGAGAGGCCTTATTTTGTTTCTTAATGAAATGATGTGCTTCTGTTTCATATTAAAGTGTTAATCGGTCTGAAATTAGGTCTCACAAAAAGAATAGTGCTTTTAAAATGCTTAATATGATTCATTTTCTGCAGTCAAAACCAGATGACTTTTATTTTTGTATCAAAAAGAGAAAGTGGAAAGCAAGCTCTTCCTCCCCTAACGCCCCCACACTTCCCCCATCTGCCCAGGCTTGGGACCCAGATCCAATAACCGGTTTATAGAACAGAAAGCTCTTTAGAGTCGGAGCTTGCACCAAAGCCTAGGTTTTGTTTGAGTTTGAGAATCTTCATAGGTTTATGAAATCTCAACAAATATTTCAAAGAAGGAAGTTTCACATTTGAAGTAGGTGATCCTATTAGGCGCTGAGAGACGGTGCCTTTGTTGTGGGCCCAGGCATCATTTTATGTAAGATAGAGCTGTGTCCCACTAATATGCCAAGACATCACTTTCATGCCAGAAACAGATAGGGCTGAACTTGTTTCATGCACTTTGGCTTTCATTGTTAATAATGAATGACGAAAGTTCAGAGGAGAGAAGCTAAGTGGATACTCGGCTTTAAAAGAATGAATTTTAACTAGCGACATGCCAAACTAGTCAGAAACCACTTAGATGGTCAGAAAAGAGAGCAGAGAAAAAGAGCTCATCCCGGAAGTCTGTCCACAGCTATCAGTCCCTGCAGAGCCCACAGTGGTGAGATTGGTGAGTCTTCTTCAGGAACATTCTAGTGGCTGGGGCATTATGTAGCTGGTGCACCTCAGAGGTCTGAGAGTTTTGCACCAGGAGGCACAAAATAGGAATCTCTTATTCCGTTTTCAGAGCAGACAGAGACAGAGATAGAAACAGGGACAACAAAGTTGATTAATAAAATTTTAGATCGCAATGGATACAAATATTGATTAGATGAATTCATCTCTTTTAAGTCTAATCAACACTTGAAACCCCATAATTTCTTTTTAATTTCTTCTTCCTTTCTTCTTCCTTTTTACATTTTCCTTCTTTCCTGATTCTTTGCTTCAATTCTTCTTCCTTCCTTCCTTTTTTTTTTTGTTTCCCCTTTTTCTCCTTCCTGTCTCCTTTCTCTTCCTTCTTTCCTTCCTCTTTTTTCCATTATTTTACCTTATATTTGACTTTCTGGAGAAAGACCTCAAAAACAAGAAAACATACTCTGAAGATCATGTATAGAGTATTTATGTTTTCATTCAACCATCATTCATTGAGTGCTTCTTTCACGCCAGACATCTAGTAGGCACCTAGGTTAGAAGAGTCAACAAAACAAATCCAGCCCCTTCTCTTTTGGAGCATAGAACCTATGAATCTTAGAAACTAAACTGCTGGGTTCAATGTGTTTTTCAGCTCAATTTCCTACATCATCTATAACCACAACTCAGGAGGATGAGAACTGATTATCTGTTCCATCGGTCTGGTCATCCAAGATTCTAGTACAGTCATTAGATTTCACAGCTAAAACAAGAAGATGGACACACTAAAACTGACAGTTTAGAAAGGATTTTCAGCAATAAAGAATAAAACCACTTGATTTTTTAGTTTAATTTTTTTTTCAACGTTTTTTATTTATTTTTGGGACAGAGAGAGACAGAGCATGAACGGGGGAGGGGCAGAGAGAGAGGGAGACACAGAATCGGAAACAGGCTCCAGGCTCCGAGCCATCAGCCCAGAGCCTGACACGGGGCTCGAACTCCCGGACCGCGAGATCGTGCCCTGGCTGAAGTCGGACGCTCAACCAACTGCGCCACCCAGGCGCCCCTGATTTTTTAGTTTAAATGGAAATTTGAATTATCCAGAATGTCAGGTTTTCTGAACAACACATCTGAAGTTTGCTTTCTCCGGGGTAGAAGAAAAAGGTCTCACTCTGGTAATCAGGGGATGGCACAGTATAGCTCGATAATACTGTGTGTTCTAAGAGACCCTGACCACTTTGTGCATATGGTTGCCAATAGGCTCATCCATCATCCTGGGTGTTTTATCACCTGTTCTCTATATGTCATTGGGTATAGAAATCATTAAAAATACTATATCAATAGAATTAAGTATGCCGGCATCTTTTGATAGTCAAGAGCCCTGCAAATTTAAGTTTGGGGCCTTCAAAGCCAACTTTAAAAAAGAGCTCTTTGATCTTTGATCCCATACAAATGAGCACATTCTCAATTTAGAAGAATGCCCTAATTTTGGTCACTTTCATGAAATACTAAAGCTGTTATTTTAACATTCAATTCAAAGCATTTCTGACAGCAAATTGACTGGGAAGAAAGATTCTACTTTAGTTGCCACAGTACTTCTAGCCACATCCAAACCACCACAGACCTAAGAGTCACACTCTCATGGCCCCTAAAACTGTGATACGACACTGAGTTAATCCTTTTACCACCTAAGAAAGTCAGGCTGGTACAGCTGGATTATTAACTTGTGTCGATGCTGAGTATTAGCTTGTGTTTGTTGCAAAGCTACTGAATGTAGATATAACCCAGCCTGGCTTCGTTTTTCCAACTAATTGAATTGACCAGTTGCCTCAGTGCCACTTCTGTTGACTTGCCTTGCATGCCTTGACAGTTGTGCTTTTTACCTGTAAACCTACTCCCATTCCCAAGTCTGAAGCTGGCCATAGGGTTACAGTTTTTAGAAGGCAGAGCTGGATGCACACATTCACGTTGCTTTGCACAGAGTTGTTCTTCCTTTTGGTATGATCTCCTTCCCAGCGTTTGCCACCTCACATATCTTAACAGCCAGTACTAGAAAGTCTTTTTCCCTGGCTCATATATTTTCTGTTGTGTTTTGAATTTGGGATCCCATGGTCCTCCCTGTCCTCTGGAGATTTGTCTTGGACATCTAATTGGAAAGTCCCTTTATTTCCCTTGCTGGAACATAATCAGAGCTCTGTTCCCTTTAGATTGTTTCTCTTATTTTGAAACCTAACAATACCCCTTGGATTTTGGCTTTACAATCTGTTGAAAAATCAGCCCTTCTCTGTTAACAAACACTACTGGTAATCCTTTGACTTTCCCTCTGCTTATTGGTACCTAGGAAATTCCCTCCAATTAACCCAGCCCTTAGCTGAGGAGTTTTGTTTATTTATTTTTAAGAAACTAAAAAGTCCCAGGTGGTGGGGGTGGGGGGATATAGCCTCATGCACCCTGGTGGGGTGTATTACACAAACTTTTGTGTAGACAATCTCACAATATGCATTAAACCTGAAAAACATACAGACCCTTTGCCCAAGTGATTTCATTTCTAGCATTATCCAAAGGAAATGATTCCTCAAGTGTTCAGAGATGTATAATCTATTCAAAACAGTATTATTTATAATAACAAAAATGTGGAACTTAGCTGTTTATCAATAGGTGGATAAAATAAAGTTTTCTATATTAATATGACAGAATAGCAGGCAGCATTAACGACATGCTAGAGAAGAGTATTTACTGATATTGAATATATCCGTGATATATTAAGTAGAAGATTGCAAAACACCCTTACATGTGCAGTCAATCTACTATCTATTTACATCCCTGCATGAATTCTACCTATCTTTCCATCTATTCAGTTAGAACAAATAATGGTTGGTTATGAGTGGTGGACGTATGGGTGTATTTTGTTTTCTTTTTTATGCATAGATACACTTCCTGATTTTCTAAAATGAAAATGTATTGCTTTTGTAATTTTAAAAAAAAGCAAGAATGGTTGAAGGAAAATGAGAAGACCCCTGGCCAGTGCAGGTCTCACAAACATATAGGGCAAGCAATCACATCAAATTTTTTGTTTGTTTGTTTGTTTTAAAGTTTATTTATTTTTGAGAGAGAGAGAGAGAGAGAGAAGAGAGAGCATGAGTGGGGGAAGAGGCAGACAGAGAGAGAGAGAGAGAGAGAGAGAGAGAGAGAGAGAGAGAGAATGAATTCTAAGCAGAGTCCTCACTGTGAGCACAGAGCCCGACATGGGGATAAAATCCCCAAACCATGAGATCATGACCTGAGCCAAGATCAACAGTCAGCACTCAACTCACTAAGCTCCCCGGGGGGCCCTTACAATCTCATCAAGTTTTGACCCCCTGGGCACTGAAAGTAAGTTCCATCCAGTTCCCACCATTTTCTCAGGCACTAGGTACTCTGTATACAATGTGTGCCTTTACCTTTTGGTGATCAGTGCATTATAATATGGAAGAGATTCTCCATGAATGGTTATTGAGTTAAAATAAAGGAAACTATTTCTGTAGCGTACTTTGTACCTCTGTGCCACATAAATTCTAATAAATAATTCATTATTTAATGAATGTTATAATTTAGGTCATTGATACATACAGTAGATTGAATTATGGTTTCCAGTCTTTACCACTCCTGCCTCCACATCCTCTGCCATATGACTGCACTGTTCCTCTCCCAGAAACAGAGTGTACTTCTCCACCCATTGAGCTTGAACTTGACTATATGTCTTGCCTATGGGATATTAGCAAATAACATCTACAATCATCCTATATATTAGCAGAGGCTTGAAATGCTCTTGCACTGTTCAGTTTTCTCTCTTGAGCTTCTGTCATCACCATGAGAAAATAATGCCTTAGCTAGTTCACTAGTCCAAGGAGGATGAGAAACACATGGTGAAGATTTGAACCCAATCTATAATTTGGAGCCATGCCCAGCTGAGCACAGACTAGTTCAGTCCCTAAACCACCTCCACTCCCTCCCAGCCCGACAGCAGATGTGTGAATGGGAGTAAATGGTTGTTATTTTAATCTGCTAAGTTTTGGGATGGTTTGTTACACAACATCATTATGGAATTAGCTGGCCACTACAATACATTGACTAGATGTTAAGCTTTATTATATCAATAGCAGATATGAGGTATTAATGAAACTTGTTAAAAAATGCATAATTCCAGGTACAGCAGTGATCTCACCATAAGTTTGCATGGGAAATCAATAATAACTATATATTTCTGGAAAATTGACAAAACAAGTCTATTGTTTAAGGGCAAAAAGGAACTGAGGAGCCTCCTGAAATTTAATTCCAGCAAGGTTAAGTTTTAATCATTAGATGTGAGGATCAATTCTAAACATGGTATAGTGTCTAAAAATGTTCACTATGTAGTAAGGTTTGGGTCCCTGAGAGAGAAGGTGTAGCAGTAGCACGGCCTGGTGACAGACTGAGTGCAGCACAGGAGAAGCACAAGTAGTGACCAGTAATAACTGACCGTGTTTATGTGGGTGCAGATATGAGACACGTTTTAAGGTTTCTTCAAATTTTCAGAGATTGCAGAAGATGTGTCTTCATAAAAATGGTGGCAAGACCCAGGTTTAAATGTGATTTATTACTCTTTTACATGACCCTATTTAAGATGATTCCATTTGTCCTCATGGCCTAGGCAGGCATCAGGAAACTCAAGTTATATGGGTGTCATTTCACACCAACAAGTGGAGACAAGACTTTGTCATGTTGCTGCCAAATGAGGTGTTCCACTTGAGTTTATAACTGGTTCAAAATACCCAAACACGCATTCTGGAAGTTTGATCAAATGAAATTCTCTTTTAATGTTTTTTTTTAACTTTGCAATGAAAATTGTTGTTCATGAGACCATAGTGACTCAAAAAATGAGGAGAAATATAGGGTAGCCAGAGAGAGAAATCAAAGCATCACTAAAGGTGTTCCACATCTGAGAAAGATCAAGCTAAAAATGGAAGGAAATAGCTGTTACTTTATTCCATAAATTAAAAACAGAGCTGCTTTTCTCTTTATTTTGAAATACTTTTTTACAAAATAATGGCAGTAGACTGATTTAACATGCTCTAGTGATTTCTATTGAACTCCTACTTTCCCCCCCCCCCAAAAAAAATCTGCTTGCTTTTGGTAAGATTTGAATGGGCCCTAAATATATGGACACCAAAAATTAAAATGCTACCTAAACTTTGACCAATTGTTTTAATATATATCAAACAATGTGCATTAATCCTTTTATACTCTTTTTGACCTACCCTGTCTGCATCTTAATCATTTTCTTGTTGTGCCAATATTGTTTGCATAAGAGTAGGTTTATAATTTATGTTTTTTATTAAAAGGTGTCTGTGGAAAAGAGATTTACCATGACTCTTCAGAAAATTATATTTTTAATCAGCTGTAGAAATTCATAGTGCTTTCTACATATGGGGCACCTTATTACAATGATCCAAACAGACCAAAGTCAACAAATAATCTTGTCTGTCTATTGTTAATTCTTAGAAGAACAAACATATGTTTTGAACATCGTTACTGCAAAATTAGCACAAGCAATCAGGCATTCCAGGAGAATAAAATAAAAATGCAGAGCACTATAGTATAATTACTATTTGCATTTAAATTGTGTGCTATTCTTTTCTAACACCATGTAGTAATAGTAAAGTCTAACATTTACTGAGTTCTTTCTGTGTCAGTAAATAAGATAATCTCAGATGATCTTCACAACAACCCTATGATATAGATACTATTATTATAGTATAATATTTTGCATATGAAGAAACTGAGGCTGGGTGGGACAAAATTGGATGCCCAAAGTTGCAGAACTACTCAGCCGAAGCAAAGCTTCAAGCGTGGCATGTTTGACTTTATCACTCATGTTCTATGGTATGCTTTTATTATTAATCAGTTAACAGTAGGTTTAAATGTTAAATCTGACATAACATAGTTCAATGATATCACTAACAGAAAAAAAAATCCCATGATTTTGAAAGAGATAGCTTTTCAGTAAGTATTTCATGAATGGAATGTGAAGGGAGGAACAAAGGATTTATCTAAAACAAAACATATCACTTACATTTTTCACCAAAATAATGATCATGGATATGTGTAGAGGCACCCCAAAGGTTACTCTTCTTTTAGTAATTTAAAACAAAAACAATTCTAAGAGGCAAATGCCTTAAGTTATTAGTGTTTAAATTTCCAGAATATGAAGTGCTTAACTGATATGAAAAATACATAGAATGAGGATACATGTATAAAATTTTTTAACGTTTATTTATTTTTGAAGGAGAGAGAGAGAGAGAGAGAGAGAGAGAGAGAGAGAGAGAGAGAGAGAGAGAGAAACTGAAGCAGGCTCCAAGCTCTGAGTTGTCAGCACAGAGCCCAATGCACCGCTCGAACTCACAAACCATGAGATCATGACCTGAGCCAAAGTCGGACACTTAACTGACTGAGCCATCCAGGTGCCCTGAGGATATATGTACAAATTGGAGATCACATGCTATGGTCACAAAGCCTGAAATGCAAGCATGCATTCATTCATTCCATGGATATTTACCAAGCACCTACAATGTGCATTGTTCTTGATGTGACAATATAGCAATGAAGAAGTCAGACAAAACTCTGCCCTCATAGAGCTTACATTTGAAGTTGGGAGACAGAAAAACAAAGAAACGTTCAAGTTCTTATAGTAATAAGTACTATGATGAAGAATAATGGAGATCAAGAGATAGTGATAAAGGAAATAAGACTTCAGCTTTTCTAGGTGAAAAAGGCTGTGATGTCAGCTTCTAGTTAGGTTAAAATTGTGAAAAAGCAGAGCAGTGTCACATCTTTGTTGGTATTACCCATATCTGAGGGATGTGGGTGTCTTTACTGATTGATGAACTGTATTAACTGATTTCTCCCTGTGAATGAGCATGTATCACTACTGATAGAATCCACAAGTCTTGATTACATGAAACTTATTAGTGAATTAGAAAAAATAAGATACACACATGCTAACATAAAAGGGAGGAGGAAAGAGCGTGTCTATTGCACCTATCTTAAAAATGGAGTTCAATCAACAGTGTAGAAAGGAGAATCTCTGGAGGCTGGAATTAAGGTAGAGCAAGGAAGGCTTCCTGGAGGAGGAGAAAATTGAGTTTGGACTTTAAAAATGGGTAGAGTTTGATTAGGCAGAGATGTGTTGTCTCTCCTAGAAGACTGTGGGCCTCCTGAGGACAGTCTACATTTGTCCTCTTTCTGCCCTCTGTTCATATCTATATTCCGGCAACTATCTTCTCTCGCTGAACTGTTTATAACCATTTCCAGGGCTCTTAGGGCAGGTAGAGATATGAGACATGTAAGGAGACAGAGTCTTAGCCCAAGGGTAAAATATGGGGTTTTGGTTCCTTCCAGCCACGGGATCTTCGACGTGGCATCTAACTTCTGTGAGCCTTGTTTTTCTCATTTGAAGAAATGGCACTATAATCATTGCTCTGTGTCCTTCTCATGACTACCATGGGATTTAAATGGGAAAAAGTGAAGCTATGGGAATGTTCTGGGTGGCTGTAAAGTACTGTACCACCATTGGGGGCTGACAGGCACTCTTCCCTAACAGTAGGCCACACAAAATAGACGTGTCTTACAGGGGTTTTAGAAGTCAGTTCATCCAATTCCCAAATTTTGCAGATTAGGGAAATTGAGACTTAGGGAGGTTAAGAGGCATCTGTGAGATCACACTACTAGTTAGTGGAAGAACCTACTTCTTAGACTCCCAGTGCTCTGCCTATCAAATTCTATTGGGCCATAGAGATGACACCTGCAGAAATGCCTACTAGTTTAACTTCAGATGTACAATTAGTTTTGTGGTCCCAGCTGAAGCCCTGTATCCCGTTTGCTCTGGAGGTAGTATTTTAGCCAGCACCTGGGAGGTGTCACTACCTCCCACCCCAAGCACTTTCCATGTGGCAAGACAGTAAGACTTATAGCAGACTAAACTGAGAGAGTGTTACCTACTTAAACTGTTTTTCTGACTTAATAAGAATTTTTCATCTACAGCAAGCCATTTTAAAATATTGTCTATACACAAACAGTCACTCTGAATAATAGGTCTGCACACAGTAAATGTCACCTCTCTAAATCACACAAGACCTCGGCAGCACAGCAGAGGAGGCTCCATAACAGTTTAAACTTCAGCCTCCCATTTATTATGGATGTGTTTATAAATCTCAGAGGGCACTCTTCCGCCTCCTGGGAAATCCAAAAATGGTGCCGTTGTTTGTCAGGGTGACTTGTCCAGGATGTTGAGGTCCTGGCCATCCTTCTTACATCCAGATCCCATTTGGTTCCAAAGTGGGTCAGCCAAGGTTGTTGTCAAAGATGCCATTTTCTCATCATTAATGACAGGAAAATTCTGTTCCAGTAAAAGTAGTGAGGGCTTTGAATACTGGCGTTTACACAATGAATGTAGGGGCTTTCTGTTTCTTTTTCTTTCTTTCTTTCTTTCTTTCTTTCTTTCTTTCTTTCTTTCTTTCTTTCTTTCTTTCTTTCTTTCTCTTACCTTGAATAAATGATCTTCTCTATAAAAGTGCTTTGAGTTTCTCACATAAGGGAGGCAAAAGACAGCTTACACAGCAATGGCATTGAAAAACTCCTTAGCCGCTCCCATCTGTCTTGGTTAGTATGAATACTTTAGCATTAAGTGGAGAAAAGGAGAATCCATCAATAGTTAATAACTGACCTTAAGATGGGAATTCAAAGTTCACCACAATTACACCCAAGTGTCAGAGAACACACATGGGACATTATCAATATATTTGACTACAAGAGCCTGGGATGGAAAATTTAAATACCATCAGAGGAAGAACTAGGCATTATTTTTAATGAGAAAATATTGTTACCATATCCAGAAACCCACACTAAGATACTCAAAGCCAAAATTCTCAGTTAGCAGTGATTGTGGAAAGGTAAGCATAATCTAAAAGAGCGGATAAGAGTCAGGCTAAAATTCTACCATGTGGCCAGGTTGTAAACAAAACATAGCATAGGTTCAAAGGGAGAGTGTATTTAAAGGTGAAAATAAGATCAGGCAAAAGATGAAAAGAAAATGTGTGCAGAATTGCACAACGTGGATTGTCATCAAAGAAATGCAGCTTAAAACCATAATGATTTATCACTCCACTAGACTGACAACACCAAATGTAGGACAACTGGAATTCTCTAATTCACTGCTGGTAGGAGTCGAAATGGTACAACCACTGTGAAGAGCCATTTGTCAATTTCATATAGAGTTAAACACACATATACCTTATGACCCAGTGATGACATTTCTGGGTATTTACTTTGAAAAAAAAAAAGAAAAATGCATGCTCATAAAAAGACTTGTACAAGAATGTTCACAGTAGTTTTATTCACAATGGCAAAATTTTGGAAATGACCCAAATGTCCATCAAAAGGAGGAGTGATAAACATTATGTCATAGTCATAGAATGGACTAGTACTCAACAATGCAAAGGAGTGAATCACAGGTATTTAAAAGTACAGGGATGAATCTCATAAACATTATGCTGAGCAAAATAAACTGGACACAAAAGAGTATATATTATATGGTTCCACTTACATGAAGCTCAAGAACAGGTAAAACAAGTCTATGCGGATAGAAATCAGGATAGTGGTTCCCTCTTGGAGGCGAAGAGGGTAACAGAAAGACGGGGAAACTTTCTAGGGAGAGAGTGATGCTTGGTGTTGGTTGTTAGTTACACAGGTGCAAATACACAAATTAAACTTTAGACTAATTTCAACTCATCTTAATATATGTAATTATACTTCAATTAAAGCAAAAAAATATATATGTAGAATAAGACCTGTGAGGCTAATTGTCTCCCTAGTATGCACTATTATAAAGCCTTACTACTCAAACAGTGGTCCACAGGGCAGCACCATCACCAGGATGATACAGGAATGCAGAATCCCAGGCCCCAGCACAGCCCTTTCAAGTCAGAATATGCAAGTTAGTATGAAGCCCAGAATAATCCTATATACATGAACGTCTGAGAAGTATCCTCAGAGTGGCTATCTTTCTGTTGTTTTAAAGAAAACCACAGATCCATTCATCCTGTTTAAAGCAAAAGCAGTGTTCTTTAGGGGGATTACCTCACCTCCCTTTGTGTAGTCCTGAGGTTGTTGTTAATCAAAGTGCACTGCCCAGCAGTCCAATCAGATTCTCTGTCCTTAAACAGAGGGAAGTAAACATTGAAAACCACCGATGGTTGAGCATTCAGTAATAACCGTAAATGAAACTGTTCCATGGCTCCTGCTGCCCTCTTCTCTTCACTTGCCATAAATTTGTCTATTTGGGGACCTGGTTCTTCACTCCTGCATTGAGCTCTATGAACTACCTGGCATCCTTCCAATAAATTCACTTTTGATTACATTATCCAGGTTTGGATTCTGTTGTTTGCAGCAGTATCTCTCTGTCTTCCATAAAATAACTGCACTGGCTGAGACCATTCACGTTTACTGTTCCTCGTATTTTGTTATACACCCAAAAATGACAAATGGAGAAAATCAGTAGGAACCCTTAAAAATTCAACTTCCAAGAAGTAAAATTAATTTGGAATCAATAGACTGGCAAGCTGTTATCTGAGTGGCCTGCTCACATTATAAAATAGTACTTCTGAGGAGAATATGATATTGGCTAAATTTGGGGAACAAAGATTAGTCTTCTGGCAGAAGACTGACCAATGTGTATTGGAAACTAAAGTTGACTTTTGTGTTTTTTTCATACATAGACAAGAGGAATCTTTATGTAAAAAAATAAAAAGCTTGTTAAGAAATTTTTCATTCAAATGAACATTGGCAGATAGTAAAATAATCTATCTATTTATTTATTTATTTATTTATTTATTTATTTATTTATATTTTTAGAGAGAGACAGCATGCATGAGCAGGGGAGTGGGAGAGAGAGAGGGGGTGAGAGAGAAATCCTGAGCAGGCTCCACCCTGTCAGCACAGAGCCCGATGCAGGGCTCGATCTCACAAACCGTGAGATCATGTTCTGAGCCGAAATCAAGAGTTGGATGCTGAACCAACTGAGCCACCCAGGTGCCCCTGAAATAAATTATTCCTATATGTTGGAGGCGTCTTTTCTAGGACCAAGGAACATGGCACAAAAATAGTTTAAATGGAAGAGGAAGGATTACATGGCAGATACTACCAATTGCCTATCTGAATCCATTCTTCTTTTCTTTCTTACTAATAATAGAACTCAAATTTATTCTGGGCCACAAAGTATCGGCTAAAATACTGCATTTCCCAGTCTCTATCACAACTCCTGGTGCCAATGAGATATAAACAGAATTTATTATATGAGGATTCCTGGAAAGCTCCATAAAAGTACTGACTATGTAGGTGGTTCACACTTTGCCTGCAACCTCAATCTCTCCTCCTGTGCAGAACATAGATGTGATGGCTGGAGTACCAACTGCTTTGAGGCTGGAAGCCCTTTGAGGACTGCTAATCTTGGACAGAGATATGAATCTATTCTGTATGAGGCTCCTCTGTTAGATACAACTTAATCTAATTCTAAGTGACATAGGGTGAGTAGAAGTTAGTGACTATTTAGATGGATTTACAAGTCTTTACCATTTCTTTTTGTCACATCTCCTCATTCGGTGGTTTGGCCCTTAGAATCATAAAATTTTAGAGCCAGAAGGACTCTTAGAGGATATCTAGGCAAAATCTCTCATATTATAAGTAAGACAAGGCCCAGAAAGTTTCAGTGATTTGCCCTAGACTCTGCCAGGATTTACTTATCAAGTATCCATTATTATCAGCATTTATCAAGTACACATAGTTATGCCTGTCAATGAGATACTTTACAGTGTCTAAGAGATCAGTCTTTCCAGGATACCTCATGTGTCTCTCAATTCATTGCTTCTCCTTCTTCAAATCTATAAAGAAGTGTAGATCTAATATATACTTTAATGACAAAAATACTAGGGAGTGGGGCACCTGGGTGGCGCAGTCGGTTAAGCGTCCGACTTCAGCCAGGGCACGATCTCGCGGTCTGTGAGTTCGAGCCCCGCGTCAGGCTCTGGGCTGATGGCTCAGAGCCTGGAGCCTGCTTCCGATTCTGTGTCTCCCTCTCTCTCTGCCCCTCCCCCGTTCATGCTCTCTCTCTCTCTCTCTGTCCCAAAAATAAATAAAAGTTGAAAAAAAAATTAAAAAAAAATACTAGGGAGAGAAGCTTGTCTTTTTAAGCTCTACCATACCTCCCATAATAAATATGGTCTGACAGAGAGTCAATGATCATTTTGATTCCATTGGTGTGTGTGTGTGTGTGTGTGTGTGTGTGTGTGTGGGTGTGTGTGTGGGTGTGTGTGTGTGTGCTCACGCATGTGTGCTTCAAGGATAGATAGTGATAGTATGAAAGCCATTTTTAGAGAAAGCATCTCAAACTGCTGAAGGAGAATGATGCCTGACAAGCATTTCTTTTATTGAATAATCCAGTTTACAAATGCTTCCAGACAGACCGAAGAGACTAGGTTAAAAATATGACAACCACAGTCAAAGCCCAGATGGAAAGTGTGCTGTGAATTATAAAGGTAGAGATGAGAAGGTTTCTCCTCAGTGAACTCAGCTATTGTAGTAGATCCTCTGGTCTAGATATATAACATTCTCCTTTATAGCAAAATCTCATTCAGGATAAAAGGAGAGGGTTAAATTGCTCTAAGTACTTTAGAAGATCTGCCGCTCATGCGTGTTTGGAAGATTATGAAGCACTGAAGCCTGGGTGCAGACAGACAGCTGAAAGTAAATCAAGGGAACAGTTGGGGAAAAGTCACTTGAGTAGCCAACTTGCCTGTTTCATAGATCCTTATAGGGTATATAGGCATGTTGGGGCATTTTTGTCTTAGCAATTACTACTGAAATTCACCATTGCAGTGATCCACAGGGATTTGCTGAAAAGGTTAATGGCATCTATCAGATTTACAGGGTACAACAAGGAAGTTGGCACATTCCCTCGGTGTGAGGTGTAATGTCACCTGTGTGGGCTGAACAGTCCACATTCATTACCATTCATTGGTCAAAGGGCCTGGTTTTTAACCAACCTTAGAATATAATCCGTCAACAGTTGAGCATTCATAGCAAGAAAAGGAGCAAGGGAGATTTCAAGAGAGAAGACAACAGAACTGTCATATTGTGCTATCAGCTGATGGACCTTCCAAGAAAGTTAAGAGAAATCAGTTATCTGATGTGATGAAAAGTTGTGAGTGTTAAGACCAAGGTGAAAATAAATACCTAGGCCCTGTAGTGCAACTCTTTTAAAAATAACTTCATTAACACACCCACAGGCATCCTACTGTAGCTCTGTGTAAAGCTGTTGTCTCTCATCCACTCATTCTTCCACAGAGTTTTCAAGAAGCTGCTCAGATTTGTGTAAATATGTGACTATAATTGGCCTTCCAATTTCACAGCTTATCAAAGGCAGAAAGGAGGGCTCACCAACATTTCAAAGACAATAAGCACATTTGATGCAATGGTCTATGATTCTCCCCAATGTTTTTAACCTGCGATTGGAGAAACAGATGGTTAGATTTTCTAGGAAGCTTAAAACAGAAGCTGAGCTAATACAAAACTGCTCAGCTATCAGACGGGGCAAATCCATTCTGCCGCCTCTTTTTTTTTTTTTTTCCCAGATCAAAACCCATCAGACGAAGGATTTAGCTTTACAAAAAGATATTTACCAGGAAGCTTTCTGCAGAAGAGAAGGGCATGCTTTGTTAAACCAGATGCATTTTATTTTTCCTGGAACCAAGATTTATGAAAGCAGTATGCTCATATTTCTCCATATACAGTAATTGGAACTCATTATGCTAATTGTATTTCCATTATCACTAATTAACAATCAGAGTGACCTGGCCCACAGTCTAATTTGTCTTTAATCTGTTTTTGTATAGGGAGTTTTACCCTGTAATTTCAAGGTGATAATTCTATTCAGTGCAACTTTATGAATTGCAGAAGATAACACTTTTGATGCTTGACGCTCTCCTCTTGCAACTGTTTGGGGGTAAAATGGGGAAGCAAATGGATATACTTGCATGTGCCCTCTCACTGATGAAATAGGTGCTTGACCTCTGACATCATAAGAGTATATATCCTTCATAATTCTTACTCAGATTGAACACCCAGTCAAAGCAATGGAACAGGTGCCCATACTGTTCAAACTCTGGCTCTCAATCTAAAATATGCAGTACTTAGTCTAAGAAGCAGTTGACATTTGCTGTCATCAAGAAGGAAAATGGGTGTTTCAAGTACTTTCTAATGATTAGTTAACACCTTATAAATATTTCCATGTGACAAATCTCTTGTAAAGAAAGAAATGACAGGTTTGGATCATCAAGAAACTTGCTTCTCATAAAAATGAGGTATCGAAGTGAGAGATGAGATATATTCATGGTATTCGCTCTCAGAGGATATGTTTATTATTTATCGGGCAAATTTACAGCAGTGAGATGTTAAGAGGAAGGGAGCTGGATTTGGAGCCCAAGGTTCTGAGGTCAAGCCCAATTCCAAGGCTTAATTGAAATCATCCTTTCTCTGAACTTTTGTCTTCTCATCTTAAACATTGAAATAATACATTTGAGATAAATTATTGAGACAGCATTGAGCAGTGGCTAATCCTGTGAAGACTTGGGAATCTGAGTGAATTCTGATTTGGACTCTGCTACATATTAGTTGATGGCCTTAAGGAAAGCCTTGGTTTCCTAAATATATTTTTAAATGGACATAATAATAGTTCCCTCTTTATAGAGCTGTTTTGAGATTGAACTAATAAAGATTAATGCAGATAAAATTCTTTGCCCTGTTACTGGCATGTGGTAAGCACATAACAAAGTCTAGTTCTATATGGGAGGAGCAGTCATGTGACAGTGCTTGGTAAACAAGAAAATCTCTCTTGTGACAGGGTTGTGATGATTGCCAATCAGTAAGGTGCGTTGTTTCATTCTGGAGGTTGAAGTGAATCAAGAAGAAAATACTTCTGTTGAAAAGGACTAAAAATCATACTGGGAGGGAGAGGACTAAAAGAGAGGGAGCGCTAAGAAAACTGAACATGATATATTTACTTCAGAAAATATGCCTTTGCTCAACCTAAGAAACCTGGGAAGTTTCAGATCTACCTTCCCTTATGCTGACATCTAATCTAAGTAAGCAATGTTCCAAATGACCTCTGAGTTCCATCAGATTCATCTTCTTAGCCTGATTGACTTGGTTTCCCTTTGCCTATCTATTAGAGTGCCACTAAAAGTTGGCAACTTTGAGGTCTTGAAAAAAAGGAAGCCCTTCTTTGATATCCTACTCCCACTGCTACCCGGCCGTCTGCCAACCCTTGAGAACCAGTTGGATCACCATGCCTCCTCTGCACAAAAGGCAGCCTTTTCATGCTCTCAGGGAGCCCTGTTTCTAAGTTTGGCCTCGTCTTCTGCTTGACAGGGAGATTTTCTGAATCCCAGGGTCAGATATAATTGTAGCTCTGTAGCATACCCTGGTTTCACACACTCACAAAAAAGTATTTGGTTTTCCTTGTTCATGGCATAAATCACAGGATATCACCTAATCAACGAAATAATCTTAATCAATGCTTCACCGTCTGGCTTTCCATAACAATTCCAACTCCCTGTTGATGTTTTCCATCTTCCCTTCTGTTAGACCAGATGGTGCGTGTTCTAGCCTCTTTATTATCTTTTTCTGACCATAGTATTCTGTCCAAAGATCATTGTAGGAAACCCCCCATGCTGACGGCAGCCCTGGCCCCATCCTGCCTGTTAAACCTCGCCATGGTTTAGACAGCCTTTGCTAATGACTATCCTTTTCTAAACCTGTGCTTTATTCCAAAGCCACTCACTGGCTAGCCCATAATTACTGGATAACACAACCGTTTCTGTCTTCACATATCCAGTTGAGCTTTCTTCTCCAGGTAAAAGCAGACTCCAACTGGAGTCTTTCCCATCTGGCATGACACTCTCTCACAAGGAGAGTCCGCAATCATGGTGCATCCACCAATAATGGCAGTGTCTTCTATCCTGTTGTGTTAAAAAAGGGAAAGGATCATCACCCGTGTATCCTGGGGTGGAAGAAGCTGGACCATAATGTTTTCCCCACATGCAAAACCCTGGCCTAATTATATTCATCTTCATAGACAAGTGTTTTCCACTTATCTTTCTGTATGAGCCATAATGCACATTAAAAAAAAAACTTAAAATAACTGACATATCCGAACATCAGTGGCACTGTGACATGAAAAAAAGACAATTGTGAGTCAATTAAAGCTGTGGATCATCTTAAACAGTGATCATCAAACCTATCCTTTCCCTGCTGTGTACATGAGTGTGTGTGTGTGTGTGTGTGTGTGTGTGTGTGTGAGAGAGAGAGAGAGAGAGAGAGAGAGAGAGAGAGAGAGAGAGAAACTCTCTGCACCAAATTCATTCCAAGATAACAATATCTTCTTTATAAAAATCATTTAAAAAGTCACTTCCTCAAACAACCTGGCTTTCTGGACTTCAGTTTAATCTCCCCAAAACACAAATTCACATAATACAATGAGTAGAAAATATAACAGATACACAGAGTTGAAAGAAAGCATCGGTATCTAAATTCCAAAGAATATACATCAGTCGCTGAGTGAATAGATATGCTAACTTGGCACCATTTTTCTATGGTATCTGACAGAACTGAAAATCACAGCGTGGAGAGATTTTTATCACAAAGGATTTTCAATTTGTTGTTTAGGAAGATAGATCTGCAAGTATCCTCTTTATCCCTAATGACTATAGAATGTAAATAATCTTGTTATAACCATATTTCATGTAAATTTTATCTCTGGATGAGGTAGATTTCCTTCTAGGCAATTCCTTTCTTTCTTTCTTTCTTTCTTTCTTTCTTTCTTTCTTTCTTTCTTTCTTTTTCTTTTTTCCTTCCTTCCTTCCTTCCTTCCTTCCTTCCTTCCTTCCTTCCTTCCTTCCTTCCTTCCTTCCTTCCTATCTTCCTCACCAGCAAGCACAATATGTGCTTGGTCCCCTGGTTAAAACAGAACTTAATAAACTCAAAGCTTTGCTCATTGTAGGTCATCTTACCATGAGGTCACATCAGCTGTATGGTCTTACTAGAACACTGTCTCTAATATTTCCATTCTGGAGCACACATAATCCATGTTTGAATTTTAAAGCACCTTCCAATCCACAAACAAAAGATACAGTCAATAGTCTCTTCCTAGACCTTCCCGTTTTCCACTTTCCACCTGCATTACTCAGTTATCTAAGGAAAAATAACAACCAGGGTCTTTTTTTTCCTTTCCAGAAATTTAGGCCAATACTGTAGAATGCAAATTTTACCCCAAGCACTAAATCAATAAAGGCTAATATGGTTAACTTCTTCCCTGAACTTTAGCGAAGACTTCACATAATTCTTACTTTACTGGTGAGGTTTCTAGGATTTGGGATGCTTTTAGTTCCTCCTTTTCTATTCAAGAGGAGGAATAGAAATGTCTTTTTCTGCAATTGCTGAGTGTATTACTGTTCTCCATTTGCATACTGTCTGATGATTTGCGTGTGGGGGCAGCCAAAAGGTCTCAGAATCATTTCCCTATAAAACCATTTCCTTGCTGATAAGGCTTCCCATAAGCATGGCTGAGGAAAATGGGTCAGACTGGATTTCTGAAACAGTTTAAGGAAACATCTTCCAGATTGAGCAATATCCTCCAGGCTTTAATAAAGCATCTAAAGAGCTCAAGTTTTCCTCAAGTCATGCACAAGAAAAATTCCAAATGTCTTCCTTTCTCCTACTAGTATCTGAATATGGCCATCATCCTGCATACAATCTGTGATCTTGCACCTAATTATAATTTACTTTCTATAACCATAAAAGTATTATTACATATCATCTCTCTTTTTGTAATTAAAAAATTTTTTTTAAATATTTCTTTCGATGTCATTCTTACTCCAAGTAGAACAACAACAACAAAAAAACCCAGCTTATTAATTTTGGCCAAGACTTCAAAAGGTCTTTTAGATATGGTCTCCAGGTTGTTTCATAATTTCAGATCTTTTACACTTTTTATGATTTCATTCTTACCCCAACTAGAAAGCAAAGCTGACTTAAGTAATTTATCTAGGACCTTTATTTTTGAAAATCCTACAGAGAGTCCTCATGTTCTATTAATATATCACTTTGAAATCTTGTTTCTTGGGAAGATTTCTCCTCACCCTACTCTCTGCCATGCACACTGTCCATGAAACCTGAGCCCCTTATTGGAAAACAGGGTGGATATTAGGATCCCCAATGTGAATCTCATGAGATGGTGTGTGATGTGTTCCTAACAAGGTTGGTTGATTGCAACTTCATTGAAGATCAGTTGGTGCTAACCTATTTGCACCTAGTAAATGTAAATGTACATTTCTTCTCTCCTTCATTAATCCATTCATTAACTTGATATTTATGAAATAAGTCTCCATGTGATAATCCCTTTGTAGGCTCTTAGGGTAGGGGCTGATTAAAATACAGTTACTGACCCCATGGAACACATAGTTTAGATGAAGAAACCACACCTAAATGATTAAATCTGAATTTATGAGAGCAGAGATTTTGTTAGTCTTACACAGCTGCCATGGTGCCTAAAAGTGACTGTTGCATCAAAAGTGCTTGGTGAACATTTGCTGAATAAACCTATGACTAATGGGACATAATAATGGCAGAGGCTTAGTCTGTGTTTTCACCATTCCACCCCCATCACCTAGAACAGAGCTTAGTTCATAAACAGAATTCAATAAATACTTAGCACCAGCAATGCGACTGGTGTATGATGATGATGCCAATAATTATAACAATAATAAAGAAAATATACTGGCACTAGCTATGTGCCAGTACATGTCTGAAAAAAATACTAATCTGCATAGCAGTCCTCTGAGGTAGGAACTGTTACTGTCCCCATTTTCAGATGAGGAAGAGTTAAGTAAAATTCACACAAGGCACACAGCTAGCTATTATTTATAGAGTTGAGATTTGAATGTAACGGTCTGCCTCAAAAACAAACCCTCTTAAATACTTGGCTATCCTGCCCAATGTATGTTTGCTCAATTGACTTGAATTCAACTTTAGCCAGACTCTTGAAAGTTTTGAATAATAGTCTTAGTGGTTTAACTATTATTTTTTCCCCTACTATTATGGATCCTGATGCTCATATTTCTCTTAGCATAGGTCATTTTATAGAATCCTCACTTACTGAATGCTTCTGAGATATATTGTAGAAGGATGATTCCATCTATGATTTGTAAGAGATATCCATCTATGATTTGTAAGGAAAGAACTAAAAGCAAAGAGCAGGTAATAACCTGGAGAAATAGCTTGGTAATAGGGACTTCCCTGAACCGAGTGATAGGAGTGGAAATGTGCTCAATCATTAAGACTGTCTAGCTTTGGATAAGAAAGGAGGGAAAGATCATGCCAATGGTAAGAACTGCTGACTGAGGAACTGGAGGTACTACTGATGAAAATTTAAAAATTGTCTCAGAATATACAGTTTAGGGATGCACAATATAAGTACAGTGTTTGAAATGTTGGCTCAAAAGCAGAAGACAGCAAATTGCAATCCATGGGCTAGATCAGGCCCATCGTTTATTTTGGTAAATAAAGTTTTATTAGAGCACAGCCACATCCATTGGTTTGCATATTGTCCATGGCTATGGCTTCTTTCCAGGTAAAACAGTGGTGTTCAGTAGTTACAACAGAGACCATATGACGCCTTTAGTATTACCCTTATTCAAAAGTAATGATTAAATTCTAACAGACTGTTAGAAATATTGTATGGGATCCCATGTGCATGTCCTTGATCAGATTTTGAAAGTATGAGAGTATGTTTCTAAATGTTCAATTAATCAATCAATATTGCTGAACTCTGACACCAAGATCTGACACACTTTCAAAACTAATCCCCTTGATACAAAAGTTTTATATAAATCAACCTAACCTAGGCAGGGTCCCAAGACACCCACCTATAATTGAATCTCTTTAGTTCATTACAGCTCAAAATCAGTATATAACACTGTTTAGGGTTAAATGGGCAGTGATGAGTGCAGGCGAAAGTGGTAGTTGGAAGAAAAAAATAAAGTCATAACCTCACTGAGATATCACAGTGGCCAGAGCAAGGAATATCATCAGATAAAACCCATTTTCCCTTGCCTGCCATAGTCTGAGGTGTCTTCTACTCTCTTCTCTCTGACCTAGCCCTAAGGCCACCTTTAAGACCCTTTTCCTCTGCTGAGTAAGGCGAGATGGAAAAGCACTTCTGTGGGAGGCCAGAGACTCACACTCCGACCTCTCTTTTATCACATCCTGGGTGGTCATGCTAGTTGAATCATCGTTTCCCTGATTTTAGTTGTTTTTTCTAAGTGGTGGTAATTTCCTGTAGACTAGATTGCTGGAGAATGCCCACATTATCTCCAGAGATCATTTCCAGGTCTAAGACTTCTGTTTTTAAGGCTCCAGCCTTCCTTAGACATGTCACCACACTGACACATTTTGAAATGTCATATGTACATTGACCTTTTATGTAGTGGATTGAGTGTGTCCCCCAAAAGATATGTGGGGGTTGTGATCTTGCTTGGAATAGAGTCTTTGCAGATGTAATTAAACTAAATATCTCAAGAGGAGATCACCCTAGATTAGTGTGGAGTCTAAATTCAACGACAATGTCCAGAAAAGAGGCAGAGAAAACACCAACAGACCCAGGGAAGGAAAGGTCATGTGAAGACAGAAGCAGAAATTGGAATGATGTATCTGGAAGCTAATAAATATTATCCAGAAGCTAGAAGCATGGAACAAGTCTATTTTAAAGCCTCCAAAAGGAATCAGCATGGCCAACCCTTTGACTTTTTACTTCTGGCCTCCAGAACTATGAAAGAATAAAATTCTGTGGTTTTAAGTCATCAAAAGTTTATGGTAATTTGTTACAGCAGCCCTAGGAGATTAATGCACATTCTTTTTTTTTTAACTTTATTTTTTATTTTTAAAAATTTACATCCAAATTAGTATAGAGTGAAGCAATGATTTCGGTAGATTCCTTAATGTGCCTTACCCATTTAGCCCATCCCCCTTCCCACAACCCCTCCTGCAACCCTCAGTTTTTTCCTCATATTTATGAGTCTCTTTTGTTTTGTCCCCCTCCCTGTTTTTATTTTTGTTTCCTTTCCCTTATGTTCACTGTTTTGTCTCTTAAAGTCCTCATGTGAGTGAAGTCATATGATATATGTCTTTTTCTGACTTATTTCGCTTAGCATAATACCCTCCAGTTTCATCCACGTAGTTACAAATGGCAAGATTTCATTCTTTTTGATTTCTGAGTAATACTCCATTGTATATATATGTACCACATCTTCTTTATCCATTCATCCATCGATGGACATTTGGACTCTTTCCATACTTTGGCTATTGTTGATAGTGCTGCTGTAAACATGGGGGTGCATGTGTCCCTTCGAAACAGCACACCTGTATCCCTTTGATAAATGGCTAGTAGTGCAATTGCTGGGTCATGGGGTAGTTCTATTTTTACTTTTTGAGGAACCTCCATACTGTTTTCCAGAGTGGCTGCACCAGCTTGCATTCCCACCAGCAGTGCAAAAGAGATCCTCTTTCTCCACATCCTCGCCAACATCTGTTGTTGCCCGCGTTGTTATGTTAGCCATTCTGACAGGTGTGAGGCGGTATCTCATTGTGGTTTTGATTTGTATTTCACTGATGATGAGTGATGTTGAGCATTTTTTCATGTGTCGGTTGGTCATCTGGATGTCTTCTTTGGAGAAGTGTCTATTCACGTCTTTTGCCCATTTCTTCACTGGATTATTTGTTTTTTGGGTATTGAGTTTGATGAGTTCTTTATAGATTTTGGATACTAACCCTTTATCTCATATGTCATTTGCAAATATCTTCTCCCATTCTGTTGGTTGCCTTTTAGTTTTGCTGATTGTTTCCTTCGCTGTGCAGAAGCTTTTTGTTTTGATGAGGTCCCAATAGTTCATTTTTGCTTTTGTTTCCCTTGCCTCCAGAGACATGTTGAGTAAGAAGTTGCTGCAGCCAAGATCAAAGAGGTTTTTGCCTGCTTTCTCCTTGAGGATTTTGATGGCTTCCTGTCTTATATTGAGGCCTTTCATCCATTTTGAGTTTATTTTTGTGTATGGTGTAAGAAAGTGGCCAGGTTCACTCTTCTGCATGTCGCTGTCCAGTTTTCCCAGCACCACTTGCTGAAGAGACTGTCTTTATTGCATTGGATATTCTTTCCTATTTTGTCAAAGATTAGTTGCCCGTACGTTTGTAGGTCCATTTCTGGGTTCTGTATTCTATTCCATTGATCTGAGTGTCTGTTCTTGTGCCAGTACCATACTGTCTTGATGATGACAGCTTTGCAGTATAGCTTGAAGTCTTTTTCAAGATTGCTTTTCTTTTTCAAGATTGCTTTTTCTTTTCAAGAAAGATTTCTTTTTTTCTTTTCTTTTTCAAGATTGCTTTGGCTATTCGGGGTCTTTTCTGGTTCCATACAAATTTTAGGATTGTCTGTTCTAGCTCTGTGAAGAATGCTGGTGTTACTTTGATAGGGGTTGCTTTGAATATGAGATTGCTTTGGGTAGTATCGACGTTTTAACAATATTTGTTCTTCTTATCCAGGAGCATGGAATCTTTTTCCATTTCTTTGTGTCTTCTTCAATTTCTTTCATCAGCTTTCTATAGTTTTCAGTGTATAGATTTTTCACCTCTTTGGTTAGATTTATTCCTAGGTATTTTATGGGTTTTGGTGCAACTGTAAATGGGATCAATTCCTTGATTTCTCTTTCTGTTGCTTCATTGTTGGTGTATAGGAATGCAACTGATTTCTCTGCATTGACTTTATATCCTGCAACTTTGCTGAATTTATGAATCAGTTCTCGCAGTTTTTTGGTGGAATCTTTTGGGTTTTCCGTATAGAGTATCATGTCATCCGCGAAGAGTGAAAGTTTGACCTCCTCCTGGCTGACTTGGATGCCCTTTATTTCTTTGTGTTGTCTGATTGCAGAGGCTAAGACTTCCAATACTATGTTGAATAACAGTGGCGAGAGTGGACATCCCTGTCTTGTTCCTGACCTTAAGGGGAAAACTCTCAGTTTTTCCCCATTGAGGATGATATTAGCGTTGGGACACTCGTATATAGCTTTGATGATCTCGAGGTATGATCCTTCTATCCCTACTTTTTTGAGGGTTTTTATCAAGAAAGGATGCTGTATTTTGTCAAATGCTTTCCGGCATCTATTGAGAGGATCATATGGTTCTTGTCCTTTCTTTTATTGATGTGATGAATCACGTTAATTGTTTTGCGGATATTGAACCAGTCCTGCCTCCCAGGTATAAACCCCACTTGGTCGTGGTGAATACTTTTTTTAATGTATTGTTGGATCCGGTTGGCTAATATCTTGTTGAGGATTTTTGCATCCATGTTCATCAGGGAAATTGGTCTATAGTTCTCCTTTTTAGTGGGGTCTCTGTCTGGTTTTGGAATCAAGGTAATGCTGGCTTCATAGAAAGAGTTTGGAAGTTTTCCTTCCATTTCTATTTTTTGGAACAGTTTCAAGAGAATAGGTGTTAACTCTTCCTTAAATGTTTGGTAGATTTCCCCTGGAAGGCCATCTGGCCCTGAACTCTTGTTTTTTGGCAGAGTTTTGGTTACTAATTCCATTTCCTTACTTGTTATGGGTCTGTTCAAATTTTCTATTTCTTCCTGTTTCAGTTTTGGTAGTATATATGTTTCTAGGAATTTGTCCATTTCTTCCAGATTGCCCATTTTGTTGGCATATAATTGCTGATAATACTCTCTTATTATTGTTTTTATTTCTGTTGTGATGGTTGTGATTTCTCCTCTTTCATTCTTGATTTTACTTATTTGGATCCTTTCCTTTTTCTTCTTGATCAAACTGGCTAGTGGTTTATCAATTTTGTTAATTCTTTCAAAGAACCAGCTTCTGGTTTCATTGATCTGTTCTACTGTTTTTTTTGGTTTCGATAGCATTAATTTCTGCTCTAATCTTTATTATTTCCTGTCTTCTGTTGGTTTTGGGTTTTATTTGCTGTTCTTTTTCCAGCTCCTTAAGGCATAAGGTTAGGTTGTGTATCTGAGATCTTTCTTCCTTCTTTAGGAAGGCCTGGATTGCTATATACTTTCCTCTTATGACCGCCTTTGCTGTGTCCCAGAGGTTTTGGGTTGTGGTGCTATCATTTTCAATGACTTCCATATACTTTTTAATTTCTTTTTTCACTGCTTGGTTAGCCCATTCATTCTTTAGTAGGATGTTCTTCAGTCTCCAACTATTTGTTACCTTTCCAAATTTTTTCTTGTGGTTGATTTTGAGTTTCATAGCACTGTGGTCTGAAAATATGCACGGTATGATCTCGGTCTTTTTGTACTTACTTAGGGCTGATTTGTGTCCCAGTATATGGTCTATTCTGGAGAATGTTCCATGTGCACTGGAGAAGAATGTATATTCTGCTGCTTTAGGATGATATGTTCTGAATATATCTGTTAAGTCCATCTGGTCCAATCTGTCATTCAAAGCCATTGTTTCCTTGTTGATTTTCTGATTAGATGATCTGTCCATTGCTGTGAGTGGGGTGTTGAAGTCTCCTACTATTATGGTCTTACTATTGATGAGTTTCTTGATGTTTGTGATTAATTGATTTATATATTTGGGTGCTTCCGCATTTGGTGCATAAATATTTACAATTATTAGGTCTTCTTGGTCTATAGACCCCTTGATTATGATATAATGCCCTTCTTCATCTCTTCATCCAGTCTTTATTTTAAAGTCTAGATTGTCTAAGTATGGCTACTCCGGCTTTCTTTTGTTGACCATTAGCATTATAGATGGTTCTCCATCCCCTTATTTTCAATCTGTAGGTGTCTTTAGGTCTAAAGTGGGTCTCTTGTAAACCGCATATAGATGGGTCTTGTTTTCTTATCCATTCTGTTACCCTATGTCTTTTGACTGGAGCATTGAGTCCATTGACATTTAGAGTGAGTACTGAAAGATATGAATTTACTGCCATTATGATGCTTGTAGACTTGGAGTTTCTGGTGGTGTTCTAATCTTTTAGAACACCTTTCTAATCTTTTGTTGGTCCTTTCTAATCTTTTGTTGCTTTTGGTATATATATATATTTTTTTCATCTTTTGTCCCCTCAAAGAGTCCCCCTTAATATTTCTTGCAGGGCTGGTTTAGTGGTCACAAATTCCTTTAATTTTTGTTTGTCTGGGAAACTTTTTATCTCTCCTCCTATTTTGAATAACAGCCTTGCTGGATAAAGAATTCTTGGCTGCATATTTTTCTGATTCAGCACACTGAATATATCCCACCACTCCTTTCTGGCCTGCCAGGTTTCTGTGGATAGGGCTGCTGCAAACCTGATCTGTATTCCCTTGTAGGTTAGGGACTTTTTTTTCCCTTTCTGCTTTCATGATTCTCTCCTTGCCTGAGTATTTTGTGAATTTGACTATGATATGCCTTGTTGATGGTCAGTTTTTGTTGAATCTAATGGGAGTCCTCTGTGCTTCCTGGATTTTGATGTCTGTGTCTTTCCCCAGGTTAGGAAAGTTTTCCGCTATGATTTGCTCACATACCCTTCTACCCCTATTTCTCTCTCTTCCTCCTCTGGGACCCCTATGATTCTGATGTTGTTCCTTTTTAATGAGTCACTGATTTCTCTAATTCTTAAATCGTGCTTTTTTGCCTTAATGTCCCTCTTTTTCTCTGCTTTGTTATTCTCTGTAAGTTTGTCCTCTATATCACTGATTCTCTGTTCTGCCTTGTCCATCCTTGCCCGCTGCTGCATCCATCCATGATTGCAGCCCAGTTATAACATTTTTAATTTCATTCTGGCTATTTTTTACTTCTTTTATCTCTGCAGAAAGGGATTCTAATCTGTTTTCGACTCCAGCTAGTATTTTTATTATCGTGATTCTAAATTCTGGTTCAGACATCTTGCTTGTGCCTGTGTTGTTTAAATCCCTGGCTGTCGTTTCTTTGTGCTCTTTCTTTTGGGGTGAGTTCCTTCGGTTTTTCATTTTGAAGGGAGAAAAGGAATTAATGAGGTAGTAAAATTGAAATTAAAAAATTAAAATTAAAAAATATTAAAATTAAAAATTAAAAATACACCCACGCAAAAATCAAATAGATTATGCTAGATCCTAGGTGTGTTTTGGTCTGGGTGTAGAAAGTGGTTTGACAGATTAGAGAAACAAACAAACAAAAAGGGGTGGGAGAGAAAAAAAATGAAACCATTGGAGAATTTGAAAAAATGAATACACTAAAGTAGACTAAAATACACAAAAGTAGAGAATATAGTAGAAAGAATTACAGAAAAATATTTTTAATAAAAATTAAAAAGAAATATGAATTTTTTCATTTTCTATATTTAAGAAAAAAGATAAGAAACGAAAAAGAGAAAAAAGATAAAGAAAAAAGTAAAAGACAAAAAATAGGAAATCATTTGAGAATTTGAAAAAGTGAATACACTGTAGTAGACTGAAATAAAATGATGGGAGTAAGAGTATTTGAAAAAATTTAAATAAAAACAAAAAATATAGTAATAAAATTGAATAAAAATATTTTTAAAAGAAATTGAAAGTAAAAATGAAATTTTTCTCTTTCTGCATTCAAGAAAAAGAAAAGAAATGTAAAAGAGAAAAAAAGAAAAAAACAAAACGGAAATTGTTCGAAAATTTGAAAAGTTGAGTACACTGAAGTAGACTAAAATAAAATGATGGAAGTAAAGTAGAATTTGAAAAAAATTACACAAAAGTAAAAAATATAGTAATAAAAATTAAAGACATATTTTAAATAAAAATTGAAAGTAAAAATGAGTTTTTCCTCTTTCTGTATTCAAGAAAAAGAAAAGAATTGTAAAAGAGAAAAAGGAGAAAGAGCAAAAAAAATTGAATAGATGAACCTGCTAACAGATTGAAGTAGAACTGAAATTGCTTTGTTTTGCCCTAGAGGTCAGTCCATGTAGCTCTTTATAGTCCATAGATTAAGCCAGCGGTGAGGTTTGTGTTCTCAAAGAGCAAAGTTGGCCCAGTTGGGCAGGGCTCGGTGTAACAGCTCCGCTCTCCCCTAGATGGCGCTGCTAGCCTACTGGGGTGGATTGTTGTGGTGCTCATTGGTGCACATGCGCATGTGTGGGAGCGGTGAAAAATGGCGCCACCCAGCCACCCAGTCTGTTCTCCTGGATCAGCAGTCACGCACCAGTCCTCCGTCTTCTGCTCTCATCCACTCCCCGCTTTTCTACTCTCCGTGACCAGGCCCCAGGCAGTACCTCTCTCCCAAGTTTTGTCTCAGATGTGGCTGTTTTCCCCGGCCCCTTACTTCCGAAGGACTGTGGCTTTGACCTGCTCTGCCCCTCTGTGGGAGGGTCTCACTGAGCGATGGCGAATGAGCAATGGCCAAAGGTCGGCTGCACCCAGGAAGGCCCGCTGGATCCTGCTGTTGCCGGTGCCCCGAGACTGCAGCCAGGTGCCAGCCTGCCCCCCCAAAAAATCGCGAGATGGTATAGCCTCAGCGTTTCAGGGACCATGGAAAATCGCAACACACATCTGACACCAGGCTTCACCCTCAACAACTTTGCCCCAGTACCAGTGAATGTGGCTGCCTTCCGGGGTCTGCTGGGACCAGGTGGCTTCACAGTCTCTACCAAATGTCCTTCCAGCAGTAGAACCGCTTTTCCCGGTGTGGCCCGAGAACCTCCCAGACCCCACTCTGTTCCTGGGGATTCGCCCTTCCCACCAGAGCACCGCCAGGTATCGAGCTGCAGAGTTGCAGCCTTTGCACTCCCCTTGTTTACAGTCTTAATGGAATTTAAACCCTCTCCTTTCTCCTTTCTCCCCTTTTAGTTTAGTCCCTGTGGCTGTTTCCAATTTTCCACTTTCTCTCCAGCTGCTTTTGGGGAGGGGTGCTTTTCCCATATGCTCCCCGCCTCCCCAGTCTGCATCCTCTCTCCGCCTGCAAAAGCAGTTCCCCACCTTTCGGGGCTTCTTGCTCCCCAAGTTCAGCTCTTTGTGTCGAATATCTGCTGAATTCTGTGGTTCAGGTTGTGCAGATTGTTGTGTTAATCTTCCAATCAGTTTTCTAGGTGTGTAGGATGGTTTAGTGTTGGTCTGGCTCTATTTCATGGACGCGAAGACACACAAAAAGCTTCCATGCTGTTCCACCATCTTGGCTCCTCCCAGAGATTAATGCACATTCTTAAATAATTTTGGTTTTCTAATTCTTTATGCTACTAAAAATGGAGCATTTCTATTTGCTTTATTTTTTCTTGGGGTATAGATTGCTATAATATTTTGGTATCATTTGATAAGAAGTCACAGATCTCAAAGAAACACTATTTCCCTCAAGGGTTAAAAAAAAAATGATTTCTAGCATTTGTTAGAAAATTCATTTCCGGGGCGCCTGGGTGGTGCAGTCGGTTAGGCATCCGACTTCAGCCAGGTCACGATCTCGCGGTCCGTGAGTTCGAGCCCCACGTCAGGCTCTGGGCTGATGGCTCAGAGCCTGGAGCCTGTTTCCGATTCTGTGTCTCCCTCTCTCTCTGCCCCTCCCCCGTTCATGCTCTGTCTCTCTCTGTCCCAAAAATAAATAAATGTTGAAAAAAAAAATCATTTCCTTACCTAAAAGTATCTTTTGGGCTGTCTTCATCGTTTGACTATTGTTGATAATGCTGCTATAAACATTGGGGTGCCATGTATCCCCTTTGAATATGCATTTTTATATCCTTTGGGTAAATACCTAATAGTGCAATTGAAAAACATATCCCAAAGCTTCTGTTTTTAGACCTACCTGCCAAAAAGTTAGCTGTGGATGAAGATATAACTGTTTTGCAAAATCCCATTCTAGTGTATTAAACACACACTTACCTTTCAATATAGACAATTCATATTGTCTTTGTTTCTGAACTCTAAAACCAAATGATTCATGTATTTAGACAGTTTTCCTCCTTGGAATTAGGGTTTTAAAATAAGGTTTCTTCCTTTTCAAAAAAAAAAGCCGAGTGACTGGTCTTTATTTTGGAATTTAAAATGTCCAGCATTTATGGATGTTAACTAACATTTATTACCAAGATTTCATCAATTATGTAATAGATTGCTAAATGTCATTCCTGTGCTTCACTCCCAAAGTAACTACATGCTATATGCTTAGGAAAATATCATATAATTATAAAGTAATTCTGTGTTCTAGTAGATTACTTAGTAATTATACTTAATACTGTAGTTCCAATAGTGATTACTATGAAAGCTCATTATAAAAGGCAGAAATAGTCACATATGTGTTCTTAATTATATCTGCCACAATAGAAGTTAATGTTAATTGAAATGATTTATAGTTATTATAGTAACTCAATTAAAAGTATATACTAGTAGTGATAACCAACCTTCACAAGAAAAAGTATCAAATTGTTGTCAGAAAACTTAAGGGAGAGTCACTACCGACCTAATTCTGTTTGGTTTTCTTGGCTCAGGAAATGCTTCCACTATTCTCTTCCTATGAGCTTATTCATCATGATCTCCCCAGTACTAGGAGAATACTTGGAGTCTGGAAGTGCTCCATAAATGTGTACTAAATAAACAAATAAATAACTTTTAATATTTATTTTGATCCATCTAAAATAATTTGTAAGTGGATGGTAAGATTCTAAATCAATGTTCTTAATATTTGAGGGTCACTGGTCCCTTTGAGAATATGATATCAAAGTTCCTGCCCTTCTTCAGTAAATTATAAACATAGGTTTTATAAACATTTCCAGAATGTTCAAGAATCCCCTAGAGCCCATTCATGGAGTTTAAGTTAAGAACAAAGGCTCCTGAGAAGAGCAGCATTTTCAGAACCATATTATCTTATACCACGAGAGGATTGAGGCTAGACACATTCCCAAAGGAACTGATGGTAGTTTGCTTTCCTAGTTTTTCCTTTTTCCACTATTTTAAAAAAATATGTGGAAAATTAAATCATAATTTCATTCATAATTAATTTTGCTTCATATCTACCTTTAAATTGCCCAGGATAAGAAATTATACAAAAGTTCTTCCTTTGATAGGAAAGGACAAACAGCACACATTTCTAAACACAAATACACAGCCCATTAAAAAGACAAGTGTGAGATGTAAAGTTTCTGATTCACAGGAAATATTTGGCTGTGTTACCGCAACCTTGTTCTTCATACATTCCTAAGGGCAGATACCAGTAAGATGTCACTAGTGGTAAACTATAACCCAAGATAGTAGCTTACTTGAGTGCACGTGGTCCACACAGTCCCAGGTCCAAAATTGGATGGACCCTGTAAGTGCCAGACAGAGGCAGTGCCCTTAAAAAGCTTTCTATCTCATTGAAGAAACAACGACAATGCTCAAGAAATACCACATAACAATACCAGAGTGCACAATTATAAATTCTCCTGAATCCAGAGAAAAGGCATGTTGAAGGTAAGAGTAGTTGGTCAAACTTCAGAGTCAAGGCTGCAGAGAAATAGATTCTACTTTATATTGGCCAAAATTGTATCAATGTAGACATGAGTATGATATGGACAGAATGAAATAATTCTGAAGGTCCAACTGAGATCTGAGTTACAAAAGCCTAAGAGAAAAGCCCAGGAGGATATGACAGGATTTCAGGAGGCCTGAAAGTCATATACAGTTTGCAGTGTCTCTGAGGATCCAAATACCTGTGATGTGAAACCATTTCTCATGACCTTTCCCCAACTTTGCCTATGATGGGATGTGACCTGAATGTGAGTTCTGAGAGAGTTAACATAGAACAGAACACAACTGTCATGTTATTCATTATATCAACAGGGGATTTGTTCTCAGTCCCCATTCCTTAATGGTACAGAGCATCTTTCCTAATCTACATAATCACTTGTCAAGATGAGTGATTTCTATCCGCTTGTCAGTGTTACCATTTTTTTAACATTACCTGAGAAATTGGTTTAACATGTATTAATTGATATACTTTTTTATGCAACTAGATATCATGGATAGATATGTTTGATAGTCTTTTCTTCCTCCCCCACCCCCCCAAATGTGTTCAGTACTCATGAAATGAGCTGAATTTCCCTAGAGAAATAAATTCATTACATTCTTGCCTCATAGATATGGGTTATACCCGGATACACAGATATCCCAACTCAAACTCCATCATATCAAGAAATCTATTCTAAGAGGGAAAGAGAAATCTGTTTCCACTGATGAGTGTACTGCTTAAGACATGTCTTCAACCCAAAGTAGAACATTTTATAAAGTCCTTCAGTTACACAACACCAACAAAATCAGAGAAAATTGTTGAAATGAGCCAATTTTCTTAAATACGTTTAAGCCATCTCATGGCTCAGTGGTGAATCATAAAGGCTCTGAGCTTAAAAGTCAGATCCAAAGGCACTTTCTTGGCATTTGACAATGATATTTATGAGTTACAGTCACAGACTCTTATTAGAATTGGAATCGTAGAACACTTCCAAATAGATTTCTTTTCCTTCTACTTTCTATCCTCATGTTGGAAGTTCTAAGAGTTTTGTTTCTGATTTAGTTATAATTCATATTATGATATATTCAGATCAAATTTCCAAGGATGTGAAGAATGCATGCAAAATTATTCAAGTATTGATTATTTTAAAAAAAAAAAAAGGAAAATATCTCCATATAGGGGAGAAAAGCCACTTAGAATCAAGCCTTCTTCACTTGTTCCTCTCCCAAGATACAGTCAACATCTTCCCCCAGTCATAGCCTTTTCCTGCTCCTCATACAAGGCACATTTAAAGGAATCCAGAAAAGAAAAAACAAAACAAAACGTGGCAAATAGTTCTTATTCTGCTGGAAGGAAATCAGATTTAGGGTTTTGGTGGGTTCTGGATAGTCAGACAATATTTTCTAAAGCTGGCCTAGGGAGCTACATTTGACTTCTAGGTGAATAAAAAAGATCCTATGTTTTTAGTTTAAAAACTGTTTCATTTAAAAAAATCTTTCTCATTCTTCCTTGACCCAATATTCACCACTCAACTCATTTACAAAGTGGTAGAATTTTCCTAAATTCAGTCATTCAGTAAACTCTTATTAGCACTTAGTTGGTGTCAGGATGAGTTCTAGGCACTGGAGATGGAGCAGGGAACATAGTAGAGAAGGATGAGTCTGACAAGGGAAAGCCATCCAAACTACGAGACCAGCCAGCAACAATATGAAAAACCCATGGTCTTGGTTTCAAAGGTCAAAGAAGAGACAGCTTCTTGGGGCACGTTTGTCAAACCAGAAGTCTTAGATGAAATGACTTTGTTGTAAGTCTTTCTTTGTCTGAGAAGGTCTACATTAATATACATATCATAAGGCTTTCTTTCTTTTGCTTCATCACTTAAATATTTTTTTAATTTTAATTTTAATTTTATTTTTTTATCCAAATTAATTAGCATATAGTGCAACAATGATTTCAGGAGTAGATTCCTTAGTGGCCCTTACCCGTTTAGCCCATCCCCCCTCCCACAACCCCTCCAGCAACCCTCAGTTTGTTCTCCATATTTATGAGTCTCTTCTGTTTTGTCCCCCTCCCTGTTTTTATATTATTTTTGTTTCCCTTCCCTTATGTTCATCTGTTTTGTCTCTTAAAGCCCTCACATGAGTGAAGTCATATGATATTTGTCTTTCTCTGACTAATTTTGCTTAGCATAATACCCTCCAGTTCCATCTAAATTTAACTTTAAATAGGTAATATTTTTACATGATTCTAAAAGATAGGTAGGTAGATAGATAGGTAGGTAGGTAGAGAGAGAGAGAGAGAGAGAGAGAGAGAGAGAGAGAGAGATTTAACCAAATGCTTCCCTTCCACACTATTCAATGCTTCCCTCTTCAACCAAATTACATTACCCATCTTCCACTGTAAAACCACCATTTATTGTATATCTTTTAGAGTTTCGTGATTCACATACAAATAAATAGTTGTAGTATATAGGTAGTGTTTCTATGTCCCTCTTTTTTTTTTTACAGAAAAAAATTAGCATTCGTATATACTGTTCTGTTTTCATTTAATAATAAATCTTAAAATTTTTTTTATGCTGGTACATAGAGAATCGCTTCATTGTTTCTTAATGCAGCACAGTATGTCACTTGGTTGGCTATACCATAAATAATATTTGTCCAGCCAATATTGACGGAATTTTAGTTTTTTCTAGTCTTTTGCTATTAAAAACACCACTGAAATGAATAAACTTGTGCATATGTCATTCTTACATATGTAGCGATATCTGTAAAGTAGATTACCATAAGTGAAATTTCTGGGTCAGTGGCTATATTCATTAGTAATTTTGTAGATATTGATAAATTATTCTCCATTGAGTTATACCAGTTTACATATATACCATTATGTTTCTACACAGCTTTACTAAAGAGTATGTTGTCAAACATTTTGATTTTTGTCTTCTGGTAGGTAAAAATGTTACAACAGCGTAGTTTTTAATATGTATTTTTCTTTTTATGACAGAAGTTAAATGTCTCTTCAGGTGTTTAAGAGATATTTGTGTTCAACTGTGGAGGAAATTTCTGATTCACTTTTGATCTATTTTCCTTTTGCTATTTTCCTATTGAATGTGTGAACATTCTCTTAATTTTTAGGAACCCTTAAAATTAGGAAAATTAATCCTTTGTTGATCAAATCATTTGCAGATATGTTTTTCTGAGTTTGTCATCTGTCTTTTAATTTAGTTTTCTTTTTTTTTCTTTTTATTAAATTAACTCATTAATTTAGGGGAGCTTGGGTGGCTCAGTCAGTTAAATGTCAGACTCTTGATTTCGGCTCAGGTCATGATCTCACCATTTGTGGGTTTAAGCCCACATCAGTCTCCATGCTGGCAGTGCAGAGACTGCTTGGGATTCTTACTCTCTCTCCCTCTCTCTACCCCTCTCATGCTTTCTCTTTCTCACTTGAAATAAGTAAAATAAACTTTAAAAATAAGTTCTTTAATTTAGATAGTTAATATAGTTCCCATATACCTCACATCCAGTTTCCCTTATTATTTTTTTTTATTTTTTTTATTAAAAAAAAATTTTTTTTTTCAACGTTTATTTATTTTTGGGACAGAGAGAGACAGAGCATGAACGGGGGAGGGGCAGAGAGAGAGGGAGACACAGAATCGGAAACAGGCTCCAGGCTCTGAGCCATCAGCCCAGAGCCTGACGCGAGGCTCAAACTGCCTGACCGGAGATCGTGACCTGGCTGAAGTCGGACGCTTAACCGACTGCACCACCCAGGCGCCCTGCAGTTTCCCTTATTATTAACAGTTTACATTGTTATGGCACTTTTGTCATAATTAATGAACTAATATTAATACATTATTATTAACCCAAGTCCACATTTTATGCTAATTTTCTTTCTCATTGTTGTTGAAGTGAAATTAATGTAATATAACATTAATCATTTTAAAGCATACAACACTATGTTGTGCAACCATTACCTATATTTAGTTCCAAGATTTTTATCAACCCAGAAGAAAACTCCATACTCATTATGCAGTCACTTCCTATTCGCCTGTCTTTCTAGCTCCTGGCAACCATCAATCTGCTTTCTGTCTCTACAGATTTATCTAATCCGGGCATTTCATATAAATGGAATCTTACAAAATATGACTATAGTGTCTGGATTCTTTTAATTAGCAGAATGTTTTTGAGGTTCATCATATTGTACCATGTATTAGTACTTCATTCCTTTTTGTAATGGAATAATATTCTATTGTATGTATATACACAATTTTGTTTCCATTAATTCATTGATGGATATCTGAGATGGATCATATAGTAATTATATGTTTAAGTATTTGAAGAACTGTCAAGCTGTTTTCCACAGTGGCTGTACTATTCCTACCAACAATGTATGACGGTTTCAATTCCTCCAAATCCTTACCAACACTTCTTATTTTCCATTTTCTGTTTGTTTTATGTTTTATAGCCATGCTAGTGGGTGGGGAGTAGTATCTCATTGTGGTTTTGATTTACATTTCCCTAATGACTAATGATGTTGAGCATCTTTTCGCGTGCTTTTTGGTTATTTGTATATCTTTTTTGGAGAAATGCCTATTTAAGTCCCTTCACCATTTTTACTTGGGTTGTCTTTTTGCTGTTGAGTTGTAAGTGTTCTTTATGTGGTACAGATACTAGATCATATATATGTATGATTTGCAAATATTTCCTGCAATTCTGCTGGTAGTTTTTTCACTTTCTCAGTGAAGTCATTTGAAAACCAAAGTATGAAGCACAAACAATTTTTCCCTATGTTTTCTCCTAGTAGTTTTATAGTTTCAGTTCTTATATTTTGATAATTGATTTATTTTTAGTTAAATTTCATACATAATGTGAGGGAGGGGTCTAACTTCAGTTATTCATTTGCATGTAGATGTCCACTAGATCCAACATCATTTGCTGAAAAGACTGTTATTTCCCTGTGTAATGATCTTGGCATTCTTGCAAAAAATCGATTGGCCATAGATGTATGGATTTATTTCCAGGCTCTCAATTCTTTTCCATTGCTCTATATGTCAACCTTATGCCAATACCACACTGTTTTGATTATAGTAGCTTTATAGTAAGTGTTGAAATTGAGAAGTTCTAGTCCTCCAGCTTTGATCTTATTTTTCAAAATTGTTTTGACTACAAGGACCCCTTGTAATTATATATAAATTTGAAGATCACCTTTTCCATTTCTGCAAAAAAAAATCCTTTGGAATTTTAGTAGGGATTCTATTGAATCTGTAGCTAGCTCATTTTAAAGAGCATTGCCACCTTAACAATATTAAGTCTTCCAATCCATAAATACAAAATATCTTCCCATTTATTTAGGTTTTCTTTAATTTATTTTTTAGTACTGTTTTCTGGGTTTTAGTATATAAGTTTTCCACTTCCTTTGGTAAATTTGTTCCTAAATATTCTTAAGTCAATTTCTTTGTATATTACATAACCCAAGCTATAAATATCCTTTATGGTTTTGGATTTTGAGTCATAATTATATATGTCTACTGTATTTTAAGATTATAAAGGAATTTTCCTATATGTCTTTCCAGAACTTCTATGGCTTCATATTATTTATTATTTAAATCTTCAATCCATTTGAATTGACTTTCCAATTGCTCTAACATCATTTACTGTATAGTCCTTTTTTAAAAAAAGTTTTTTTAACATTTATTCATTTTTTTTTGAGAGACAGAGCATGAGTGGGGGAGGGGCAGAGAGAGAAAGAGACATAGAATCTGAAGCAGGCTCCAGGCTCTGAGCTGTCAGCACATCCTAACGTGGGGCTCAAACCCACGAACTGTGAGATCATGACCTGAGCTGAAGTTGGACACTTAACTGACCAAGCCACCCAGGCACCCCTATAGTATAGTCCTTCTTTTCCTCACCAATTTAAGTTGCTACCTTTAATCAGATACTAAATTCTATATATATTTGGACTTTTTACTGGACTTTCTATTTGGCTCATTGGTTTGTCTGTCTAATTTCACTCCATCACACTATGATGATTTTTGTGTCTGTTTAATATGTTTTAACATCTGGTAGAGCTCATGGTTCTTCTTTCTCAGAAGTTTCAGTGTTATTCTTGCTTGTTCTTTTTTCACATGACCTTTAGAGTCACCTTATTAGGCAAAAGAAAACCTTGTTTCATTTAGATTTAGAAATTAACTTAGAGAAAATTTACATGTTTATAATTTTGAGTCTTTCTGTTCAGGAATAAGCTATACCTTTTGTTTGTTCATTCTATTGAGGTTGTCCATAATATTTAAAATGTGTCTTTATATAAGACTGGATCATTTATTGTTATGTTTATTCCTTGGTATTTTATCTTATACATTACTCTTATAAATGGGCATTTTCTTTCATTGTATCTTCTAACAGGTTTTTGTTTGAAATTGGTCTAATTCATGATAGCTGTAAGAAATATTTATTTTCAAGAGATGATTGGTAAATAACTGCTAACTCTCCCGGCTTTACCCACAAAGTCATATCTTAAATTATAGTTTTTTTTTGTTTTGTTTTTTTTTTTAAAGCATTTTTTTTTTAATTTATTTTTTTGGGACAGAGAGAGACAGAGCATGAATGGGGGAGGGGCAGAGAGAGAGGGAGACACAGAATCGGAAACAGGCTCCAGGCTCTGAGCCATCAGCCCAGAGCCCGACGCGGAGCTCGAACTCACGGGCCGCGAGATCGTGACCTGGCTGAAGTCGGACGCTTAACCGACTGCGCCACCCAGGCGCCCCTTAAATTATAGTTTTTTAACACCAATATAAAATTTATTATAATCATAATTTATGCTCTAGATTTGAAATAAGAATGGTTTGAAAATTGAAGCAATAATGTTTTATACTATCTCAATGCTATAATTATTTAACTTTAGCATTAATGTATATGTTAATTTATGTACACATGAATATACATGTGTATACACATACATAGCATTCTATACATAAAAGTCTACATATGTATTTCTAGAGTGAAAATATCATTGACGTTGTCTTAGTTTTTGCTGATAGATATATGTCACTTCCAAATTACATTTGGAGCAAAGACTATTTTGGAAATAACTTTGAATCCCAAAACATGAGGACTTTCCTTACATGTGTATTTCATCACCAATTGTCTTTTATTTCTGCATCAGCTCATGGTATAAACTAGATACTTTCTGACTTTCAAAGAAATGGCTGATTTTTATCGTTCATCCCTGCAGTCTCCATGACAAATTTAGTTTATTCTCTTTCTGATATTGTCAGCATCACTTTTTATTCTTCTTGAAAATAAGACTTTTCTAAACGATGAGGAAATAGGCAAAGTAATGTTAGCACTTATATTTCAGAATAGATTTGCTTGTCATTTTTGGCCTTATATCACACACAAAATTTGGAACTTAGAAACTCAGTATGGCTGTCTAACAAAGAAAGTTTTTAATTAATTAATAAACTTACTTGATTTATTTGTACTCATCAAACCAGTTCATAGGCTGTAAAATAGAAGTATATGAATATACATATATATGCATATTCCTGAAAGATATAAGCAGTTTAAAAAATTAAGTGGAATCATGTGTCACACAAATAGGCATGCAATAAATAAATGTTGGTAGAAAAGTAATAAATGAATTAATGATTCAATAAAAAGATGGACTTTCACAATTAATTTTTAATATTTTAACTTGAGCTTTATCACCAAAAGGAAGAACTTTTCTCTGCTTTTGTTAATAAGATCTAGGAGGACAGGAGCTTTGCCATCAACCAGCATTAGCCTTTTAGGGTTTCTGCATATCACCTTCTCCCCACTTCTGTTTGTCAGCTATGATGAATGATACTCCCATTTGGTCATGCTCTCTTTGATGTGCTGTATCCTGCAATATTTAAAGAGAAGTTCTCAAATTCAAGAGGAGGTAGAAGCAACAACTCAGTGGAGGAGCATTGGGAATGGTGGGTTAGATCAGGAAAGTGGTGGCCAAATAGTTACCAAACTCTCACTAACTGTGGGAAGGAATATGGTATGGCGTTGGATTGCCAAGCACACAGTAATGTTCAAGTCCACCACCCATGAAGTCATACTGGGGGAATACAAGCCAGACCTTTTAGTCAAGAGAAATATCAGAAATGCTTGCTTCACTTTTTGTCCATGAGAAGGAGTCAAGGAATCAGGGCATTCATGACATTTGATCCAAAAGTTTGGATCTAATTATGAAAACTATGACTAATAGATACAGAGCAACACAAGAGCTATAGAAAAAAATACATAATTTTTAAAAGGTGGTATTCTACCAACCCACAGTTATTCAGAGATGGAAAGAATATTACTAAGACACTGAAAAGTAGGCACACACCAGGAGCTCATTTTCATGGCGTGGTTATAACTGAATGCCTGAGAGCCTTGAGATTCATGGTTTCTGATTGTCCTCAAAGAACAGCTAGGATCTCTTCAAAGTCTTGAGGTCAGAATATTGTCCAAATCTGTGGAGCACTTACTGTCCACAAGGCATTGTACCAAACATGTAATATACATCCTCTCATTTAACCTGAAAAAAACTAGATGAAATACTTCCTCTATTTGTCCCTATTTTATAAATGAAAAAACAGAAGCAAAGAAAGACTCAGAATCTTGGACACCGGTAAGTAAATAGTTGATATGGGATTTGAATCACAGCCCTCTGCTTCAGGGTCCAGACTCTCATTACTATGCCTTTTTTTTTCTGGAATAAAGTTGAGAACTTCTAAACAAGATGAAAAAGGAGGCAGATAAAGGAACTTTCATTTGGGTACAGTTTTTTTCTTTTTTCTTACACTCTACTGAAACTCTTAACATCTTCCCCACCTCCTCTCCCATTCAAAAAGTCCTAACACAAAATTAAAGAAAACTGTATTATTACCACAACCTGTAGACCTATAGGTTAATTTTTCTGCAGGTTTGTTCTAAGCATGTGCACAATTGTGGTCTATGAAAGAGGGGATCAGCTTCCCTGGGGTAGCTCTAAGGGCACTGCATGCCAGGGCCTGGAGGTCAACAGAAAGGCTATCCCTGAAAAGCAGAGATGACGGATGGCCTGAATGCACAAGGGGTTCTGGAATGCTTTTTTATCTTAAGTCACAGTGCTCCCCCAGCCCCCAGCCCTCCATTCCTCCCATACCTTGTTTCCCATCCCTCATGCCTATGGATTTACTCTTCTTCCTGGCTTTGATTAGCCTGCCCCACAACCAACCTCCACCCTGCTTTCCTGTCCTCCCTAAGAGCCAAGAGCCCTCCAACATGAGGGAAACACTCCATCATCATGATGGGAAGTGTCAGGTGCACAAGATAAATGCAAATTTCATGGCACCACTGCCTCATTCAGCCAAGTTTTATGAGACTGAGAAAACTTGGAACCTTATGCTGTGGGGCCATTTGGTTGGCAGGGAGCAAAACAGACTTTATCCAACACCGTCTGTTGGCAGCTCCGGTGCTAGATTTATAGAGAGAGGTGGAGATGGCTCTGGCTATCGAGCCTGCTGCTCAGCCAGCTGGGGGCCTCTCAAGTGATGGAAGAGTAATGGCGTGAATCCTGGGAGAGAGCATTCTACCTAAGCTCTCCCAATGGTGTCTTCGGGATCCTACCTCAGGCTGGAGAGGCAGACCCCAGTGAGACCAGCCTCCTGCACAGAGGTAGAGCATCCCTGACATTTCTAGCTACTCTCCTTCTGTGCCCACAAGACTCGTAAAACCTGGCATCCACGGCAGGGCTGGAGCTGGAAAAAAGATTTCTCTGATGAGCAACTAAGTCTGTTTTGTTACTTGTTCTCCTTTGAGTTTGTTGTTTTCTATTATAGAGGACGTTGCTCCATCTGCCTCCAAATCTATTATCCTGAGGGGGTGTCCGCCTGTGAAGAAACATTTGACACAGGCTGCGATAGAATGGCAAAAGCCCAAGCTTTGGAGCCAGACTGCCTGAGTCTGAATCCAGCATCCCTCCCTTACCAGCTCTGTATGACCTTGGGCAACTTTTTAATTCTCTTTCCATCTAAGTTCTCTCTGTGTAAAGAAAGGCATAATCATGACAACACTTACCTCATAATGTAGTTGGTCAGACTGAGTTAGTAAAATACAGCCCCCAAAATTGGGCCTGACCAATCAATGGTAACTTCTCCATGACATTTGACTACTGATACTTTGGCAAATGTACTTTCTGACTTCTTGCACAGTTTGGTTTTCCAGACGATGGGAGTCAGTCTGAAGACGTGTGATCACAATGAGAAGTTTCAAAAGCTTTCCTCAGCACTACCTGGAGATTTGACTTGATTATCAAAGGGCACACTGAGGAGGTTGGCTCCAGATTCTAAACTCTTTGATGCGTGGGCTGAAGAGGGGAAAGAAATGTGAAAGAAAGAAAGAAACAGTAGCTGAGACCCAGACCAATTCTTTGTAAGTGGAGTGAAATTCTACATGGAAAAGATTCTGGATCTTGAGGACTTTGGCAATTACTTGCAAATGGGAAAATTGAGCATGAACATGTTCTCTGGTCCCCCAGCCAGACGAAAGAAAAGCTAAGAATAGAACCCAAACTCTAGACTCCCGAGTCAGTGTTCCTGTATTGTAGTGGTTCTCTGCAGGACCTTCTGCCACCTTCCAGTGGGCTGGCTTCCCCGTGAACTGATAGTTTTTTCCCTCATTCAGATCCCCCGCCCATCTCTTCAGGTCAGTCTTCTCTAGGTATTATATTTGCAAAGTACTGCATCAGTAATTAGGAGAGAAATTTGGGGAGCCTATTAAAATCTGTGTGTCGGACACTGAGCTAGACATTTTGAGATGCTACAGAAGAGTACTGACCACCATCCCTGCTCTCAAACACTTTGCAACGTAGTTGACCAGACGCCGTGAAAGGGCCAGTGGAGCAAGGCGGGGTGGGAAAGGGCAATGGCAGATGCCTTGCCAGAAGTGGGAGCAGGGAGACTGCATGAGCAAATTGGCCCTGTGTTTAGACTCCCAGGCATTTTAACATAACCTATGGAGTTACTACTTTAATCTCTTAACTGCACTTATTTCAGATGAACTCTATTATGATTTTTCACCCTGTGTATTTTGAAAAGAATCCTCAGAAAGGCTCTTATCTTCCCCCGTACAAAGACCATTTTAGCTCTGTGACTTAGGTAATAATAGTAAAAATAATAGTGATCCGGGTAGTTATCATTGTTTGCACACTGACTATGAGACAGACCCGTGGGTAAGAACTGTGAGTTAACAGATGATCCATTATGTTGCAAAAGTTCAGAGACAGCCCTGCCTTTCATGAGTTTTAGAGTTGCATGCAGGGAGGTCTCTTGTTTAGCCTTTTCTGAACTTCCAACTGAGGAGGGGGCTTGCCTCGGGAGTCCCAAATGAGTGATACAAAGCACAATTCATAAGCTTGTCCTACAACTTCCTGAGGAAAGAGCCTTCCAGAACTTACACACCAAATAAAATAGTTAAGGGAAAAATGAGAAAAAGGTTTTTTTTTTTAAATCAATTATACTTTTAAATTATTTTCTTCACAGGATTTATTAGAACAAGAAGAAAACCCCCTAAAGTTCTGAAGAAATATTAACATAACATGCCTGTAACTCATGCTGTGTTTAATGAGAGGTGCTGTTTTTCCTGCCATGGGGGCCATAGCCCAATGAGTGATGGCTCTGAAAAGGGTCACATACATATTCATCAAATTCGACATGCACATGTAAACTGGTTTTAATAGGCCATGACAGCAGAAGTTGTGTCGGGCAAATAGCTGCACATGTGCTCCTTCCCTCAACTGGCATATTTAGCCATTAACGCTCTGGTATCCATGGATGAAATATTAGCTTGTTAACTTATGACCATCAGTTGTTGTTGGTGCTCAGTGGCAACCGAGGGAAGAGATCCTCTCAGCTACTTTATTAGGGGTAAGGCTTGAACTTCAAGGTGCTCATTTAACTTTACTGGTGCCAGGAACCTGGAGTCCAGAAGATGCATGCAAAATGTTCTAACCAAAATTGATATTACACCCAGTCCAAAATGAAGATGGATCCTACTCTGTCAGGAGCACAGATGGCATAAGGTCTAAAAATTTTTCATAATATATTTCAGTGTAAGTTTCATTTTATCTAAGTGTCAACAAGTTTGAAGGTTGTCAAGGTATACATGTTTGGTTAAACAGACGTGAGTTGCAAATATGAACTCTTCTAATACTCTCCCCTTGGTTATCTGATGAATACATTGTCAAGCTCACAAGTAAATTAAATTATCATGAATCAACTGAAATCACAGTTGATCCTCGAAAAACGTACCATCAAGTAATAAAGTGAGATGTTTATGTTTTGTAGAGGCTACCATACAAGAACAGGACCCCAAAGCCCGTTATATGAAGATGCTCAGGCCCTAAATTGGGGTTGGTAGATTGTTTTACTGTAACCATCTGGAGACCTCTAGCTACCTCAGATATCAACCTCTGGATACCTATATTTGGTTAAACACGAGTATCTTTAATGAGCCACGGACATTTGTCCGCATCCATCAGTCACGTTTCTCCTTGGATTGAATTGGTGTTCTACTTTTCTGTAAAACAAACAACTATGTGTCTGCATTGCCTAAAGATTTGGTGTAACCTAAGTGATTTGGGACATGGTCGTCTTTGAGCAACATGTTGAGGAACAGTTTCATAGCCTGAAAACTAATCTATCCTTCATAATCAATCACATTTTGTTATTGCCCTTGTTCCCCTTACTCCCATCCTTTCCCGTTTCTTCTCCAAAGCAATGATTGATCTTTGGAAAACAATTTTCTGTTCTTTATTACCAAAAAAAGTCCTAGATCTTCACCAGCTTAAAATAGGTCCCACTGTAGCTGCCAAGAGAGTAACCAACACAGTAAAATACTTTAGTCATTAATAAAATTACACTACATGGTGAGCAAATATGTTCAAAGAGCAGTTAGTTGAATAAATTCACTGGCTATTTAGCTCTTCCTCATGAATATAGTCTTCTGAGCACAAGGAAGCATATGCATGATATCCTTCTCTTGACTTTCCCATAATCAGTTGTGAATTTTCTCAACAACAACAAAAAAAGTATCAGGTATTGTACTTTCCAAGACAGACATGTTAAATATGTTCTTGGCTTTTCAAAAGGAATGTATTTGTCTTCATTCTCAGACCTGGTGTCTTGGGATAAGGTAATTTAGGGGAGAATATGATTAACATGGGCCAGCTCTTCATTGTAATATATTAGAGGGCTCAAATTTATTTGCCTGCTGTGTCACAATACAATGATTTTTTTGTGCCCCCCACTCCATACATCTAGGAGTTGTTACTGATTTTGCGTGTTTTTGTGGTAGTCTCGATTGAAAAGATTATCTCCATGTGTAGAGGTGATGTGATGTGTGTTCATTATGTTTTCCAGTTCTGGCTTAGGCTAATCAGTCCACTGTTGCCAAAGAACACAGGACGATTTGCTTGGTTTCTGCTTTTTTAGGAGAAAAAAAACACTAAAAAACAAAAAACAAACGTCCGTTTCTAACTGTTCTAATTACATTTCACTGCAATTAAGAAACTCCTCTCTAGAAAGCAATGTTGCTTTCCATGACCAGTGAGCTGAGGGAGGAAGTGAAGGGCCAGCTCTTCTTTGGCACTGCTGCCCATCACTAAGAGTCAGGAATGACTGGTTGCACTTGGCTGATTCAGAAAAATGCCATCTGGTATAGATTTCCTTTCAACTCATTGGGAGGAATTCAGGATCATGGGCAATAATTGAAAGCTGTTGTCTTTCGGGTGGTATTTTATTTAGCTCTTTTTTTCTGGTTAGCTTCTGGAAACCAGGCTGTCTGAGCTAACGCACATCTACTTATTCTACCTGTATTTGCACTCCTGACAAATGCCCCGTAAGCTAAGAGTGCACACCCATAAATAATGTGTGGTTTGCATTTATTCTACTCCAAAGTGCTGTAAACATCAAGGCCTACTTATCAGAGGTGTATGCCTGGTAACAGAGGGTCATTGAGAACTAGAACCAAATGAATTGGAGTAAAGCAGAATGAATGGCGAGGCTGGGCATAACTGAATGCTGGGTCTGAATTGAGGCCACTCAAAGTAGATCACATATGACTTTAATCCACCGCTCTGCCCAGCTTTCTTGGGGGATAAATCTGTCTCCAGTTTTTATTTACATATTATCATTTTACCGTATGTCACTGTCATAGTTTCAGACTTGAGTAAATCCACATTTAAATAGTGATTTGTCTCCTTTTGATAGTAAATATTCTCCTAAGTGGTGGTTAGGATTAAAGGGAATTTGTCGACAATAGGTAAAGGGGGCTATTTAGGATTAAATGAAATTATACACTCAGCCAAGAGAGCCTTCACTGGGAAGCTCAGTCCAGCAGGTGCCGGTTGTCCCACAAATTCCCCCTTTGAAAGTACAGTGATAATTCCCTGAAAGGAGCGAAAGAAAGGAAGGGCGTGGAGAAACAACACATACAAATGTTCTCAGCTCTCCAGACGCCCCAGGAGGGGGCAAATCCTGCCTGAAACAGCCCTCAAGACGCCACCACTTAAAGGTTAGCAAAGAGTTCTTTTGAGGTGACATTTAAACCTTTAATAGCTCCCAGCCAGTTTAGGCAGGAATAATTTCCCCTCACTGGAGGCCCGGAGCCGAGCACTGCTCAGTTACCTGTCTACAGAGGATGTGAGGGTGTGGATGAAACCCTAGCAGGGTGATTTGCAAACAGGGGGGTGGAGCCCGCCAGTGTCTGCCGGCCCTGCCCTCCCGCCCTAATTGCACCAAAGGCCGAAAAGGCTTCAGGTTGCACATTAGGCCCTTGCTGAGATTAGTAATTATAATATCAGTTTCCCCCAAACAGGACTGATAGAATGGCTGGGGGAGCAGAGGTGACTCAAAGTTTAGTAAGTCTTGGGGAAAGTTTACTGGCTCCTGCTGTTTTCTGGCTCACAAATTTGGCCTTTCTACTACCCAGCACTGGCCACAAACAGTAGGAATCCTTTTCAATCACTATTAGCAACACTTCATTTCTGTCATATTTGACCCCTGGCAAACTGCAACTCAGCGAAGAACATTGTTTCCAGAAAGGAACCAGACATCATTCAGCTAGAGACGATTTACTGTGGGACATGGGGCTGATTTGCTTTTGCTGTCCCCCTGGAGTGACTGGGCCCGTTAAAATGAATGGTCGCTTTGGACAGCAGTGCTTGGGTGGGGGGGGGGGTGGTCTTTCCTGAGAGACAGAGAAGGGGTACAGGCCAGCTCTGGACCTTCCTGACTTGTCATCCTGCCTCCTTGCTCAGAGCCAGGGTCTTGGGAGAAACATGTCAGTTCCAGTGTAATATTCTGTAGCTTTTCTTGAAAGCAAGGCACATGTTACATAGTTGAGAACAGCTACTTTCTTCCCCGTATCAGGGCCACAGTGCTGGCTCCCTCTGGTCTTTGCTCACACTTAATTTGCCTAAACATGAAGAAAAAAAAGTTAAATACTAACCCAAACACTTGGAAGATTGAGGCTGCTTACTTGGGCAGAAGGTGCATGTCCCCCACCTCTTCCTTTACACACTGCAGGAGAAAGCACTTGGGACTTTTGGACTATTGTTTCCTTCCCATCCACTTGCCTATCTTGGGAATTCCTAAGCAGTGCTAAGAAGACTGTGACTCAGTCATCCCATATACCCCTTGGGTATCTTTCATTGTTAATAATATTAATCTTATTTGGGGGAGGGGGGTTATTGTTTAATGGTAAGAGTTTTTTTGGGAGATGATGAAAAAGTTTTGGGTGGTGATGGTTCTGCAACATTATAAATGTATTTAATGCCACTGTATTGGACACTTAAAGATAGCTATAATGATAAATAGTATGTTTTGTATATTTACCACAATAAAATAGTCTAATTTTTAAATAATATCAGTTCAGAGTACACACAGCTGAGATGTCTGATCTGCACGCTCTCTCTTAGTATCTTCTCCTAAGATGCAGTGTATCCACGTGGACCAACCATGGTGAGGAATGTTAAGCCCAGCACCAAGGCACCAATCCTGCCCCACTTCAGATAAAACTGGAAGCAGAGATGGGTTAGCAAGAGTTAGAGCACACGTGACTGGGCAGAAACTTGGATGACCCACTAAACACATCAATTCGTGGGTGTGGATTACTCAGATGGTTTGTTGGGCTGCAAATTAGGAACAAGATGGGCCCAGGTAAAAATGATGAGAACTGTCTTCTCACGATTACCCACAGACATTTAAAGAGGCAGGAGATATGGATTTCCAGAAAACCACACATATTTGGGGGAAAATAGGGGTCATTCTCCAGAGGCTTTGATCCGTTAGCTGGCATTTCACAGAAGGCGGCCAGACTGTGTTGATTCGACAACAGCAGTGCAAGCTGGGACCAATTAATTTACACTGCTTCTTGTGGGAAAGACAGCAAGGCCTGATATGTCCATTGCTAGCCTTCACAAAAGTTACTGCGGAGTGTTAAAATAGTTTATAAATTTATAAAATCAACCAGTGATTGGTCTTTTGTAACCATCAAAACCCATTGACTAAGTATTTGTGAATTATACTGGTTAGTCTTTGTGACCCTGCATTGTAGGCACCAGAGAGAGTGTAAAATTGAAATCCAAGCCATAATATTTTCCCACAGAAGAATCTAAGCATTGGGCTTAGATGTTCATTGATTCTAGAGTCAATCATTAATGTCTTCATTTCATGGGCATGCTTGAGCACTAGCTTAGACCTTCTAAGAGAGTCGTTAGTTGTTTGAAACTCATCACCTGGAGCTATAAACATGATTTAAAAAGGTTACCCCATCTGAGCAATGCCTTCCATCACCACTTCGGCCCAGACTGTATTCTTTTTCTCTCTCCCAACATTTGTTGGGTTTTGGCCATTCATTGGCAATTAATCTGCTGAATCCAGGGGAAATTCTGAGGTAACCACAGAACGTATTGGAAAGAGACAATTCTAGGTTTCCTAAGGCATCAGTGAGCTTAAAGACCATGCCTAGAAGTCATATCCCCTCAAGCTCCATTGTTCTAAGAATTCAATAAACTACCTCTTCCTACTCAAGATAGAGGAATGAACTAAAAATGAACTAAATGGTGGAATATGACTTTCAAGGGGTGCTATGTAAAAAGACAGGACTACATTAATAGCAGATATACTTTATTCAAGAAGAAGAACAATCTCCCTTTTGTATCAAAATTTTAATCACTCATTTCCCATAACCCAAAGGAGACTGAAAAGGAGACTAGACTGGACTCTGTGTCTTGATCTTCACTGAGATACATTTTAGATATGATATAAAAGGTTAGGTAGAAAATTATGAGGTAGATCCCAACTCATGTGCAGACTTATAAAGAGAATGACACCAGAAACTGTTCCAGTACTCTGACCCTTTGAAGAGAAAAGGGAATACAGGCGAAAGAGAATTTTTGTGAAGAAAGGGGTGGGAGAATTTTTTAAAAGGAGTTTCCTATGTTGTCCTTTCTTCTTCTCTTTCTATGGATGAGGGGATTGGGGTGTTCCTCCTAATGCAAACCAAATGGTGGTTGGGGGTGGGGGGGGAGGTGTGTAAGAAACTACTTACAGCTTGGCCCATGTCCCTTGACTAATGCCTAATTCTTGGGACAGTTAACTGGGGGTCTGACTCCAGCCTCAGGAACTTAGAAGGCTGAGTAAGCCTGGCTTCCTGTTTTGATGGTGAAAGAGGAGAGAGTAGCCCATACACCCTGAGTTGGCAGGACACGATGTGAGGGTATTTCCCATAGACCATATAAGGGACGCATGGGAGGCAGTGGGGGCGTTATGACAAGAAAGTGTCCACAAGCAAATGAATCAGTTTAACCATTTTCCAGGTCTGGGGGGCATGATACTTCTCAGATGAGAGACATCTGTCCTATACCCTTACCTCTCCTCATTTTCTGTCAGCTCCACCTTCAACCCTTGGATGGCGAGAAAAACTGCAGTTGAAGGGTGGGGGAAGGAGGTGAGCTGTGGCAGAACAGACAGCAGAGAGACGGACTGCCCCTATGTCACCTTTCCACTGCAGGCTTTCAGCCTTAGGCAGGTACGAGTCAGAGTTGAGAAGCAGCTTAAAGCTAAATCAAGTTTTAGAGTTCGGATGAAATTCTGTCTTTTAGTTACTTTGTGGCTTGACTCTGTTGACTTAATGACTTGAAATGACCCAAGGAGTCTTGATTATGAGAGAGTGGTCAGAATCGTTGCAGGTGTTCCAAATGTTTATCCAGGGTAGAGAAAGTGAAATAAAATTTGCAATAAACTGCCATTTTATTTCAGCATGACAATTACTCTACCAATGGCCAGGCCATTAACAAATATATCCTTTCTAATGAGAATGGTAAGGTCTAAGAAGCTAAGTCAGGGATGATAGAAGAAGGGAAAGAATACATAAGAATAAGAACCAAAGCACTGACCAAGCCACAAATGGCTCCTGAGAAAATGTACAAGTCCTTCAGGAAGTAGGCTTAATGTCCAGATGAGGAGTCCTGTACTAAGGAACATACGAGGTGTTATAAATGTCTAGTTATTAGTAAGTCTGTAAGTCTACCTAAATATGTTCGAGTCATTTTCAAATAATTTCTGCTTTTCTGAAGTAGCAATTATGTAATTCCATTCAAGTATTGCCAAAATACAAATAACCTAAATGACAGCGGTTTAGCAATTCTACCAGGGCCAGTTAGGCATGACCCAATAGTCAACCTACCTGATCCAGGTAACAATGAGCACTTAGAGGTGATGATGTCTTGTGCATGTATCTAGTTACGCTAAATCTATTAGATGCTCTGTAAGACAATAGATGATACTTTATCCTTTGACAGTTAATAAATATTTGTTAAATAAATGAATGAGTAAAATAGGTAACCAATTATGCTTATCATTTTGATTCCCATCTTCCAACAAATAGAATCTTACTTTTACCCAAATTGCCCAAATAATTGCCCCATTTTATGACTTGTCTAGTAAAACACTGGCTATAGAAGTGCTGTTATTTGAAATTGATTTATTTGCCAGTTGTCAATTTTGGTATATTACTCCTTGTCTTTATTAGTAAATCCTATTGAAATAAACCTAAGCCACATAGCCATATGAAATGAAATATGAGCAAATCTGATAGAAATATCTTAGCTAATTATTACGTATAAAGGAAGAATGTTACTTGGCTATAAAAACTATAAGCACTTTTCATTTATTTTTTTTATTTAAAAAATTTTTTTAATGTTTATTTATTTTTGAGAGAGACAGAGACAGAATGCGAGTGGGTTGGGGCAGAGAGAGAGGGAGACACAGAATCTGAAACAGGCTCCAGGCTCTGAGCTGTCAGCACAGAGCCCGACGCAGGGCTCAAACTCACGAGCTGTGAGATCATGACCTGAGCCGAAGTCAGACGCTCAACCGACTGAGCCACCCAGGCGCCCCATGAGCATTTTTTATTTTGGAATTTCTGTTCATCATCTAGAACTGGAGTGATAGGAAATGTAGGGAAATCATTCACATACACAAATGACAAAGTCACCCTCCTAGCCCTAGGAAACAAATAGGAGATCATTTTTTTTTCTACTCTTTGGACTAACTAGCCTCCCAGTGGGCAGGAGAACCAGAGAACCAGTTGCACCCCATCCAAGAGAACTGTTATCAGAAGATCTAGTGACTAATATTGTATTCTCAAAGGAGGAGTAATGTTTATACTCTATTTTGCTTTTCCTGGTGGGATCTTCCTTATATAGATAACCCAGCATCTATCTTTTTCCAGAATGGGCCTTTCCAGAAACAAAATATTAAAGTGAAGAATGAAAACCTGCCAAGTGTAATTCTGGAAAATCCTTTTAATGTCAGAGAATTGTTTTTCTCTCTTGATCTTTCTCGGTTGTACCATTATGGTTTTGTCAAAAGCAACACTGGCTAGAAACTAACTGTAAGAATCCTTTGGGTCTCCATTAGCAACACTTTCTTCCCACCACGCTTGACCACAGCAGGCTGCAGCCCCATGCTCAACATTCCTTTGAGAAAGCAACCCAACATTCAACTACTACAGATTTATGGTGTGAAAAATGCCATTTTTAAGGACCTTGAAAATATTAAAAATGAACATGGCTTTGCTATTATTTTCCACACAGCAGGAATTTAAATTTGTAAATACTATTTCTAATCAATTTGGGAACTGCCCACAAAGCTAGAGGGAAAAAAAAAAGACTCACATGAACATTCTTCAGTTATCATTATATACTACAACTGACTTTCTACATTTAATCCTTACTGCTATAAATGTGTATCTTTCCACACATTTTTGTTTTAAATTTCCAAAAGATTCTGTTGCCATCCTATGGCTAAGAGCTAGCATTTGTGGCCAGGATAGAAGGCTGTTTATCTTCCTCAAAGCAATTTTTGTTGCTATGTTGTTTAAGTGTAGATGGCTTTTTGATTGGTTATTGAAAGCCAAGAAATATGTTTTAAAGCAATTTGTTTCTTAGAACATTTTGTCCATCTCATTACAGTGATGTCTATTAATGCTCTATTTACAATACTTAGAAAGATAATTTATATTCTATTAGTACCTTTATCCGTTTCGACCCTCTATTACCAATGTAGGTCAAACATTTGGCACTTAAAATGCTTAGCACTTAAAATTCCAGATAGAATAATGATAACGTGACTTAAACACAGACATTTTTTTTAAAAGAACTAAAAGGAAAAGGGAAAACTTTAAAGTTTCAGCAGCACTTCATAGACATGAAATTGATCCCCAACCCAAACAACTCTATGCTCCATTATCATAGAGTAAATTTCAGAGCTATTTAGGTAGAGCATAAAGTTCAGGGAGTCATGTGACCAAAACCTCCAAGAGCAAGTAAATGCATCGGGTCAAAGGGCACAGAGCTGAGAGAAACATCTGGATTCCATCTTTTGAACTTTTAATGGAAACACTGATCGCTTGGTGCACATCTGGGGGTTTTGTTAAGAAGGAAAGATTTTTTTTTAAATGGGAGGTTTGCTCTAGTTTACTATCCTTCACTTGTGTTGGCTATGAATCCCTTCACATAATTTAATATTTGAGCTATCTTAGAATATTACTAAAATTATATTGCTTGATTATTGCTTTAAGGAAGTAGACTTTTGCTTTTTTAGTTTCTTTTCTTTCAAGTTTTGCTTTAAAAGGAGTAACCCCAGGAAAAAGTTAGGGGACCTGCTTAGCTATGCAGACTACACTTTCCCTGGGGAAGCTGTTCTTAACACAGCAGGGAGATCCATTTTTAAAATCACCAAACAGTAACCAAGGAAAAGGCCTGTAGCATTTGACCAAGCTGGCTCACTGCCTACACCCCAAATTAACTCCCTGAGACATCTGCATATGAAAAATGTCGAAGCAAAGCCTTGAAGGGCTTTATAGCAAATGACCTAGCTTTTACCACATTGTTCCTGGTTGAAAAATGTGTCTCAAGCACAAATAAAAATAATGCAAATCTCTTTGCTGGAGACTTGCCACAGAATAGCTTCAGATCTGCTACTAATTGGGACACCATGCGTAAGTCACTTAAATTCTCGGACCCATGTTTCTCATTTGTAAAATGACAGTCCTAGACTATTTTTTTAGACTAGTTTGTTTTAAGCAGTGATATTTTTATGTGTTGATCATTGCTTAGGATACAGCACTAAAAACAATTGTTAAAATCTTGATTGTTTACAATGTGCTTTTCAATTTCTGCAGCACACTCATGTCTTATTTCTCTTGATCTTGTGAGGTAGGTACGGCAAATATTCTCCCCATTTTGGAATGAGGTTACCGAGGCTCAGAGAGGTCAAGGACATCCTTACTGACCATAGAAAGTCTGTACGTTTCCTTCCATTGAAGCAGTCTCTCCTGGACATCAGGAGACTCATTCCCTGTGATTAATCTGTGAAAATGAAGTTCCTCAACCAGCAAGGCCTGTGCCACAAGGACCTTGATCAGTGGCATGTATGTATGGTAGGACAGGGATATGCTCCCAAGATTCAGAGCAAAGGGGGCAATTGCTACTCCTGAAGAAGGAACTAGACACATGATCAAGAGTAATAAGCTGTTCTTAGAAAAGGACACTTTTCTAACCTGGAAAAAGGCCAAGTTTTCAGATAAAAATAGGTGTACCAAGTAACAGTTAAAAATCATGAACAAATAAACATCTAAGCATGATGTGGATTTTTTTTCTCTCATTTAAAAAGTAAAGAAAAAAAATCCTGTACATTTACAGGTATCAAAATAAAGTAATATAAACCTAGGGGTTAAGAACTGAGTCTGGTATCAGAAACGTAGCTCTGCCTCATTCTCACGAGTTCAACCTCGCTCAGTCTCATTTCCCCATTGATAAAATGAGAATAATTACTAACGTATAGATTTGTTGGCAGGATTAAATGATAGTATCTCTATATAGAAATATGTGTATATGAAGTTCTTAGTACATAGTAAAAAATACTGTTGTTACTACTATCATAAAGAAACAAAAATCATGTTGAGCTCTGACCTCATAAGAACACTGAACTCTAGAAGATAAAAGTCTAGGTGATTCAATACACCTGTCATAGCCATGCTACTTTTCAGATACACAAGTGTCCGAAGAGTATAACATTAACATACCTTTCCTCAAAATAAAAAGAATTATAAAGTATCCCCACCAACAGAAATACGGGTTAAAATAAGGAACTTAAAAATGGCTAAGGAGTATTGTACAAGGACTTGTGTGGAATACCAAATCTATTTAAACACACATTGTCTAATTTGTGTATGTAGCATATATGTTCACAAAAGTTAATTTAATTTTCTAAATTATTTTTGAAATGCAAGATAGATAATATAAAAGCATTTAATAATAATAAGCTATATTTGAGTCCAGATATCTCGACAAATATTGGAATATGAAAAGACAAGGCATTGTAAGAATTAAGATTCTAGTACATTCCTTATCTTAATACATGGAAGTCTATAGATTTTTTTTCTTATTGTAAATAAATTTAAAGTTTTGAAAATAAATTAAATCAGAACTTAAAGATAACTACTAGTGAAATAAAAAAAAAGAAAGGCTTATAACATCATTAGAAAAAAATTAAAATTATAGGAAATACATGGGGCACCTGGGTGGCTCAGTTGGATAAGCATCTGACTCTTGATATTGGTTCAGGTAGTGATCTCCCAATCGTGAGATCAAGCGCCATGTCAGGCTCTGGCTGAGCATAGAGCCTGCTTGGGATTCTCTCTCTCCCTCTCTCTCTGCCCCTCCCCTGCTCATGCATTATCTCTCTCTCAAAAATAAATAAGTATTTTAAAAAATTAAAAAAAATAAAAAAGCATCAATAAAAGGAAACAAATGCACATAATAGATACACATATAAATATATGTATATTATCAAAATACTTTCAAACACTGTCAAAAAACTTTCAAATAGGATAAAGAGGAGGTAATTTATCTATGGAGAGAAATCTATAAATTATAATATGTAGAATTCCAAAAATACCATCAATAATATAGCATTAATAAGTAAATAAAATGTTAGGAAGATTTCAACAACTTTCTCTGTTGTGGACAGAAAGATAGCTAGAATTAATGAGACATAGAATATTCAGTAATAGAATTTTTTTAAAATTTTTTTTCAACGTTTATTTATTTTTGGGACAGAGAGAGACAGAGCATGAACAGGGGAGGGGCAGAGAGAGAGGGAGACACAGAATCAGAAACAGGCTCCAGGCTCTGAGCCATCAGCCCAGAGCCCGACGCGGGGCTCGAACTCACGGACCGCGAGATCGTGACCTGGCTGAAGTCGGACGCTTAACCAACTGCGCCACCCAGGCGCCCCACAGTAATAGAATTTTTAAAAGTATCAACAGATACAAAATGAAGGTAGTACCTTGTAAAACAGAGAATATAGTTTTCAAGCACTAAAAAACTGACAAAATTAATCAGTTATTGACTACAAGGAAACTGGTGCTGATTATAATAACACTTCAATAAATTCTAAAAAGGGAAAAAATGTTTAGTTTACATTCTATCACCATAATGCAACACAACTAGCAATTAATAGCAAAAGTACAAATAAACCTTTGACTAATTGAATGTATAAACACTTGTTAAAATAACTATTGGAAGAAAGAGAAATCAAGGGGTGCCTGGGTGGCTCAGTCTGTTGAGTGTCCAGTTCTTGATTTGGGCTCAGATCATGGTCTGTCTCAAAGTTCTTTAATTCTTTTGACCTCATTAAAACCTTCATACCATATGTTTTCACTCTTATGTGAATCCTGAGAAACTTAACAGAAGACCATGGGGGAGGGGAAGAAAAAAAAAAGGTTAGAGAGGGAGGGAGCCAAAACATACGAGGCTCTTAAAAACTGAGAACAAACTGAGGGTTGGTGGGGGGTGGGAGGGAGGGGAGGGTGGGTGATGGGCATTGAGGAGGGCACCTGTTGGAATGAGCACTGGGTGTTGTATGGAAACCAATTTGACAATAAATTTCATATGAAAAACAAAAAAACAAAAAAAACCTTCCTATCCTTTCACTCTTTGATTGATTATCCTTTATTTAGGGGAAATCTTTGACTTCTGCAGATGTAATCAAATATCCCTATCATAGGCTTTGAAATTTTGATATAGCTCTCTTTCATTGTTATTGCTATAATCATAATAATGTAAATTTTATTATCTTATTTGAGTGATGTTGACCTCCTTTACTTTGGGTTGTCCTTATATCACTAGGGTCTAGCACTATTCCTGGTTTAAGAGAGATTTCAATAAATATTGGTTGAATGAATGAATGAATGAATGAATGAATAAGAAACATACTCAGGAGTAGTGTATAGGCACTGTGACAAAGGCAATCCAAAATGATTCTAGTAATTTTTCACATTATAACATGTGTGCAGATAGACAAATCCATGTTATAGAAGTAGAACCTATGAAGTCAGAACATATGGCTTCGTGTTGGTGTTTCCTCTTGGTAACTCAGTGACCTTGTGCAAAGCCCTTAAAGTTCCTGAGTATCAGTTTCTTCATCAATAAAACCAGGGTAAAACCTGCACATTGGGGTAATGTGAAAATTATACAACTTTGAAAAGGCTTTGAGGATTATAAACCTCAGTAAATCTAGCTTAAACGCTGAAAGTACTATGGAGGCCTATAGGACACTGCAGAAAAGAAGGTGAATACATTCTTGCCTCCTCACAAAGGGCCAGTGAATTGTTCTCCAGAGTTTTCTGGCACACGGCCACACTCATTCGCTAACGTATGGCCTATGGCTGCTTTCACACTACAGCAGAGTAAGTAGTTGTGACAGAGACCATGTGGCCCACACAATCTAAACTATTTACTGTCTGGCCCTTTTCAGGAAAAGTTTGCCAAACCCTGCTCTAGAGTATTGTTATTATTACTGTCCCAGTGACTAGCAGTCCGTGCAGTTACATAAGCCAGAAACAAGACTGTCAGCTTGACCCCTGCCTCTACCTCACCCCCAATATCTGATTCCTACTACCTGTTACCTGGGGCCTTTGCTTGTGGCCCTCAGATTTTGTTTTCTAACCAAAAATCCTTGACCCCACACAATTCTTCACTTTTTAACAGGTCATGCATGTAGTCACACACGGTATTGTGTTTTGTTCCAACTTCTTCAGGAAGTAGGAAGAAGAGAGAACATGCCCACCACCAGGAAGATGTTTATGTGCAATATAAATGCAAGAATGAGCCCAAACTTCATTTTCTGTATTAGTTACATAGCTTTTGTATGCCTCACTTTGTAATGAGTACAAAATAAAAGAACACATATTATAGAGATGTGAGGACAGAATGGATAACATATACAAAACACTTAGCCCAGTGCCTGGCACATATTATGCATTTATTAACTATTACTATTTTTATCCATGTAATTGACAAAGTTATAAAATACACAATTTTAAATAAAATTTGTGAAAATGGTCTTTTTAAATAAACAAATTACATAGGTGCTATGTTCTAAAATACTTCCAAGAAGACAGGGCACCTAGGTGGCTCAGTTGGTTAAGTGTCCAACTCTTGATTTTGACTCAGGTCATGATCTCACAGTATGTGAGATTGAGCCCCACCTCAGGCTGTGTGGACAGTGCAGAGCCTGCTTGGGATTCTGTCTCTCCTCTCTCTGTGCCCACCCACTCACAGTCTTTCTCTCTCTCAAAATAAATTTAAAAAACCATTTAAAAAAATCTTTAAAAATAAAATAAAATACCTCTAAGAAGAAATAATATATATATACATATATATATATATATATACTATATATATATATATGTATATATATATATAAATTAAATATATAAATTGAATGGGGAGCAGTGTTGTCTACACACACACATAAAAATATATTTAACCTGGGGCACCTGGGTGGACCAGTCAGTTAAACATCTGACTTCGGCTCGGGTCAGGATCTCACTGTTCATGGGTTCAAGCCCCGCTGTGCTGAAAGCTGGAGCCTGCTTCTGATTCTGTGTCTCCTTCTTTCTGCCCCTCCCCCATTCACACTTGTCTCTATCTCTCAGAAATAAACATTAAAAAATTAAAAAATATATATATTTACCCTACAGCTTACTTTCAAAAAGAGAATCTGAAGCACCCAATTTGTAAAGAAATAGTATACAACACATCTATGTGGTAGCAAAAATAATTACAGTTAATAAAAACCTCTACAATAACAACTTTACACTAAAAACTTAAAAGAATTCCTACATTCTTCTTGCTTTTACAGCTATGGAGCTTGGATACAAATTTGTCTTCAACTTTTAGAAATATTTCTGTGAATAAACCCATTGTCTAGTATCATTTTCATTTTCTTGCTCTAGTTCTCCAAAGAACTCTATAAATTGGACTTATTGTATACTCTGTTTTTATAAGATCTCATATCCTCTTTAGCTGAGGTAGCAGATGAGTAAATTAATCAATTTTATCCTAAAAATTCATGTGAGTAATTGAACCTGATAGTGTCACTTGCTTTCTTTATCCATCCAAAGTCTACCCAATAGAGGTGCCTGGGTGGCTCAGTTGGTTAAGCATCCAGCTCTTGATCTCGGCTCAGGTTTTGATCTCATGGTCATGAGTTCAAGCCCCACATTGGGCTCCATGCTGGATGTTAAGCCTACTAAAAAAATTAAAAATAAAAAGTCTACCCAATTGATAGGGGTGATGATTACACAACACTGTGATGGTACTTAATGCCACTGAATTGTGCACTTAAAAATGGTTACATTGGTAAATTTTATGTTGTGTATATTTTACTGCAATAAGAAAAAGTCTATGACCCTTCTGGCTTGATTAAGTAATACCTGTCTATAAAACCTCACATAGATCCCCCAAGTCAGAATTAATCTGTCCTTCCTGTACAACCAGGCACTTGTTTGTTCTTTTGTCATAGAGCTTATTTCACTCTCTCATATCATAGTTATGTCCCCCTATGTTTTATCCGCCTCTAGGTTACATGTTTCTTGAAGGCAGGCACCAATCAGTCATCTCTGTATCGTTCTCACAGTGCTGAGCACATACAAGCTGCTTTAAAATATTTGCTGAAGGCAGGCAGAAAGGAATGGAAGGGAGTAAAGGTGCTCCAGTGTCATTAAGAACACAGCAGAAGCAATGCGGTTCCTTGGTTTCCATTAGACAACACTGCTCCCCATTCAATTTTGCTCTCATCTGAAAAATGAGGTGTGCTAATATACAAATGCCTCCTTCTCAACAAATAAATATAGCCAAGCTCTTAGATAGCAGTCCATACTCATCATTTTAGGAGTCAACACTTAAATGCTGACCAGCAATGGGGAGGCAATGTTCACCAGGTAGAGCAGGCCAGAGGGTGACTATGGCACATTAGATGTCACAGGTTTTTGAAAGGGTTGTCTGTGGTCCACTCCAGCCACTGGCCATTCTGGATGTAGGCCCAATGTTGCCAGAACTTCTGATTTTCTTTAAGTTGGAAATTGGCTTAAAATTTTTAAAACAATATTGCATGCCAAATAAAACATATCTTTGGGAAGCGTGTGACCTGATTCTAACCCTTCACATGCTATCACAAATACTTTAGAAAACAGCTATTGTACAAATTCCAAGAAACAGCCTTTTGAATGAAGGGAATAATGAGTACCTAATGCAAAAAGGTATTTTAGGATTAAGAGATAACATGTAAAAGTGCCTAGCAAAGCATATATTCCTGCATGGATGCTCAATAAATATTAATTTCTTCTCTTCATTCCTCTTTCCTGCCTTTTTAATTGAGAAAAAAAGGATTACTGAATTTACTGGGAAAACATGGAGAAAGCATTATTTTGAATAAAAGATGCCATTTTCTTATATCAAACTCCACACCACATCAATATATTCCACACACTGAGGCTCTTCACCCATATAGATCCCTGTAGACTTGCTTAAACCCAGATGAGGCTGACTTGTAATTGGTAGTTGAATTTTTATGTGAAAATGATATTCTAAACATGTTTAAGAATGCTTGAATACAGATTTTTTTCTCTCTAATGATTTAAAACATTCTTTCACACTTTATTTGTACCATAAACTTATTTATAAATAGTTTGTTGGGCAGCATAAAGCTTGGATCCAGTTTTTATCTGAATTATTGTGAATTTTGCATCCAATTCTATAGAGTTGCATATCATCTCCTGTATTCTCTAAAGCAGCAACAACCCACATATTCCCTGGACCAGTCCTCTCCAAGTCATTAACAATTATTTTGTTAAGTCATCAGTCGTGGTCTATGGGGCAGAGTAAGCCAAGAAAGATTCCACTGGACTTGGAGCATACATCTCAAGCTCAAGATTATTTCTTTTAAGATCTGGTTAAATGTGGGGAGCCTGGGTGGCTCAGTCGGTTAAGCAGCCAACTTCGCCTCAGGTCATGATCTCGCGGGTCCATGAGTTTGAGCCCCGCGTTGGGCTCTGTGCTGACAGCTCAGAGCCTGGAGCCTGTTTTGGATTCTGTGTCTCCCTCTCTCTGACCCTCCCCCGTTCGTGCTCTGTCTCTCTCTGTCTCAAAAATAAATAAACGTTAAAAAAAATTTTTAAAAAAAGATCTGGTTAAATGTGAGCAAGTTCTTTCTCATCTGTGAAATGGGACAGATTAGTACTACTCTCATAAGCTTATTGTGAAGGTCAAATGAGATAAAGTTTACAAAATTGTCATATAAAGAATAAAGGGTTAAACCAATACATATACTGCTTTGAGTGGAAGGGACAGAGAGCAATTGGGATGGGGACCCCAGCATGGCTTTGTTGGTAGCAGTGTCTTGACATGAGGGTGAGACTCACTGTTTTGTCCTCCCAATGTCATAGGATCCCTTGCCCTATTACTTCATCCCTTACATCTGCACAATATATATAACCAAAAGTAGAAGGGAAGAACGGTGTGTTAATATTGGCAGCAGCAAAACAATAATACCATGTGTATTGGGCATTTCCTATGTTCTAAGCATGAAGCTAAGCACTAAGTGCACATCAAATGAATCTGCTAATATTTAGAACATCCCTGTGTGGTAGATATTATATTCCCCAGTTTACAAATAAAGAAACTGGAGATTAGCAATGGACACCATCTTCCCCAAGATCATTACCTAATACATGTTTGAGGCGGGGCTCCAAACCTGGCAGCACTAAAGCAGGACCACATCAACAGGGCAGCAGCATGAAATAGTTTATCCAAGAATACAGTTTTCCAGATAAGAGAGATGGATACTTCCAGTGCCAAAGTGTATCACTTGCTCTGGTCTGAAAGTATGACTTTGACAAACCACCTATCTCACACCTTAGGTGTGCTGCTAGTAATCTCCAGTGAGCTAGAAAACCAGGTAACTCTCTAAGATTGGGTGTCAAATTCTGAGCAAGGACCTAAGAAGAACTCTTAATGGGTGAAGTGCATAAGATGCTGTGACGAGATGAGACCTCCATTTTGGCTTCGCTGATGGCTATCAGCTAGCTGTAGCTTGGATAAACTGAATTTGTCAGAGAAATGAATACCATAGAAGTGAGGAGTTGAATACTTTTAGAGAGACACATCCCCCCCCCCCCCCCCACAAAAGGCATAAGTCAGACTTCCAAATGAATCTATTCCCTCTTCTAGGTCCCCTGTAGAGATCCTTAGAGCTAGCCAACTCCACCTGCTTTCTTTACATTACTCTTCCTTGTCTTTTTTATAAGCATAGTCAAATCATCCTTTACCCTTTTACTTCAGTTGTCATTTTCCAGCTGGAAAACAGCAAATTTGATCATTCGAACAGAAACAGCGTCTGTTGCTAACCCCTCAAGCTGGTGTGCTGGTTTCATTTCTTGCAGCCAAACATTCGGTAACATGTGTTTATATGTATATCTTTTCCTTTATATTAGTAATAAGTGGGTCATTAAGGGCTGTATAATGAGAGAATGCAGTTTTCTGGCCTGATAAGCCCCAGAGCTTCATTACCAAATTCATCTTACATGTCAGCCATTAAATAGCATGGCATTTTCCTCTCTCATCCATGCGGTATCATTTAATTTCATCTAAATGGAGTTTTCACTATGGTCATAATCATCATCATCTTCATCACCACTACCATCGAGAAGCATTTATTACCTGCTGCAATGCATATGGTGCTATATTTGGTAGGGTTCTACACAGCTCCATCATTGTGGCTCTCACCCATGAAAGGCTGCAAAGTACAAAGGGATTATTGAAAATAGTGAGATTTGAGTTCAAGTCCAGACCTCACCACTGCTAGCTGGGTTAGTTGGAGCACAGTATCTCCCTTCTCTGGGCCATGCCTCATCTGAAAGTCAGATGCATTATACCACCTCTGAGATCCCATCACACTATAATCTCAGGTCCTCTTCTGGATTCACTTGCAGCCATTTTAAGCAGGAGGAGAACCAGCAGAGGAGAGAAATGGTCTGGAACTTTAAACAGATGGCTACATCCAGAGAAGTAAATATCCTCCAGGTTTCAGATCAGAGTTGTCTATGTTGAACATTGTTTCTTTCCCTGGCCTCCATGTGGTTTCTCTGAACTCTCAATACCTTCTGCCTCTCTTTTTCCACTCTGTTTCTGACTTGGCTCTTCCCATTTTCTCAAACTCGCGGTCTTCATATCCAGGTGAAAGCCCACACCAGACCCTCAACCTTCTCCCCGCCACACACAGAAGCATGAGCCTTGAATGGTTCTAAAAGCAAAATCCTGAGCCCCCGTTTTCCTAATCTGAGTACTATATATGATATCCTTAAAAGAGGATTGAGGCAGAGCCCCATGGGCATCCTGAGAACTGAGGACTGAGGTTTTTCATGTAGGAAATTACCCTGGGCAAAGAACTAGAAGGAATAGGAAGAAGAACCCAAAATGATTTCAAAGAGAATAAAGGATGAAACTCAGAGAAATGCAGACAAGCCCAGATGGTGATCACAGAGATGAAAATGAAAGCAAAAACCCAAATATTTTGCCTGGGCTAGGCTGGATACACATAGAAACAGAGGACAGGTGGGCAGTGGGATAATGGGGGCAAGGATTTAATGAGATGCAGAGAGGAATTCTGTGATTTATGTCCTGAAATATGCTTATGGGTCAGGAGAAACATCACATCCCCTCCCAGACTGTGTATTAATTAGACTGAGTCAAAAGGCATAAAATCAGATAGATAGCACTGATCCATAAGCAGTCACCAAATAACGCCTCTCTTACAATCATAGTTATTTACATTGGCTGTTCATGACTTTGTGTTTAGTGTTTAATATGAATATTTTCTCATAGAACCCTCCAAACTGCTGTTTTTGTTGCTAGTATGGTAAAATATACACATACCATAAAATTTACTCTTAATCATTTTTAAGTATACAATTCAGTGGCATTAAGCACATTTACAGTACTGTGCAACCCATCCCCACTATCCATCTCCAGACATTTTTTTATCATCCCAAAAAGAAGCTGTGTACCCATTCATTAATAACTACCCATCCTCCTTCCAACCCCTAGTAACCACACTTCCACTTTCTGTTACTATGACCCAACTACCTTTTAAGAGTAGCCATAAAAGTGGAGTTATAGCTTACCAGGGAGGGGGGCAGGGTGTGAAGTTTGAAAATCAACATATAAGACAAAAAACACAGTCAACATTCTCACTGAAAATACCTAAGGAAGAAAGGTACTCTATTAGTGATGGACACGACATCTCTCAATAAGATGACAATTTTACCTCCTTCACTGTTCAGTTGAGGCCCAAAGAAAGTAGTAACTTATACATTTAAGACCCTATTGTACAAAAGTATGTACTTGAAATACACTAGAATTGGTTTTTTGTTTTTTAATTTTTTTAAATTTTTTATTCCATTATAATTAACATACAATGTTCTGTTAGTTTCAGGTGTATAATATAGTGATTCCACAATTCTATACATTTCTCAGTGCTCACCATGGTAAGTATATTCTTAATCTCATTCATCTATTTCACCCATCCGCCCCAACCACCTCCACTCTGGTAACCATCAGTGTGTTCTCTGTTGTTAAGAGTCTGTTTTTTGGTTTGTCTCTTTTCTTTGTTCATTTGTTTTGTTTCTTAAATTCCACATATGAGTGAAATCATACGGTATTTTTCTCTGACTTAATACACTTAGCATTATACTCTCTAGCTCCATCATGTTGTTGCAAATGGCAAGATTTCATTCTTTTTTATGGCTTAGTAATAGTCCTGTGTGTGTGTGTGTGTGTGTGTGTGTGTGTGTGTATCATCTCTTTATCCATTTATCTATTGATGGACACTTAGGCTGCTTCCTTAGTCTGGCTATTGTGAATATTGCTGCAATAAATATTTGGGTGCATATATCTTTTTCAATTAATATGCTCATATTCTTAATACCCAGTACTGGAATTACTGGATCATATGGTAATTCTATCTTTAATTTTTTGAGGAACCTCCAAATGGTTTTTCACAGTGGCTGCACCATTTGCATTCCCACCAACAGGGCATGAGGTCTCCATATCCTCGCCAACACTTGTTTCTTGTGTTTTTGATTTTAGCCATTCTGACAGGTGTGAAGTGACATCTCATTGCAGTTTTGATTTTCATTTCCCTGATGATCAGTGATGTTAAGCATCTTTATATGTGTCTGTTGGCCATGTGTTGGTTTTCTTTGGATAAATGTCTTTGGCCCATTTTTTAATTACTTTGCTTATTTATTTATTTATTTAGGTATTGAGTTGTATCTGTTCTTCATATACTTTGTTTTTTAAATTTTTTTTTTTCAACGTTTATTTATTTTTGGGACAGAGAGAGACAGAGCATGAACGGGGGAGGGGCAGAGAGAGAGGGAGACACAGAATCGGAAACAGGCTCCAGGCTCCGAGCCATCAGCCCAGAGCCTGACGCGGGGCTCGAACTCACGAACTGCGAGATCATGACCTGGCTGAAGTCGGATGCTTAACCAACTGCGCCACCCAGGCGCCCCATATACTTTGAATACTAACCCTTTATTGGATAGGTCATTTGCAAATATCTTCTCCCATTCAGTAGATTGCCTGTTAGTTTTGTTGGTTGTTTCCTTTGCTGTGTAGGCAGAAGCTTTTTATTTTGATGTAGTCCCAATAGTTTAGTTTTGCTTTTATTTCCTTTGCCTCAGGAGACAAATCTAGAAAAATGTTGCTATGACTGATGTCAGAAAAATTACTGCCTATGCTTTCTTCAAGGATTTTTATGGTTTCAGGTCTCACATTTAGATCTTTAATCCATTTTGAGTTTATTTTTGTGTATGGTGTAGGAAGTGGTCCATTTCATTCTTGTCCACATTGCTGTCTAGTTTTCCCAACACCAATTGTTGAAAAGACTTTCCCATTGCATATTCTTGCCTCCTTTGTCATATATTAATTGACCATATAATCACAGGTTTTTTTCGGGGCTTTTTATTCTGTTCCATTGATCTATGTGTCTATTTTTGTGCTAGTACTATAGTGTTTTGATTATTACAACTTTGTAGTATACCTTGAGATCTGGAATTGTGATGCCTCCAGTTTTGTTCTTCCTTTCCAAGATTGCTTTGGTGACTCAGGCTTTTTTGTGGTTCTGTACAAATTTTAGGATTATTTGTTCTAGTTCTGTGAAAGATGCTATTGGTATTTTGCTAGATATTGCATAACATTAGGATTGTTGAGATGCTCACATCATACAAGGACCTCAGAAATTAAGACCAAATCAAGGAAGAACAGTTTCATACCTTCCACTTCACGTTTACCTGGGGAAATATTCATTGAGTGGAATGGCAGATGGAATCATTTTTGCAATTTGAGTTATTTTTACCTCCCTTTCCTCTTTGAAAAAAATGCATACTGTTGAATTCTTGTTTGCTGAATATGTACAATAATTTTTTTTCCTATTATTATCCTCTTTATAAGGATGAGGGACACAGAAGTTAAGGAATTTGCTCAAATTCACAAATTCACAATTATTATTAATAATTGAACTTGTGCCTTTAAGTACTACCCAATGACTGCCAGTCAAATGGTATTTCTTTCAAGCAGATTAGACTGTTTTCAATACTAATTTGTTTCTTAAAAAATATTTAATTGGAAGGGTTGGGGGAGGCAAGTTGCTGACCAGGAAAGCTCATAAGAGGCACTTTTGAGGGCTATTCTAAAATTTTGCATCCATTTTCTCAGACTACACAATATGTAAATCTCTGGACTCTAGGGGCCAATTGTAAGTTGGTTTCAAATACCATGGAACACATAAATCTTCCTCCTTCCTTCTTTATCCCCTGTAACCCATAATCTATTCACTCTTTGACCTCCCCACAAGAAGCATGACTGCCTTAAATTTAGAGTTTTCCTTTCCATTAAACAATGCACATTTTTAACCCTAATCATATTTCAGAGATGGAGTCAATCAGCCTTCTTAGTGAGCTTGCTTACTGCCTCAGGTGAGAAGCAGCCTACAAGGACATAAACTGCCAGGGAGACACCATTGATGGAAGCTGGGAGGTAGAACTCTCAGGAATGATTTAGGAATGCAGACCAGTTTTACTTATTTGAACTAGCAGAGGGGAAGGTCAGGCCAAAACCATGAAAAAAAATCTAGATAAGGAAATATTTTTGAAGAAATACTGTTTTACAACTCCCAAATACTGACGATAATTTAAGTTCATCTCAGAGTTTATCCATTCATCCTATTGCTGACTAAAAGCTCTTAAGGACCTGCTCAGAGGAATAGATGAGACTAGTCTCTAATTAGCATAACTATTATAAATAAATGTAGGTTATTCAAATACTTGAAGACAATTTTTTCTAAGTAATCATGTTTACACCACTAATTTCTTTTTCTTGTAAAAAGAGAGTATGCTGAATAAAGGTAAATTTTAGCAAAAAGTGATAGTTTCCTCTCTGCATCATAATTACCTTTAGTCCATTACAGATTAGCCTTGATCCAAGTTTCAATTACTTTATGGCCAAAGTAATACAAATAAACATGATTAATTTAATAGTGAAATTCACTTTCATAAAATAATGACTTTCTTTCTGGAGGAAAATAAAACAAAAAGAAAGGTGATTCATGGCTTAGTATGTATAAAACACACAGAACAAATGATTAACAAAAATAAAACCCTCTTCTCCAAAGGAAGAATCTTATCTTAAGCCAAAATGAGAACAATATAGAAAACTTTAAGCATATTCGCTAATTTCCCATTTGGAGAAGTCCTCTCTTACATATTATTTATTCTATTTTCAAATGCCATGCTCCAAACATAAATGTGATTTTCACTGATGTTCTTCCACTGTGTCAGCCTACCCCTGCCCCCCCCCTCCCCCTTCCTAAGTTTAATTAAAACCAGCATTCGGCCATACTGGAGAAAAACCCTATTTACATAACACAAAGAAAAACAATTTTTAAAAGCCCACATTAATCATGAGCTTTAGAGAAAGTCACCATAAATAGGATGTATCTAGCAGAGGCAACAAGCTCCAGCCACTTAAGAAAAATATGTCTTTCCAGCCGTCAGGATACCAGTGTTACTGAAGAACATAGCTCTTTTGTTCCACAAATTCCTCATTTTCATATGGAGTTACCATGATAGAGAATAATGCATATTGAAAGTTGTCTCATCTGCCCATTTAATCTAACCAAAGCTGAGTTTTATTTTATGGTATAACCAGTAGAGGAAGGAAAATTGAGTACCTACTATGGGTCAAGCAAAATGCTCAGCACCCTAAGACACTCCTATGTTCAATACTCCTGGCAGCTCCATGAAGTTGTCCAAGTCTACTGGCCTGGAGTTTAAACGTTTATTGCACAGAGGTCAGATTGTCCCAGAGTTTACTACTTTCTTGCCCAGAGAGATGCAAGGACATATTTAAGAACATCAGACATCCACTGTCTCCATCTGTATTATGCACATAACTTCTTTTGTGGTTGTTTCATTTCAACCATTCCTTAAGAAGCATTTTGATCAAAAGGGATAGAAAAGTATAGAAAGATGACCAATGGCAGAAACCTCAAACGAATGACATAAATGGAGAAAGGAGTACAGATTAATCAAGATTATCACAGAAGGTCGATTGATAAATGGAGAGCAGACTTAGTCATAATCAAAGAATCCATCTACTCACTCTGTCTCAGTTTACCTGAAATGTGAAAAAAAAAAGAAGAAGAAGAACTATACTGGCCTATTATGTCCCCAAAATATGAGAAGAGTTATATAATTGTCTTAAACAACTATGCTTATTTATCAAAGATAAAAGAAAACCATGAATTATTAAATTTTTACTACAAACAAGCCCCTTGTAGAAAAGATTTTGTGTGTATTTTCTCAATCTATACCACAAATGGGTGAGGTGAGTATAGTCCTCATTTTACAGATAAAGAATTTAAAACAGTGTTTTAATTCTTTGGCCAAGGTTACACAGTTAGTGGATGGTAGAACCAAGATTTTAATCCATATTTGTCTGATTAAATTTTTCTACCTACACCTACACTTCCTCTCTGTCCAGAGGTGGTCCTGAAAAGAATGGTTATGGCCATAACACTATAAGATGTACCATGTAGAATGGATGAACTGGTCTGGATATTGTTGCTGACTCTCATCCATGATCCACATTTACTCTCTCTTCTGAAATGCTGTGAATATAATAGCTTCTTTGATACCTCACAAGATGTAAACTCCAAAAGAGCAGGGTTTGTTTGTTTGTTTGTTTAGTGATTCTTTTCTTTTCTTTCAAAACCATTGTCATTTCTTTTAATGTTTATTTATTTTTGAGAGAGAGAGAGAGAGAGAGAGAGAGAGAGAAAGTGCAAGCAGGGGAGCAGCAAAGAGAGAGAGAGACACACAGAATCTGAAGCAGGCTCCAGGCTCTGAGCTGTCAGCACAGAGCTCAATGCAGGGCTCAAACCCACAAGCTGTGAGATCATGATCTGAGCTGAAGTTGGAAGCTTAACAAACTGAGCCACCTATGCGCCACTAGTGATCATTTTTTTTTTAATGATGCATCCCAAACACTGAGAACAGTGTCCGGCATGTGGTATGTGCTCAGTAAATTTTTGTTGAATGGATGTAGTGAATGAACTCCTGCTCTGTCCTGAGCTCCATGATAGATGTTCTCTCTGATCACTCAGCTATACGCAGGCTGGCCTTGCCCTTCCTAGAAATAATGTAGGTTCAGCTGTATAGTTATGTCTTTATGGCCTTGGTGACCAGGTGAGTGGGAAATTACCTGTGATTACTATTGCCTGGAATATATAGAGACACCAAAGGGTGAAAATAGGGAGAAGCTCCCACTAAATTACACAGAATCACTCTGGTTTAAGACTAGGCTGCTTGCCTTGACATGTCCTTCTGCCGGGACCTCATGGATTTATGGGACTTCATCATGACATTTCAGGGACACTGTGTAGGTGGATAGTGTGGGTATGTCAGCCAGCCCACTCAGCTTGCTTTCCTACTTTATCCTGGCTAGTTCCGACCCCAAGTCCAGTACTGACTCTCACTTTATTTTCAGACATACACATCTAAGTAGGGTTGTACTCTGTAAGAAGTTGTCTGTTTTGCATTTCCAAAGCCCATTCCTATAGGAGCAAAACTCCACAGCTGCTCAGAAGGCAGCTTCTGAGTTGTTCTGTCACTTGTTTTTAGAAGATCATTTTAACCCTTTTTAATTATTGAAAATCAACAGAAAGTTTCTGAACAGACAATCTTGCAAAGTGACAAGTTCCAGAGTCACAGAATTACAGCTTACTGATTGTTGAAACTGACAGTCACCTGATGGACTGGAATGCCTGGTCTAGCTATATTGGACTGAAAAAAGGGGAGAAGAAAATGATTTCTTTCCAGGGTTGTGTTTCCTTTTCTCCTCCACTTTAGTGATTTGCCCTAGAGATATGTCCTTACTGAGAACCCCAGAACCAAAGTCTTTGATTGGCCTTGCACCTTACTCTGAACAGTGCTATAAACCAGACTCAATTGTTGCTGCTATTTCCAATAACTATGGTAAAATAATTTAAAAATCTCTATTTGATACAGGTGTAAATCATACTGGTAACTTAGTCATTACCTCTGTGATGACTTGGATTCTTGATTTCTCAATCAGATAAGCTATTCCTCTTAGCTTCTGATTTCCCCTCTTTCTAACCTTCCGTAATAATTCCATTAACTTTGTTCTGAATGTTTAAGATAGTTGAGATTCCAAATTCAAGACTATACTTGTTAATAATATTCATCAGAAGCCTTTAGGGACCAAGTTTATAATGGGATATAAGCTTCCCAAAGTTGCGTGTATATCAAAGACTTACATATACAAGTTAAGGAGTCCAGATGCTGCTTTGGGTAATGTCACACACATTCTGCCTAATATAAGCATTACATAACTCATTTGGGGTCCTAGGATACCCTAAACCTCTAAATTCTTTCCTTTATGACCTCTAAACCTTGACAATGACAAATTATACCATCTTTTGAGAGCAGCTAAATAACCTGAACACTGAACCTCCCTGAGCCTTCCTTTAAAACTTAGCCCCTTGTTTTTGATTCCAGCCAGCCCCTTATTGATCCCTAATCCTCCTTCTCCCAGCCATCAGCCAGCCAGCCAGCCAGCCAGCCACAAAGTGCCAAACCTGCCAGGCATGAAATTTCTCCTGCCTATCCTATGAGAGGGGGTCCCTTGTCACTTTTTTCAGTCATACACTTTGGATTTGATTGTCCCACATTTATCAGTTCTCTAAACTTGCATGTGTTGGAAATGAATATAGGAGGTAAAAAGATCAAACCTACTCAAGTTCAAGAGAAGCTGATCTGACATAGATGAACTATTTCTTAGAGTCTTTTGCAACAAAGGACCATGTAGACTTAACACTTTCAGTTTGGAATGCCCAATTTGTAAACAAAAGCATGTGAATAGCTAGTGCTTAGCATTGAACTTGGCATACAATAACTGCTCAATGAATGCTCAATTCATGAGTTGATGAATGTCAAAATGTTTTACCAATTTCGCAGCCCACTGGGACCAAAGTACATGCTATATCATCGAAAGAAGTGGTCTCCAAAGTTTTTTGTTTGGACCCTTAACACATACATTGTTTGAGCATGCAGCTCTGTGTATGATCGTGCATAATGTATCATGTTCTTTATAAAGCATATGCAGAATAGTAAAAAATAGAATGGGATTTTTAAAACATATAAATAGGAGTTCTGATATTGAAGCCAATATAATTATTATTTAAAAAAATTTTTTTTCAACGTTTATTTATTTTTGGGACAGAGAGAGACAGAGCATGAACGGGGGAGGGTCAGAGAGAGAGGGAGACACAGAATCGGAAACAGGCTCCAGGCTCTGAGCCATCAGCCCAGAGCCCGACGCGGGGCTCGAACTCACCAACAGCGAGATCGTGACCTGGCTGAAGTCAGACGCTTAACCGACTGTGCCACCCAGGCGCCCCTATAATTATTATTTTAAGTAGATTGGAATGTCACACGAATGGTATAGCCTCAAAATGGGAAATTTCTGAAATTTCCAAATCAGTGGAACAGAAACATCAGAAATCTAAAATATCAAATTGACTAAATATAACATAATTTGGACTGTTTTAAAGCTGGCATTTATATTATATTATATTATGGGGATTCTGTAATTCTAGAAATTTGCCTCAAACCAAATAATAAAATAATATTGTGAAATCTTAATTTTGGAAGGACTGGGAAACTGACCATTTTCTCTATTTCTATTTGGTTCACCTCTTTAAGCCACTAATTTCTTTTAAGAAATGAAAAAGCAGAAAAATCTTTTTTATAATTATTTTCCTAGTGTAAGTCAAACTAGTTTTTAATTTTCTTTGAAGTATGGTGGAATTCATGGACAACAGGAATAGAGGAAGCGAGATGTCAAAACAGGAGGAAATTGACACACTGCCATAAGTCAGAGAGCTGCTGTCACTCACTACAAAAACCAAACCTCTCAGGGGCCTATTGACCCAAATAGTTCAGACTGTATAGACTGTTAGAACCAGAAGCACCTTTAAAGTCATCTGGTACAACACCTCCTTTCTACAGAGAAAGGGACCAAATTCCCAAGCAGTTAATGGAAACACTTAGTGGTAGAGATAGGACTAGAATTCACATGGCTGATTCTCAATCTAATTCACTACACCATACTGCCTAAGCAGTGACTTGTTAAAAAAAAAAATTATCTGTAATTACACATTTTTTGAGTGCTAGGCACTTTTCCAATAAGTTTGAGTTTAATTATTCCAACTACTCTATTTGGCTATATTATTTTATTTTTTTCTTTTGCAGCGAGTATGTACTTCTGTATTTTATTATTTTCTACTTTATTGAGGTGTAGTCGACAAATAAGATTGTATGATATTTAAAATCTACAATATGATGATTTGACCTTTGTATACATTGTGAAAGGATTCCCGTTATTGTATTAATTAACATATCGATCAAATCAGATTATATTATTATCCCCTCTTGTAGCGATAACAAAACTTAGGAATGGAGAGGTTAAGTAACTTGTCTAACAAGGAAAGAGCCTGGATATCTACTATTTATCTCATCGCTTCACTCTCAGAAAAAGAAAAGAAAAAATTCCAAATTATGACCAAGTCAACATAATATAAAACTGGGTTATCAGAATAGCTGTTTTCATTGGCTAAAACATTACAGAGTTACTGCTATTCCTTTCTGACAAAGTTCTGATGATGTCTGAATAATTTCATTCTCCACTTATTCAGCAAACAGTTCTGGAGGACTTTCTGTGCCAGTGACTATGTCAGGAGGTGGGGACTCAGGGTGGAGGGCTAAGTCAGACTGTGCTCTGAGGCTGAGAAGGACATCATCACAAGGGTGATAAGGCACACTGGGGAACGACCTGGCTCTGTTACATTGGACTAGGAGTCTAGAGCGAGTTGATAGGATCAGACAAAAGTAAGACCCGTTCCCTCTTCACCATTGCCAGGAGAAGTTATATTGGTACTAAAGCAGGCACAAGTAAAATGTCAGTATCACCATAGATATTCAGACAGACATCGACTTACCACCATCCCAGTCTACTCTAGAAAAAAACAGGAGCAGAGTTTCCTCTGGGGGAAGCAAAATTATCTCTGATCTACTCTGTCTGATTGCAAGGGTTTGGGATTGTCTTATATCCAAAGAAATCTTCTACTCGCCTATCAGTGCCAGAAATTTTATTCTTAGTTTTTACCTATTAACCTTAAGTCTTGGTATAAATATTTGAGGTGAGGTGAGGGTTCCCTTTTCAACTATTAATTTTTTCCTCAATTTGAATTTAAGAAGTGTGAAACTATTCCACAGAAGGATGTGAGCTTTCTTTTGTTCCCCAGGAACCAGAGTGAGAAGAAAGTGAGGACATAAGTATGTGGAACAAAGAAAACAAGGCACCAAAGACTGTCATGGCTCATGAAAAATTTGGCCTAGGACTGTTTAGAGTATTAATGCAATGGAAAGCATCTTTGTCCAGAGGAAGACAATGTATTTCAGAAAGGCAAAAAACCCGTGTGACAGAACGTTCTGAAGCAACAGAGCAGCACAGTAGAGCACCTTTCAAACTATGGTATCTCTAGTAGTTGGCTGTATCTGAAGCTGTTGGTTATATGTAATCATTGTTCTTGATTTTTCCCAAAACAACTACAAAGTGGACCAAACAATTTGAGTTTTGATTCAGGCCTTAATGGTTACTCCAAATAATCATCTTATAGCTGAGATAAAGGAGAACTCATGGTGATTGGGTTGACCCGTCTTCAGGCTCTGAATCCAGTGCTCTTCCATGGCATCAGTCTGCCTTCTGTAAAATCAACCATATAACCCGCATTTTTAGCTTTGAATGAGATGGATATGGGTGAGTAAGAGAGAAACTTCCATTCACTGGTTTTTCTCAAGACCTACGAAAAGGAATTATAAGTTTCTTTTCACTGTTGAGAATGTTGAGATCAGAGAGATTTAGTCTCTGTTCAAGTTCACAGCGCAACCAATAAGTAGTAGAGCTGAAAAGAATTTGAACTTGGAAAGTTACCACTAACTCAATAATACCTGATGCCCAGTCTGCTGCCATACTCTGCCATACTGCTTCTGATGGTGACCCTTTGGTTTTCCCATCAGAAGTTAATTTGGAGCATATTTTCCTTTCTCAATCACCTCTTTAAGTAAACTTAAGTGGAGTTTACTTCTTTATTTTATTTTTCCATGATTATCCAAAACAGCCCCAGTTTTGGAGCAGGCTTGTTTAAAGCACTTACATATGTTTTATGTGTCCTCTTCAACATACCAAGAAGTTTAAATTTTTAAAAAATATTTTAATATGCCATTGTTACTTTCATGCCTTATGATGACCCTGCTGATGATAGTCATTTACTATGTCTGGCCGCAGCATTGACTGGAACTGCCAGCAGTGAAGAAGACATTCTTCTGAAGAATTCTGGAATGTACAGTGCTAAGAAAATGACTCCAGGCTCTAGGACGCTATCCATCATCACCACTTTCGAAACCAAAGTTGCAAAATCTAAGGATGACACTATCACTGAAATTCCACCCACTGTCATGCCTGCATGTGTGACACTCTCAGCCAAGACTTGGATGTCACAACCTGGCTCTGAGCAATAGCACAGTATAAACATGATCTTTGCTATCTAGTAGATTCAGAAAGATTAAAGAGCAGCATCAAGATAACTACACCATACCCCCTTACCTTCTGCGAATCATTCAGCATATTAAAAGAAGGCTAACTCATCATTTATTTCAAGTATATTTCATAATCAACTGCACCAAGGATACTGAAAAACAAGGTCCCAGTGTGTGATAAGCACTTGTCCAAACATCTTATTATGTCAGTATAGGATAAGATAAGCCTTTTCTCAGAGTTTAATGCAATACACACACACACACACACACACACACACTGAAATATAAAATCAATTTCCCCTTCCCTCAATCAACTAGAAAAGTAGTTTGAGACTGTTTTAGGTTCCCAACACTGATGACAGTGCTCAGGGATGACTGGGAGGAGGCTGGAGGAAGGATGTGGGCCTCCTAGTACCCCAAAGAGAACAAGTTCATCTATATTTATATATGATGTTCTACATGAAGTTTCCCTTCAAAAAGGAATATGGGGGAAGGAGGGATGAATAGGCAGAGCACACAGGGTTTTTAAGGGCAGTGAAATTATTCTGCATGATACTATAATAGTGGATACATGTCATTATTCATTTGTCCAAACCCACAGAAGGTATGACACCAAGAGAGAACTCTAATGTAAACTATAAACTTAGGGTAATGATGATGTGTTGACATAGGTAACAATGTAGGTTCATCCATTATAACACTGCTGGGGGAATTCGAAAATGGGAGAGGCTAAAAGCGTGTGGGGACAAGAGATACACGTGAAATCTCATATTTCTCCTCAATTTTGCTGTGAACCTGAAACTACTCTGAAAAATAAAATCTATGGATTAAAAAAACATGAACATGAAAACTCCTAACAGTGCTCTGGAGTCTTCACCCCCACTAAGCAGTTATGTTGCACTTTCCTCGTGCCTGAGTCTCATCTTTAATGCACTTAGCACTGTCCTATATTCATGCCCCTTATGAGGAAGCAGATGTTGGGCTGGCATATGGTATCCACTCATAAATTTCTCTAACCTTTCCCTGGTGTATAAGTCACAGGCGATGATGGGTTCCGGTGACCGGCCTTCTTAGCTTTCCCCAAGGAGCTCTGGAGCACTGGTCCCATTTGTTCACCTCGGGTGGGTGAGCCAGTGCCGTGGGCATCCATCCACTGACAGCAGGCCCAGATGGAGGCAGCAAGAGTCCAGCAGGCTGGATCAGGCTCTGAGAGCTGCACCCAGCATCCCACCTGGGAAAGCCAGGGCTGCAGGAGCTTTTGGTCCTCTGCAGCCTGCAGGTGGCGATTGGAGAGGCTGAGCCAAAAGTTTCAGCTGCATGGAGTACTCAGAGTTGAGTTGCGCTGAAAAGGGGGCTGAATGGCTAAAAAGGGAGGTACTGATTAGTAGATCCTGATGCAAGCTTTCACGGATGGGATTACAGAGAACCCAGAGGTGTTTATGAAGGTCAAAGGAAGGGAGGCCTCTCCTGAAATAAAAATAAGTGTATACTCCCCCATCCTTTTCTTTCTGAAGGCTGCAATGGCACAAATAGTCTGATTGCATATAATTCTGTATAGGCACATATTTTGCTTTAGTTGATTTGCTTTAGTCTTGTCTCCTGACCCATATTGCAACCAGTTTGGATATACAAACCGTGTCTCCTAAAACTTCCCCTCCTTTCTAAAGTGCCTACCACAAACCTGGACACATATTATGCACTCTTAATCATTTATGGATTAAATGACAGATTTAAGGCCACCACCATTGACTTTTCTCCCATAAGCAGCAACTAATACTGATGTTACACTCTGTTGTACTTATACAGTCATGGTAGATAACGTGCTTTCATGTATATTGCCTAGTTTGATAGATTATTATGCCTATTTTACAGAAAATAACACTAAACCATTGTTTAAATGATTTGTGTAAAGCCATAAGGATTTTAAATATAGAAGAAAGATAGAGTTCACATTTCCTGGTTCATCCTTCAGTTGTACCTGGAGCTAGCCTGAACTTCAATTCTAGAATAAGGTCATTAACCTGAATTTTAATTCTAGAATAAGATAGTTGTTTTTCCTTTAAATGGGGATTTCAGGCATATAATAAGTCATATTTATGTATTTTAAAGGTAGGGTGGTATTATAAGTATTCTTGAAATTATGTTCAACTCTGAGTGTGGAGCCCTATCTATGTCTCTGTGTCTCCACTCATCCAACCTGTTATGTGCCTCTTCTGTGCTGGAAGCTGACTCTGTGCATTCCCATGAGAAACTTGTTTAATGGTGGACAGCTGACAGGTATATGCATAAATATAATATAATAGATATGTCTGTGCAATCTGGGAGATCACGAAGAAGGATGCCTTCATCCTTCTCTGACTAACCAATGGGGAAAAGGCTTCACAGGCAAATGACCATGAGGCCAAATTTTGCAGAATGGAGAAGGAGCATAAAATAGAATCGCAGGCAAGAGAACAACGTAAGCAAGAGGCAGGGCATAAAAGAACATGGCATGTTGATGAACTGTAACTTTAATTCCATCCTTCACTTTGATATTTTCTCCCTTTACCTGTCAATGCTTCCTAAAATTCAAGCAATCAACAAATATTTACTGGGCATTACTTTGTGCCTGATATGGTCATTATTTCCTGTCCTAATTTCTCATTACCTCATACCCGAATACTTGCAACTGCTTTTTTGCAGTAGACCACAGCCTCTGGTCATTCAACACCTATTCAGTGAGTACATGCTGATGTATACTTATCTGAGAGGCACAATAGTGGGTGCTACTCAAGGTATAAAACTGCATAAAGCAAGAATCCTGTCTTCAAGGTGTTTGAATTCTTATAGGGAGACAAAACAGGTATGCAAAGAACTATAATTCATGATATAATGTGAGTGGTACAGAAGAAGTATAAAATGAATTATAGGCACTTGCATTGTGTAGCAGAACTCCATTAGGACATGGTTCATTAGTACATGCGTTTGGGTATACTGTAAATGAGCTCTCGACACAAACAGAAATGATGAGTGAATCAATTAGGGGGGAGACTTTTCTCTCTCTCTCTCTCTCTCTCTCTCTCTCAGCCTAGATGGAAGAACTAAGACCCAGGTTTCAAGTTCAGAATCATTTTTAATGGCTTCATAGCTCTCCCCAAGATCTAAGACAATGGGATTGTGGAAGCTGACCCTGAAGAGGGACCTGATGAGGTAGAGTCAAAACCTAGCAAGTCATTATCAAGGGCAGGGTCAAAGTAGTATGTGGACTTTTCCTATAACGTAACCCATGGAAAGTGGGAGGAAAACTGCAGAACCAGACCACCAGTTAGGACTAGGGAAAGTGAGAGAGTACTGCACTTGAGAGAACCTCAGACGTGTCAGTCAAAGTCATTCTAACACCCCCTCACAGCGCCCTGCACTTGCTCATGGCTTCAGTTACCTTCTGTACATAACCTACCTTGACTTCCTTTCGAGGATATAGCTTTATAGATCTGCCTGTCCAACCCCTCCCCCTGAGTATATATTTCAGTATTCCCAAGGCTAGAGCCATCATCCATCCCTCTAAACCTGCTCTCTATGTTCTCTACTTGTTCCGTCATCCACTGCTATCGAGTTGTAGAGTGAGAAACCCAACAGGCATTCTTGTCACTGCCTTCTCCTCTTCCCCTATGGCCAAACTGTCACCAAATTATGTAAATTTACCTTAGAGTCATCTTTGATTCCATCCCCTTTTTCCATCTTGTGGTCACCCCTCTGGTCTGTGAAGACTGAACTAACTGGTCCCCCACAGCCATTCTGACTGTTCTTCCACAGTCTATTTCCTATACTGCTCTCAGAGAGACCTTTGCAATGTCACTCCCCTGGTTCTAACATTTCTGCTGTTTGCCATTACTCTGAGAATAAAACCAAAATTATCAGCATGACCTCAAGAGTCTTGCTTTATCTAACTTAACCTGCCTCACTAATCTCTTCACTCATTTTTCTTCCCCAGCTTCCTGTAATCCAGCCACAATGTATCAAGTACATCATACTCCCTCTTCCTGCAAGGCACTGGCTCATGCTGTCATCTCAGCCTGGTATGGTCACCTCCTCCCTCCTGTGGCCACTTTCCATGTCTTCACCTAGACCCATCTCTGACATTTTAGCTCAAGTCTCCCTTCCCTAGAAATGCTTCCCCAACCTCTGTCTTCACTCCTCATCTTCCATCAAGGGTGGATTCTTTGAATTCATGTTCTCCCAGGACTGTATTTCTTCTTTAGCACACTAATCTCAGTTCATAATTAAACATTTATCAATATGATTAGTTAGTTACCATCTGTCTTTCTCTGCAGACTATAATCTCTATGAGAACAAGAGTCACATCTGCTTTTTCTTCCCATTTTATCTCCAGTGACAATCGCAGTACTTTGGCATGTTAGGTGCTCAGTACATAAACATTAAATGAATAATTGAAGTGCAAGTAAATGCAAGCCCAAGAACGAGAATAGAAGTCAGGTCAGGCGGGGTGGAAAACAATTATAGATGTGTCCAGGAAAAGATGTGCGACTACAGGCTTCTTTGAAAAGAGGTACTGGCTTTCTTCTTATACTGTCATCATCTTCTGTGATAAGCATGGTTCCAGAAATGTTATTTTGAGAGTGGACTCCTCACAACCACATTTTATCAGACATTGCAATATATGTAATTATGACCCATGGGTATGATTGTGTCCAAGGTTTGCTAAATCCAGGTAATGTGGAATCATAGGTTCTGGTGCTTAACAGGAAGAATAGAAACAGTGGAGGCATAGGCTGCTAGCATTCCACTTAACTATCTCTTCACCTGAACTGGGATATGAAAAGATACTTCATATGAAAAGATAGTAAGCTTTGCAACAGCTTACTATTTTATATAAAAATGATACATGTTGACTGTATATGATTCAAACAATAAAAACAATAATAAACGGGAAAAAATCACACATGCTCAGGGATACCAGTGGTAATGTTTTGGTTAAACATCCTCCCTTAGGGCACGTGTATTTTTTATTACATAAAGGAGATCATATTTTGCATCAAATCCTCATGCTCACACATGGAATTGGTTTTACCAAAAGATATGATGGAAATGGTTACTGACGTTGTTCTGACATCATACACACAAACATAGTTGAGGTAACATTCTTAGCCAAACAAGGAAGCCACAGATTTTCTGATGATACTGATTCAAACCCTCCAAATAGTGCAACTTCTAAAGAGACCCAAACTCATAAAAATGGAAACCTACTGAATTGGTATAAGAGATCACAGAAAGGTGGGGAGGTCCTGGATGTCACCAGTCACTGGCTTTCTGTTAACTCCTAGACTAGAAAACCAAGACTCACTGAAGAAGAAGAGTGGGTGGTAAGGAAGATACAGACCAGAATAAAGTTCTGTGTGCATATTCAATTTGGACGTTCCTCGGGATCACTGCAAAATTTCAAGGCAAGAAGCTCAAAGGAAAATTAGCAATTCATTAGTGGCCAAGTTTGAAAAGTCACTATAGTCACTGTCTAATGAGGCTTTACGGTCTAAATTTCCAAGAAAGAAACAAAACATCTCCATTAGCTGGTGACAAACACCCCTGTGCTGTTCTGGAACCTAGGTTTTGTTGATTGCTGACACTTGAGAGAGGGTAGTGATTCATATTATGAAAAGAACTAGAGTTTTTTTTTTTTAAGAGATGCAACTTGGTGACTAATTTTTGTCTCTCCCTGCCAGTGTAACCGTTTGAATGTTAATTTAATTTTACAGAATATCATTTATGTAAATGTAATTAGAAGGGAAACATGATCTGGAGATGCACAGCACCAAAGAAAATTTATTACTCCAAGGGGTATTGCTCTAATCATTCAACTGCAATATTGAGTTTCCCCAGATTTAATCTAAAAGCAATAAATTACAAAAGGCTAATGCCCTGCCCAACAACAAGCTGTCATGAACCCAAGTTTCAGGGAGGGAAACCAGAAAGAGGGAGAGGGGGAAAAAAGCCTGAACTTTATTTCAGCAACAGGCTATCCTCAGCTTCCTATTTCCTGACATAAAGCTCAGTAGAGACAACATAGCTAGGGAAAAATAAAAAGCTTCATTTCCTAAACATGAATAAAATGGTGACTTCCAGACTCCTCCTGCTTTTCTCTTTAGAAATCTGACCAGGGCTCTTTACTTGTTACTAAACATTATTGTAAATGTTTGAAACTCAGGGCTCAGTGCTCCCCAACAACACACACACACCCACACACACACACACACACACACACAGAGAGAGAGAGAGAGAGGAATCCAGCCAAGATAAAACAGCCCTGTCTCTTCACCGTATGGCTGGGCTGTTCTTTTGCAGAGAAGAGGAAAGGACACAGTCTGATTAATGTCAAGGTCCATATTGCATTCCATTGCGTGCCTGCCGGAAAGCCAGTTCTCACAGGGAAACTTGCCAACACAGGGAAGCCATGCCTGTTAACAGGGAATGCCCTCCAGTTTCCACTTCCTCTCTCCATGCTGAAGGAGAGGTTGTGACTGGAAGAACTTGGGGTTGTAAATGGTCTCTTTGGTGCATAAGCCTCATACCTGAACTTGAACATGGCTATCTAGTTCTTTAATTACCATGATGGGGGGAAAAATCAACAACATGGCTCCATAAAATAAACCCTCAATGAGATGTGTGAAAATGCCACTGCCTGGGTTTAAATTAAGATTAAATCAGGATTTCTGTGGTTAGGACTCAGGCAAGGGCATATTTTAAAAGCTTCCCATATCCTAGTGATTTTCATCTGCAGTCCACATTAAGAATGACAGTCCTGGATAAAGGGTAAATACATGCAATGGAATACCCATGTTCAATAGGTGACCATGCCATGGAATCATTCTAGTGGATCGGGATTTCTTGGACAGGACAAAGGTGAAGGAGAAAGATATCTATTCATAGTGAATAGAGACAAAATTGCAGCAGGCCAGGTAGGCCATATTGTTTCACTGTGAGTTTAAAACCCAAATGATAAAAAGCCTTATGTTGTTACTAATTTCTTTATTGAACAAACAACATGGTAAATAATACAGCCTTCCTCATCTTTCTCAAGTCAAGGAGTTTGAGCATTATAATCAGAATGTGTTTCTGGGGGTAGTGGGTAAAGCCAACTCCCAAAATAAATTCTGCATTTCTTTCATTATCCAGAAACACCTTGGCTCTGTTTGTTTAGTTTGGGCTTTTTGTTTTTGTTTAGTTTGTTGCTTGATTGGTTGCTCCTGGAATTCTGTGCATTTGGGGACTGTTTAATTCAGAGAAGGAGCTAGCCTTCTAGCCAAAGCAAACGAATATTTTCATTTCAAAGATAGAATTCTGTCAGTACTTTCCAATTTACGTGTGCAATTAGTGGTATATGAAAGTTTTTTTTCATTTTGGTTATTTTTGTATTTATTCTGTTGTTTAGTAGAAGAAATTTAAGTGGCATTTTGAACCTGTGCTTTGATGGAAATTATTTTGTGAGTGGAGCAAAGTAAAATTTGACTTGACTTAAACCAATTTCATAAAGCATAGTAGAGGGGTTCTTTAGTGTGGATTGCAAAATTCATGAAAATAGTACATGAATAAAATTTATCTATATATGGCCTAAGTAAATTACAGGAGAAAAAATGAATTAAAAGTGAAACAATTGAGCTTTCAGTATGTTCATTATATTTCTCTACCACCCCCATAGTCCCCACCACAGACCCATAAGCATGCAGTTCATTATTTGAATGGATTTGAGTTTATCTTCCTCTACTCCCAAAATTTAGTAATACACTTTAGTAGTATTCTTTAAAAGATAAAGTATTTGTCAAGAATGTTCTGAAGTATTTAAACAATGGAAAAGGGTAATACCTGTATGACCATTGGGTCCAGCACCTACTTCACAGAAGAATCAGTTCCTGACCTCCATGATGGACACAGATTGTCGGAGAATCAATAACTTTGGGCCACAGGAAAGGGCACACTTGAAAGAGGGAGAAAATGCTCATTTTGACTGTTTCTCAGAACTACGTTTCTGCTGATTCTGTTACCTTTTAATTGTACTTGCTGAATGAAACATGCTGATAGGCCACATAGAATTAAATTACCCAAACCAGTCAGGTAGAAGAGCATCGTTTTTTTGTTTTTTTTTACCTCCTCTGTGGAAGTTGTGCTTCAAATTTCTTCTCTGCTAGCAGATACCCCTTCTCTGTCTTAAAACCATTCGTTATATCTCATTTCTCACTAAACTTTTTCTTCCAAAGGAAACATCTCAAGAGTATTAAGTTAAGTGATTCATTATCACAGCCTCCCTGTCTTATATTACAAATTTAATCAGCTAATTATTTTTTTCACATTGCAGATATTTAATTATTAGCTAGTTCCTCTCGTAGGAGTCAACCAGACTACACAGAGACAGGGTTTAGTACAACCCATCTTTTCCTTCTTGTTTCAAAAGGCACTAAATAATATCATTGAAAATTATCAAAACAAAACAAAATCAACAATAAATGTGGTTTGGGCAGTCATATCATGAGGCAATGGAAAGTTTTCAACAGCCTGTTTGGGTTGCAACAACTCACAGAGAAGAACTTATAGTTATTCATATTTATTTGGTTCATGTCTCAGGCCACAACTAAACTAGTGTTCTCAACGTCACCAACAATGACACCAGCCAATGTCACCAACCACTGACCAACAAATCCATTTCTATTGAAAAATAATCCGGAAGTCACTCATTCCTATCAGTAGTTGCACATCAGATTCTAAAATGAACTTGCTCAAATATTCCTAATTCTTATAAATTCCTAGGTAATGATGAAGCTGAGATAAAATTAAATGCTGAGGAATTATTTAGAAAATACAGCAACACAGCCCTTCCAGTCTGGGAATTATGAGCATATTTTTACACCCTCCCCCTTTTATTTTCAGTTATAGTTATTTGTCTAGATCATCTAAACTTTGGTCTTAAATCCTCAATTCATTTAGCCTATTGAGATATAGCCTTTGCTTAATAACATAAATTCTCACTATCAACTTATGAAGAGGAGAACTAAATCGTTGTGGCCTAATAATAAAATGTGATGAAAAACAAACAAACAGAAACAATAACAAAAATCACATAAGAGTTCGGTTGGTCCTAGAATCAAATTAGGATAATTGAGAGCTGAAAGAAGAAACATCATGGCCCTACAAGTGGAAGAAAACACCTGAATAATATAAATAGACATGGTGATCTTAGATCATTTTTGGAATAATTAAGGATCAACATGAATACATCCATCCATACTTATAAACATGCAGACAGATTCAATAAGTTGCACAACTTTGCACAGGGAGTAAGCAATGAATCTGGGATTTGAAACCAAATAAATGCATCCACCCCAATACCAAAAATAATTGAAGAGTTTGAATGGATAATCACAGAGGGTGGTGTTTGGTCAGATCCTTACATGAAAGGCCAGCTATATAAAGATCTGGGGATAGAACATTTTAAGCAAAGGGAGCTTCAAATGGAAAGACCTGAGGTGAGAAGAGGTTGGAAGTGAAAGTAAAGAAAGAAGCCAGCTGGGCTGGAGCAAGCCCCATTTATCAATGCCATTGTTGTCCACTTGCATTATAGCACCAGAGATTGGTAATGGCCACATCCTCCAGAAAGCACAGGTGACCACTTTTCATTCCAAAGGAAAGGCCTTTTGATTCTTTTGGCATTTCAATCGTTAGTGTGTAAGGTAATTACTAGCTGGCTAACATTTGAGCAGGATTGATAGATTCCATTTAGGTCAATGTGTGGCTTATGCTTTCCCACCCCAGGAAATTTGCCAAGGTCAGTAGGTTATAGGGCAAATAAATGCCACGATATGTCAAAATTTTTTATTCTTCTTGCATTTCTCCTGCCTTCTTGTTTAAGCACTGGAGCCAGCCTGGAAAGCTGATGGTGTAAGCCCTAGCCCAGTGCTGCACGTATAAACACCTTTTAATTCTCAATGACTAGGTCAAGGTAATAGCAGGTATTTGAAGCATCAAAAGATTCTTCCAAACACTTTATTTACTACCACAAATGAAAAATAAAATGAACAATAAATTGTGTTTATTTTTAAACTCTATTATCCTTTTTGTTGTTCTTTTATTTACTGAATTATTTTTGGCACACGAAAAAGCTGTAACACATTTGACGTATACATCTTGATGAGTTCTAAGGTAAGTATACACCCATGAAACTGTCACCATCTACAATGCCATAAATTTAACCATCAGCTCTAAAAGTTTCCTCCTTTTTACCTTTTGATAAGCATAAGTGAATGTATTGTATTTTAAAAGGTAGAACTAATAAAATAATGTGTATTTGGGGAGATGGGTTGGGTAGGGTTTCTAAGCAGCCAAATAGCCATTTTGGTATGTTTTTCCTTTCTATCAAGAATACACATTTTGATGCCCTATAGATATAGCCCTAAGTCTCAAAATATGGGGAAAAAAGCAAAGTAGAAAATATTTTACCTCATAGTTGATATAGCAGTATGTTCAATTCAGGTCCGTAAGCAAATTTATTCAAAACTATCTACAACCTAAAACCTAAAAATTCTGCCTGGATTCCTAAGCTCATTTTGTCTGAGCTCGAGAAGCCCACGTCTAATAAAAAGTTAAAATACTTCTGAAATTCAAGCATAATTGCTAGAGTTTAATCAGTCTTGGTGATGTAATGAAGATAGCTAGGGGGAATGCACTGGATCCAGATCTAATGGTTATTTACTAAAACTTGCGCCAAACACTGCAGTCTACATTTTCCAAGGCCCTTCCTATAGCAGAGCTATTCATTACAATTTCTTAATTATTCATTCCAGCAAGGTTTATAATTATAAGCCCACCGCTAATGACAAGGCTGTATGTGATTGCTCAGTAATCCCATTTTTTATCTGATGTTAATTAATGCCCACTTATAAATTGTGACTTAACCATAAAAATCCACTTGGTCCTTGAGTTTAACCTTTTTTATTCATTGAAAAACTAGAAGAAATCTGCCCTAAGGCACCCTCGTAAGTCCACTGTGCTGGTTTTATTAATATTTAAGCATACAACAGAGTTATTTCTTGGTATGAACTCAATGAATTCACTCCATGAGTAGTATTTGGGACATGGCGTCAGCATAGAGTTTGAAGGGGGAGGGGAATAAGTATCATTCTTTTTTCCACTCCAAGAGGCAGCTCTCTGTCAAGATTTCAACATTTTTAAATGTTGACAAGCATGTACACTCTAAGACACATTTTTTGCCTGGCTCATTATGTAAATTATATTCATGTAATGCATCACTTGGGTATTCAGGTGCAAGCCCATGGTGTCTAATACATGTCCTCTTTGTCAGGAGCGACAGCACTGTACATTTTCAGTAAAGATAACCGATCAGGGGAAAGAAAAAATAACTGCTATTTTCAATCAGAACTATAGAAAGTACCCTTAGTCCAGAAAAGATGTGATGCCAGGCTAAGGCTGTAAAATACATCTCTGACCTTATTATCCAGGCTCCTGTGTTAAATATAGTGGCTATAATAGAATTTGTATGCCCTAGTTTCTGACAGGTTGAATGTTGCTTAGTGATCCAGGAGTGGAAAATGGCTGTCTGCATTCAAAGGAGATCATAGATTACAGACATTTCCTGGGTATTGCAACCAGAGGATGCTGTTACAATGGCCCACAAAAAGAGAGACAGCCTCCTAATGCCTATAATTGGAAGGGCACTGTATTTATTATCTATTACTGTGTTATGAATTACTCCAAAACTATTTCTTTAGCTCAAAACTATTTATTTGTCTCTGGGTCGGGAACCTGGGATGACTTAGCTGGTTCCTCTGCTTTAGGGTCTCTCACAGGCTTCAGTCAAGGGGTCAGCCTGAAGTCTGGGGTCATCTCAAGGCTCAGCAGGGGAATGACCTTTTCATTTGCATTAGAAACAAGTCATTAGACTTACTTCACCAAGGGAATGGAATATACAAGGTGTGAATATCAGGAGGCAAGGATCATTGGGAACCATTTTAGAAGTCTTCCTACCAAAAGAACTGGGATCTCTCAGGTACCCAAATATCCCTCCCCTGTGATGGCATATTTATCATGGCATCTAGTGAAACTTACAAGCCAACACAATGAAATGGTAACACCTTGGATCTCTTCCTATGCCATGTTGACTGGCATGAAATTTAATAGTGTTATTCACAGGAAGTACTTACCATAGTGCAAAAAGGGAACTTATTTTTTTTAATTCCAAATAGAAGCAGAAAATCATTCTTTCTGGGAAAAAAAAATAGGTTTGAATGTCCTTTCCCTTCATGTCTCCAATATATACAAAGCCTCGTCCAAAAGTCCAGAAGAGAACCTTAATCTTGCAATGTAGAAGGCAGGCACAGCAGGGTAGCTGAGGGAACTAGGGAGCTGCAGCAACCTGGACCCAGCCGCAGCCAGCATTGCACAGAGCATAAGGGTCAGAAGCAAAGCTTTCAGTGAAAATCACTTGACAAACACTATTAGCTGATGACTCTACTCTTACCAAGGACCTGAGCAAGGCTAACACTTAACAATAAAGCCATTGAAACCAGGAGCAGACTTTGCCCAAGCAAGAGGCATAAATAATGTGCATCAGGAGCAAGCAAAGGAGAACATAGAGTAGTTCAGGAACATTCCCTTGGCTACACTGGCTAAAGATTATCACTAATCATAAATGGTGAGGAACTAAGGATTGCCACTTATGTCCACTGTGTTGTATTTTTGTAAAGAGATGGGTAGGATTTTCCTATGAGTGACCTCAGATCTCTCTCTGGCTTGTCTGACAGTGACCCAGCTGTGACTGACGGCTTCCTTCTTTGAGGGAAGGTATGAGGCTGCAACTTTCCCTGGGTACACAAGGGACTACATCCAAATCACTTCCCAAGCCACCAAAATCTCTTAAGATATCTAAGATACTGAGCACCTGTGTTTCCTCAGAATAGCCTTCTTTTGGTTCTAAGCTAAGGTTATTAGAACAAAGCAAGCCCAATATACTTATCCCCATATAAGTCTGCTCTCACAATTACCTTGTAAAAAGGGGGATATGAGCAGAAATTGATGTTCCTTCAAGGGAAGAGTAACCTCACAACATATCCAGTGGCCTACCTGCCTAAGCACACTGTCTGCAGGATGAACAGGGAATTGAAGACCCCATGTCTTCTGACTGTCCTGCCCCTGAGTTCACCTGCACCAGGTGATGTTGCTGGCACCCACCCTGAGAAGTTTGCCCTAAATAAGTAGATGTATATCAAAACTTACAGAAAATACCATATTATTTTCATTGTAGAGTCAGTCTCATTTTGTTATTGTTGTTGTCTTCATTTTATACAGCCCAAATTTAAAGAACCACTAAGCATCATAATGGAGAAATATGTGGAAACTAACTGTAAGAATGAATGTTCCAGTGCCCAGAATGGACAACATCTGGTAAGTCACACATTTCATAAAACGCCTTCTTAATCAGATTTATTTCAGCCTGGGTGTCTTGTGTATAATAACACTCAAATTTCATCATCAGTAATTTATTGATTTAGTTCTTTTTTGAGTCATTAAAGCTTGAAGGTTGTCTTAGCCTGGATTCCACATGAAGCAAAATCTAAGAAAATGGCTATGTGTGAGTAGTTTATTTGGGAACATGTTCCCAGGGACCCAGAGTGAAAAATGGGAAGGAGAGAAAGCTCCACACAAGGACATCACTGTAGGTGACTGGTTGTTCAGTCTTGTGGGAACATGTTCTAGACTAGGAAAGGGGCAAAGGAAGAAGCATTTACCCATGGACTTTCAATTTGCATTGGTGAATATTTCTTCCAACCTAGAAGTCATTCTTCCTACTTCTAGTTTTCACATTTTTCTGGTACCAGTTGAGTTCTTAAAACACCCAATGTAGTGTTGCCAAAAAAGAAGCTTCATGTCTGCCGGAGGCAAGAGATATATAGCACTGGCCTGAAGCAAGGCTGTATTTACTGGAAACTGGCTAAAGCCTACACAGAACTATTTTTTGCAACAGCGGCTGACATAGGATGTTGGTATGGCTTTGAAGATCAGAAATGGTGGTTAAGAGTTCTCTAATAAAAAGGCTTTCAGACAGAAGACCTTGGTGGAGAAGCCATGAACCCTCAAAGGGTTAACAACTCAAGTGCTTAGTGCTTAGTCCTTAGTGGAACTAAGAGGTAGCACTGAAGCTATGAGACACAAGAAATCACCTTCTGAAGGACGAGTTTGGCTTGTTGGTTTCACTATGTGCCTTGATAAGTGTGTCATTGTAGCATAAGGATATTCTGGGTACCCTGAGGTACCTTCTATGTTCCTTTGGTAGGATGCCTTTTAAAATGGCTCCCCTAAACTCCCACCTCTTGGAATTCACGCCCTTGTGTAATCTCTCCTTGTTTGTGGGCTGGACCCAGTGACCTGCTTCTAATGTGAAAGATAAATCCTAGAATACTGAGGGCCAAAGTGATTTCATTTATAATTTTTTTTTTAGATTTGAGGGTTAGAAGGGGCTCAACAAGAATATAATCTCCAAGAGGGCACAGTTGGCCCTAGGTCAGTGTTTGGCACATAATTGATGCTCAATCAGCACTTGTTGAATGAATATAATTGGGGGGGGGGAGGGAGTGAATAAGTGATTATTAGTATTTACATCAAGGAGAGATCAAACCTAATCAGTTTTGAGTAATCAGGTAGCATGAGTAATCAAGATTTCTTCCAACGACCAGAGTGAGAAGTTAAAACTGCCCACATGGCACTGGAAAGATCATGGGACAAGTATTCAGAAACCTACTAGCTGTTTTGCTAAACTACTTTGAGCATTATTCTTTTTCTGCCAGAGGAGATGCTAATAATCATGATCTTACAAAGTCGCTTGAAGAAACAATATGTTTCTACATAAAAGTGCTTTACAAATCCACAAAGCACTGAACAACATTTGCTACTATTTGTCCCGCCTGCTCCAGCCCTCACCTATGACCTGCCATCCCTCTCTTTGAGTTACAGCCATAGGGGAAATACCAGAGTCCCAGGGATCTGTTCTGTTTTTAACTCACTTTCCAAGTGAAATCGTTTGGTTTTGCTCCTAAACCAAGGTGAAAGCAAGGTAGAAATGGAGAAAAGAACAAAGAGGAAGAAACTTGGATGGAGCAAATGTAATAACTTGCCGTGAAGACTTAGGAAGATTTAAATTGTTGCCAAGAACAAGAATGTGATATTTTTTCATGTGGGGCATATTTACTGATTAATTTCTTCTTTTGGTGTGGTTTGATGGAGCCTGAGAGGGAATATGAGAACCCTTCACCCAAGCTCTAGAATGTCTGATATTGCTTAGGACTTCACATTCCTCTGTGATTCCCACTGACTCAGCTCCAGGTTTGGATGTATTTCCCCTAGTTTTCACCAAAATCATACCTGTAAGAAGGAAAACAGGCCTGGAAAATGGAAGTGGTTGAAGAGCTGTCAGCTCAGTGTCTTGGAGGGAGTCCCTGAACAGCAGTAGGAAGAAGGCAGCTCAGTTTGGAGAAGTGGGAAGAGAGTTGGGAATGGGAGATAAGGGAGGAATGGGGAAAGGCCAGCAAGCTATGAGTCCATGTCCTTCATAGATGCTCAGCTCTGTCAAGATCAGATGGCATCTGCTGTTCAATTACTGAAATAACAGCTGTACCACCTGGGAAGTATGTGCTACCATCTGAAGGTCTACCTCCTGCCCTGGACACTGTGGGCCCTCCCCTAGAAGTCTACACCACTAGACAACCCACAATCCAGCAGTCAGAAGGATAGTGCCTGGCTCGGTATGGCACCTCCTGGGCTTTGCTCTAGTGAGATGCCCTGCTTTTGAATTTATATCAGTTGCCCAGACTGCACTGCATCTGTGTTACAGCTGCCTAATATTGTTCCTATCTTAATGCTATTCTATGCTTTCTCTCTCCACTAGCTCCCACCCTCTGAACATAAGTGCATACATAGGTGCATGTGCACACACACACACACAGCACATGAATGCGTGTACACACAGAAGCCCACAGACACACACAGACACAGGTGTGTACATTCACACACAAACACCTGTGGACACATGCACGGATGCACACACCTGCAATACGCACATGCATAGACACACACATGCACACACATTTACAGTCACTTTGCCCCAGCTTCACCACCTTCCCTCCACTTTCATTCTGTTCGCGTCCAGCCCTCCCGCTGGGGCTCAGCTCCTGGGCCTCGCCTTGCAGAAACTGCAGAGGATGACTTCCTCCATGGGTGTGTTTCCCATGTATGCCCGATGTCAAGTTACTCCACTACTCCTGGAAACACTTAACATTTACAAATTGTTTATTTTATGCCAAAATATTTGTAAACCTCACTTTTCTCACATGCAAAATGATATTAATCATATCTAGTTCACACATTTGTTACGAAGAGTACATAAGGCAATGCATGTAAAGGATTAGCACAGCGCCTGGCTATACCAATTACAATAATTGGTAGCTGTTGCTATCATGGTATGTCTCATTAAGATTTGTATCATTGGGCTTGTTGTTTATCATTAGATTTTTTTGAGTTTTGAATTCCCATATCCTTCTAGTTAACTTATCACAGTTTCAAAATGATGCCTATAGTAAAGGACAAAGAATATAAGAAAATGGTTCTTTTGTTTCTTCTTCTTAGCTTAATTTAAAAAGAAAAGGAGAGAGGCAAGAATGCTTAGAAGTTTGGGGTTAAATTTAAATTAACTTTGTAGCTAATATTGATAGAAAACCAAAATAAGCTAAGAGTCTTTGAAGTTTATTCCTTCACAATGTCAAATTTCAGTTAAATCTCAACTAACAATTAAAATAACTTCAAGAGTTTCAGTTAAGGAGGAGGAAGATTCACGGTACAGCCTTCTTTCTGGAAGGTCACTACAGATTTTCCTTACACCCCTTTGTGCAACACAAGGGGCATATAATACACCTATTATACTTCCAGGGATGACATTAGGAAAGTCTAAACTACATCCAAAGTGTACTTTACTCCTAATAATTAGAACTAGATGAACAGCTAGAAAAAAAAATGAACTTGCACAAACTAAATCGGCTCAGCTCTAACTGATCTAATGCAGTTTTCCAAAGAATAATTGATATTATATAATCATAACTGCCAGTTTATGTCACAAAAGTGACATTTGACACTTTCCTGCTAACCAGCCTAACATCATCAATTAAAACATTGCTTGTGTAATGACATTTCACCAGTCAGCTTAACATCATAAATTATGACATCACCTCTTTTATGAAAGCAGAAGACTGAAGAAAGGCGAATGGGAAGACAGTCTACTGAAGACTAGCATTCCTCTTTGATCTGTGCTGTTAGAATATTTTATGATCTAGTCATGTTTCCAGAGTGATTATTAGTTAGTAAATAAATTAATGTATAAATAATTAAATAAACATTATAAAATCGTAGCGGAAGCCATAAGAACAAATTGTATGTTTTCTAGTTCCCCTTAGTCATGATTCAACATCCCTGGATGGTGATAACAGGATTGTATTTCACAACTGAACTAAGAAATGGCTATTCTTGGAAGTCCCCGGAAAATGGGAAACAGGAAAGAAAACCTTTGGGTTTGGGCTTGAATTTGGAATAGTATATTTGTGTCTCACCAAACGCATTTAAAAACAATTTAGATGTCAGGAAGGTTGCATATTACCCGTAGGATTTCCAAAGGCTAACTACTTGTTTTTCACTTGAGACTCGTAAGTATGTGCTATAGAAAATGTGACAGAAGTAGATCTTGTAAATGGAAGGCCCTGATCCCATAGAAAGAACATTCATTTTTGTCCATCTAGCATGCTCTATTTTAAGGCAAAAAAAGAGTTTTTTCCCAAACTGTTTATTGAGCACCTGCTAGGCCAATTGCTACAGGAGTAAGGAAACTGAGTCCAAGAGGAAGGGAAAAAATTGGTCTTTCCTTCAGTTCTGTGATCTTGCCATGATTAAGCATGAAAATGCCAGGCATGGTACCTCATATGTAATAGCTCACGACTAAACAAGTATGTGGCGGGTGCCTGGGTGGCTCAGTTAAGCGTCTGACTTAGGCTCAGGTCATGATCTCTCAGTTCCTGGGTTCAAGCCCCGCATCGGGCTCTGTGCTGACAGCTCAGAGCCTGGAGCCTGCTTCAGATTCTGTCTCCCTCTCTCTCTCTGCCCCTTCCCCACTCTCACTCTCTCTTTCTCTCTGTCTCTGTCTCTGTCTCTGTCTCTCTCTCTCTTACACCCACACACCCACACACACACATAAAATGAATAAACATTAAAAATTTTTTTAAATAAATAAACCAGTCTGTGTTGCCTTCCCCTTTGTTTTAGTTTGGTAGTAGAAGGATAAAGGTGTCAGTGTCTTAATCCACAATTTTCAAGAAAGTAATCAAATTCCTTCAAAGTCATTTATAGAATTAGGTATATGAATATCATAAGAATTTCTGAAGAGATATTTTTCTTTTTATGCCATGCAGCTGAGAACGGAAAACTGGAAGGAATAAGGTAGACGTTCTTGACTTCTAGTGGCATTTGGCTTGGGACATACTAGTCATGTGTCTTCTTTCAGGCTAACCTATATGTAAAATAAAAAGTAACTGCTACCAAAAAAAAAGTGCCACCAAGTAGGTCATTTTACAATTCTCACAGTCCTTCTTGGTAGTTGGGTTTTCAGTTCTTAAGCTCAGTCTTTGAATTCACTGGATTTGGAGTGAATTTGGAGTTTGCTACATCAGCCAATGGTAAAACAAAGCAAGTAAACAAAAATAAAGAAGTTACGTGTATTTGAATATTTAAATTATCTTGATTGCACATCATTAACAAATTCTGCTTTATCTTGAATTTTTCTAACTGTGATGGGCAAGTTCAGGCCTTGACTGGCCTTGGGCAAAGTCCCACATTAAGCCACACGGCGTGACTACTTGCATTGTTTGATGGTGGAATGCCAAAAACTACCAAAAGTTCAGGTTTATCTTGGGGTGGTTTTTGATGGATGCTTCATCCTGACAAGGAAGGGAAGTTTTTAGTAGTTTTCTCAGGGATTAAGAAGATAATAGTACATGACTTTGTGTCCTAAAAGATCTTCCTTTTATTCATTAGTTCTAAAATTTAGTCACATCATGAGATTTCTATTTGTTGATTTTTGAAGGAAAGTTAACCTTGAGAAAATCTTTGAGCTGAATATGGTAAGAATTAAGTCTGATATTTGTGATAAAGAGAAAGGTTACTGTTACCACTAATGATTGATTGCCATTTATAATAAAATATACTAACTCCTCATATATACACACATATTTTGGATGGGGGGTCAGCGTTATTGTCTTTGTAGAATTCAGAATTTATAGAATGCTTTGGCATTGATGTTTGAGAATTGCTTACCCAGTTTTGATAATGAATTAATTCAATAGCAGACTTCAAAGTATGGTACAAATTCCAGATTTCCAAGTAATTTTATGTAAGCTGAGGCATGTTTGGCTACATTGGAACATGGATAAGTCTTTGAATTTTTTTTGAAAGACTAGAGTTTTGGAGAAGGAAGGAAGTGCCCCAAGAAGTGAGAGGAGTTAGAAAGGCTCCAAGTGCACCTGCTTTCCTCTTCGATGAGCAAAACATGAATGAGGTATCCAAACACTGGCACAAGGATATGTTCATTGCCATGAAAAGAGTTTTTATTTTTTTTTTAATTTTTTTTCAACGTTTTTATTTATTTTTGGGACAGAGAGAGACAGAGCATGAACGGGGGAGGGGCAGAGAGAGAGGGAGACACAGAATCGGAAACAGGCTCCAGGCTCCGAGCCATCAGCCCAGAGCCTGACGCGGGGCTTGAACTCACGGACCGCGAGATCGTGACCTGGCTGAAGTCGGACGCTTAACCGACTGCGCCACCCAGGCGCCCCTGAAAAGAGTTTTTAAATAACCGAATATGATTTCAAGCAAATGCTTGTAAACTCTCAGAGCATATCTTAGTCATCTCTATAAGGGGGCTGGGATTGCCTTCATGTCATTTCTTGACTTTTTCCCCCCAAAAGTTTTTGCTATGAATATTTATGCCTCAACTTCATTTACTGACTGAATTTCCACTCTGTTGGAATTATGCATCCCCATAGTGCACCCAAGAAAGGTGAGCAGTTAGAGGTGAGGAAAGAGATTTCCTGACCTTTCAGAAATAGCAAGCTACACTGGATTAAATACAGCCTGAGTGGGGTTACTTGTGGATTGGTGGAGTGTAATTACCTCAAAATTATCTCAGTGAAACAATTAGTGTGCAATAGATTCAGTGCCAGATCTGTCATTGTTCTGAACTTCTGTTAAAGCATCTCACTTCGTCCCCAAATTGGGCAATTTGTAATTCTTACAGTAGGTGCTAGTGAGGGCCTCCACATATTCCTCCTCCTGAGTGCAGACTTATTTACAGCTGTGCTTGTCAAGTGAGTTGTAAATGGGAAGGTGCTAGACTTGCCGTGATGGAAGCGTTTCCTTGGTGATAGAGCATTCACTAGACAAGCTTCCTGAGCCATCAGCTAGGTAGACAACAGCCCGCTCTCATTACAGCCCTCAAGTGTCCAGGCTGAAGACGCTGAACTTGTGGCTCTCAGTCCCACAGCTGGTTCTTTTTACAACTGAACTTCAGGCAAAAGGAACTCAAGTTTGAACACAGTGCAAAAATGTACATTTTTGGAAGTCATTTCAGTTTCCTCTTGGCACTTTTATGACACTTCCTCAAGTGGAAGGGGCAGGTCTATTTCATCGTAGTTATGTTCCTGTTGAAATTTAGGAGGTATTTCTTAGGCTAAGCTACCATCTAAACTGCAAGGATGCATTAGTCACAGGTGGGGTGGCTGTTGTAGCTATTGTTTATTTTTATTTTTTTAATGTTTATTCATTTTTGAGAGAGTGAGGGAGGGGGAGAGAGAGAGAGGGAGAGAGAGAGAGAGAGAGAGAGAGAGAGAGAGAGAGAGAGAGAGAGTCTGAAGTGGTGCACTGACAGCAGAGAGCCCAATGTGGGGCTCCATCACAGCCTGAGCCGAAGTCTGGTGCTTAACCAACTGAGACCCCAGACACCCCTATTGTGGCTATTGTTTGCAGGAAACATTCAATTTCTCCTTTAAAGAAGCTTCTAAGCAGCTATTTCTTTAAGTAGTTAATAAGTTAAAAATATATGAGAAATCACAGTGTAATGGGATTATTTTTTCAGAGTTATTTTTTCTAAATCGATTATTTACTAGATAGCCCAAGGTGGTGTTTGGGTAGGTAGGGTAAAGTGAAGGTATCAAATGAAGTTATATTTATACTTTATAAGAGCAACGATTTCTCTTACTCTGTGGAAGGAAATAGTATTTGCCTTAAGTAGTAAATAGAGACATTCTGATAAACAAACAGGAGGTGCTTATTCTGCAACTTGAATGGAAATCAAGTAATCCCAAAAAACGAGCACCCAAAAAGGTGTGTGAAAGATTGTCAATGTTTAGAGTTCTTGAATAAAAAGGAACATAACATCATAAAATACATTTGTATTTGTTTTTACTATCTGTACCAATACAGTGAAGAAAACAACCTGGATATGCTACAAAGTAAACAAGCCTAGGGAAGAAAAATGGCTTAAATGAGCATTCTTTTACTGAGAAAGCCATTTATTGATATTTATTAAGTACCAAGTACTGTATTAAGATTTCACATATCTTCACTAAGTCATTTATTTTATACAGCCATCTTTTCAAGTAATACCATCCTAACTCTGGATGTCTCAGCCTCAGAAAAATTAAGAAAGTGGGAAATGCTGCACAGCCAAGCAGTAATAGGGCTAAAGTATGAACTTAACTCCAATTCCAAAGTTACAACTTCTTTTTACCATTTAATGCAGTGAGCAGCTTTCTAATACTGAGGAATATTGACAGAGAGAGACGGTTCTGTTAACATTCGTTATGGGGGAGCTGTAAATCTGAGCCTATACCAAATAAGAAGCGGAATAAATTGATACAATTTAAGGGTTACTCATGAGAAGGGGGATGATCATATGCTTTAGTGTGTGGGGGGGGAATGGTCACATTTATATGCTCAATTAATCTTAATGTTTAATTTATTAATTATGAGGACTATCTGAACAGGATTCAAGCATTAGTTTGTTTTGTTTTCTTGTTGTTTTTTTCATCAGCTTGGCCTGCTTTGGAAGGCCTTTTTTTTTTTTTTTTTTTTTTTTTTTTTTTTTAGTGTTTACTTGTTTATTTTGAGAGAGAGAGAAAGAGAGAGAGAGAGCAGGGGAGGGGCAGAGAGAAAGAGAGAGAGAATCCCAAGCAGGCTCTGTGCTGTCAGCAGTCAGCACAAGCCCCACACGGGGCTTGATCTCATGAACCATAAGATCATGACCTGAGCCGAAATTGAGTTGGACGCTTAACTGACTGAACCACCCAGGCACCCCTCAACCATTAGTCTTATGCAAGACTTTTCAATTTCTCTGCTTTCACACAAGACTGCCTTAAGTGGAGGGTGCAGATTTATCTTATTTTTTGTTGCAGATGAAACTGAAACAGGATTTCTCAGACTAAACTACTGTCCAGTGAAGCTCAAAGATCAATGGCATACTGATGTGCAATTGCAATCTCTATACGTTTTTCTCTTGTTGTTAAATAAGACTTTGTTTTGTGTTTAAAAGTTACGAATTTTGTCACAAATTTCCCTGGTGTGAGTGTGTGTGTGGCATGTCATTGGTATGGTAGGAAGTATGTTGAACTTGAAGCAGAAAGTGTCTGTTGGCTTTGGTTCATAGCCGTTCAGGGTGCTGTTTCAGTTGGGTTAGTCCCTTGGTGAATTCAGGCCTCCCTTCCCTCATCTGTCAGGAGCATGATCTAGGAAACTTCATTCAGCCTTCAGCTCTATCTACACTAGAAAGTTGTACTTCTGGAAAATTTATTTGTGTGACTATATAGTTTAAAATATTTTCTTAAAGTATAACTGAAAGCCTAACCACATAAGGTTAGACTCTTTTTTTATTGTGCAGAGCCCATGGCTATTACTTTTTATTCTTTAATGAGCTTTAATGGGATGTAGTACTTAAATTCTTCCCCAGTTATTCAAATGTGTTTTTCAGAATGATTCTTATTTAGACAAACTGAATTAGGGATATCTGCTCAGCACTATTTTCTTCTGTAACAAGCATTTAAAAAAATAATCATACATCCAAGGCTTTTGTAAGGTTGGCAGGTTCATGATACTGGTAGTATATGTTCCACCTACATGAGGATCTAGAACACATATTCCCAATATAAGATGTTGAAACTTCTTCCACAATTTTGAACTTATAAATGACTTCAGATTCAGGGAGGCTGGGTGGCTCAGTTGGTTAAGCATCCAACTCTTGATTTCAGCTCAGGTTGTGATCTCAGAGTTTGAGAGTTCGAGTGCCACATCAGGCTCCATGCTGACAGTGCAGAGCCTGCTTAGGATTCTCTCTCTCTTCCTCTCTCTGTCCCTCCCCTGCTCACTCTCTTTCTCTCAAAATAAATAAACTTTCAAAAAAAAAATTTTTTTTAAATAAATGACTTCAGATTTCACTTTGTTTACACTCACTTTCTGGTGATCTCACTCAGTCTTTTTATTTTTTTTATTTTTTTAATGCTTATTTATTTTGAGAGAGAGAGAAAGAGACAGAGCACGAGGCAGGGAGGAGGGACAAAGAGAGAGGGAGACACAGAATCCCAAGCAGGCTCCAGGCGCCAAGCTGTCAGCACAGAGTTGGATGCAGGGCTTGAACTCACAAACCGCGAGATCATGACCTGAGCTGAAGTTGGACGCTCAACCGTCCTGTGACCTGTGACTCAACTGAGGGAGAATAAAAGCTCCAAACCAGGGGGGTGCATGTGCAGATAAATGGAACTACATCTCTATGTCTCCTGGCCCGTAGTAATAGTAAGATGCCATCAATTAGAAGCTGCATCCCAATTTCAGAGACATTAAAATGTTTAAAAACATCCTGGAACCAAAAATGGATGTATTCTCCACCACTACCCACAAGATCCAAGCCACCATCATCTTTTACCTGCCTGTTTGTTGCACCCTAATTAGTTTGCCTATTTCTCTACTTGCTCCTCTATAATCTTTTCTCCACATTGCAGGCTGACTCTTTCACATTGTGAATTCAATTTCCTTGAGCACACTAAGCGTAATTGTAATTCAGGGCCTTTGCACTTGTTGGTTCCTCTTCCTGAAATGCTCTTGTCCCAGATACCCATATGTCTCACCTCCTCATCTCTTTTAAGCCACTGCTCAGATGTTGCCTTCTCAGAAAGCACTTTCCTGACCATCTGCTTAAAAATTTCTCTGCCCCCATACTCTGTTTCCTTGCTGAAGTTTTCCCCATAACACTTATTAATAGATATTAAAGTAAATGTTTTTATACACGTATACAAATATAAGTATTTATATGGTTATATATATTGTGTAATGTTGCACTGTTTTCTACTCCATAAATATCTAGATATCTAATAGATAGATAGATAGATAGATGATAGATAAATACTTAAACATTGATTTCTGTATTGTCTCCTCCCGCTATAGAGGAAGCTCCAAGAGGACAGGAATGCTGTTTTGTTCCCCAGGCCCAAAACAATGACTTGCACATAAATGGTACATAGTAAACATCTGTGGGATGTAAACGTGATAAAAATGGGTTAAATGTAGTGAAATAAATAACAAAATTGCCATAGAACGTGAAGAGTAGGGTAAAAAACCCTGGGTGTCTTTCGCTGGATATAAACTCTGTTCAAACTGTGACCATGCTATAAACCCAAGGTTGGAGGAATAAATAAGATAACCATTAAAACAAACCCATCAGCACCCACTCTTCCCTGCTACTGATTGTTATTAAGACTCCCAGGGGAAGAACACAGGGGATAAACAGAAATTAACACCACTATTTCTGGATGCACTGAACTTCCATGGTATTCAGAATGAACACGTGATGAGATGCTAGCATTCAGAGACCTCCCAGCAAATGGAATCCTATCAGCCCTCCAGAACATGCCAAATGTCATCTCTTCCTTGGTCTTTCATGCTCACATTCTTCCTTTTTATTTGTCTTATTCCAATGGTTTACAAAATAATGCACATTTGATTTTACTATTTCTGTACATAAACCTTTCTTCCATCAGCGCTGTAAATTTCTGATAAGGAGGAACCTCATCTGCCATCTATACAGTATCTTTTTACAGTCCCCAGCATAGGGATTTATCCTTTTGGAAATGGATAAAGTTTCAGAGAAAAGTGGAGCATGTTAACATTTGATACAGGTGTCAGGGTGAGCCTTAGATAGGGTGTTTGGAAAATTTACTTGCCAAGAATTGCATTGGATTGGAGGTCACAGGCACCACGGAGAAAGTAGTGAATATCAGTCAAATTGCTTGGTGGAGAATTTAGCCTGTCCACATTTGTCTCTCATTTTAGGGTATTGAGCAAGAGTGAACTAAGTAACCTTCGTGTACTTATACTCAGAGATACTTTGGTAGTTGGTAGTTATGGAATGAAGCTGGCAAGTATACAGTGAAATGCTACATTTTGTTTTTGTTTTGTTTGCAGCTGATTGTCCATCATAGGTAGAGTCAGCTTCATCTCGACAACAATATCCACCTTAATTCTAGCCCTAGTGAACTGCTCTTTAGCCGGCAGACTATCCACTTAGAGAAATTTCCTAAAATCCTCCCTGGAAGAAGCATCTTTTGGCAGCAGCTTGTCTTGAAGGCAATTTGAGTCATTATCATGATGAATCTTAAGTGACTTCTGCTATTTAATTTTTCACCTTTTGGTTCTTTCTTTTTAATCTTGCTATTCTGCATTTTATTCAGAATAAAAATCAAATAAAAATAAAATTGAAATTTTAGAAATCATAAACAAAAATGAAACAAAGGAGTTTTGAGAATCTTTTTTGGCTGGAACCTTACTACACAATTTCATCTTTTATTATGCAACCATATATTTACCTGATGTTCAGTGGTTGTACTGAATAGAGATCATCAATTTAAATAATTCATATACTTATAAAAGGATTGGATGATTTGTGATATGAAAAGACAACGTTGTTTCAGTGGTTCAGCTGCACTGTGACTGAATGCAGAATTAAAGTGATCTTTGGAAAGGTAGAGTGGCCCATATAGCTATTGTTTGATTCCATTTAAAAACTTTAATTTTTTAAACGTTTATTCATTTGGGGGGGAGGGGGAAGGGGCAGAGAGAGAGGGAGACACAGAATCCGAAGCAGACTCCAGGCTGTGAGCTGTCAGCACACGGCCCTACATAGGGCTGGCACTCATCAACAGCAAGAACATGACCTGAGGCGAAGTCGGCCACTTAACCAACTGAGCCACCCAGGCGCCCCATCCATTTAAAAACTTTAGAACTCAGTGTATCATCCTTTGCAAGGTGGGCAGTATCACTGCTGCACAACACACACATTTATTGTGTGTGAATGGAATTCCTGCAACAGTTGCCTCCTGACATTTACAGAGTACAATTTTGGCTGGTGCCTCCTGAAGACCTGCAGCCCTGAGGAGTCAAGGTTTGAAGAGTCAAGCTGAGATCATTGGAGGGGGAAATCTTCAGGCCTCCTGCTTAATTCCATGGATAGTTCTCACTGATGCTACCCTGAAATCAATGATTTTTGCTTGCAATTTTAAAATAAAAAGAGAAACACAAATAATAAAATCATCAGATTCAAGATTGAATGGACATAATAAAAACTCGTCAATGAAAATGTAAAAAAATTTTAAGTAAATAATGAAAAACTAAATGGCATTGAATAAAAAGTAAAAGCAAAAGGTCCACTTAATGAAATGATAAAGTGAATAGTGATTAGTGAAAATAAGATCAACTAACAAGAAGGAAAAGTGTAAAATGATGACTGACTGACTGAATGAATGAATATATAAATAAAATAGAACTCAGGGCCAACTCATGGTTCCAGGAAACTCCCTAGATATGGGATTCAAGGCCTGAAGAAATAGCCCCTGTCCAGAAAGCCCTTGCAAGTCTGGTTTCCTTTTCCTGTGTCATCCATCCTTTCTCCTCCTCAGCAGATCAAGAGGTCAGGATGGTTGAAGAAGCAGTGAGCACATCCACAAAATCTATTTTATATGTACATAAATTCTTTAGATGACCATGAAATTCAAAAGCTAGAATTGAAAAAGAAAAAAATATCTGATAAAGCTATCTTTATAGGAACACATGCTCATATGACAAACTTCTCAATAAACTAAAAATAGAAGGGAACTTCCTCAACCTGATAAAGGGAATCTACCAAAAATCTGTAACAAACAATATATTGAATGCTGAAACACTAGGGGATTTTCCCCTTAAGATCAGGGATAAGACAGGAATGTCTAATCTCACCACTAATACTTAATATAGTATTAGAGGTTCTAGCCAATTGGATAAAGGCAAGAAAAAGAAACAAAGGGACCCAGATTGTAAAGGAAGAAATAAAATTCTCTTTATTAACTGACATAATAATCTATGTATAAAATCCTACAAAATCTCCCAAAAAGCTTCTAGAATTAATAAATAAGTTTAGCAAGTTTGCAGTTTACAAAACAAAAATCAATTACATTTCTACTGACTAATCATTAACAGTCGTAAACTGAATTTTAAAAATCAGTATTATTATATTAGCTTTGAAGTAGGAAATATCTAGGGATAAATCTGACAAAAGATGTGCAAAACCTATACACTAAAATTTACAAGACATTACTGAGAGAAATTAAAGAAGACTCAAGTAAATGGAGAGATATACCGTGTTCATGTATTGAAAGACTCTATACCCTCAAGATGTCAATTCTCCCCAAAACTTATCTGTAGATTCAATACAATACAAATCAAACCCTAGCAAGATTTTGTAGAAATTAGCCAACTTATTCTCAAATTTATAAAGAAATTCAAAGAACCTAAATAGCCCAGATAACTTTGAAAAAGTAAACAAAGTTCAAGGACTTATAATTACCTAGCTTCAAAATTTATTCAAAAGCTATAGTGATTGTGGCATTGACATCAATACAGACAAATGGATCATTGGAACAGAATTGAGAGACCAGAAAATAGATCCATAGATATGGTCCATTTATTTTTAACAAAGTATAAAGACAGTTTATCTATCTATCTATCTATCTATATCCTTTTAAAGTTTATTTATTTTGAGAGAAAGAGAGAGTGTGGGCAGGGAAGGTGCAGGGAGAGAGGAAGACAGAGAAGCCCAAGCAGGCTCCATGCTCAGTGTGGAGTCCAAGGTGGGGCTCAATCTCACCACCATGAGATCATGACCTGAGTCAAAATCAAAAATCAGTCACGTAACCAACTGAGCCACCCAGGTGCCCCAGCACAAAAGTAATTTAATAGAGAAAGGATAATCTTTTCAACAAATGGTGTCAGAATAATTGGATGTCCATTTGAAAATAAAAACAAAAACCTAGATCAATATCATTCATGTATACAAATATCAACTCAAAGTCAATCATAGGCCTAAATGTACGACTTAAAACTTCAGGGGAAAAAAATAGGAGAAACTATTTGTGAACTTGTGTGAGCCCATCTGTGTTAGATTTCTTAGATATAACACCAAAACATAATCCACTAAGTGAAAATTGGATAAATTGGACTTTATCAAAAATAAGAAGTTCTGCTCTTTGGAAGGCACTGTGAATGAAAAGATAAGACACAAAGTAGAATAAATTATTTGCAAATCACATATCTGATAAAGAACTTGTAACAGTATGAAAAGGACTCTAATTCAATAATAAAAAACCAAACAACTCAATTAAAAATGGTTAACAAATTTGAACAGATACTTCAGCAACATGTATGGATAACAAAAATACATGAAAATGCTCAACATCATTAACCTTGGTTTTTTTAAGTTTTTTTTTAGTTTTTTTAATTGTATTTTTTAAATTTATATCCAAATTATCATATGGTGCAACAATGATTTCAGGGGTAGATTCCTTAATACCCCTTACCCATTTAGCCCATCCCTCCTCCCACAACTCCTCCAGTAACCCTCTGTTTGTTCTCCATATTTAAGAGTCTCTTATGTTTTGTCCCCTTCTCTGTTTTTATATTATTTTTGCCTCCCTTCCATTATGTTCATCTGTTCTGTGTCTTAAAGTCCTCATATGAATGAAGTCATATGATATTTGTCTTTGACTAATTTCGCTTAGCATAATACCCTCCAGTTCCATCCACGTAGTTGCAAATGGCAAGATTTCATTCTTTTTGATTACCGAGTAATACTCCATTGTGTGTATATATATATACATATATATATGTGTGTATATATATATATATATACCATATCTTCTTTATCCATTCATCCATCGATGGACATTTGGGCTCATTCCATACTTTGGCTATTGTTGATAGTACTGCTATAAACATTGGGGTGCATGTGTCCCTTCGAAACAGCATACCTGTATCCCTTGGAAAAATACTTAGCAGTGCAATTGCTGGGTCATCTGGTAGTACTATTTTTAATTTTTTGAGGAACCTCCATACTGTTTTCCAGATTGGCTGCACCAGCTTGCATTCCCACCAACAATGCAAAAGAGATCCTCTTTCTCCACATCCTCACCATCGTCTCTTGTTGCCTGAGTTGTTAATGTTAGCCATTCTGACAGGTATAAGGGGGTATCTCATTGTGGTTTTGATTTTTATTTCCCTGATGATGAGTGATGTTGAACATTTTTTCATGTGTCAGTTGGCCATCTGGATGTCTTCTTTGGAGAAGTGTCTATTCATGTCTTTTCCCCATTTCTTCACTGGATTACTTGTTTTTTGGGTGTTGAATTTGATAAGTTCTTTATAGGTTTTGGATACTAACCCTTTATCTGATACATCATTTGCAAATATCTTCTCCCATTCTGTCGGTTGCCTTTTAGTTTTGCTGATTGTTTCCTTTGCTGTACAGAAGATTTTTATTTTGATGAGGTCCCAATAGTTCATTTTTGCTTTTTTTTTCCCTTGCCTCCGGAGACGTGTTGAGTAAGAAGTTGCTGTGGCCAAGATCAAAGATGTTTTTGCCTGCTTTCTCCTCAAGGATTTTGAAGGTTTCCTGTCTTACATTTAGGTCTTTCACCCATTTTGCGTTTATTTTTGTATTCAAAATCATTAATCTTTAGAGAAATGCAAATTGAGGCTGCAGTAAGATACTACTATACTTTTTAGGATGGCTAATATTAGAAGGACAGGTCATATCAAGTGTTGGAAAGAATACGGAGCAATAGGAATTCTCATACACTGTTGGTGAAATGTAAAATGATACAATCAGTTTAGCAAACAGTTTGCCAGTGTCTCAAAAAATTGAGCATATACCTACCAAATGATCTAGCATGCGATTACCCAAAATATATGAAAGCATATGTCTAGACAAAGACTTATACATGAATGTTCATAGCAGCTTTATTTGTATATCTGAAAACTGGCAACTTAAGTGTCTGTCATCAGGTGAATGAATCAAAAAATTGTATATTCATACAGTGGAATAGTACTGAGTAATAAAAAGTAATGATGCATGCAACAATATGGATGAATCTCAAAATAATTATACTGAGTGAGAGAAGCTAGAGGGAAAAAAAGAGTATACACTGTATGAGTTCATTTATTAAAAAAATTACAGTAAATACAAACTAATCTAGAGTGACAGAAAGCATATAAGTGATTTTCTGGTAATTGGTGGGAGAGAGGCTGGGGAAGGGTGGAAATGAGCACTTAGCAGGGAGCATGAAGAAAACTTCTAGGATTGATGGATACGTTCATTGTCTTGATATGGTAATGATTTCACAGGTGAATATATGTCAAAAATTATTATAGTGTACACTTTTAATGTGTACAGTTTATCATCTATACTTCATTAAAATTGTTAAAACTTTATAAAAAGTGTTTAATTAGAGAACCAGTATGTTCAATTCATTTGGTAAATACTGATTGGATTCTAGCTACGGATCAAGTTTTTAAAAGTGACATTTAGAAATACTCCTTCTACTGGCTCTATGTCAGATGAATTTGAAGCTGAAGAAACTAGCAAGACAGCAACTCAGAGAGAAGGCATAGGCTCTGGAATTAGAGGACCATGCTCTTCCACTTGACCTGCATGACATTTGGAAAGTTAACTAATCTCTTTGAGCTTCAATCACTTTATCTGCAGGAGGGGAAAGCACCTATCCTACCATCGTGCAGTGTTTAGAAATCATGCACATAAAGTATTTTGCAAAAGTGGTCACTCCTTATAGGAGAGTAAATAGAAGCCAAGAGAAGGAGTTCCTTTCTTTCTCCTACTTTCTGACCTTCCCCCTAGTGCCTCTATGACAGAGTCTGACAGCAAGCCAGCTGGCAAGCAAGCCCAGAAAAATAAGTTTGCTAACCCCCAGCCCTGGCAGAACAGAACAGAACAGAACAGAATGTAAAAGTGCAGGACTAGGAAGCGACAGGTAAATACCTAGCACAGTATCTACAGGAGTAACTGCAGAGAAAGAACAGAGAAGGTGGAAACTGACAGTGGAGAAAGAGAAGTGGTTGGAAAGAAGTAAATGAGAAAAACTGTCCCAGAAGTCCAATGAAGAAGAGAGCTCAAAAAGGTGATGCTTTCAGTGGTGTCCAATCCTAGGAAGAGGGCATGGTCTAAGAGAGAGTCATTGGATCTGTCAATTAGCAGTCCTAATGACCTTGAAAATCTAGCAGTAGCTTTTCAACTATTGTAGGAGCAGATGCCAGATTTCAGAAACACTTATTTCAGGATATAAGATGGCGGTCCTAAGCTACCCATTGCTGAAGTTTAACATAAAATGGAGAAATCAACTGGCTTTTACACCTTTCTAAGAAACTGGACCTGCCTACAGTGACCAATTCATATCCATTTCCCAGGACTTTCCTAGTTATAGCTTGGAAATACCCTGCTCCTGGAACCCCTCAGTTCCAGCCAGGCAAGTTGAGATGGATGGCCACTGTGACCCTGGTTGTCTTAGAGAATGTTCACAAATGAGCTCTATTCAGGCTTCAACAAAGGAAACAAAAGATTTTGTTACTTGACAATACTAAGGTATTTCCAGCATAACCCTTGTCCCCCAGCTCACTAATAGTGCAGTCATTCCACTTGACTTTAAATGTGATTCTTCCCCATCCAGGTTTCACCCTCTTTAGTCCATCTGTTGGCTACAACGACATCCCAAGAGAAGTATTCTCCTACTTGGCTTTTCAAGCTCAACCTTTTCACGACACCCCAGTTAATTAATATCTGCACTGGGTCAGCCTGGAGGAAAACGCATTGAGCTTAGAGATTTCCATTTTAACATTGAACCCCAGGAAGGAGCAAGGCAAATTTATACCAGTGGGTCTAATTGCTAGAAAGGTAATTCCGCAAAGATGGAAATCAGCTGAAAGATTAACACTGCTATACCAGCTTGAGTGCCCTGGCTAACAGAGAGAAAATAATGTTTCAATTAAATGAAAGGATACTGAATTAGGTAGATTACTCAGGAGACTGGTAATGGAATACAGAGCCTTTCACCTCCAGGTCACCATTACTAATATGGTCCAGGGCAGTTCTAGACCATAGTTTTGAGGGGCTGATGGCTCACCCCAGCCCTTGCTGTCTGCAGTACGTGATGAACTGGTCTCCCAAAGCACCTGCATCAGCCTCAAAGGTCACTGTGGTTCATTGAAGATGTAAGAGGAAGTAAAACCCCCTATTTGGAGAGGAGGGGCTGACCATGAGGATGGCTAAGGGCTAAATCAGACAACAGAAAGTGCTACGGGGAAATTGGGATGGGGGGAATGATTCAAAATGGGGAGCCATGCAGAAGAAAGAAATCACATTTCAACTCACATATGAGGGAGTTAACTGAGTTAACCTGAATTTAGAGTGGGCTGGAAGTGAAAGTGGTGATTAACGGTTTGTTCTTTGTGTGTATTGGGAGGGGAAGGCTAAGGAGGAGGAGATCTGCATTAAAAGTCAAAAGTTGGAGGTCAGAACTGGATGAGCAAAACTGAGTCATGAAATTACGTGTTATCACCCACGTTTGAATATGTCCCAGGGCTTATCTTACTCCACAAAATATTACCACAGGCGGATAAAGTCTGATATAAGGAGATTAGCTTAATTCCCTATGCCAGTGTAACAATAATCCTCCCCCATAATGGAACCCATATGTCAGCTGGGGTCTCCCTGCCCAGATAAGATTGTCTCAAACTTTACATTCTGAACCTTGTGGGAGTCTAAGAGAGACCCCAATATTCCTGCAAATTCTCAGAGGTTCTTATGGTTACCTCTGTATCTAAATTCCCACTTCTCCTGAGTAAGTTCAGTGTGTGGGTTATCTTGCCACTCTGGGCCTGCTGTGTCCAAGAGACTCTAAATGAGAAACTCAGATGCTTCCTCCATCTCCACAATCACTGTATTATTCTAAGATATTTATGCTCACAGAGATTTCATTCAAAATGGGATGTGAGGCATGGAAGGGAGGAGGATGTTTCTATTACAGCAACATGGGCCAAAATGGGGGCAGTCCCCGATCTTAAAAGTCTCAGAATACTCCACCACTGGAGACATTTGTTTGGCTCCCTCACCTTATTCTGTACATCTGCCTGATACTGTCCAACTACCTCTCTCTTTTCCCTTGACCTTCAAGATTGCTTCAGAAACCCCTCATCCTTCATATATCTTTTGTGGTTGTCACTTCCAAAGATCTCTGGAACAACTCACTGAGGCTCCCAGCAAGGCAAAATTACCTCCAGGCCAGGAATCCACCTTCTAGAGGAGAGAGGGGAGTCTGGATTTTAAGATTTTTTTTTTCTCCTCACTACAGTTGTATACCAAAGAACCATTTCAACAATAGCCCAAAACTTCCTGATTGAGTTCATTTCTTACAATATAAAACAGAAATATGGGCATGTAGCAGTTAATGTTCAAATACATATTTGCAGATTGAGTTCCCCCAAGTAGAAGGCATAACTAGAATTTTGGCACCTTGATGAAGAATCATAGCATGGGATAATGACAGAACAGGGATGGGCTATGGGCATGCTAATAGACATGAACAATCCCATAGTAATACTAAATTGATGAAACCGTTAACGTCAGTTTGGGGAAATTGGGCTTAAAAGGGATTAATTAGGGTCTGAGTTCCTTGTAACGTGTTTCTGATGGTGGGGGAAAACAGATTTGTTATCTCACTATAGATGGCAGGTTTAGCATCATCAGCTTCTGGAAAATCTATAGGCTTCAAAGTTGTTTTCTGGAAATGTAATTGTGATGAGTATAGTTTTTTCACTTTTTAATTACATGTTATAGAAATGTACCCTTTAAACATAAGATACCGCTTAAAATACCTTAGTTCTCATCTAATTCAAACCTTCATTTTATGGATAGGGAAACTGAGGTCCTAAGAGGTTGATGGCCCTGGAGTAGGAAAAGGGAGCTGTTCTCCTCATCTGCCCTTGTTACCATCCCCTGGGTCTCATGCATTAATGCCTTGTAGATTTATAAGAGCAAAAATGATTTATGAATTCTGGAGAATGACAACAAGGAGAATTTTAAAAACATATGTTTAAGTATTCTATGCCCTTGATTTGATGGGAGATGTAAGAGAGCAGGGGAAAGTTGACCTATAGATCATCTGGATAATCCAGCTGGGCAAATAAGACAGCTTTTCATTAGCTAGGTACTTTGGAGTAGCTGGGATATTTTTATTCTGGTAATGGAGAGATAGATATGGCCTCTGGGAACAGTTCTTGGAAATTGTACTTTCTCCAGATGCTCAATTTGGGTGTGGGACAGATTGGTTTCAAGGCCAAGAGCAACAAACATTACCACAAGCCCACTGGTCAGAAAGCTGTGGATCTTCAAAGGTCTGGAGGCTTGCCACGAGACCCTTGGGTTTTTGTCATCAGTCTCTACAGCAACCTTACAACTTTCTAGACAGCAATAGTCATCAAAGTTGATGTTCAATAGAGTCAGCTCAGGTAGGAATAAGCCATGGCTGGTGAGCTCTGGTAGTTAGTGCCCCTCTCTGGACACTTAACCTTATCAGGCTGCAAGACAGGCATTTAGTGAGACATCAGTCATTTCCCTAGTGGTTTCCTAGCACTCAGTGGGAGGTAATAAAGTTCCTTCTGCCCCAGGGTTCCAATACTTATTGGCAGAAACTGGTTGAATAAACAAGGTCGGGGAGTATTTTTAAGTTCACAATATGGTCCTGATAACTGATTATCTCTATAAAGCCACTGGATATTAATTTTTTTTGAATACATATTTTCAAAAGCATACTTGGAAATCTCAAGTTTGGAGGTAGAGAGGGTAAGTCAAGACATTAGAAATGTATTACTGGCAAATATATCAGCAATAGACATGCATTAAGATTTTACACACTGGAAATATAGACGTAGTATGAAGAGTGTAGACACTTCCTACCCACATCTGTATAGCAGCATGTCTACAGGGAAACAGACTATATGCAAGTTCATAAGAAACAGACACTATGTGCAGCAAAATATACACTCACAAAATGTGACTCAAGTGTCAGGAAACACTAACAGATAAGTGCCCTCTTTCCTGCCCGACTTGGATGTGCATCAAACTTTCACTTATGGTATGTAGCACTTGCCTTAATTTGGGAAAATCTGAATTCCAGAATTTTGTTGGAAAAGAATTGCTGTTTTAAGAATGGACTTACCTATGTATTTCAGTAAACTCACTTATAATCTGATTTTTAAAAGTAAGTGGCTCATCCTTAAATATGGATTCATTCGACTCTGTTTTACCAACCATTTTATAATCTAATTTATAAATCTAATCTAATTTGCTTTGCAACAATGTAAAATTAGGTCTCAGCCCATCTCCTAACCAGAGATCTCAGTTTTACTAAGTTTTCTATTCTCCTTCAGTACTTTCGTTGCACTTCTAAATGGTTTTTATATGCCACTTATTTTTTTCTTCTCTCTTTTGTTTATTTGTTTTGCTTTTCGAGGAACATCTTAAAACTGAACTGAAATGAGTTAAGTATGTCAAAGTCAGTGATAGATTGACTGGAAATGACAACTGAAGATATGATAGAAAAGATGTAATAAGAATTTTCTCTCACAAAAACTATGTGTTTTTCCCAACTGTTCCCATTAGGAAGACAGCACAAGTTTTTATATAACTCAACTTATTTTATAGGCAGGACTAGAAGCTAAATCAGAGGACTACCTGCCTTCATCACTGTCAAGCCACCACAAATGCTCCCCTGCTGAATTGCTTTGAAGGAAAGACTGATATATGATTAACACTTGGTCTAGTCTGATGGCCAAGTATAGTAAATGCTGGGACCCAATCTGTTGCAACACTCAATCTCCAACAAAAGAAATGGTTGCATTAATAGTCTTAGGCTGCTCATTGAATCTCATCACTTACCAGAAGCCTAGAGAGAAAAGACCACTGACTGCTAAAGATTGTGAAAGCACATGTGCGTGTACACGTGTGACCAAAACATTTTGGCCAATGGGTTTACCTAGAACAGAGCTTCTGTTTAGTGTACATAGAATATATTTCATTCATCTCAGAGTTCAGAGGTGTTGGAAAAAGTGTGGGGCTGCGACTCAGAAGATCTGTGTTCAGTCTGGCCCTGCCAAGAGCCGATTATGTGGCCCTCAGTTTGGTAGATGATACATTTCCAGGAGTTGTCTCCATCACACGACTACTGGGAGAGGGAAGCCATTGGTTCTTGGGAGGGAGAAGCTTTTGACTTCTCTTTCTGGCTCTTGGTTTGTAAAAAAGAGATGTTCACAATCCTGAACCCTCCCTGTGCCTGTTTCTTTCTCAATTTTGCTACCCTCAAATCCTTTCTTTGCTATCTATAAACATAGATTTCTAAAGTGATAGGCTTTCAGGATACATTGCACTAATACATCATCAGCATTGTCATTATGATGTATTAACACAATGCATCATCATAGACCTGTCAGAGCCATGATTTATGACTCAAAAATGTGTTGTAGTATAGAGAGGCATCGGGGACCCCATTGACTGAATGCTTGTTTATTTTTACACTTAAGAGCTTTGAAAGTAAGTTTCAGACTTCTTTTCCTCAAAGAAGAACTAGGGGAAGACTTTGAAAGGAGGACTCCATTTCAAAACACTGGAGGGGCCAGTGGGTCACTTAAGACATAAAGGTTTATGTTTTCCCAGACCACTTTAAGTTCAGAATCAAACTTCCACACTCCAAGTCATTTGGCTCCCGCTGGAAGAATTTGGCCTTTTCCATGTCTTTCCACCCTCTATTTAGAACTCCCTTAATGGTTAAGTGTGCGAGGTGTGGTAGGAAAGGTATACATTAGAGGCTTTCTTTTACTGCCAAAAGTAATAAGGATAGTGTTATATTTTATGAGAGTAATAAATGTGATTATGCAAGGAAAATTTGCTTGCAAGGTAACTGGGTACTGGCATTACACTTTTTCTCTTTCTGAGCATTAAGTTCTTTCATAATGTCCTCAACAAAGTATTAAGCACATATTGCATGAGTAGCATTGAGTACAGTGCCAAGAGAAAGGCAAAAGATATGGAGCCATTGTAGAGAATTAAAGCAGGCTAAAAAGCAACGTTGTATCATTCAAATAATATCCCCATGGAAATGATTGAGATGGAAGAAGATTCATCAGGAAAGGCTTCTTGGAAAAGATGAGTCATGAAGCAAAGTTGGGAGGACGGATGTTAGGAAAAAGATGAGAGCGACATCTGACTGCTCCCAAGTCCTGGATAACAGTTCTTTCCAGAATACACTTTCCCTCACATGTTCACCAGAGCCTAGTTTCTTAAGAACTAAGGCAATATTAAATCTGGAGTGTACAAACTTGTACTGACTCTGGGTCTTGCAGCCTTCTCTGGATAACCTGACCTCCACCTTCTAATTTGTCTAGCCAGCGGCATGATCACTTACCTAAATGACAAAATCTGTAATGATCTGAAAGGTAGAAAGTGCTTTTGGCCAAGTGTTCTCTTATTATCAGATCCAAGGACCTGGAGCATGGTCCCAAACTTGGCAGGTCAGAGCAAATGTCACCTTAAGGATATCTGTACACTGTGACACACTTTTTCTCTCTGCAAAAAAATGCTTAATGTAATTACAGCCAAGCCTGATTCTCCCAGGCTTAATTCATCCGTGTGTCTGGGGAGCCGGAAATGTAACTAGCAAAGAATTCACTAACAGGAGAGGCAGGGAATTTGCCAAGAGTTTGTTAATCTGAAGGTTTATTTTTTTATCCAGATATAAAGCGAGTTTGCAAACTGGTTCAGATTAACCAGGTCAAGTTGTATATTTTATTAACTTTAAAACATAAAAAAAAATCTTTTCGTGTTAAAAAAAAAAGCACATAGAGTTAGATGGGTGGTGGCGGTGAAGGGAGGTTGTCTCCTTAATAAAATCTATAAAGAGAGATGTGTTAGCTGCTTATTCACTTTCTGGTTTCGGCCAGAAACAGCTGCAAAATGTCTACTCTAACTCAAGTCTTTTTATGAGTTCTACTTCTTATTCAAAAATGCCTTTTATTGATTTTCTAAAAAATCTCACCCCAGAGATCTCCATGGAGAGAAGGAAGAACATATTTGAGCACTTTATGGCTCATTCACCACCATAGATGAGTCAAAATCTTCAAGATAATTATGTTATTGGCTTCATGCATTTCTGTTAGCCTACCACATTTTCTAGAAAAGCAAAATTACTTTGTTTCCCCATATATAACACAATATAATCATTGAAATTGCTGCCATGATTAAAATCCACCAATGAAGTTCTCTTGTCCCCAAGATAACATCTAAGTTCCCTGGCATACATTCAAATATCATCATGAACTAGCCTTTCTTTACCTCTCCACCAATATCCCCCACTATTTCTGTGCCTTAAATTCTAAACTCTTGCCATAATCAACTACTGACAGTCTTATACCTGACCAGCCTCTGTCTTGTCTCCAAAATTTGCATATACTATACCCTCTGCCCTTCCTGCCCCAGCTTCCCCAAAGTTTGCTGGGCTTACACCCCATCCTCTCGGTATCAACTCTAGGGAAAAGTTGAGTTGTGAAGACACAACCAAAGATGTGTCTTCATTATCTCAAAACAGGGGCTAGCTGCACTGTCTGCATGCTGTCATGTCAAAACTTGCCCGGATGACTGATTTTTTCACAACACTGATCACACTGTAGTAGAATAATCATATTTGTACACATGTCCCTGGTCAGACAACTGGCCCTTGAGGTTCAGACTGTATCTGAATTTATATCTCCCAGTATCTAGCATCGTGGCTGGAAGGAATATTCATCCCTCATATAAATGTATGTGGAATAATTGAGCACAAATAAATGAATATTATAATATACATATCAATATCACATCCTGCTGCAAACCTCACATTAATTTACATCATTTTGTAAATGAACTTTACATATTAGCAAGATCCCTTATCTTAACCCAGCACAAAGCCTTGGACACAATAAGTGCTCAATAAAGTACAAGATGATTGATTAATAAATAGAAGCTCTGTGTGCACAATGGAGTAATTGACATATTTGTGATGCAGAATCAGAGATCATGCCTAGCCTAGTTCTCCATGTTATTGCCATTTGCATCATGCTGGAACTCTTTATTACTGAAACACTGAAGTTTTGTTTTGTTTGTTTTTTCCAGTTAGGCCAACCTAGACTCCTTGGTCATTTCCTGTCTTAATCAAAAATTGCTTCATCATAAGGAAGAATTTGGTCTGGTGCAAGGTGTATTTTAAGAGACTCCCCCCCCCCAAAAAGGTCCAGTTGTCCCTTTATTGCCCCTCTTAAACTCACTGGCCTGAAATGTCTTATCAGCATTATACCATTTGAGCTTAGGGCTCTGAGGTCCATAAAAATGTCAATAGTATTGGCACAAGTGCTTAGTCTGCTTAGTCACCAAGACCCTGTTACTGGCAATAGCACCCCAACTTCTCTTGAAAGTTCTTGGGTGGATTTGTCTCTTGATTAAGACACTCATTCCTCTGAAAGACTAGTCAACTAATCCAGTAGCAGGCAGTTGCATCTGTAGAGCCATGACCTCACAACACCACTTAGCGGAGAGCAGAACCTAAGGAAATGGAATTTTCGCTGGGTAAGATTTGACAGCAGAGGATTCTTGGAGAATTATGGAATGATTGTCCTGACTAGTGCTGTAGAAACTTATGAGTGTGTAGTGAGCATTGTGGGCATACAGATGCCTGGAATGGAGCTGGACTTTCAAGGGTACAGAAAATGAAGAAAGGAAAGAGAAGAAACGAACACAAGCTACACAAACTTTACAATTTTTTCTTCCAACTCTGCTTTGGCCAGAGGTGGCATTTGGGAAATAACACCAATGCTAACCCACCTTCAGCCAACCTGAGGGCAACTTAGTAGGTCAGTGGGAAGAGTGAAGACATTGGAATCAGAAGGATTCAGGCTCCCTTTAGTAGTTACATGATCTTGGACAGATCATCTCAAAGACTCAGTTTCTTCATCTATAAAATAGGAATTACAATTCCTTACCTTGTAAACCATTTTGAGGATTAGAAGTAATGAATGACTAGCATATAGGGAGTGCTTGGTAACTTTCCCTCCCCTTCAACCGGATTGCAATGCCTTTTAACTTTGGCATTTAGTTCCCAATTATTACCACCATTGACAAAGAGAATGCTAACAGAGCCTCTTTATGTATCAGGAGAGAGGAAATAGGACATATCCATAATTGAGGCCTTTTAGATTTAGAGATGCCTGTTGTCAACCCCAAAAAGTCAGTTCTATCTTTCTTAAGTTAAAACCATTGGAAGAAAAATGTGAAAATTCAGCCAACTAGTTGTATACTCTATCTCCAAATATACAGATATTTAGCCATGTGAAAGAAACAGTATATGACCTGATTACTTTTCATTTGTCACCCATATGGCTTGACCTTTTAGAGGTAGAGTCATCAACATGGACACCAGTGTCATTTTGAGTCTTCAGGTTTTCTGTCCTCATCAATCTAGATCATGGGCCAAACTACTGACTCACTCTGCTCCCTAAGGAGGTCCAAGTGTATCCCTTCATTCATATCCTAATGAATATCTTTGCTCTATTTCAAAATGAGCAGTTTTTTAGAAAAGAAGGTTTTTATTTGTTTAATGTTTATTTTTATTTTTGAGAGAGAGAGAGAGCACAAGCAGGGGAGGGGCAGAGAGAGAGGGGACAGAGGATCCTAAGTGAACTCTACACTGACAGGCTGGCAGCAGTGAGCCCAATGTGGGGCTCGAACTCATGAACCATGAGAGCATGACCTGAGCCGAAGTCAGTCACTCAACCGACTGAGCCACCCCGATGCCCCTGGAAAAGAAGGCTTTAAATGAATTTAGATTTTGTTAATCAGCGGTTAATCTTTTTTGTTAACTTCAGTTGAACTACTTTAAAATTTCTGAGTGAAATTTTTTCATTAGTAACACTGTTTTAAAATTCATTGTACACTTTCTCAACATGTTTGAGATGTCTCCTGCCAGATCACATATAGAATTGCCAGAAGCCAAACACATTTTTAAAGAGGTGAGTCAGAGAAAAGTGAATCAAAGATTTTCAGAGCTGAAGGGACCTCAGATTATCTGGCCCAATCCTCCATTTTACAGGTGAAGTTGAGACCAAGAGGGATGAAATGATTCGTCCAAAGTAACACAAATAGGATATGGCAAAACTGGGCTAGAACCCAGTCTTTCCAAGCTCAGTTTTCTTCCTCCTAAATTAAAAACAGAACTCTGAAAGAAACAATAGCTAGCACGTTTATGATGGGCTACTGAAGCGAACTTGGACGTGGGGTGCATGGAGGAACTGTTTACAGTAGTTTCAAAGAACACAGGTGAATCGTTCATTATTAAGTAATGGTGGGCTAGAAAAAGGAGCACATCTGATATTCTAGAATTCTTATGATATCTTACACTAATGCCGTGATTCTCAATTAAGGATGGTTTTGTTCCCCACGGGATATTTGGCAATGTCTTGAGAAAGTTTTGGTTGTCACCACTAGGGTGGAAGGGATGCTACTGGTATCTAATGAGTGGTGGAAAAGGATGCTGCTAAAGATCTAACAGTGCATAGAACTGATCCCCACAACAAATAATAATCTGGCCCATAGTGTCCATATTGACAAGATTGAGAATCTCTGGGCTAATAGTTCTCAACTTTATCAGAAGCAACATCTACTTGTTATAACCCCAGGAATTACTATCTGCATCCATAATTAAATATAAAGGAGAAATAAAAGTAAAATAGTTTATAAGAAAATCATCTATAGCTCAGTATGTAAAATTCGGAGACAAGTACACTAAAAGGTACTTGTACCTATTCGCTGAATCATCACTAAGATTGCCACACATAGAGGGGCTGGTGGCACAGAAACCACAAAGGATTCTGCTGCCCGTGACATGACTTCCTGAAATGGTGAACAAACCTGGATAAAGCTTTGAACAAAAGAAAAGGAAAGGAAATCTCTCACTAATTCTAGTGTCAGCATATGTTAAAACCATGCAAAAGATAACTTTGTGCTGATTTGTAAGACAGAATGGATGTCTAGTGGGACATCTGGAAGTCCTACAAGTCACACAGCACATTGTAGGACAGGTAACACCCCAGGCCTCTCTACAAATTACCAGTAGCACCCCCAAATATTTTAAGAATCAAAACCCACACGCACATATCTAAAATGTCTTTCCCTTTTGAGTACCACCAATTTAGACAATAATGTGAATGTCTATTTAATAGAAGTTAATAATCACCTTAAATATCAAGTAGCTTCTTCAAGACTTTTATGCAGGAAAATGGAAATCTCTATGCATTCCCTTCAATTATAATCAGAATCTCTTTGTTTGGCCTTTCATTGGATTAGAAAAAAGCCAAATTGACTCCTAAAACTTTCCTCTTTTCTTAACAACACACACACACACACACACACACACACACACACACGGCAGTTATTTCACAACCATAAAAGTGGTGTTTCTCCAATGATCTTATTTCCAAATATTTTTTCTCTAAAACTGTCTTTATTTTTACTTTTTTATTTTTATTTTTTAATTTCTTTATTTTAAAAGTAAAAGAACTTTATGTTTTATTTTTGATTAAGTCTACAATGCTTACCTATGGATATGATAAGCAAAACAAAGCAAATTGCAAAAACAAAACTATGCACTTTCTGAAAAACTATTCCTTAACTGAATGATCAACACAGTAATTTCTCTCCCATTAGAATGGATGTGTGCACATATTGTAATAGTGTAGGGAAGAGCTGTATTTCCATGCCATAATAAGATTTTACAACAGCATAACCTCACCAGTTGATTAGCTTCTGTTTTTCAAGCCAAGATACTATTTAAAAACATCAAATTATTACTGACTCTCAAATTCTTAACTAGTGTATAAATTAGAAGATTTAAGTGGTCATCTTGTATCTAAAGATATGTGGAGGAAAATATTTTCTCTTACTCATTCTTGACCAGACAGATGTAAATCTTACTCAAAATAAGTTAAACTATGACCCAACATGTGTGTGTGGTCTGAAGTATAGTGAAGATTGGAGAGTAGATGAGCTCATGGGGTTTGTAGGTTATTCCTACTCATAATTCTTCACCTAGAGTCACATCAATTTTATCTGCTTTATTTGTATGCTTCCACAAGATTTTGTTCCAACAAAGGATTTCCCCATCTAAAAAAATTTGAACACCAGAGCCCTAAGGGAAATTAGGCAGCAGACATAAAGAAATATAATGTAGGTCAAATTTCATCACAACAAATATTATTGTGACAAAAATCTCTATATAGCAAAAGATTTCTGAGCCCTAGGCAATAACCCATTTGTCTTCAGAAATATGCAATACAACAAAATAAAAGAATCTGGACAATCTTTTTATTATAATGGCCTTTGACCTGTATTCCTTGCTTGGTGGAAGAATGAATCTTTAAGTTGGAATTCAGTGTTGCTGGTTTCCTCTAGGTACAGCCATTTCCTTTTCAATCTGCTTGAAGCCTGCCAAATGTTTATAGTGAAATAAAAGACCTGAGTGGTTCAAGGCCGCACCTAGAAATGTGCTCCATAAACCCTAAGTGATTACTATTCAGCTTTGATTCCAAGAACAGGAGGAACAATAATCACAAAAGCAATATTAAGTCCCCATATGGTAGATTCAGCTGGTTGTCACCCAATGTCCAGTCTCTCCTTCTTTTTTGTTATTTGAAATCTGACTTTTAACTACACACATTGACATCTGACATATAATCTATATTCCCCAGTCTCCCTTGATTTAAATGTGGCTAATGAAATGTAAAAATATTGTGTGGGTCTTCAGAGAAAGTCACTTACAGTGAACAGTGTTAGCAGGGAGAAACTGCCATCTTCCTGTTTCTGAAAGTCAGTAATCATGGCTGGAACTTCTGCTATCTGGGAAAATTTGTTGTTGAGGATGGAAGCCATGTGGTGTGAAGCAGAAAAAAGTAGAATTATCTTGAGTTCCTAATGCTTTTGGAGAGTCACCAGAAAGCCCTGGATCACCTATTTCTACACTACTGTTACACAAAAGAATAAATACTTGTATGACTTATCCACTGTGGTTGGATTCTGTTAGTATCAGCCAAATAATTGATATATCATCCTATCCTAACCAGTATATCCTTCTTTGCTATATACTTTGAGATTATATTGCCTCCATTTGTATATTCACTTAAATTATACTCTATACATTTACTATGCATGAGGGCTTGTCCTGGGACTTCAGGTTTCAGCAGTTGAGATCAGTAAGACTGAAATCTCCTTAATTCCAGTCATTGTAGTAGGCAACATGATATCCTTAATGGAGCTTCTAGGGCCACACTAGAAAATGCCTTTACATTCTAATACAGCTTCTCATGCACTACATTTATTTTTTAACAATTTTAATCTTTTTCAGCTTTATTGAATTTATTTATTGATACAATAAACTGCGTATTTTAAGAGCATGATTTTTTTTTAATGTTTTTATTTATTTTTGAGACAGAGAGAGACAGAGCATGAGCAGGGGAGGGGCAGAGAGAGAGGGAGAACAGAATCCGAAGCAGGCTCCAGACTCCGGGCTGTCAGCACAGAGCCCGAAGCGGGGCTCGAACTCACAGACTGTGAGATCATGACCTGAGGCTAAGTCGGTCACTCAACCGACTGAGCCACCCAGGCACCCCAAGGGCATGATTTGATAAGGTTTCAAATACATATGCACTCATGAAGCCATCACCACAATCAAGATAGTAAATACAGCCATCATCCCTAAATGTTTACTATTTCCTTACAAATCCTTTCCATCTACCCTTTCCACCTCCAACCCCATCTTCAGGCAACCATTCATCTGTATTCTCTCACTATATATTAGCTTGCATTTCATTTTTTAGAGTTTCTTATGAATACGCTGGTTTCTTTACCAACAATTCTGATGGAAAAACACATGACTGTATACTCTCATATTTTACTCCGTCTAGAGACCTAATCTGTTTCCCAGATTTCTAAAATGGCAAGCTATTCTGTTATTGTTTGTTTTTCTGTAATTTATAGGACTTTATCTGGGGTTAGCTACATACAGATAAGAAAGGAGTCACTGATGTTCACCCTTTTGATTATATGCATGGTCAATGATAAGTATTTTTATTTGTAAGTATGGATAGATATCAAGATGGGACTTAAACATATCACATGATTGCTGAAACAAAGAAGTTACTAACAAGGATTCCTACTTAATTCAGGATTCTGACTGACTTCTACACTCTATATGCATCTTAGGGCATAAAGAGTACACACGCACATACACACACACAAACATTAGTTTTTTTAAAGAATTTCAAATGTTGGGGCACTTGGGTGGCTCAGTCGGTTAAGCATCCAACACTTGATTTCAGCTCAGGTCACGATCTCAATGTTTGTGAGATAGAGCCCAGCATCTGGCTCTATGCTGACAGCATGGAGCCTGCTTGGGATTCTCTCTCTCTCTTTCTCTCTCTCTCTCTCTCTGCCCCTCCCTCACTTGCTATCTCTCTCAAAATAAAGAAATAAACATTTTTTAAAAAACAAATTTGAAATGTTTTAAGTATATGGAGTTTTTATGGCATCATATATTTTTGCTTACTGGTATCAACCAGTGTCTTTGACATACAAATTAATTCTTGTTTCAACTGATAAGTCAAACATCTCAGTAATTGTGGGATATAATTTCCCAAAACGTTTTTGAGAAAGGATCCTTTTTTGAAAGAAGACCATGTCTAAGGAATCCCTTATATCACATAATAAGGCTCTGGAAATTGAAAGACATCTAATTCGTACAGGTTTCTACCACTGGAGAACTTGAACAAGTGCCAGACTTAAAAACTATATCTGAATGGATTTGACCCAAACCTATAAAAGATCTCATCCCATGCAGTGGGGAAAACAATTTAAGAAAGCCTCCTTGTTAGCTGGTATAGACCATCGTGGGTGACCCCTACCTCCATCCCCACTTCCCACTTCTTCCAAATCGTTAGCCACTGATGACTGCTACTGATGACTAAACCATGCCAAAGACAGTAGACAGGGGAAAGTAAACTTTAAGAGTCCCTGTGCTCAAATATATTTCTCTTTCTACTCTTGGACCCCATTCTGAATTCCTCCAAGCAATATTGTTTAGATGTTTGGATTAGAGTCCCATTTTTCCAACAGCGCATCTGTTTTCTCCTTCCACTAAAGAACTCAAGTGTAGGTTGGAAATGGTTCATTGACTGTAAGAAGATAGGTTCCTGCAAACCAAGCCAGAGCCAAAACCATTAAGCCATTAGGTTTTGTGTTCTCATATTTTATAGCACTCTTATTCACCAACCACGATGGGAGGATTTCTAACATGCTTCTGACCTCTCAGGGATAAGTAACTGGCACCTTAGCCCATGTAGCCAGCACACAAGGCTCTTTGTTCATTCCGTAGGCAGTGCTGCCTAACCCTGTGGTCTGGGCTCATGTAGGAAATGACTTCGATGGTGTGATTTGAGGGGTACTGGGAAATTCTCTCTCTCTTCCCCCTTTTCCCATCACCCAGCAACTGCCTCACCAAATACTTCAAATATATCCCAGACTGCTGCTACCTGCTACCTGACTGATTACCAAGTCATTTTAAACTATCCACACTGCAAATGTTGACCATTAAATTAGCATGATACTATCTGATTAAATGAAAACTTATAGGTTAGAGAATGCCAAATGTACCTCTTCAAGTTGTCGGTAGTCTCTAGAGGATCATCCATCATCACTTCTTTGATTCTTTCACAGTGCCTTGTGTTTAGAAGGTGCTCAGTATTATTTATTTACTTCCCAAAAAGAGATGTAAAAAGAATGCATGAAATGCTGACTCATGAACTTTCACTCAGTCTGCTAGACACATAGTTACCTCAATATATTCTGACTGAATGAGTGACCACTTGTGATATTTGACCAACTTTGCCTTGAATTCTCTTCTAGCAATTCTAAACTTAACTTAGTGTTCTGAGTATCTTTTATGTTCCTCTTAGAGTTCTAAACAAATGTCTCTGGACCCACACGAGCAAAATAATCAGATTCCTATTTGAAAAATAGAGTAAGTCCCAGCTAACTGGAGGAAAGACAATAGTGGAGTAGTGGGAGTGCAGAGGAGTAGGAATGGAGATTTGGAGGGCAGTCTAGGCCCTGCTGTTACTGACGCCATTCCTGGTGGCAGCCAAGTCATTGGCCAGACAGGATGTTTTTGAGTACGAGACGAAGGTGCTAATAAAAATTAAGCTAGAACAACAACCAACTGGGGCACAAGCTCAGCCTAAAAATCTAGGCAAACCGATTTCTCTCTGGGAACCTCAGTTTCATCATCTATAAAATTGAGAGTAAGACAAACCCACCTGTGTGGTCTCTTCCACTTCCAAGCATTTAGTTAAGAGCCAATCCTTATTTCTTATTCCTAAGTTCTCATCTACACTTAAAATAGGAATGCCTCCTTTCTGTTTGTTCACTTCTCTTTTCAATGGAAATTTCTGGTCACACAAAATCCCCTTGGAGATCCATTTCAAGGGGAGTCGGTCTCTCTAATAGTCTGTTTCTTGATGTGCAGCAGCTTTCAGAACTTTGGCAGAAGCACAGTTATCCAGAGGGAAGTGTGGACCATTATTTCCAGGCATTCCTATGTGAATGTGATTTTCCTTTTTAATTATAGCAGGCAAAGAGTGATAGGAACAGGCATGGGAAGAATGATGTAGGATATTTATTTTCATAGCTCTACCCTTTCCCTTGGACTCCTATTTTCTAGAGCTTCCGTGTTTCCATTCATCAGCTATTCTTTAGCCACAAGGCTTGCACAACTTTATTCTGAAATAGCCAATAGTTTACATATGACCCTTCTTCCAAGTCAATAAGAATAACAATCTACTACTTATACATGTATTATTTCACTTGATCCTCACCTCTGCTCTGTGTGAGAATTACATTAGATGACTCAGAGAAAACAAGTGATTGGTCTGAAAAGACAGCTAGCAAGCATCAGAGAGAACTAGAAGCCAATTCAATTTTATTTTGTCATACTGTGTCTCAGGAAATCCTATGATTAATGAGATTACAAGACTAAGAATACTTTGTAATTTCTGTTTTATAAAATATTAAACTATTTCTTAAATACCAGAAACATTATAGTAGAAATGGCAAACACACACACACACACACACACACACACACACACACATGCAATACGGTCAGTTATGGGTCCAGTAGGAAATTCTTCTTACTCAACATTTAATTCCTTCAACATAACCATCCTTTATCCCCAGCTAAGGGGATGTCATAGATAACTCTTTCTGAAAAAGATTTCAGGATATTCAGGATATTGGAGGATATTGGAGCCAACACTTGTATAGCATTCAGTGGTTTTCTATACTGACTTTTAAAAACCACTGTTTTCATTTAACCACATGTAGATGGATAGAATGGTAGAGGATATTCATTGTTATAATTGCAGATTTAAAAGGAGCAGCCACAATAAGGCTTTCAATCTATGAACTTTTAAAGGGCATATTAGATACCTCATTTTAAAAATGGTGACTCTCTCAAGGGCTTTTGCATACTCATTAGGATAAAGAAGGTTAATGAGTCTACAGACTCACTGGAAGAAACCACTGGGCTATTTGGAAGTATCCTCTTGCTCCCTGTTACAACTGCCAAGGAAACTAAGTTAACTACCTCTCCAGAAAGACTTGGGATTGGATTTCAAAATTTAGGTGCTCTAAATAGTCACTGAGTATGCTCAAATCCATGTTAAATGCTGAAGTATTTATAAATATTTCTTTTAAATACACAAATTTTTAAGTTCATCCAGACAGGTGCAGGAATATATCATGTGCCAACAAAGTGTCAGAGCTTTTGACAAAGAATCAACAAATTGTGGCAATGTTTTTAGAAGAGCACAGGTCTTTGTGTGACATAAAATCCAATGCCAAGGAAAATCACCAGCTCCATCTGCAGTAACTCGTTTAAAAAAAAAGATTAAAAAAGAATTCCCATTTTTCTGCAGATGTCATTTGCTTTGCCAAGAAATTTAGTCATGTAAACCATTACTATGCCTGACTTAGCCTTAAAAGCCTCTGGACCTAATAAGTGATCAAGGTGTGGGAACACAATCTAAGTTCTGGTTCTCAAAGCCGAGTTAAGAGACTCTGACAAATTCAACTCATCTTTGCCAAATAACAGTGAAGCCACAAGAGATTGAAGTCAGAAGAGGGAACATGCCAGTGCTTTCTTGAAGAGTAACAACTTACAACAGGAAACTAAGATAATTGTTTAAAGTGTTGCTGGAACATTAATTCATTACACACTGGGAAATAATCCCCTCATAAAGTGGTTTTTGAACTGATTTTGACATTGATTGCTTTGTACTTTTTTAGCTGTAAGTACTAGGTTACCAGGATCAGAAATAGATATGCCCAAAGATTATGGATGAGTTTTATTCATGTTTGTCAGTTAGCTACTATAGACTCAATAAAGGCGAGGTTGTCTACTAGGAATCAGAGGATTTTTAGTCACATGACACAAGAGCAACAGCAACAATAATTGTGTGACTTCTGCCTTCAGTGTCTCTCCTCTGGTTGGGGGAGATAGCAACAGCTACCAAGATAACCCCAAAATTAAAGGTAATAAAAGTAAGCACCCAATAGAACAGATACATGGTAACTATTAGAGGAGTTCAGATAAGGAATAGGTCACTTTGGGAAGAAGTGATCAAGAAAATCTTTATATAAGAGGAAGGATTTCAAGTGGGCTCTGAAAACTGGTTAAGCATTTAAATCAAGAGGCAAGGGGTAGAATTTTTGGCAAGAGAAACAGCTAGGGTAAATGAGCAGATATGAGCAACATGTGGGAAGAGTGGTAGATGAGTTTGAAAACACAGGCAAAGAAGATTAGAGTTTTCAGTGCAGGTGAAGTAGTTTGGACTTATCTATAGGCACTAAAATTAGTGAGGATTTTTGAGCAAGAATATATATATATATATATATATATATATATATATATATATATAATTAGGATATGAGGTTCCAGTTAGATTTAAGAATACAAAAGTTAAGGAGCACTTGGGTGGCTCAGTCAAGTGTCCAGCTCTTGGTTTTAGCTCAGGTCATCAATCATGAAATTGAACCCTGTGTCAGGCTTTGTACTGACAGTGCAGAGCCTGCTTGAGATTCTCTCTCCCTCTCTCTGCCCCTCTCCCACTCATGCTCATTCTCTTTCTCTCTCTCAAAATAAGTAAATAAACATTCAAAAAAATATGAAACCTTTATTCTGAGTCCTAGTTTGAAGTTATAATTAAAAACTCAAAATTATCGAACCCATAGAATGTCTGAAGCACCCTTGTAGATGCTACAGGACACGAATAATTAAATAACAAATCATTCGCCTTTGAGAATTAGAAAAAAAAATTGCCCTGGAATATCAAAAGAAAGAAAATATCTGGTTATTTCAGTAAATTGTTATGTTCAAGCACAAGGACATGTAAAAATAAAATAGACTAAAATTAAAAGGTAGCACAATGTAAAGAAACTATAAGAATGATGTCAAGGAAATTAAAAATATTATACCAGAATAAAAGAAAAAAACACTTTGGAGGTTAAAAAGGCCAGAATTATCAAGAACAAAAGTGAAATCCATGAAAGAGAGGAAAAATTTAAGAACTTAAGTTACTTAAGAGAAAATGTGTAATAGAGGAAAACTCCAGTAATAATCTTGATTGGAAATTCCAGGTTTTATTAACAGAATCCAAAATTGAAAAATTGGGGAGACTTGGGAAGAAATAAAAGCCTGATAAATGTTCCCTCCTATATATATTTAAAAAAAAAACATGTTTTTTTAATCTAAAATTGAAACAAAGTAGGTTAAAGAATGCTTTTAAAAAATTGAAAGGTTTCCACCAATAGTTGAATTGAAGCAAAATATACAGTCTTAATACATTATAAAGGAATCCAGCAAAGAAAGCATGGCTTATATCCTGAACTTTGGAAAATAATAAATAATAAGAAAGCATGACAAACAGAATTACAGAAAGTAACAGAAGTCAGGCCAGATATATGAGTTATAACCAAAAGTATAAAAGTTAAACATTCCTTTCTTAAAAAACTCTTAGTTCGAGGCAATTTTTTAAACATACAACTACATCAGTTAATAAGAACATATCTAAAAGAAAGCAGTACAAATAAGTAAACAGTAAAAAGCTGCAAAAAAGATAAGTTATATAAGTAAAAAGCAATGAAAGGGCTGAAACAATAATGTCACGTAAAAAAGGCAAAAGCACAGAATGGATGAAAGTTCATTCATGCTGATATAAGACACAATTCACTAATAATGTATATTGTTTTGCTCTCTATACAGACAGTATTATTATATCAAAATGTTATATAACACATAAAATATAAAATAAGCATATAAAATATTAAGAATAAGTTTTTTTAAGCCAATAGAAGATAATTAAGACAATGTTCTTTGATGAATCAAGTGCCAAAACACAGATACAAGTAAAAAATGATTAAATAAATATAGATACTTAGTTCAATAACTGTATCAGGTTTTGCATCCTCCAGTGAAAGAACGCAAATGCACCTTGCTTTTGTTGTTGTTTATATATGGTTTTGTTTTAGTTTTTGCAATACCCCTGTAATAATGACAAATGTGATCATTTAATTGATTATGCTGACTCAGACGCCACACACACAAAATCAGTCTCAGTAATTATTGCAGATATAGCTCCCTCCCAGAAAACCATATTCTCAGAAGGAGATTAGCATTTAGGGGAGTTCAACATCTGTGGAATGGAAGGAGGGGAGTCGGGATTGGACAGAGGCAGTAATAGAGCTGTGAGTTGGGGAATGTAGATCTGTCATTAAATTTGTCCCCCCCAAGGAAGGGAGTGTCTCATTGGGTGGGGCAGCACTTCAGTGGGGGCACGTCCCAAGGATTCTGATTGCTGAGGTCTGTCTACCTGCAGTAGTCCCAGCAGAATGAAATCTGTCTTTCTTTCCTGAAAGAAAATCCGAGCTGTGCATCACCATGTCCATCATGGGTAGTTTAAAAAATTGGAAATAATAAAGGTTACCTTATCCAATAGAAAAGGAACAAAAAGGAAAAGGAAATTAATTCCTAAAACTTGAGAACTAAAATATCTTGCTCCTAAGTAAATTTTTATTCAAGGAGAAGACCGAAAGTGCAATTACTGTATGTTAATTAACAATGAAAATAGTAATCTACATATCAATATATAAAAGATGTGACTGGGGCCCCTGGGTGGCTCAGTCGGTTGAGCCTCCAGCTTCAGCTCAGGTCATGATCTTAACAGTTTGCCAGTTCGAGTCCCGCATCAGGCTCTGTGCTGACAGCTTAGAGCCTGGAGCCTGCTTCGAATTCTGTGTCTCCCTCTCTCTCTGCTCCTCCCCCTCTCATGCTCTCTCTCTCTCCTTCAAAAATAAATAAAAACATTTAAAAATTTTTAATAAAAGATGTGACTAAATATGTACAAAATAAGATATATATTCTTTAATGTTCTGATAAAACTTAATTATTATACCATAATATTAAGAGAATGAATGGACAAAATGAAGCCACGGGAGAAATATTTGCAATACATATATCTGACAAAGGATTTGTATCCACAATATGTAAAGAACTCATACAATTCAATAGTAAAAAGACAAACAACCCGATTTAAAAATGGGCAAAAGAAATTTGAACGGACACTTCACAAAAGAAGATACATTAATGTCAAAAGAGCACCTGAAAAGATGCTTAATATCATTAGACATCAAGAAAAGGAAAATTAATATCACAATGACATACTGTCACACACCTACTGGGCTGGTAAAATTAACAAGATTGACAATATCAAGTGTTAGTGAGGATGTAGACCAGCTAGAATTCACATACATTGCTGGTAGAGGTGTAAAAGTTAAAACCTCTGGAAAAGTGGCAGTTTCTGGCAGTCAAACTGACTGCCTACCATATGACTCCAAAGGTCTATTATTAGGTATTTATCCAAGAGAAATAAAAACAGCTAGCCATGGGAAAACTTGTATAAAAATGTTCAAGCAATTTTACCTATAAGGGCCTTTAAACTAGAAAGTACTAAAAGTTTATCAACAGAGAAATAGATAAATAAAGTGGGATACATGCACACAACGGACTATGACTTGGCAATACGAAGAAATGAACCATGAATATATGTAACAACATGGATGTCAAATGTATGATTTTATTGATATGAAGTAGAAGCACAGGCAGGTGATGAAAACCAAAGCGCAGCCCTCAGGAACGTGAGGGGATGCTGTCTGGAAAGTAGCGTGATGCAATGCCTGGGATAGTGGAAGTGAGTTACGTGATTCGGATGTGAGTTACATGAGGTATGCATTTGAGAAAACTAACTGGACTATACACAAAATATCGGTGCATCTTAATGCTTTGTGGATAATACCCCAATAGAAAGAGCAACGACAAAGTGTTTTCAGAACTTCAAGATTATTTCTATATTATTTAAGTAATTTCAGAACATCAAAAATATAAAAATCTCTAATTCATTTTCTGAAGCTCTCATATCCTGATTATAAACCTGGTGTTGAGAAGACATAGTAGGAATGAATAGAATATAAATATTGAGTTTGAAACACACACTCACACACACACATACACACACACATGCACACACACACACACACACACACACACACACACCGTACAAAATTAAGTGTAACATTATGCCAAAAGAATAATAAATTATGAGCAAATCACCTTTATTTCTGGAAAATGAGTATAGTGTATCATAGCAAAATCAAAATAGTGAAAAACTCTGTCATTTAATAGACATTATAGAAGATTTTGATAATATTAAGCATTTATTCCTGATTTTAAAAAACAGCTAGATAGGAGTAGCAAGGCAATTCCTTAAATGTTAAAATGTATGTCACAGAACATCCATACTTAATATCATAATTAATGTGAAATACTGGAATCATTTCCATTAAATTCAGAAACAAGATAAGCCTAATATTTCAATAATTATTTCTATTCTGAAGGTTCTGATGTAATAATACAAGAAAGAAAAAGGAAAGAAAAACATTTTAAAATGTAAAAATGTGGACCAACTAACAACTTTCTCATAAATGTAAAACGGATCAATTAATAAATTGGTATCACTTCCTAATATTTAGAAAAGATAAATTCCATAGCATACCCCAAATAAATTAGAAATAAATTACATTAAATATTTTTTAAATGGTTATTTTTTTTGAGAGAGAGGGAGAAAGAGAGAGAGAGACAGAGCACTAGTGGGAGGGGGATAGTGAGAGGGAGACACACAATTCAAAGCAGGCTCCAGGCTCTGAGCTGTCAGCACAGAGCCCAATGTGGGGCTCGAAGTCACAAACCATGAGATCATGACCTGAGCCAAAGTCAGAAGCTCAACCGACTGAGCCACCCAGGAGCCCCAGAAATAAATTACATTTTAAATGAAAAGCAAATGACCATAAAGCCAGAATAAATAATTGTAGGTTAAAATATGCATGATTTGTGGTGGGATAACGTGGCAAATTAAACCTATGGCAAAAACTTTTAAAAAGAAAATAAACAGAATTTGGGAAAAATATCTTTAAAAAATCAAGATTTAATACAAGTATTTGTATTACATCCCTGATATAGAGTATTTTTCTGCAAGTGCTGCAAATTGCAAATAAGATACAAACATACCAATATGAAAAATGGGCAAAGGTCATGAGTAGGAATGTTACAAAATGAAAAAACAGAAGTAGCTAAGATTTTTTCTGGTAAATTTAATTAATGATGTATTGCTTTTGCCACACAAATCAAATCGATAACCTTAAAAATAAAAATGACAGTATCTCTAACCAGCAAGACACTGAAAATAGCCTAAATGAATAAAAATAGGTAATTGGCTAATTATGTGACTGTACCAGGAAATACTATGCTTTGATTATAATCCTATGTTGTGGAAGCAAACACCACAAGAAAATATAGACAATTACTGCTTAGCAAATAAGATAAATTGCCTAATATCTTTGTAATAAATATTCATTTTTAAAAGACCAGAGCATACACACCAAAATATTAAAAACATTGCTTTCTCTGTGTAATAGAAATAGGAATGAATAATACCTTTGTCTTTGTTTTTTGCTACACTGTCCAATTTTGTCTCCATTAAAAATAAATAAAAAGATTTTTTTGCAATCAGAAGAAAATGTATAAATGAATGATAAAGATATGTGCCATAAAATTTTAAAGCTAACCACAACCCTGATTAATAGAAGTAAATTTTCTTTGTTATTTTTCAGCAGAAAAAGAGATAGATGCATTTGCTAATCCTGATGTACTGTTTAAAAGGAGAAAAGAAAAAGAAAGAATGAAAAAGTGAAAGAAGAAGGAATATAAGGCAAAGCTCTGATAGTAAGAGAAATGAATTTTTTAATTTCAGAAATTTATAGGTTGCTAACACCAAAGATCAGAATGATAATTATCGTTCAGACTTAATTAGTACTGTTGCGACCCTCAGACAAAATGAAAGAATAGGAAGATATCTACCCAGTATCAGGTTCTGTAGAAGTATGTATTTCCCTGGAATATAAGTGGCTGTAGCCATATGATGCAGGATGCCTTTTTTTTTTTTCAGCTGAGCATTATCAGCTGGTGTGAAAACAGGGAGAATTAACTGAAACACAGTCATGTAACATGACCACTAATGTTTTGAAAACATTTAACTCTGGGTCCAACATGAGCTATAAGTGTAGATACCTAGATCCAATTTTCTGTTGGCACTGGGAGGTAGAAAAATAGTCTCTGAAGTATTGGCAGTGTTTGCAAGGTAGTAAGCACGGAAAATAGGAAATAATTTAATATGGTTCTAAATGGTACTTGTGAAATGTCTTTAAAAATAAATCCTTTCTGACTCTTCATTATGTTGCACAAATGAGAGGCCCAAAAATTATGGCTCAACACCCATTTTACATTCAAGGTCAGATAGGCAACAATCAGGCGATGATATTTTATTCTCCTGCACATATGAAATTCTGTTTGAACTCATCAAAGTGAATTTATAGATGTGCTAAAGTATCCAATGAGAAGATTGCATGTAAGTAGGACAAGTTCCCTACTTGGTTTCCTAATGCAAGTAAATTACTAGCCAGGCATGATTTTACTTGGTATAGAGGAGAGAAGTTAATAATTTTTGTCCCAACCTTGACCAAAATACAGGCCTGGATTTTTAAGGACAACAAATTTTAAATATCTTGGCAGTGATCATTCAGGAATATTTCTGAATAGGAAACATTCACATGAAGCCTTTTTCCCTTTGCCAGCATCTCTATAACTACTAGGAACTTGGGGGAATGCAAACAAAATATCTGAGTGTAAACTGAACCAGAGTTGAATATTTATCTGCTGCAATTTAATCTGAAGAGATGTTCTTCTAGCATTTGGGGTTTGGTTGAATCCCACAAAAGCCCAGCAATATTTAGAACCAAAATTGGATGCCTTGTCCTTAATTCACCTCTCCATATCAGACTTCTGTGGGTATAAGTAAATCTCATGAAGTTACATTGTATTGTGACATCTATTCGGTTCCAATTCATGTCAAAATGGAATTTAACATCTTCTTTGTGGTTGAAATTATGTTGTAGTTTTCATCAGAGGTTTTCTTCTTGATATTTTAGAGGTGTAAATTTACATATTCCAAAAATAGTCCTCTCTAGGCATGGAGAGGAGGCTCTGAGAAGGGGAAGGACGCGGTTTCACAAATGAATGGCAGAAAATGTTTCATTAATCCTTAATAGCAAAACAATAGAGGAAAGATTTGAGGATACCCCATATAATTAATAGAGTAGAACTAAGCATACCACACATGCTTCCGAGAAGATCATAGAATGCACTGCGGAAATAAGCAATACAATGGTTAATCACTTCAGAGAAATCATGCAGAAAGTACTACACGTACCACATCCAAGATAATGGCCAAACCTCTTCAAAATCATCCCATCTGGTAAATCTTTTCCAAAGCTCAAATTGCACCCGGCCATCCTTAACCATCCTCCACCCATCAGGCATATAAAGCTAGCTTTAGTCCCACTGCTTCAGCAAATAATAAAATCCTCCTGCCCCTCTGAAAGACTCAAAAATGTTTGTAAGTCCAAGAATGGAAGGGAAGAGAAGGACAGATGACCAACTTGGATGGATATTCAAGGGAGGCGGGGTGAAGCAATGATGTTTGGGGTTACACTAAGAACACAGATAAACTGACTTCATGCATGAGGAAGAGGATTCAAACTCAAATAAAAACCATGTCGTTCAGAACAACACTCTCAAGGGCAACACATGATCTTTTGGAATAACTGTACTAAAAGCAAATGAGTCTTAATCGTGTTAAATATTTCTGTGTTTAAGAAACAGATTTTTCCATCTCCTTTATTGGTAAATCAACTATTCAACTCTGCAAGATTTTTACATCTCTTTCATAATCCCTGAAATCCGTGTTGATATCCACTGTTGTCTAAACGTACAGGATTGAGCTGTTATGATTTTAATTAAACTTGTGCAAAGTGGCATATTAAAAGCAAATCTAACCAAAATACAGTGAAGCAAGAGGGTGAGGCTTAAAACAATATTAACAGCTAGTGTTTTGTGGTTTCTTTTCAAATACCAAAGGAGATGAACTGGGGTGAGGGAATATTGGCTAATAAATTTCCAAAGGAAAAAGAAACCACCTCTATTTTAATCGTTAAGCACGAGGGGAGGGAAGGACCTTAGTTAAGTATTATTTATAATGTTTCTCTCTAAGTTCAATTCAGTGGAATGAATTTGGTGACACCCCAGGGAATTCTGAAGCAAGGTAAAATTTTGCACCCAGAATATTTTGTGTACCGAGCATATACTTAGAGCTGAATTTTCTAAAAATATGCATTGAAAATTTCAGAACAAAATACCCACAGTCTTAACTCTTGGAGGGCTAGGGGGACATCACCATCAACTTCAAAATACACTGTGTATAAAACATTGTTAAACAGAAGGTTAATGTGCCAATTTTACTTCCGTCTTCCTGCAGCTCTGATTTAAACAAGTTGCACACATAAGTGATGCTATATGCATAAGGTTTTGCATTAAGTTTGCAATGTCAGGTTTGTTTATAAAAATCATATTTTTAACCACTGGCCCCTGGGGCTCTGTTCTGGGCAGTTACAAGTTCCAGCCAGTTCGATTCTGATTTTTAAAGAGACAGTTCTCATTTCCATGAACTTTCAATGGAGACATTTCAGACTTGGAACAGAACTCTTAGTTTATGTTTTCTGTGGCCTTATAAACTTACAATTAAGTTTATTTACTTAGCACAGAAAGTGCACTCCTGTTTGCCCTGACTGGCGGGTGGCCACCACCAGCCCTTGAGAGGCTCACAGAGTTTCCATTCCTTCTCTTTCCCTCTCTCTGTGCCTGACCACCACTACCGTGAAAAACTTTTCTCAGTGCTTTGAGAGCACGTACCATGCTATTTGGAACTTTTAACTCCATTCATAAACCTAGTGGCAGCCCGGTAGTTAATAAGGGACAGAAATCTTTATAGTCTTTTTGCACAGTGGATGAAATCCTGGCTTCTGTAATTTACGCCCCACCATAACAATGCTCATAAGCAGTTGTGGAACAGAAGACCTCCCATTCCTGGATCTGCTGCCACTTCAAGGAAAATGCAGACGCTTTGCAGAATATTCATGAGAAATAATTGCATGTGTTTTGCTTTGCAGTCCATCCAAACACGTTAACGTCGGAGTAGTTTTTGCTTTGGTCTTACCACAGAATTTTAACTTGACATGTTTCTCCATCCATTTTTTTACCCCCTATTTAGCTTAAGAGCACTAAAACATAAAGGAAACGTGATCATTATGAGGTTCTAGAAATATATTGTAGCTGGGCTTCCCAGATAAGATGTTCATTAAGGGACTAGCCTTTTATGTTATGAAAACTATGTGGATTACTCCACTGTGTCTCAAAACGTCAATGTAGGTTAGGGGCCAAACGGTCATGACGCTCACAGCTAATTACTCATGCTCCATCCAGGAAGTACTGTTGTTTGCAATGTGGCTTAGGCTTGTATAAACTTGATTCTTTGATATCAAAAAAAATTATCCAGGGCAAAATTATGTGTTTAGTACAACTCCCCCGGGTGAGCTTTCAGCTTGAGTTGACCCAGGGAAATGGGCAGAATGGAGACCTTCCTCTGGACTGCTGTCCGTAAATACTGCTTAGCCATCTCTCCTCTCCATGTACCTCTCCTAGATCCCATTCAGAGAACTCTAGAATCTTCCCCGAGATGCTACTATTTACATATCAATCCCTGAGCAAAGAGAAGTGTCATTTTTACATGGCAATGGGACTGAGGAGGAGTCACATGGGAGATGACAGCCTTGTGTTAGGCACCATCTGTGATTATTTATTTCGTAACACTGCAGTGTCAGACTTTAGAGCTGCATCATAGAATTGTAGTGGTGGGGTAGGTAACAAAGGTTTATCTAAGTCCATTAGTATGTACAGACAGTAGTCTGTCATTTTAAAAAAAGATTTCCATCAACATTGTCACCATTTTCAGCCTCAGCTTCCAAGACTATTCATTAGTGCCTATTTATCAATAGCACTAGGGTATCTCTCTAATTTAAAACATAAATAAATAAAATGTATGAAACGTCACTCTTGTCCATTAGAAGAATCCAGCCTAAGACATTGTAGTAGATATTGTGTTTTTTTAATATAATTTATTGTCAAATTGGCTTACATACAACACTGAGTGCTCATCCCAACAAGTGCCCTCCTCAATGCCCGTCACCCGTTTTCCTTCTTCCCCACCCCCCTATCCCCCGTCCACCCTCAGTTTGTTCTCTGTATTTAAGAGTCTCTTATGGTTTTCCTCCCTCCCTCTCTGTTTGTGTCTATTTTTCCCCCTCCCTTCCCCCATGGTCTTCTGTTAAGTTTCTGAAGATCCACATATGAGTGAAAACATATGATATCTGTCCTTCTCTGACTGACTTATTTCACTCAGCATAAAGGCAACTGGTGGAATGGGAAAAGATATTTGCAAATGACATACTGGATAAAGGGTTAGTATCCAAAATTTATAAAGAACTTACTAAACTCAACACCTGAAAAACAAATAATCCAGTGAAGAAATGGTCCGAAGACATGAATAGACACTTTTCCAAAGATATTGTGTTTTCTAACCTTATGTCCAGTTCCTCTTCTTGATAGCTCTTGGATTTTCTTTGGGAGAATTACCTATTTTTTATTGTGAGTAGTTTTGGTGGGGTAGTAAGGCAACATTCCACTAGAGAGTTGAAGAGGTCTCTAGATATTTTTTCCTTCTTCGTTCTCCCAGATTTTGATTATGATCACATCACACAGCAATCTCCTTGTGTATTCCCTAGAAATTTTGGAGCCATTTTCCTTTCCCAACATCTCAATTCTCATAGCTAAAAAGTTATCAGGTTCTGTCAGTTGCAGTCTATAAATATTTCTTGAATCTCTTTCTCATCCCCTCCTCTCCCCATTGTCATAGTTTGGGCCCTTGGCATGTGTCCCGTACACCAATACAATGGTATCCTTACCAGTTCGCCTGCTTCCCACCTCTCTCCACCCCAACTCTGCAATAATAAAAGCAACTCAAAGCAATTTATCCCTTATGATGGTCCAGGTATTAAGCTAAGCACTTTTTAAAATCTAATCTCCAGGGGCACCTGAGTGCCTCAGTTGGTTAAGTGTCCGACTTGGGCTTAGGTCATGATCTTGCAGTTTGTGGGTTCGAGCCCTGCATTGGGCTCTGTGCTGACAGCTCAGAACCTGGACCCTGCTTTGGAATCTGTGTCTCCCTCTCTCTCTGCTCCTCCCCCACTCATGCTCAGTGTTTCTCTCAAAAACAATGAACATTAAAATTTTTCTAATTGAAAAAATAAAATATAATCTTCATAACTCTCCTAAAGTAGATATTATTTTTCTCACTTTGAAGACCAAGAAGGCAAGGCTCAGAGATCATAAGAAACTTACCTGTGATCACCCAGCTAATACCCATCCTAGACAAGATTTGAATTCAGTTCTGTATGACCCAAATTCTGTGCTCTAAAAGAGGTAGAAATAGTTACATCTCCTCACACTAGTGGCAGGATAATCTTTCCAAATGTTATTCATTTTACTGCTAACAACCCTGATGGTTCTATATCCATTGTCTGTACAATAAACTCACAAACAAGTGAGGCTTTCTAGAGTCTGCATGACTTAGCTTTTCTAACCACCCTTCTTGCTAATCACTATGTTCACTAGAGATCCAGATGTCCAACCATCCCTGATGCCTTGGTGTCATCAAACAAGTGACATTCTCTTGTGCCTCTTTATTTTTTTGCATATGCTTCTCCTTCAGTTAGTAAGGCTGGTTTTGTTTTCTTCCATCTAGAAACACCCTGCTCAGTCTTCTCTATGCATCTGAGATGTGATTTCTCTCTAGGACCATCCATGGATCCCCTGGCCAAGGTCATTTCCATTTCCCCCAAGATATGCATTTGCACTTTGACCTCCTCTATTTGAGTCCTCATCATACTGTACTCTGAGCACTTGTTGGCATATGTGTTTCCTCCCTAGACAATGGCTTCTTCAAGGTCTGTGCTTTCTTGGCTTTCTATCCTAGCTTCCACCCTGCCCCACTTTATCCTCCACCTAGTAATCTCACCTCTACCTTCCCTACCCCTCCTTTTATGGATTCAGCCACAGGGCCTCACAGCTATTTCTTAACATGCCATAGACACACCTACTCAGAATCCTCACACTGACCATCCTTTCTGCCTAGAAGTCTCTTTATCCAGAGGTCTACCTGAATGGTCCTCTCACTTCATTCAGATCTTTGCCAAATGTCAGCTCCTTCGAGAAAACTTCTCTGACCATTCATATAAGATATAAACATAAAATCACAACCACCATCACAGCCCTCACCCTTCTTCCCATTCTTAATACTGACCATTGTCTGTCACTATATTACCTACCTGTGTATGTATTTACCTATGTCTTCCAAGCCCACTGAAAATGAAGCCTTATCAGGGCAGGCCTGTGACTGCTGTCTTCAGTGCTATACTCCCAGGGCTTTTACCAGCAGCTACTCGGTAGGCCTAAATGAACACGTGAATCTCCTCCCCCACTTTCCAGTATTTGCAACATTGCCAGTAGCACTTCAGGGGCTTGAAACATATTTGGTATATGTGGAGTGAATTGTGGGATGAATTATTAGGACTTTCCATGGAATCCCCCTTACAAGCCTGACAGGTCAATGGGAACCCTCTTGCACTGTTGGTAGGAATGCAAACTGGTGCAGTCTCTCTGGAAAACAGTGTGGAAGTTCCTCAAAAAATTCAAAATAGATCTACCCTATAACCCAGCAATAGCATTACTAGGAATTCATCCAAGGGATTCAGGAATGCTGATTCATAGGGGCACATGCACCCCAATGTTTATAGCAGCTCTTTCAACAATAGCCAAATTATGGAAACAGCCTAAATGCCCATCAACTGGTGAATGGATAAAGAAGATGTGGTTTATATATACAGTGGAATACTACTTGGCAATGAGAAAGAATGAAATCATGCTATTTGCAGCAACCTGGATGGAACTGGAAGGTATTATGCTGAGTGAAATAAGTCAGAGAAGGACAGATACATGTTTTCATTCATATGTGGATCTTGAGAAACTTAACAGAAGACCATGGGGGAAGGGAAGGGGAAAAAATAGTTACAAACAGAGACGGAGGGAGGCAAACCATAAGAGACTCTTACATACAGAGAACAAACTGAGGGTGGATGGGGGAGTTGGGGAGAGGGGAAAATGGGTGATGGGCATTGAGAGGAGGGCACTTGTTGGGATGAGTACTGGGTGTTGTATGTAAGCAATGAACCACAGGAATCTACCCCAAAAACCAAGAGCATACTTTACACACTGTATGTTAGCTATTCTGACAATAAATTATATTTTAAAAAATCTGACCCATCATAAAAGCTTCTTATACCCAAAGAGATATTTCAGAAGTTAATTAAATGATAAGAAGATCCTAATTTGACAGACAGCAAGACAGAAAAAAAGAGAAGAGAGAGTTCCAAAATGTAACTCACAAAATTTTTTAGAGATGTTGCTCTTCAGGATCTCGTGACCCACGCTGTCACAAATGTCTCCATATATAAGTCCTTCTTGATGTCTTCTCCAGACAGAAACCAGCTTCTTGTTAGCCCACAGCTCCTTCATAGACAGGAATGCTCTAAATCAGGAATCCCTAATCCTTCCCTCTCTAAATGAAACAAAGCTGGAATTCTCATCTGGGACCATGTCCCAGAAATGTATTTAAGTCAATTTTACCATAACTTTTGAGCCACCATTAAGTCTTCTTGACCTGTAAGGAGCCAGGTGTCATGGGAAAATACTCCTTCTACTCTCTGCTCTGGTTGTCAGGAAGTAGAAGGAAACTCTATGATTCCTTCCCAATGTTATTTTCTCCCTCTTTCTAAATATCCTGATGTATCTTGGTGTAAAATATTAAACTTCATTTGTAAATTACTCCAGTTTCCTCTTTAGCAACAATGCCACTTAATCAATATTTCTTTTTTTTTAAGTTTATTTATTTATTTTGAGAGAGAGAGAGAGAGAGAGAATGCACACCAGAGCAGGGGAAGGACAGAGAGAGAGGGAGAGAAAGAATCTCAATCAGGATCCATGCTATCAGTGCAGAGCCCAATGCAGGGCTCGATCTTACAAACTGTGAGATCATGACCTGAGCCAAAATCAAGAGTCAGACACTTAACTGACTAAGCCACCCAGGCACCCCTCAGTATTTATTTCTTATAAATAGAAAATATATTCTATGTATTTTGGTTCTGTAAAGTCTCTCTCTCTCTCTCTCTCCCTCCCTCCCTCCCTCCCTCCCTACCTCTCCCGCTCTTTACCTCTCCCTGTCCCTCCCTCCCTCCTTCTGAGATGACTGAGGTTTTAAGTCTGGGTGACTGAGTCCAGGGATGCTATTATATTAGAAATTATAAAAATATTGGGAGGGAAATTAAGTTTTGAGGAAAAGAGAATGAATTCTGCTTTGAAAAATTTGAGTTCAAGATGGTATTGGACAGCCAAATTCAGCTTCTCCAGAGTCAAATGAATATAGGAGCCTAGCGCTCTGGTCAGATTCTGCATCATCTTTCAATTCACTCCAAGCAACACTTGCTTCAACATACTTTGGTAGTCTTTCCTCCTCTATGAAAGAAAGAGAGAAAGAAAGAAAGCAAGCAAGCAAGCAAGAAAGAAAGAAAGAAGAAAAGAAAAGAAGGGAGGGAGGGAGGAAGGAAGGAAGGAAGGAAGGAAGAGAAAGAAAGAGGTTCCTCACAATTTAAAAATAATTCAATTATTCCCAAACACGCATTGAGGAACTATTATGTCCCAGATATTGCCCTTGGCTTTTTATATATACAGGACCTGACATAGTCCAAAGCATTTAGTAGCCACTTTATAAATACTACAAAAGCCTGGGTCTTTAATCTGAATCCTGGGTCTTTTATCATGGTGAGGGTGCAAAACCCAGTAGCAACAACTCTCACATGTTAACAATCCCTTCCAACTCCTGAGCTTCTGTCCCCACAGACTCATGTCACACCCAGTTTACCCAATGTACTCAAGCTACCTCAGCCTGACCTAGGATGCTCTTCTGGCTTTCCTCCTTCTGTTCTGTCACCTCCTCACATAGCTCTGCCAAGGGACATCTCTGAGCAGTCCCACTCTCTCTGATCTCAGAGGGCTCTAAAGTCTGACCAAAACTTCAGTACTTGAGTATAAGTCCCCACCCACCTTTTGCTGTTTCATGTGAGGTAGCCAGTCATTCCTTTCCCACTAGAGCACAAGTCTCTCCAGAACAGCAAACCAGCTTCTAACTTATTTTGAAGCTTTATCCCAGTCTGAGTTCATAATAGCTCAATGAGTACTGGTTCCTGAAATGAGCCACCAACATCCCTAGTACAGGCATTTGTATCTGAGAGGACAAAGCATTTATGTTCTGACAGAATTGACACAAATAAGCGCCCGTTCAAAATGAGCTCCCATAAGTGAGAGTCCAAGACTAGACCACAGGGTATACGTTGGGTGGCTTTGCTGGAGGATTTCCCTCTTGCATGAATAGCTGGAGGGCAAGTCCCTCCTTCCCATGCCTTCCTGGACCCCGAGGTGACTTCAGCAGTACCTGGAAGATGGAACAGAAGGCAAGTATCAGCCAATAGCACTAGCGGGATGTTTCTTTGCTACTCCATTTTCATCTGGGCTCCAGGCAATTGTAGAGTAGACTCTGACTTACAGAAGGGAGGGGCTCTCACACACTCTATATCTGCACAGTCTACTTCAAGATTTTGCTGTTTGCCCATTCCCCTGCTCAAGCTCACCCCATGTCCAGTCTGTCTAGGTGCTTCCTAATTCCTTTAACTCAATCCAGGAGGAAAGGCTCCAGACCATGTTGATATCTGAGAGAGTCTTTCTCCTTCATTTCCATCTATCCTTCCTGAATAGAATGCTTTCTCCTCCCCTCCCCTTCCTCCCTTCCTCTTCTCTTTTCCTTTCCTTAATCTTTCCCACCTACTTAATCCCAAAGACCACTTCCAAGATATCTGGATCCAAGCTCAACATTCTCTCTAGCTCACCTTCAGGATGATGACATTTTCTTCATGATGGCATTGGTGGAACTTCTGTATGTCTTTCCCACCTGCTCGTCTAGTTTCTCATATTGGGCTGAACTTGCCTTCTGTTTTCTTTTGCAACATTACAACAAACATGCAGGGAGAGATGAATGACTTGGCAACAGCTCTCACAACTTAAGGAGGAAATTAGCTAAGGACTAACTCCAACCGGCTGCTCCTGGACTGACCCTACTCACCTTGAAATCAGGGCATTGGAAGAAGAAAGAGGAAAGGAAAATCACACACATAGCTGCAGTGCTACATGCTTCTGGGAGGGGATGTGTCTATGTGTAGTGAGGGTAAGGGAAGATTTTTGTGCACAGAGGAGAAATCTATGCAGGGGGACAAGGGGCAGATCTGCCTCAGTGGTTACAACAAAAATCAGGGGAAAATATTCTACTCAGAGGAATTATCCTCTACCTACTGGAGAATGGCTAATTCTATCCCACTGTGTAAGTTGCCTCATTTTTCCTGGGTTGTAACTTTGGGTATGTGGGCATGCAATTAAGATTTTTCTGGAATCACCTCATTTAACCCAATGACAATGGGGAGCAGGATTTCCCCATCTTAATAGCTAGTTCAGAACCCAGGTGACAGTCCACCAGCAGCCGACATGAGGAGAGGCTGAGTGGCAGTTCTAATTGACCATTTCTATCTATGTTCCTCTTAGGAACATACAATATGAGCTGTCACAGCTTCCTGCCAATCACAAGAAATCTGACCCGGAGAAAGCACCATCTCAGAGAGAGGACTGTTTATACATCCAATGAATTCAGTTTCCATTGCATTATCTTATTTTTAGGCCATTGCAGAGAAAAGCCTGCCTAATCATATCATAAAATCATGAATTTAGTAGATTATAGATGATGACTTCAAATCTAAATATGTTCTTTGGCTTCCCAAACAAGAGGACATTTAGCATTTGACATCATCTAACGTTAGACTCCAAGTTTGTTCTTTGGGAATACTCAGGAGCTTTGCAGAGTCACAGCTTCCCAAACATTTGGGAGGTGTGCTGTTTTAGGATGCAGAGGAGAAAGAAAACAATGAATTTGTGTTCCAATGTGCAATGAAAAGAACTTCTAGATGAGCTATTTTCCTGTCACCAAGGGGTTAAGGCAACATGGGAGATTTATGCAGAGAAGTTATATGCTACATTTGCCTGTTTTTCCCCCTTTTACGGTCAATGAGAGATTTTCACTCTGACACAATTTCAACAACACACATGTCATAAGCAATGGAGACTGGAAAGGAAGAGAAGCCCACAAAGGCAAACTAACTAGACAGACAGCAGCTCATCAGTGCCACCTGCTCACGCTCAGCTCCAGTGGAACCGTCTTGCCATAATAAGGCCAGACACATGGATTTCTAAATGTCTCTACAGGTGGTTAGTTAGCAAGGTGGCCACACACCCACAGATGCACCAACAGAGTAACTACATGAGAAAACACGGTGTTTCAGTTTGTGCCTGCCACCTCCACTCCATCAGGGGACAGAGTTGGTACCTTCTCTCCCAAAGTTAACAGGGGACTGTGGGAAAGATGACAGAGCTTCAGATTCCCCACCCAACTCAGCAGGAAGGAAAGGAAGATTGTCAGACAAAGAAATGCCCTTCCAAATTCCCCATTCATGAATGGGCACACAGGTGTGCTTCCATTTTTCAGGCTTACATCATTCAGCTTGTCTCTGACCAGTGATTAATTCTGCAGGAAAGTAACTATGGCAGCTTATATTATGGTTCACAAATATTCATGGCCCCCTCTCTAGAGGAAAATTATAATTTCACTCCCTTATTGACTGGGCTTGGCCATGCGACCTACTATATAGCCCAGTGAACTATGTGGAAAGTGCTGTGTGTCACAGACTTGCAAAAGTTTTAAGAGCCAGTGTGTGTCTTCAGGCTCTTTCCCCTCTACTTTATTACCAGCAATGTCCCAAAGGGAGATTGCATTGTCAGTCTGAGTTCTGGAGTGAACAGGGTGAACAGGGAACAGTACTGAAGTACACCCAGGAGGGACATGACCATAATAACCCTTATTGTTGTAAACCACTAAAGTTTGAGACTCATTTGTTACTGCATCATAACCTAGCCTATTCTGACTGACATAGTTACTTTAAGAAAGCTAATGGACCATCTATAATGAATCTAAGAATAGGGGCATCCTTGCTTGAGAAGTTCAAGCATTTTCTTCCTCTTGTCATGATCTCTTTCTTACCCATTCTTATCTCTTGGATTAGCTCTATCCTTGGTTTATTAGTCTAATCATCCTCAAGTGGGGTGTTAGGCAGAACAAATCTCTAGACCTCAGAAGTGAATACATTTTAGGCAGCTGATGGTGGTTAATTCAATTGGAAGAAGTACAATTATAGAATGTATTATCCTCTGAAAATCAGTTTATTATCTTTGCAATGGACACATTTAGCCAGTTTTATAAGAAAACATATTGATGCTATCTCTTCATATTAGAAAGGTATGATCAGAAAGTCATTAGGTAAGAAAGATCTGTGATAACATAATACAGTGTTGTTAGATATTATATACAGAAAAAAGTATCTCAAACTTAAAACAGTTGGTAATAATGATAATTTTCCAAGAATCAGATTATATGCTGGATTCTAAACATAAAATCCACTATATAGCAGGGAACTTTTATCTCATTTAATGCAGTTACTATATATTGATTACCTTCTATACACACAGCATTGTGGTTTTTTGTTTGTTTGTTTTTTTTTTTTTTTTTTTTTTTTTTTTTGCAGAAAGCAGTTTCAAAGCTTACACATGTTTTTATTTAATAATGCAATGTAATATCCATTTGTGCTTAATCTAGAACTCATAAGTTTTTATCTTACTCTTCTTCAGATTGTAAGAGCTAATCACTTCGGCAAGCAGATTATCTAGATCTGAGTGGATGAGAGTATTTAAGAATTACCAATTATGCCACTAATTATACAAGAGAAGCAGTGACACAGAAAGTTTATGGTTTGACATCACAATTAGGAAACAACATTCTAGAACCATGGAATATTGGATTTGAATGAAATCATCTGGGATCTTGAGGCCTGGAGAGATTTAGCGACTCACAAACAGTGGTAGAGCAGAGTCCAGAGTTTAAATGCCATACACCCCCCATCCCGATATGTTGGTCCTCTCCTTATAACTGTGTGCTGAGGATGGATGAGACTCAGTTAAGAGATCTTATTTAAAATGATAGAGGGGCGCCTGTGTGGCTCAGTCAGTTAAGCATCCTACTTCGGCTCAGGTCATGATCTTGCAGTTCATGAGTCCAAGCCCCACATCAGCCTCTGTGCTGATAGCTTGGAGCCTGGAGCTTGCTTTGGATTCTGTGTCTCCCTCTCTCTCTTCCCCTCTCCCACTCATGCTTTGTCTTTCTCTCTCAAAAAATAAATAAACATTAAAATTTTTTCAATAAAAAGTAAAATGATAGAAATTTGTTTCAAAAACAAGAGAAAATATGGGAAAATTAGGAAGATGGAAATTATTAACACCAATAATCCACCCAAAATAGGTACTCCATTTAGAAAAATCCCAACAGTCCCCCAGACTTGGCTTGGGGGCTCACTGCTCTTTGAGGTATCTATTTGGTGACGAGGCCTTGTTAGTCTTCAAAGACTAACAAAGGCTTCCTTGGGATGAACAAACACCTTCCTCATGGGCATTTCCATAAGCTGGTGATAGCTCTACTCTGTTCTATAAGATTTATCTCCTGCAGTGGTTTTCAAACAAAGGTATGATTTTGCTTCCTAGGAGACATGTTTTATTGTCACAACCACCAAAAATCCTACTGACATATAGCACATAGAAGCCAGGAATGCTGTTAAACATTGTATAATGCACCTGACATCCCACAACAAAAATTATCTGGCCCAAAATGTCAGTCATGCCAAGATAGAGAAACTCTGATCTAGTCCAGTGTCTGTTTGATACTGTAGCCCTCCATGTATCTGAAAGGGGCTATGTTATTCTTTCTAAGTCTTCTTTATGGTAAATACCTTCACGTTTCTTATTATTCTGCATACGACTTAATTTCACCATCCTGCAATGACTGTGTTAGATATGCTCCAATGTGTCCTTGTCTCTCTTTAATTGCATCAAACAAAATGGCACACTATCCTCTAAATCATACATAGATCCAGGAAACTGTTAACTCCCAGATCATAGCACAGCATGTGCTTGATGCACTGAGAAGCCATCACTAAAAGCCTGAAAACAGTCTGATGTCTTAAATCAGACTGTGGATTCAGCAAGACTCCATGGTATTTAGGTGATGGTAGGAATAGTGGCAATTGCAAAAATGACACCTACTGTTATTTATTGAGTGCTGATGATATGCCAGACACCATTTGAAGGTCTTTATCTGCATACTCTCATTTAATCCTTCCATCAATCCCATGTCGTAGGTTGTCTTATCATCATTTTACAGATGAAGAAGCCTACTCTTAGGTTAAAAAACTTGCCTGAGGTCATGAAGCCAGTGATCTGATTGGCCAGAACTCAAACCTAGATCTGCCTAACCTCAAAACCCATATTCTTAACCCCCACAATGTGCTCTAACCCATCCTCCTCAAAACATGGCACATTTTACAAAAGAACAACAAACTACCACTACCACGAAGTAGCTAATGCATCCATCTTAACATGAATGCAAAAATATTGGCAGGAGATCTTACTCCTTTGCAACCTAAGACCAGAATGCACTTTGCAAGAAAACAAAGCTACTTGGACAAATAGGTCTCATATTTTAAGAGCCAAAAGCTTTGTGTGTTTTTAATAGTCTCTCAGGTAAAAACAATTCAACAGCAACATGAAGAAAGGAAATGTTTCCAACATTTTTGTGGCCCTCTGTTCAAGAAAGTTGTCCCACTCAAAACTGAAAATTCTGGTCTGGACCATCCCAGATTCATGAGTATCCTGGGACCTTACATGAATGAGCGATGGCTACAAATCTTTGTGCCTTTGACATACCAGGTTTGTTTTCATTTCAAAGGAGTTTGGGTAGTTTCTGCTCAGTGCTTTTACATTTGCAGCCTAAATACAGGAGCTTTTAGGACTATGACTCACACAGATCTTTACTTAGAAGAAGGTGGACTATATATTTTTTTGTCAGCTCTTAAATTATTAGTCAAGTTACCATGTAATCTTTGAGTTTCACCAAGTGGCTTCAAGGATTAGATACTGAGAGTCGGGGTAAAGTGCTGGGATTACAAACTTTCACTGTGTTGCAATTTAAAGCCTATCTTTTCTTTCTTGTACATCCACGAACATATTTCTGCCATATTTATATAGCACTTTCCTGAAGACAAGGAAAACTCTGCTAGCAGAGGTGAGGGAGAAGTCCCCTGGCATTTAGAAGGCAAAGCTCTTTGGGGCGCCTGGGTGGCTCAGTCAGTTGAGCGTCTGACTTCAGCTCAGGTCATGATTTCATGGTCTGTGAGTTCGAGCCCCGTGTCGGGCTCTGTGCTGCCAGCTCAGATCCTGGAGCCTGCTTCGGATTCTGTCTCCCTCTCTCTCCGCCCCTCCCCCGCTCATGCTCTCTCTCTCTCTCTCTCTCTGTCTGTCAAAAATAAATAAACATTTAAAAATTTTTTTAAAAAAAGAAGGCAAAGCTCTTTCAGCAGGAGGGGCCCACCAAAACTCATCACAATTCAACTTTCATTTTAAAACTTGAGTGTTTGATATTGGTCTCTTTTAGTCAGCATAAATGTCTCCTCTTTCCCCATTTAGATCACCTCCATTCTCCTCTATGGCTGAGAGTATCCCTGACACATCATTTTCTTTGAATGCATTTGAAAAAGAATGCTTCTCGCTCTCACCATTTATCCACCCTCAGACTCCAAGATGTCCTGTGAAGTTGGATTCTCCAAGTGTCTTTCCACCTGCCCCTAATTCTCCCCCCTCCAAAAATAAGGCCTAAATCAACCATAATGAAAAGTGGAACTGATGAGTAATTTCATTAAAGACTGACTACATACTCCTCACCTGTCCTAAATAACCTCATGCTTTAATTTTCCCAGTGGGACTGAAATGTCAATAGCGGGTATTAAAAAAAACAAAAACAAAAACAAAAAACCTTCCTTATACATATATACCAACCAGGGGAGAGGAGCCAAGATGGCAGAATAGCATGGAAGCTTTTTTTGTCCTGAAAAAAAAACAGCAGGAAACTGTTTTTGTGTGCAGAGAGAGGATGGAGACGGGGGTGGGGGAGACAAGCCCCCCCCAAAACAGCTGGAGAGAAAGTGGAAAAGTAGAAACAGCCACAGGGACTGAACTAAAAAGGGAGAAAGGAGAAAGGAGAGGGTTTAAATTCCATTAAGATGTTATAAACAGGGGGAGCACAGAGTCTGAAACTCTGTAGCTCAATACCTGGTGGTGCTCTGTTGAGAAGGACGAATCCCCAGGAGCAAAGTGAACCCGGGGGTCTACAGACCACATAGGGAGAGGCGGTTCCCCTGCTGAGAGGACATCTGGTGGCTGTGTGGCTCCCCCAAAGGCAAAGGTGCCAGCAGACCCTGGAGAACAACCACATTCGCTGGTGCTGGAATAAGGTCATTGAGGGTCAAGCTGGGTGCCATATGTGTGTTGTGATTTTCCATAATCCCTGAAACGCAGCTGCTACATGATCACATGAACTTTTTCTGGGGCATGCTGGCACCCAGCCACAGTCTCTAGGCATCAGCAACAGCACAGTCCCGCAAACGTTCCTGGGTGTGGTCAGCACCTGGCCATTGTTCAGTGAGGCCCTCCAGCAGAGGGGCAGAACGGGTCAAAGCCACACTCCCTCAGAAGCAAGGGATTGGGAAAAACAGCTGCATCTGAGATGAAACTCAAGGGAGGTGCTGCCTGAGGCTTGGTCACGGACGGTGTAAAAGTGGGCAGTGGATGGAAGGCGGAGACAAAGGACGGGTGCATGGTCGCCAATTGGAAGAGTTATTATACTAGAGACTGGGTAGCTGGGTGACGCCATTTTCCCCACTCCCGTATATAGACATACACACCTACAAGTGCCACAACAACTCACCCCAGTAAGCTAAGCAGCACCATCAAGTGGAGAATGGCACCTTTACACTAAGCCCCGCCCAACTGGGCCAACCTCACTCTTCAGAAACACAAATCTCTCCGCCTACTTCGTTTATGGACTATAAATTGCTTCATAGTTTGACTTCTAGGGGAAAATGAAGTAATTTCAATTGTACTTCAGTCTGGTCCATCTATTCAATTTTCTTTTTTTTTCTCTCTTTTTCATTTCTTTTTCTTGAATACAGAAAGAGAAAATTATTGTTTATTAAAAATATTTTTATTTAATTTTTTTCTACTATATTTTTTACTTTTTTGTAAATTTTTTGAAATTCTATTTTACTTCTATCATTTCATTTTATTCTATTTTAGTGTATTCATTTTTTCAAATTTTCAAATGATTTCCTTTTTTTTTCTTTCCCCTTTTTTTCTCTAATTTATCAAGTCCCTTTTAATGCCCAGACCAAAACACACCTAGGATCTAGCGTCATTTATTTGATTTTTGTCTGTGCTTGTGTTTTTAATTTTAATTTTTTTTATTTTAATTTTTTTTATTTTTAGTTTTTTTTACCTCATTAATTCCTTTTCTCCCTTCAAAATGATGAAATGAAGAAATTCACCACAAAACAAGGAGAAGGAGGAAACAATAGCCAGAGACTTAACCAACACAGATACAAGCAAGATGTCTGAACAAGAATTTAGAATCACTATAATAAGAATAGTAGCTGGAGTCAAAAATAGATTAGAATTCCTTTATGCAGAGATAAAAAAAGTAAAAGCTAGTCAGGATGAAATAAAAAATGTTATAACTGAACTGCAATCTCAAATGGATGACATGGCAGCAAGGATGGATGAGACAGAGCAGAGAATCAGTGATATAGAGGACAAACTTATGGAGAATAATGAAGCAGAAAAAAAGAGGGAGATTAAGGCAAAAGAGCATGATTTAAGAATTAGAGAAATCAGTGACTCATTAAAAAGGAACAACATCAGAATCATAGGGGTCCCAGAAGTTGAAGAGAGAGAAAAAAGGGTAGAAAAGTTATGTGAGCAAATCATAGCAGAAAATTTTCCTAATCTGGGGAAAGACACAGACATCAAAAGCCAGGAAGCACAGGACTCCCATTATATTCAACAAAAACCGACCATCAATAAGGCATATCATAGTCAAATTCACAAAATACTCAGGCAAGGAGAGAATCATGAAAGCAGCAAGGGAAAACAAAGTCCTTAACCTACAGGGGAAGACAGATCAGGTTTGCAGCAGCCCTATCCACAGAAACCTGGCAGGCCAGAAAGGAGTGGCAGTATATATTCAATGTGCTGAATCAGAAAAATATGCAGCCAAGAATTCTTTATCCAGCAAGTCTGTCATTCAAAATAGGAGAGATTAAAAGTTTCCCAAACAAAAATTAAAGGAGTTTGTGACTACTAAATCAGCCCTGCAAGAAATTTTAAGGGGGACTCTCTGAGGGGAGAAAAGACATGAATAAATAAATACATACATACATACATACATACCAAAAGCAACAAAGACTAGAAAGGACCAGAAAACACCACCAGACACTCCAACTCTACAAACAACATAATGACAATAAATTCATATCTTTCAGTACTCACTCTAAACATCAATGGACTAAAGGCTCCAATCAAAAGACATAGGGTAACAGAATGGATAAGAAAACAAGACCCATCTATATGCTGTTTACAAGATACCCACTTTAGACCTAAAGACACCTTCAGACTGAAAGTGAGGGGATGGGGAATCATCTATAATGCTAATTTTCAACAAAAGAAAGCCAGAGTAACCATACTTGTATAAGACAATCTAGACTTCAAAATAAAGACTGTAACAAAAGATGAAGAAGGGCATTATATCATAATTAAGGGGTCTATCCACCAAGAAGTCTAACAATTGTAAACATTTATGCTCCAAATGTGAGAGCACCCAAATATATACGTCAATTAATCACAAACATAAAGAAACTCATTGATCATAATACCATAATATTAGGGGACTTCAACACCCCCACTTAGAGCAATGGACAGATCATCTAATCAGAAAACCAACAAGGAAACAGTGGCTTTGAATGACACACTGGACTAGATGGACTTAACAGATACATTCAGATCATTGCATTTTAAAGCAGCAGAATATACATTCTTCTCCATTGCACATGGAACGTTCCCAGAATAGACCACATACTGGGACACAAATCAGCCCTCAACAAGTACAAAAATATCAAGATCGTACTGTGCATATTTTCAGACCACAACACTATGAAACTCGAAATCAACCACAGGAAAAATTTGGAAAGGTAACAAATACTTGGAGACGAAACAACATCCTACTAAAGAATGAATGGGCTAACCAAGAAGTTAAAGAATAAATTAAAAAGTACATGGAAATCAATGAAATGGTAACACCACAGCCCAAAACCTCTGGGATGCAGCCAAGGCGGTCATAAAAGGAAAGTATATAGCAAACCAGGGCTTCCTAAAGAAGGAAGAAAGGTTTCAGATACACAACCTAACCTTACACCTTAAAGAGCTGGAAAAAGAACAGCAAATAAAACCCAAAACCAGCAGAAGACAGGAAATAATAAAGATTAGAGCAGAAAATAATGCTATTGAAACCAAAAAAAACAAAAAACAAAAAACAGTAGAACAGATCAATGAAACCAGAAGCTGGTTCTTTGACAGAATCAACAAAATTAATAAACTACTAGCCAGTTTGATCAAAAAGAAAAAGGAAAGGACCCAAATAAATAAAATAAAGAATGAGAGAGAAGAGATCACAACCAACAGAGCAGAAATCAAAAAAATAATAAGAGAATATTATGAGCAATTATATGCCAACAAAATGGGCAATCTGGAAGAAATGGACAAATTCCTAGAAACATATACACTACCACAACTGAAACAGGAAGAAATAGAAAATTTGGACAGACCCATAACCAGTAAGGAAATGGAATTAGTAATCAAAATTCTGCCAAAAAACAAGAGTCCAGGGCCAGATGGCTTTCCAGGAGAATTCTACCAAACATTTAAGGAAGAGTTGACACCTATTCTCTTGTGTTCCAAAAATAGAAATGGAAGGAAAATTTCCAAACTCTATGAAGCCAGCATTACCTTGATTCCAAAACCAGACAGAGACCCCACTAAAAAGGAGAACTATAGACCAATTTCCCTGATGAACATGGATGCAAAAATCCTCAACAAGATATTAGCCAACCGGATCCAACAATACATCAAAAAAAGTATTCACCACGACCAAGTGGGATTTATACCTGGGAGGCAGGGCTGGTTCAATATCCACAAAACAACCAATGTGATTTATCACATCAGTAACAGAAAGGACAAGAACCACATGACCCTTTCAATAGATGCAGAAAAAACATTTGACAAAATATAGTCCCCTTTCTTGATAAAAACCCTCAAGAAAGTAGGGATAGAAGGATCGTACCTCAAGATCATAAAAGCCATCTATGAAAGCCCCAATGCTAATATCACCCTCAATGGGGAAAAACAGAGCTTTCCCCCTAAGGTCAGGAACAAGACAAGGATGTCCACTCTCGCCACTGTTATTCAACATAGTATTGGAAGCCTTAGCCTCAGCAGTCAGACAACCCAAAGAAATAAAAGGCATCCAAATCGGCCAGGAGGAGGTCAAACTTTCACTCTTTGCGGATGACATGATACTCTGTATGGAAAACCCAAAAGATTCCACCAAAAAACTGCTAGAACTGATTCATGAATTCAGCAAAGTTGCAGGATGTTAAATCAATGCACAGAAATCGGTTGCATTCCTATACACCAACAATGAAGCAACAGAAAGAGAAATCAAGGAATCAATCCCATTTACAATTGCACCAAAAACCGTAAAATACCTAGGAATAAATCTAACCAAAGAGGTGAAAAAATCTATACACTGAAAACTACAGAAAGCTTATGAAAGAAATTGAGGAAGACACAAAGAAATGGAAAAATATTCCATGCTCCTGGATAGGAAGAACAAATACTGTTAAAATGTCAATACTACCCAAAACAACATACATATTCAAAGAAACCCCCATCAAAATAACACCAGCACTCTTCACAGAGCTAGAACAAACAATCCTAAAATTTGTATGGAACCAGAAAAGACCCCGAATAGCGAAAGCAATCTTGAAAAAGAAAACCAAAGAAGGGGGCATCACAATCCCAGACTTCAAGCTGTTTTACAAAGCTGTAATCATTGAGACAGTATGGCACAAAAACAGACACTCAGATCAATGGAATAGAATAGAGAGCCCAGAAATGGACCCACAAACATATGGCCAACTAATCTTTGACAAAATAGGAAAGAATATCCAATGGAATAAAGACAGGCTCTTCAGCAAGTGGTGCTAGAAAAACTGAACAGTGACATGCAGAAAAATGAACCTGGACCACTTTCTTACACCATACACAACAATAAACTCAAAATGGATGAAAGACCTAAATGTAAGACAGGGAGTCATCAAAATCCTCAAGGAGAAAGCAGGCAAAAACCTCTTTGACCTTGGCCACAACAACTTCTTACTCATGTCTCCAGAGGCAAGGAAAACAAAAGCAAAAATAAACTATTGGGACCTCATCAAAACAAAAAGCTTCTGCACAGTGAAGGAAACAATCAGCAAAACTAAAAGGCAACTGACGCAATGGGAGAAGACATTTGCAAACGACACATCAGATAAAGGGTTAATATCCAAAATCTATAAAGAACTTATCAAACTCAATACCCAAAAAACAAATAACCCAGTGAAGAAATGGGCAAAAGACGTGAATAGACACTTCTCCAAAGAAGACATCCAGATGGCCAACCGACACATGAAAAAATGCTCAACATCACTCATCATCAGAGAAATACAAATCAAAACCATAGTGAGATACCACCTCACACCTGTCAGAATGGATAACATTAACAACTCAGGCAACAACAGATGTTGGTGAGGATGGAGAGAAAGAGGATCTCTCTTGTACTGCTGGTGGGAATGCAAGCTGGTGCAGCCACTCTGGAAAACATTATGGAGGTTCCTCAAAAATTATAAATAGGACTACCCTATGACCCAGCAATTGTACTACTAGGTATTTTTCCAAGGGATACAAGTATGCTGTTTCGAAGGGACACATGCTCCCCAATGTTTATAGCAGCACTATCAACAATAGCCAAAGTATGGAAAGAGCCCAAATGTCCATCGATGGGTGAATGGATAAAGATGTGGTATATATATATATATACAATGGAGCATTACTAGGCAATCAAAAAGAATGAAATCTTGCCATTTGCAACTACATGGATGGAACTAGAGGGTATTTTGCTAAGCAAAATGAGTCAGAGAAAGACAAATATCATATGACTTCACTCATATGAGGACTTTAAGACACAGAATAGATGAACATAAGGAAGGGAAGCAAAAATAATATAAAAACAGGGAGGGGGAAAAAACATAAGAGACTCTTAAGTACAGAAAACAGAGGGTTACTGGAGGGGTTGTGGGAGGGGGGATGTGCTAAATGGGTATGGGGCATTAAGGAATCTACTCCTGAAATCATTGTTGCACTATATGCTAACTAACGTGGATGTAAATTTAAAATAATAATAATGATAATAATAATAATAATAACAATAATAAATTAAAGTGTGAAAATCCTAAAATCTAATAAAGTAGACATAAAAAATTCAAAAATAAATACATAGATACATACATACGTAAATACTGACCAGGAGATTGAATGGATATTGCTCTTGGGTCCTGTGTCTCTCCTGCCTTGTGGGTTTTGTGAGAATCTCAGTTGAGATAGGGATATGAAATCTCTTTAATCATGGTGAGGCAGCTCAAAATTCAAAAGATTATTATTATTACCAAGTATGAGGCTCTGGTCAAAACAAAAGCTCTGTGCTGGTAGATTTGGAGAAAAAAGACACACAAGTGAGCATCCATCAGATCAAATATTATCACTTCTTAGGAATATTTCTTTAGTCCCTCAGATGTTATTGAATCACCATCATCTGGATTTCCCCAATGAGCTCACACAGCACCCCTTGTGTGTATCATTTATAACTCTGGTGATTTTCTCATTTGTTCCCCTGTTAGACTGAGAACTCCTGTCAGTGGGCTGGAAGCTCATTTGTCTGTATCCCTGGTGCCTGGTACAGTGCCTACTATATAACAGGCACTCAACAAATACTCACTGATTTAATTAAGTAATTAGCTAATTAAGAATTAACCACTCAAATCAACATATGCTGAGTGCCAACTAGGTAGAGACAGCGATTTGGGATTCAAAGTAGGACTAGATAAATGTAAAATGTGTTAGTAAAGAATTGTTGAGATTGGAAGAAACACAGGGATGAAATTCATCTACCCATCCATCCATCCATCCATCCAGTAAACACTGCATCTTACTACAGGCCAAGGAAATTCAGAAACCTGGAGGTTCAATTTCAGGTATGGATAAACCTTAGAGAATCATCCTAAATATGAATATAATTATAAAGTAATGAGCAGAGTGGTTAGTCTAGATTGGAGTAGTAAGAAATTAGGTTTTAGAAGCAGGCTAGTGTCAGATGGTGCTGGGCCTTGAATGCTTGGGCAAGGAGTTTATACTTTATTTCACAGGCAATAAGGAGCTAGTTTGTAGAGGGGCAAGACAGATGGGTTGCAGAGAGCAAGGGTTTGAGGCAGAGAGACCTGTGGGAGGCTGTTATAGAAATTCACATAAGAGAGGATGGCAGTATCCTAGGCTCTTAGAGAATTATCCCCTAAAGTCTCTCTCCTAATTTAAGTTGTAGATGCTCCTTTGAAGATATCAGGTCTATGTTGCTTCCCAAGTTAGGACCCAGACAAGAGAAAGAGGAACCTATGGGTACTAGAGTGAAGCATCGTCTAATTCAAGGCTTCACACTATTTAACCTTGGGGGTAGCATCCCTCAAGTGGTTAAGAAGACTGGTAAATCTTGGGGGAGCTTTGGGCTCTCCCCTCCTCAGACTTCCCCTATACCAACCACGAACATCTTAGTTTGAAAAGACTTGTGTGAGAAAATAACAGTCCAAAACAATTTACAATTACATCTTTATTTCTGATTGGAATTAGATTAGAAACATTCCCAAATATAATTCATATATTTGCTTATTTGGTCATTGTCTACTGGGATGGTGAAGATGAATAAAACATAGACCTACTATATTATTAAGTTTTCCTTGAAGTTTAAAAAAAAATAGAATTGATCCTCCCAGTATGCAGTTTTGTACCCAATTCAAAGTTTCTCTAGGATACTTGGAGTCATTCAGAAAGCTTTTCAATATATTTTGAGAAAATCAAAACATCCCTTCCATTAGCAATTGGGTCAAGAGACAGAAATACCCCAAACCAAATGACAACCTTATCTTCCCAAACATTTTCCAACAGGCTCTCACATTTTGGGCCCAACAGCTAGCTGTCTGTGACTAGTTCTCCTATATCATTCCTCCATTCCTATTTTTACTTTAAATGCAAACTGTTCTTGCTGTTTCCCACAATAGTTTTAGCCTTTCTTGGTAATCTAATGCCCTAGCCAATTTCCTGAGGTAAAGATGTGTTTATATAAAAATTGCTATCAGAAAAGCAGTTCAAAAGCAATGAAAGAAGTCAGTGTACATTTTAACTGACAACTACATAAATAGATGGAGTCACATTTCAGAGTCTTGAATTATTATGTACATTGTCTGTTCCCTCTCTTGGACCCAAGCATTGATTACATGCACACACAAATTTATGTTGAGTGCCTACTATGTGGTGGGCTCCATGGTAAGTAGTGAGGGTACATGAAGGAGCAAGACTGCATATTACCAGGACATCTGCTGCTTGGTAACTTATACTTTCTCTATTGATATATGGATACTTTTTGAACTGGATGACAAGCTCTGAGAGGGTAGAGGCTGTGTTTCATTCATGCCCTATGCATCTCTACTTTTCCTAAATTGGGCCTGGACTAGACGATGAAAATCAGAAATTTTTCCTTTATGGTTATAGCTCTTGCCTTGCATTCCTCCAATAGGACCATACATACAGGAGTTGTCTAATCTAGACTTTGACATATGTCAGTTCAAGTTGGTTATTTATACATACTGAACTTCAGTTTTCTCATCTCTCAAATGGGAACAGTTATATCTGCTCTCATATTTGGTTATTTTGGAGCTTAAGTGAGACAATGGCATGCGAAAGCCCTTTGTAAACTCTTTTTTTTTTTTAATTTTTTTTTTCAACGTTTATTTATTTTTGGGACAGAGAGAGACAGAGCATGAACGGGGGAGGGGCAGAGAGAGAGGGAGACACAGAATTAGAAACAGGCTCCAGGCTCCGAGCCATTAGCCCAGAGCCTGACGCGGGGCTCGAACTCACGGACCGCGAGATTGTGACCTGGCTGAAGTCGGACGCTTAACCGACTGCGCCACCCAGGCGCCCCTGTAAACTCTTGATATCAACATAAATGTGAGGAATTAATATATTTACTCCTAAGATGGCTTTGAATTGTTCTTTAGTTGTTTCAGAAATGGTTTTAGCTTCTTAAAATAAATCACAAATCTCTTGAAAGACAGGGCTGTATGTTGCCTAGGGCAATGCCGGGCCTGGCCTGTAACACAGGAAGGCAAGAATGAGTGGATAAATGCAGAGCCTTGGTTTCCTAACACACAGTCATATCTAGTGGGAAAATACATGCACATGGATCTACCAACAAAAACATGAGTATATTAGGAAAATAAACCAAAGAGACAGTGAAATCAATCATTTGCATTGTCCAAAAGGATCACCATTAAATATGTGGGATGACTGAACACATGGAACGTGGCTAATACAACTTGAGGAATTGGATTTTTAGCTATTTACTTTTTTTTAACGTTTGTTTGTTTATTTATTTATTTATTTTGAGAGAGACAGCGAGAGCACGAGCAGGGGAGGGGCTCAAACTCATAAACCTGTGAGATCATGACCTGAGCCGAAATCAAGAGTCAGATGCTTAACCAACTGAGCCATCCAGGTGCCCCTTTAGCTATTTACTTTTAATTAATTCAAATTTAAATAGCAGTATGTAGCTGGTGACCACTTCGTTGGACAGCACAGTTCTAGTCTCATTTTGTTATTGGTTATGCCATTAGCTGTTTGACTCCAGGAAAATCTGTTGCCTTCTCTTAGCCTCAAGTTCTATCAGAGGAAAATATCTCCTAGGTACCCTTTTCAGGCAAAATACCATGTGAATCAAAATACAAGAAAAAACCATTAAGACACAGGAGCTAATCCTAACTCTGAACAGATTTAATACTAACACACGCATAGGTGAATATGTTAAGTGCGAGGTCTTAGCCTATCTGTGCTTTGGTTCCTTCTTCTATTAAGGGGAGATAATAGAAACTACATTTTGGGGATTATTGGGATTAGATAATTGGATAAATAAAAGGTAATAATAGCATAGCTCCTGATGCACGGAAATGATGAAATGTTAACCATTTTTATGACCATCACTAACTAGCTGTGAGAAATGTCTGCCTCTGACTCTCCGGGCTCCACTTTCTTTTTTTGAAGTGTGCCATCCCAACTGCATAGTTTCATAAGAATAAAATGAGACAACACGTACAACCAATTTGAAATGCTTAGAACGGACAAATATTAGTTTTATCTTATTTTTTAAATGCATGAATTTAGTAGAGCCTTAAGTTGAATCCACTCTCTTACCACTCATTCAACCTTTATAGAGTGTCTACTATGTGTGAAGGACTAGTTTTCAGGCTGCAGTTTATGGCAGAGAACAGTGCCCTTGCCCTTTCAGGAGTTTACTTGTGGGTGTGTGTGCACATGCACGCACATACATTCTTTCTGTAGTCTCCAGAGTCAGGCTGCCTCAGTTTCAATTCCAAATCCGCCACTTACTAACTATAACTTTAAGCAGGCTACGCAACTTCTTTAAGCCTCTGTTAGCTTATCCGTAAAAGGGAGTAATAATGGGAATCTTTGAAAACTAAGTGGAATAATGTGTGTAAAGTGCTTAACACTTAGTACCTGGCCCTCAGTAAGTGGTAAATAAATGATAGTTATTATTGTTTCTATTATTAGGGCATACAAAACCTGCTTTTCTCCCAAGGCACAATTCTTTGCTGAATTGTGGGTAACATATGGGAAGCAACAGCTAAGAGACCATAGGGAATCCTGTTTCCTGTTTTTTATGCTTCTCTGGGACTTCCAAACTCCTGTCCATCTGGAAATCCCTCAGCTAGAATACTCAAATGTTTCAGGCCTTGAGTGTTTTGCATTGTTTCAAAGAGGAGTCCTGATCTATGCTGCCTCAGAAAATGGGTGTAACCTTAAGGGAGGGAGGGGACTTGGGAGAGACAGCTTGCACACTGGAAGGTGTGTGGGTGGGAGGGAGCAATGGTACATGGGAGGATATGGGGTGAAAATGGAGAAATATTATCATTTTCATGGGTTCCGTGTTCAAAGTTGATCAATCCCTGCATTTCCCCAGTGTTTTCTCGGGCTGCTTTTTGCTAACATCAGTCAATGCCCAGAAAGATCTACAGGGGAGGTGGGGGTAGTTCTGCCAGCTAGTTACTAAAATAATGACCCTTGCCTCTCACTATACAGGCCACTGATAAGACAACAGCAGTATCAGCCACGAGGACCCCTTCTCTCTTCCACACTTGGTATAAAGAATCTCCTTTTGTGATCTTTTCCTCCTAAGACTCCATTTGAGCTTCATTTTAGCCTTATTTTTTAATGCATGGAAAGAATTAGGGGCTGGAGGAGGACACCCCTGCCTGAAAGATAACTCTGGACCCCTATTACTATTCTAGGGAGGGTTTGTGAGTATCCAATTGTCACAATCCATGATGAATAAATAAGGATGTTTCCTGGGAACAACCTAGGCTGATTGTTGTTCAATCAGCTAGGCTGATTCAACCTAGGCTGTTCAATCAGCCATGTTTCCAGAACTAAAAGGATCATAGGCTGCTCAAACCTCTGGTCTGCCCCAGTGTCTAAGTTGTCACCATTTCTTCTTCCTGGAATGGAAGACTTCTGATAGACAGGAATTCTGCCTGCGAATTGAGCTATGAACCCTTTTAGGTACTCATGCCTCAGAGTCCACAGACAGGGAGATGTAAATATGGGGAAAAAACTAGAATATGGGGAGGGTACAGGAAAGCAATAGAAGGCTGCCCAAGGCAGGCACTCTGCAGTGGGTACGGGTCAGGGTGGTCTTCTTGAGAGCTATAGAGCCTGTATGGGGTGATAAGTGCTGTGGGTCAAATAAGGATAGATATGAAAAAAGGAAAGGAAGGGTTTGGAAAGGAGAAAGAAATTCATCTCCAATACTATCACCTACACTATTTTGCTAAGAGAGCAACTAACTGACTTATTACATAAAGAACTGGTCAGGGTAACCCCATAATTCATGGAGTTTATTTTCCCTTTCTGGAAGTTGCAATTGTGAACCTCGGAGATTTGGCAACAGTAGGTAAAGATGCTGCCAGAGGGAGGAAAGATCTAGTACAACCCTGTGTGGGCCATCTTCTGCTCAGCCCTCACAGCAACCTCGCCTTGTATGGCATTGGAACAATGGAGTTCCTTTTATCAGATGGAGTCCTCCCTTAATCCCTTGTTAGCATCAAAAGCCATGCACTCCATGAATGACTACCATGACTGCTCCACAAAGTATTTAGACAGCAGTGCAGGAGTGACTCAAAGTTTGTGACAGCACGGGGCTCACTCACTCTCCCCGCTGAAAGACTTCGGCTTTCTGCTGGCTTAATGCTTCCGGAAGTTCAGGGTCTTCTCTGAATGTCACAGGGCATACCCCTCTCCTCCCGCTGGGATAACGTAGTAAATTAGCAACTGAGCAAAAATGGCTCCGTTTACACGTCTCCTCTTTCCTTTCCACAAAACAGTTTGAGAGACCTGCAATTTCTGGGTGGACACTTGTAGTTAAACAAAGCATTTCACATACTGCTAGAAAAAAAGGGGAGCAAATTTTATTTTTCTCTTTCCTAATTCAAGAAGAGGCTTTAACCTAAAGCCTTATGTTCTGAGGGGAATGCTCAGTTTCAACATGGCAGAGCTCACACTGTGTGGAAGCTGAAGATGTCACCCACAATAAACATGAACCGCGGTGACAATGGGAAGTGGAAGGTGAAGAATGGCCTCTCCGAGCAGGGGGGTTGCTGAACGCGTGAGAAAGGGAAAGATGCATTTGATTGTGTTTACAAGATTCATTCACAGCACAGCAGGCAGTATTCACACTATAATATTCACCCTAACACAGATAATTTGATTTTCAACCTGGTTATCATGCATTCAGACATAGCAATACACGAAAATATATGCTTTAGCAGTGCATTTTAAACAAGGTTGCACACTTTAAGTCGGAATATATTAGAGGTGAGTGTTGAAGTTCGCAATTGGAGAAGTCCTAGAAATCTCCATTCAGCACGTGGCATATGCTTTGAAATTACTCAGAAAAAATTTTTACATTATGTTCCAGATGCTGACTACATATTTATATATCTATATACATACAGCATGCAGTGAAAATGATAAACTTGCTTGCTTTCTATATTTGTCATGGTTTGAAGAGTCTTGCACTTTCCTTGGAATCCCCAAGTAAAATGGAAACCTGACTCCACCCACACACCTTGAAATTATAAGCATTAGTACTATCACTGAGCAGGAGATGACAGATGATCTGGCCCAAACCCTTTATACAGGGAGTGAGGAAACACCAAAAGCCTTTAGGTGACTTCTTCAAGGTCACACAATTAATAAGTGAAGAATTGAGGTTAGACTCCATGTCTTCTGAATTTGTTTTTTCTGCCTGTCATTAGAATTGAATTAGATAAAATGTAGGGAATACTCTGTCTGTACCATCTATGGGCGGGGGGTGGGGGTGGTTTCTATCGCACATCAGACACATAGATGTACTTGCCATGACCTTGCCCACTGGGGCCTATACTCCACAGGCCTGAGAGTTAGCCAGCAAGTGTTAAAGATGAATTGACTGCAAGGATTGCTCCCCTATTGCCTTCATTCCTCTTCCACCTATGATATGTGCTATAAAGGATATTTCTTGACTATGGGGGAGCCACAGTGGAAAGCACTGGTCTTGGAAGACCAGGGTCTTTTAATGCTACAGAGAGATCTTCTGAGACTTGGTATGATTCCCAGAACAACACAGCTTTAAGGTTCAGTAGATTGACTTGTCTTTTCATCAATGATAAATCTGTCAAGCGTGGTTACCAAAGACTGATTTGAGTCCTGGGTCAAATACTCACACTTAACAAGCTAAGGACAATTGCTCCCTGATGGTTAGGGAGCAAATGGATACTTGGGACACAGGAGAGCAGGTGACTCCAGGCGGAAGAGAGTCACTAGAGGAAGGGAGAAGACAGACCGGGGGCCCTCTCGCCTCACCCTGCACCCCCTGCATTTGGTAGCTGTAAATCTGTCTTTGTTTTTCCACACTCTGCCATGCTCGCATTCCCCTCACATCACCACTCACCAAATTATTTTGCTCACAGAGTTCTGAGCAGTTAGAAGTAGATGGGACTGGAAATCATCCAAGAGGCCATGAAGTTTGTGACCAAGGCCTGCGTAAGACATAGGGGGAGAAAGCACTAAGGTCACCTGGGAAAGAGTTACCCAAAAACCGTGTTTGAATGTTGGAAAAAGGTACTTTAGAATTGCCTTGTGGTAAAAGTGTTTAAAAATGAATTTGTTTCTAAATTGTCTAGGAGGTAAGTGAACATAATTCATAATTATTTTCAAGCCCGATGCAGCCGTTGGGTTGCAGCAGCCTGGAACCCTCTTTGTCCCACCTCCAGCACTTGCTAACAATGCGGTCCTGAGGAAGCTACTTAACCTCCTTGTGCATCAGATTCCTCATCTGTAAAACTGTGCTATCTCCCTTCTAGGGTGGTGAAGATTTAAATTAGTTAATTAGGAAGAGTACTTACAGCAGTGCCTGGCCCATATTAAGGACTCAATAGAATGTTTGGGCCCATTTATTATTCTACCTTGAATGCAGATATTAGGCCTGAAGAAAGGTGGCAGTGATTCCTTTTTTACCACTCAACTATTCAGAGATTGCTTTAAGAACCAGGTTGTGGTATTTCTTCTGGCACCACCCTCCAAAATCACCTGAGATTCTCCCAAATCACAATCCAGCTTCTGAGAATATAGGGCACTCATGTACTGGGATAGAGTATTCTGCTTGCCTTGCACCACACAATTAATTGTGCTTAGTGACCATTTTTATTAGGTGGAGAGTGGTGACAATAAAATTAAAGGAGCACAGACTCAACATCACCTAGCCAAAAAGGAAAATGCAAACGCCCCACACACGTACAAATGCAAAGGCTAAAAGAAGATCTTTCCTCTTTCCTCTTTTTCTTGAGCTTTCTCCATAAGCTGAGCTCTACCCAGACAGAGGAGAGAACTGCTCTATGTAAAATGATGGTTTCCATGGCTGCTTCCAACAGAATGCCCTCCTCTCTCTAGAATTGGAACACCAGCCCAGCCAAGCCACCGTCTGCTCCTAGAGAAGGTCTGCCTCAGCCCCAGCGCTGAGGCCAGCAATGGGTGCGGGCTCACTTGGCCTTGTACTGTGCTCTCACAGCCCACCTCCCTTCCCCCAGTCTGGAAAAACTTGGGCAGGCCCCAGGTTCCAAGTTTGCATGTCCCCACCGATGTGGGAAGCGTCAACTCTGCGGTGGTTTAAGTGCATTGTTAACGCTGTCATCAAAGCCCGTGCCCCGCCTCATGCTCAGTAAAGCAGCTGGTGAATGTTGGGTCGGGCGCTACAGATGGATCAGTGGAGGCAGGCCCAGAGCTCAGCATATCTACTTAAACAGGTGTTTGACTCTGCGTTTTCCAGGTGGCCAGAAGGAACCTGATCATTCGGTGAAAGAGGAAGCCATGTGGGAGAGGAATAGCTCCCCAGCATTGGCAAGGGCACATAGCCAGTCTCTTGGCTTTCATCCATCTGTTCACCAGACATGGTCTTCAAGCCAGAACATTTCCTCTTGGGGCTCATACTTACTTTGAATTTTAATGGAGAGTTTGCACTGTTTTATTGAGAATGATCTTATGGTCTGGGGAGTTAACTAGGTCACCAGAACTAGTGGCGGCTGAAGACTGCAGTCCGGGCGTCTCTGCTTCATCAGCCCATGTTGATCCCATGAGAAGCTGAAGGAGCTGCCTTGTAACGTGCTTCTCACCAGAGTGCTGTATTCACCCTCACGCACAGAGAACGGGGCAAGGGTGCCTTCTGGTCACTGAATGACAGACACCATCAACAGCCGGCCAGGAAATCACGAACAAAGACCAACAAAACAGCTGCTCTATAGAAGGCAGAAATCAAAGAAGCACTGAAGCAGCTTTTTGCAGCAAGATTTACAAATGAAGGTTTCAATACATTTGGGAGCAAAGGGGACTAAAAACCCCTGTCTACTGGAAGTTTCAGTGAAGTGAGCCCCAGCACCTATACGGGGTATAGTGCTTTCTCTAAGGGGGACCTGAGATGCCCAAAAGACTTTAATTGGAAAACCTTAAGGGAAAATAGCACAGTGGTGAGGGAGAAAGCACACAAGTGTAGGAACTAAGGCAAGAAGTACCTCACAAAGACTTCTGAGACAATGCCAAGGAGAAAAGGCAAGCTGGTGCAGCTGTCTTATAGCCTGCAGCCTGCAAATTCCCAAGGAAGCCCTGTGAATAAATGTGGCACTCTAAAACTATCTGCAGGTAGGGTGGTGGAACCATCTCCCACAAGGCCCCTCTAAGGGTGCATAGTAAATTGAGTACATTCCTCATAACATAAATGAGAGAAAGGAGTTGGAAGAGGATAGTAAGGGGCCTTATCATGGGGCCACCTGCCCCAGAACTGGCACTGTGACTACTTCTTGCTCCTTCTCCTTGGGTCCTGTGACCCAGCAGGCCCTGGGGAGCAGAAAGGCAGCTGTCAGCTTTCACATGGCACTCGATTCTGGCAAGGGAGCAAGTCCAGTGGAAGCCAAAGTCTTGTCACGATCCCATCAGCCCCACAATAGTGGAGCCTCTGCTGACTGGTCGCGGGTCACAGGAGTGTGGGAGCTCATCTGCCTCCCACATATGACTGCACAAATCATACTGCTTCCCCTCTGGAAAGCCCGAGGAAGCCTGTTTATGCAATTTCTTGTGCAGAGTCCCTCTATAAAATAAATGAGAGGTATCCCAAGGACTAAAGCTGGTATTTTCCTATTTATGTCTATAATTCATATTCCAAATTACTTCAAAAGTGATCAAAGAATAATAAAATCATATGTACACATGTGCACACAGGTTAGTCTGGTTAAATCAGCATTTGTCAGTCGCTGCACTATTAAAATTTAGGGCCGGATAACTCTTTGTTATGATGGAGGTGGGGGTTATCCTGTGCACTATAGATGTTTGGCAGATCCCTTGGCCTCTACCAGTTAGATGCCCCCAGTTGAGAATTACTGAAAGATAGATAGATGATAGATAGATAGATAGATAGATAATTATATTGTTATAGAGAGAAATAAGGAGCCTAGTGTTCTTAACAACTGAGCACTAACTTTAGCCTGCATGGGCTCTGAAGGAGATGATCCAGGGTGGGAGCTAGGCTATAGAGGTCTCGGTGTTGACATTTACTGAATGCTTCTGGGAGCCCAGCACAGGGCCCAGGTTCAGTACAGTTTTATGCACGAAATCATTTATTATTATTGTCTCTATTTGACCAGTGAGAAAAATGAGGCTTAGCGTGGTAACTAACTTTTCAAAGGATAACCTGCTAAAAAGCAAGACAGCCAAATATGACCAGTTTTGTTGACTTTTAACTACTGTAATGGCACCCTACAACAGGATGGCTAACGATGAGCCACATACAGCCATTGAACACTTGGAACACTGTGACAACTCTAAAATGAGATGTGCCGTGTGAACTACACTCCAGATTTCAGAGAAATGTTGAAATGATGCACTAGATATGTTGGGATAAATAAAATACACGGTTAAAATAAATTTTATCTGTTTTATTTTCATTTTAAAAAGGTGGCTACTAGAAATTTTTTTTTTGACGTTTATTTTATTTTTGGGACAGAGAGAGACAGAGCATGAACGGTGGAGGGGCAGAGAGAGAGAGAGAGACACAGAATTGGAAGCAGGCTCCAGGCTCTGAGCCATCAGCCCAGACCCCGACGCGGGGCTCGAACTCACGGACCGCGAGATCGTGACCTGAGCTGAAGTCGGACGCTTAACCGACTGAGCCACCGAGGCGCCCCAGAAATTTTTGATATGCCTGTATGGTTTGCGTTAAATTTCTTTTGGAAAGTGCCATGCTAGACAATACTATCTCCCCTAGCATCAGTTTTAAGAAAGGCCAAAAGGAAAATAATGTGCTGTGGGCCATGAGAAAGATGCCAGTAGCAAGGGAGCCCATATAATCATCTTTTGTTATCAAACCAAAAAATAAATACAAGTAAAATCAGAAAAATCTTTTTCAAAATAAAGTTCTCAGTAAAGTTGGTAAAGGGCCAAATGAAAAACAAGATAGCTTCAAAGTATTTATATTCAAATTCATATGTCAGCCAGTTATTCTCTTCCTTGATATCAAATGCTGATTATTTGGTCCCAGACTCAGCCCCCGGTGGACCCGCTGCTGTGTTAGCTTACACGTGCCTTCATTTTTTCCTTCCTGGTCATTCCACTAGCTGTGCTGACCACCCATGCCTGATTTCTGTGCATTTTACCTGGTCTAAGGCAAAGGATAAATTCTAATCATCTTATAGTTCTAGTCACTGGCCTTTCCTGAAAACTCCACTTATTTTTTTTTTTAAATCTTACACAGACTTGTCATACAGAATGAGTCTCTGGGTGCTTTTCAACCCTGTGGTTCCTTGTACCCTTGTCTGGAGATACCTTCCTCTTTCAAACTCCAGGCCATGTGTTCAGTAGGGAAGCTGATAGACGTAGGGACCTGAATCTGCTTCCATGTGATCACAGACTGAATATGCAAAGTGGGCTCAACAATAGTACCAGCCTTGCGCCTTGTGGAGTTGTCGTGAGGATTGACAAATTAACCCACGTAAACCCCTGGAATACTGCCCACAGCATGGCATGCTAAGTGCTTCACGAACCTTAGTCACTGGTATTTTCAGTTGTCTTTGGATTAAAATAGGGCCAAATGTACATGAAGGTATTCCTGTTCCCTATCTACTCATGTACCTGCTCCCGTCCTGCCTGTAAACCCATTGGGCAGATCAACTGCAACATCTGAGCCCCATGGCAGAGAGCAGGCAGTACAACCGAGGACTGATCAGACAAGAGGAAAGCAGCTCCTACCACATTGTTATTAGAGCTTGATGAACAACTCTGATCATCACACAGTTTAAAATTATGGGATTCAGGGCCAAAGCCCAGGGATTTGTTTCAAATCGGTAAATCCCCAGAAGAGGAAGTCTCTAAAGCAGATGCCAGGAAAGCACACCCAGAAGGCGCATGCAACAGGCTGCGAAGGGTTTTGTTTGCAAGGCCGTGGGGGCTGTGCTCCATTCCAGCGTGGGGCTGAAAGGTTGCAGGATAGAACAAAAGCAGACGGCAGGCTGGAGAGGGAGGAATGGAGAACCACCTCCCACTCAGGTCAATAATTGGAGATGGATGATGGTACCCGCTGCATAACCTCACTCTGCAACTTTTATGGGAAGGTTTGACAAACGACACCAGCAAAAGGTACAAGAGAGTGATTAAAACCAGCCCTTGTGAAGGCAGAGATAACTGTCCTGGGGCTTGAGTCTCCTTGAGGCTCCCCATTCCCACCCCCACCCCCCACCACTGTCTTGAGTTTTCCAGAACTTTCTTTCATCTCGTCACGTCCTTCCCCTCTCCCTCTACTGCTCCCTTTACACAAACTTGTTCTTTGGCATCATCTTATCCAGTAGACTCTGTGTGGCTGGACTTGGAATGAAAGTATTCACTCATTCAGTGCATCAAAATGCTCATCAGCTTGCTGTCTAAACAGGAATTTTTGGCATATATTTACCAAAAGAACATTCCCAAAAATCCTTACAAAGAAACTTCCCTGTTGAGGGAAATCACCAAGTCTTCTATTAAAAACAGATTCTCAGGCCTCAACAGAGATTTACTGAATCTGAATTTTCCAGGGAGAGGGTGGCCTCTGGAGAGATGCAGGGAATCCTATCCTCGGGGAAACCCAGGGAAACTGCTGAGCTTTGTCGTGCCACTTCCCTTGCAGGAAGTTAGCCTGGGGTGGAAAAAGTCAGTTCTAGTTCTCTGATCTTTAAGCTCTTCCTCTAATTTGTCTGAATGCTTCTGTTAAACTAAGATTCAAGTGGTGACCCATTAAAGGGACAAAACCAATCAAAGGAAAAATCACAGAGCTGCAGATCCTCAGACGTGCTGATGTCCCATGGTAATTGAACTGGACCAGATCAGAGTGACCACAGCCAGAAGTCTGTGTCCTGGAAGAAGCCAGGATATGGTGACAAATGTTAGGAGGCACTGATGGTGGCCAGGAAATGAATTATGCTCAGGAATGGTGGTCTTCAACTTGCTTGCAATCTTCCCTTAGGTATTCAGAGCTGTGGGGAAATGTCACCCTACCTGCTGGGAAAGATGAGTTTCTAGTTCTGTCGAACATACTCCTGTTTTCAAGCATGTCTTGACCAGCTTCCCGGAGCAAGAAAAACATGGAAATGTGCTGCATGTAAGCACCTTGAGAAAACGTGCCTGGGAACTCTGGCCTAAAATAACAAATGACTTGACTCCACATATATTTGCAGCTTGTCAGAAATCAAGTCCACCCTCCCTCTTTACCTGGGTAAAAGAAGATGTAGGCTACCCCTAAAAACCCTTTTCTTTGTCCAGTAGATGAGCCTGGAAAAACCATTACTGAACTTGGAGTCCTTGTTGGGCATCATGTTTATTGTTTCCTGCACAAACTGGGCAGATGATGCTAAAAAAAGCCACGGCTAGGTTTAGCATGCAGTTTGTTAATACTGTCCCTTAAGAATAAACAACAAAGTGACTCCTACAGACTCTATCTTCCCTGTCCCCGATATTTCCACATGCTTTACATATGCTGTATTAAACCTAATACAGTTATTATTAAGGTATCAATGAATGCCCAATAAATGCATGTGGGGAGAGGCAGGAGGAACCAGTGAGCACTCTCTCAGGGTGGCCTGTGGGAAATGATGGGACAATTAAGGCATTATTAGGGATCTATGTATAGGATTCTCCATAGGCCCCCACAACGGCTATAGTCAGCAACACCTGTGCAAGATAGCATGGAGAATAATGGAAAGGTAATATTTCTGAACCTTACAAGGCAGGCCAAACTCATTTAAAATGACAGCTGTCATTAATATAAACGTGTATTGCAGTGCCATGGGAGGGGGGTACTATTAAGTGCTGGAGAGGCAGGATCACCTGGAATACCGAACAATAGCAATATGTGGGCCCTGACCTTACTCTTCGCACAAAGGGACCGCCATGACACGTACCAGACTAAGGGTCACAAATGATCATCTAAAGAAATCCAAAGAAGAAAAGCTCCCAGGCAAAAGAATGAGCTTGGTGGTACCTGCCTAGTTGATGACCTTTTCCCTTTCTTTCCTTTTTTTTTTTTTTTTTAACTGTCCTTCAAGGGGGCTGAAAAGCAATTTTCATGCTATGGCTCTAAATATCGGTTTATCCCTCCGACAGGGTTCTGAGCGTGCCCAGTAGGGATGATTTAACACCGCGCTGATGACTTGCAACAGAAGATCGTCATGTGAAAAGGTAAGTCTGCCGCAGCTAATGGGCTCCTGTTTCAAGGGATGCTGTGTGTACATTACCAGCGTACGGGGAAGGTGCAGAAAGGCCCAGGCAGCCATTAGGAATGGAGTGTTGTTGATGATGAAAAGGCACTTTACCGGTGAGGGAATGGTGGGAGAGAGAAGGCTTATCTGTCTTTTTGATTAGAAATGCATGCTTCCTTTCATCATCTGAGCTGAAAAATTGGCTTCTGCTCTTGGTTTATGAAACCATTTTTCTTTTTCCTTTCTTTCCAGGTTTGCAAACTGCTTAATAAATTAGTTACTGTGAGGTACATGGGTGCCACAATAACCTTAGAGGCTTTTCCCAAATGCATCCTTAATATTTTATAAGTATTTAAATAGATTTATTCAATTTGAGCTGGCTGATTTATTCAAGCTAGCATTCCGGCACAAAAAGGGGGTTCTATGCAGATTAAAGCTCATCAAAAAAATTTAAGATGTGCTGATGAAGTTTTTTTAGGGATTAGAGCAAAACTTTGGGATACAGCTAATTGAGCAAACAGGGTAAAGAAACCATCAGAAGCATAGAAGCTTGAAATGGAAGCTTCAGGCCTATGGTCACATAGGATGTTCTGAACCATTCATTCATTCATTCTTTCATTCAACCAGCATAGTGGAGATGTTTGGGAACTGTGCTAAGCACTGGTGCCTTTCTGTCATTCTGTTAAATCCAGCTTTAAAAGAGCATAGGACCAAAACTTGCATCTATATAGCTCTCAGCCCAAGGAAGATAGCAAAAGTCAGATCATCTTATATAAATTATTCTGAGCAGAGAATGAAAGGGTAACCCCCCTGTCTGAAAGGGAAAACAAGATTTTTGGCCCTAAAGGGTGGTTCTTATCTCCAGCATAAAGTGACTTGAGTCTCCTAGGAGTTGCTGTGCGGTGACTCCAATGTCAGCAGGTGCGGGGAGGCCAACCCCCGCCCTGTCATGCCTTGGGCCCCCATTAAACCCCATGCTGGAACTTCAATGCTTCCAAAGACCCCCCTGATCCCCTGATCACTCAAAGACTGCTGATAGTCCAAACAGTCTGTGAAAAGCTAAATTCTATTCTACCAGATAAAAAGGCAGACTTGGAGATTTATGTCAGGTCACAAAAGCTTCAGAGAAAGTAGTCAGAATTAAAGAGAACATAAATCATCTTTTCAAAATATATTTTTTCTTATATACCAGATTTCTACACGCAGAATATTCGTCAAGTATTAAATCTAAATAGTCAGACATCCAATCCTAAAGAGGATGAAATATGTTAGAAAGTACACAATGATCAGTTTCAAGCGGCATAACAGATAATGCCCCAGTGATGCTTTAGAGACTAGATGAACAATTAAGGTAATTATCCATACCAAAAACTATTTTATAGAAATGTGCTACAAAGAAAAGAATTACATCAGAATCTAAATGATCAGAAAGCAGCAGCCACATGGGCAGTCTTTTGGAGGCCTTACCTTTTCTTTTCTCCACTATTATCTGTTTGACTAAGAGAGCTGAAAATTATACCATTTGTGTTAGAATCAAATGCAAATGGAATAATTGTCCCTTCTCTAATCAAAACACATTTGTGGATTGAAATACCACATGGGGCAATTTTCAGTTAATCATGGATGTTAATAAATATGACTCTAAGCTCATAAACAAACATTACTTTGGCTAATATAATATAGGAAATTATTGTTAAGCTTGATCAGACCTGTAACAAAAACTGAACTTTGCAGAAAGTCAGCCAATTAACCATCTGAAAATAGAGATGCAAACCAGCAGTAATGAAAGATTAGATTTAGCTAATATGCTTAGACAAATCATGCATTAGCACTAGGAAATATTTAAAGCTGCCTTTGCTGGAAATGGAAAATATTAAGTATTGTCAGAGTATTAGCTTCTTTAAAGAGTAAAACCCAGATGCTTAGTGATTGGAGATTTAAAAACTAGAAAATCAGGTTTACCAAAATCAAAGTTACCCAGAGCCTGAATTATATCCAAGCCTCTAGCAACAAATGGTGTTTTCAAATGAAATAGAAAGATTTAATACTCATTCTATTTCCATCACTGAGCTTATAAGCCAATTTGAGACTCCTTCCTTTAGTCTTCCCTGAGTGTAAAATATGTATTTATTTTGGTGAAAAAAAATATCTAAGCGGCTATAAAAGTATTCCAGTCATCTGGAAGACCAGTTCTCGACTCAGTCCTGTAGAGGCACTAATCAAGGAAAAGCTGATGACATCACTTCCGGCCCCCTGCACTTCAAATAAAAACACTAAGCTTAAACCACAGATTGATATGTAAGCCAGAGCCCGAATACCTTCTTTCTACATTTACTCATTTCAAAATTATAATATGTTCCTCCAAGCTGACCTTTTCTCATTGACAGCAGTGGGAAAGCCTTCCACGTGCTTTCCACTCTGAAAAAGTCTGCTGTTGGGTCATTGTACACATGAAAGAGACTGCCCTGAAGAGGAAGCAGTGTGAGGAGTCTTTTTCCCACTTTTATTGAGAAATAATTAACATGCGTCACTGTGTAAATTGAAGGCATACAGTATGGTGGTTTGATTTACATATATTGTGAAATGATTGCCATGGTAGGTTCAGCTAACATCCATCTTCTCATATAGGCACAACAGAAAGAGAGGAAAGAAGAAAAGAAAAAAATTTTTTCCTTGTGATGAGAACTCTTAGGACTTACTCTCTTAATGATTTCCTGTATATTACACAGCAGTGTTATGGCTATAGTCATCATGTTGTCATTACATCCCTAGTACTTATTTATCTTCTAGCTGGAAGTTTGTACATTTTGACCACCTTCCTCCAGTTCCCCCTCCTTTTACCCCCACCTCTGGTAACCACAAGTCTGTCTTTTTTTCTATGAGTTTGTTTCTGTTTTTGTTCTAGATTCCACATGTAAGTGAATTGTACAGTACATATCTTTCTTTATAATACTTATTTTACTTATCAAATGCCTGCAGGAACTATCCATGTTGTCACAAATAGTAGGATTTCCTCATTTTTTATGGCTGAATAATATCCCATTATATATGCATGCATGTGTATGCATGTATATATACCACACTTTATTTATCTACTCATCCATTAATAGTCACTTGGGTTGTTTCCATGTCTTGGCTATAGAAATACAGATATCTTTTTGGGTTTGTGTTTTCATTTCCTTTGGATACATTCCCAAAAGTGGAATTATGGGATCATATGATAATTCTCTTTTTAATTTTTTTTGAGGATCCTCCATACTGTTTTCCACAATGGCTGCACCAATTCACAGTCCCAACAATAGTGCACAATGGTTCTCTTCCCCACATCCTTGCCAGCATTTCTTATCTCTATCATGCTCATAGGTGTAAAGTGGTATCTTACTATGTTTTTAGTTTGCATTTCCCTGATGACTAGTGATGCTGAACATTTTTTTCATGTACCTGTTGGCTTTTTGTATATCTTCTTTGGAACAATGTCAATTTAGGTCTTTGCCCATTTTTATTTTTATTTTTTATTTTTTAATTAATTAATTAATTAATGTATTTATTTATTTATTTTGAGAGAGTCAGAGACAGCTTGAGTGGGGGAAGGGCAGAGAGACACAGAGAGAGAATCCCATCCAGGCTCTGCATTGTCAGCACAGAGCCCCCATGTGGGGCTCCAACTCACTAACTGAACCACGAAATCATGACCTGAGCTGAAACCAAGAGTCGGGCACTTAACCACCTGAGCCACCCAGGCACCCCTGCTTATTTTTAAAAATTGGGTTATTTACTTTTTTGGCTATTGAGTTGTAGGAGTTATTTATATGTTTTGGATACTAACCCCTTACCAAATATCTGGTTTGCAAATATTTTTCCCATTCTGTAGGTTGCTTTTTCACTTTGTTGATGGTTTCCTTTGCTGTACAGAAGCTTTTTAGTTTGATGTGGTCCCACTTGTTTTTCATCTTGTTTCTTGTGCTGTAGGTATCATATCACAGTATCATTACCAAGGTTCATGTCAAGGAGTATAATTGCTGTTTTCATCTAAGAGTTTTATGGTTTCAGGTCTTACATTTAAGTCTTTAATCCACTGTGAGTTAATTATTTTTGAGTGGTGTAAAATAGGAGTCCAGTTTCATTCTTATACATGTGAACATTCAATTTTCCCAACACCATTTATTAAAGAGATTGTCTTTTCTCATTGAGTATTCTTGACTCCCTTGTCAAATATTGGTTGACTATATATGCATAGGTTTATTTCTAGTCTCTCAATTCCATTCTCTTGGTCTATTTGTCTGTTTGTATGCCACTACCATGCTGTTTTGATGACTATAGGTTCATAATATAGCTTGAAATCAGGGAGTGTGGTGCCTCCTGCTTTGTTCTTCTTCTCCTGATTTGTTTCAGGATTTCTTTGGCTATCTGGTATCTTTGTGGTTTCATATAAATTTTAGGAGTGTTTTGTGTGCTTCTATAAAAAATGCATTAGAATCTTGATAGGGTTGAATCTGTCGATGGCTTTTGGTAGTATTGTCATTTTAACAATACTAATTCTTCCAATCCATGAATATGAGATACTTTCCCATTTATTTGTGCCTTCTTTCTTTTATCAGTGTCTTGTAGTTTTCAGTGTGGAGACCTTTCACTTCCTTGGTTAAATTTATTCCTAAGTATTTTATGTTTTTGATGCTATTGTAAATGAGGTCAATTTCTTTTTTTCCAGAAAATTCATTGTTAGTATATAGAAACACTACTGATTTTTGTATGTTAATTTTGTATTCTGAAACTTTACTGAATTCATTGATTAAATCTAATAGTTTTTTTAGTTGAATCTTTAGGATTCTTTGCATGTAAGTTATGTACTCTGCAAAGACAAACAATTTTACTTCTTACTTTCCAATACTGATACCTTTTATTTCTTTTTCTTGCGTGATTGCCCTAGCTAGGACTTCAAGTACTGTGTGGGTTAGGGGTGGAAACAGTGGGCACCCTTGTCTTGTTTCTGATCTTAGAGGAAAAACTTTCAACCTTTCACCACTGAGTATGATTATAGCTATCAGCTCATCACATGTGTCCTTCACTATGTTCAATATGTTCTTTCTCTGCCTAATTTGTTAAGAGTTTTTATTATGAATAGATGCTGAATTTTGTCAAATGTTTTTTCTGCATCTATTGAGATGATCATATGATTCTTTTTTAAATTTTTCTAATGATTTATTTATTTGTTTGTTTGTTTATTTATTTATTTATTTATTTTGAGAGAGAGAGAGAGAGACGGGGGGGGGGGGGTAGAGAGGGAGACAGAGGATCTGAATCAGGCTCTGCACTGTAAGCGCAGAGCCTGATGCTGGCTGGGCTTGAACTCACAAACCATGAGATCATGACCTGAGCTGAAGTTGGACACTCAACTGACTGAGCCACCCAGGCACCCCTCTTTTCTTTTGTTCTATTAATGTGATGTCTCACATTAATTGATTTACATATATTGAACCATGCTTACATCCCAGAGATAAATCCCACTTGATCATGGTGAATGATCCTTTTAATATGCTGCTAAATTCAGTTCGCTGAATTGTTAAGAATGTTTACACTTAAAGGCGCTTGGGTGGCTCAGTCAGTTAAACATACGACTTCGGCTCAGGTCATGATCTCATGGTTCGTGAGTTTGAGCCACATGTCGGGTTCTGTGCTGACAGCTCAGAGCCTGGAGCCTGCTTCGAATTCTGTGACTTCCTCTCTCTCTGCTCCTCCCCTGCTCATGCATGTGCTCTTCTCTCTCTCAAAAATAAATAAACATTTAAAAAGATTTTTTTAATGTTTGCATCTATATTTATTAGGGATATTGGTCTATAGTTATCTTTTCTTGCAGTGTTATTTCTGATTTTGGTATCAGGATAATTCTGACCTCATAAAATGAGTTGAGAGTGTTGCATTTAGTGAAATGGAATATTGACATATAAGCTTTAGGGAGAAACAGCAATATTTTATCTGTTACAGATTTTTTTTTATTTCTGAGTCAATCTGTAGATCAATCTGTACATATCTGGGTAACTTAGTGAAGTACAAGTGTAAGATCATACTCTAAGCATATAAGAAATGCAAGGTTCCATCTGAATGATTCCAATAATAAAGGCAAAAATCAACACTTACTTTGAATTATTTAGGTAACTGTCACTCTTTTCCATTTGTACTAAAAATGTAGACCTAAGTCTAGAAAAGGAAAGGAAACCTGAGTGACAAGACAGTGAGTTCCTCTAAGGGGGCCAATTTCAATATGTGTGGAATCTTTCTACAATATACCTTCTACTTTTTACAAAATTCCAATATTGTCAAATATGGCAATCAATACATATGGCTAGTGAGATTAATAATTGTGTCTACTTACCAAACACTATGTAATTGTCAGTCTTTATATTTATGTTGATTTAACTTATTAAACTTTTGCAACAATCCTATAAGGTAGGTACTATTTTTAATCCTCATTTTTTAGATGAGAAACTGCAGGTTAGGGAGGATAAGACACTTATCCTGGTTAATGGTATAGTTGAGATTTGAACCCAGGCAGACTTAAGAACTGCTGGTGAGGATTAATGAAAGCATAACCTTTCAAACATATGCTATCAGTATTCTGAATTGCTTACATTAAAATATTCTGTGCAAACCAAAATTATAAAAGGTGCCCATTCTACGTGGTGTACAATAAAATAAGTACCCCTATTAAAAAATAGAATTTCTATTTTTTATCTTTAGGTTCACTGCTTGTTGCTCTGTTTTCTCCATTATCAAGGAAATAGAGTAAAAGAAATATTTATTGTGCTGTGGGTCTTTGACTGAATCCACTCATCCTTCTTCCTTACCGAAAACCAGACTAAATATTTCTGAATGTCTACATTTTAAATTTTCTAACATTAATGAATAAACTGTACCTGGAATACTCTAACAAGTTCCCCACATGTCAGCAGGCCTCACATTCTACTGATTTGATTGCACCCGTGGACTCATGGGCTGACCCTTTCTGGGTCCATCCATCCTTGGATATTTCTGACCATGTAAAATAGTGACTATTTTGAAAATCACTGCTGGAAGACCATCAAGAAGGCAATGAACTTACAAGCCATAATATCTTAAAGAAACCTATAAATGAAATAGGTCAAGGATGAGGCACAGAAGTGGCTGGGAAAAAAAAAATCTACATTTAGTTTATACAACTTCAGCTCCCTGTCTGTTCACATTCCATATAAGGAACAGTAACTTTTCAAGCAAGCAGGCCTGGACATATTTCTTGGCCTTATAATTCTCACAGTTCTAGACATTCCAAGGTAGAGGGTCATTCAAACAAAGTTGTAATTTCTTGTGTATATTTATTTCCAAAGTATCTTATGCATAGTTTCCCAGTGAAATCATAGATGGAAGCTAGGGGAATGCTAGCTGGGCTATTTTTCAAGCACGTCTAGAAGGAACATTCAAAAAGTACTGCTCTTGGCCTTCTTAAGCAAAAGGGCCAGACTTGAGCTGGAATGCTACAGCAATAGCTTTCCCCACTGTGCAGTTCACTTGAACTGCAGCTTTTGACTTGAAGATCATTTAAGAAGAGAAGAGGGAGGAAAGACGTTCATGAGATTTAAAGAACAAACTTCCCTGTGGTCACTTAGGAGAATGACATACATAACACACATGCCAGACTGGTGGGGCAGTTATAACAGAGTCCAACAAGAATATTCTGAGAGGCCAGCCATCAACATTCAAGTGTCTCCTCCATATCCCAACCACTCACCAGTACAGCATCCGTGAGTGTAGTACTTACTGCCATAGTTCTTTGAATGCCTCATCAGTGAAAGAAGTTAGACAGACCAAGATGGCAGCATGTTCTCCTTAAAGCTAGTCACTACTGAAAATTAGAAGTTAAGTTTTTAGTAGTTTTTTTTCACTGTACTTAAAAATAACCAAATGGTGTATTTTTTACATCTTTAGGTGAAATTTAAAAGGCAAGACACCTAATAAAATGAAGAAGTTTTGAAAATCTGCACAGATCCAGCAATGATCATTTTTAACTCCCAGACAATAAGAATAGTTTAGTACAAAGACTAAATTATTTAAGGGAAAAGTAGTTTACTCTCTATTCATTCAACAAATATTTATTGTTATCCATTCATTTACCCCTTATTGAGCAGACATTCTTTTTTTATAAATGTTTATTTATTTATTTTTGAGAGAGCAAGTAGGGGAGGGGGAGAGGGAGAGGGAGAAAGAGAACCCCAAGCAGGCTCTGCACTGCCAGTGCGAAGCCTGACACGGGGTTCAATCTCATCAACCATGAGATCATCACCTGAGCCAAAACCAGGAGTCAGAGGCTTAAGTGACTGAGCCACCTAAGTGCCATGAGACGACATTCCTGTAGGCACGTGGGATATATCAGTGAACAAGATGTTGATACATGCCCCTCCTGTATCTTACATCTTCATGGTGAGAGAAATTCAATAAACAATAAAAACAATAAATTAGAAATTTTTCCTATAAGTTAAAGCATGTTAAATGCTAAGGAAGATAGAGAAAATTGAATAGACTGAGGGGATCAGGAGTTTGGGAGTTGGGGACAGCATAGGTTGCCCTCTTAAATACAGTGGCCAGAGTAAACCTCATTGAGAAGGTGAAGGACAGTTACGCAAATACTTCTAGGTGAGGGATTGAGCTATATGTAGATATGTGAGGAAGAGCCTAGAGTTCAAGGAACAGCAGGTATCTGTAAAGATTGTGGCTCTTTGCCCCAAAAGGCACTAGAAGCTGTTGCGGGGATTTGCCCAGAAGAGAGCTGTGACCAACTATGTTTCTAAATTAAGAAACTATATTCCATGAAGGTTTCCTCAGACAATTAAGATATGTATGTATGTAAGTACGGTCTCTTATTTCTTTTTTTTTTTTTTTGATGTATATTAATTTTTGAGTGAGTGAGAGAGAGACAGAGAGCACCAGCAGGGGAGGAGCAGAGAGTGAGGGAGACACAGAATCTGAAGCAGGCTCCAGGCTCTGAGTTGTCAGCACAGAGCCCATCGCAGGGCTTAAACCCATGAACCATTGGATGATGACCTGAGCCAAAGTCAAACGTTTAACCGACTGAGCCACCTGGGCGCCCCCAGTCTCTTATTTCTTAAAAATGCTACCAAATCACCATCAGACACCGAGTGTTAGTTCTCTAGTTGGGAAAATAGAACAGTGTTGCTCGGTCTAAATTTATTTACCCATTAATCCTAAAGCCTAATCAGGCATTTGCTAAATTAGATTCTACTGGTATTTATTAAACTGTCTACTTCGGTGCTAGAAAATGTGCCCGTCATAACTGGGAATAAAGGATACCAAAGGAAGAAGGGTATAAAATACACTTTGTCTCTTAATCTCCCTCAAGTTCAGGCTTCTCATCTGCAAAACAAAAGATTAGCTTATATTTCTGGAAGTTTAGTGAGGATTAAAAGTCAAACACCTGGAATGGCGTGGGGCACACATGTTGTAGTTAGTCACTTAACAAACACTGTGTGTCTCTCACTAAAATCAATGAAAGATGTTATTGTTTTAAAATTAAAGTAAGATAAAGCCTACGGGGTACCAACTTTGCTATTGGAGAAGTTAAGTGACATCCATGTACTTGCAAAACAGAATTTTGGAAGATGTTCAGAAAGAAGTTTGAAATGGGTTTGGAATATTTGGAACCTTTGTGCAGTCAGAAATTAAAGTCAGCCAAAGTGCACTGAGAGTGCAGGATTTTGTATGAAATTCCCAGCAAGAAATTGTAGTACAGCTCTAATGCATAAATACTATATACAACACTCACTAAAACCTGTATGTGGCAAATGAAGACAAAATAGACAATGACTTAAAAGAAAACTGTGCTCTTTTATCACATTTTTGAGAAACTGTTCTTTTTTTATTTTTTTTAAATTTTTGTACATGTTTGTTTACTTTTGAGAGAGAGACGGAACATGAACAAGGGAGGGGCAGAGAGAGAGGGATACACAGAATCTGAAGCAGCCTCTAGACTCTGAGCCATCAGCACAGAGCCCTACAAGGGGCTCAAACTCACAAACCTCAAGATCATGACCTGAGCCAAAGTCAGATGCTTAACCAACTGAGCCACCCAGGCACCCCTGAAACTATCCTTAATTATATTAAACAGAGACTACAGAGAACATAACCTGGTGTTGAAATGCTTAAATGTACCCACTTACTTCTGCTGTTGACTTTGATCAAACTTCTTATCCTACTGGGATTTGAGATGGAGAACAATCTAACACACATGGAAAGCAGAGATATTTGGGTGCAAAGGATCCCCAAACTTGCTGCCGCTATCTGCAAGTAAGTTCAGCATGGAGATTGCTGAGAGAGACTTTAGATCATGTGGCCTTGATCCCCAAAGTTCGGCCAATGGCCAGTCAGAGACTTACCCTTGAAAGACAGGACTAGGCAATATAGTATGCACTTGGCCAAAATACAGTCCACTTTCTGCTGCTCCACCCACCACCCCACCTCTGACCTCATACCCTTATGTTGCAAGGGCTGCAGGATCCAAGATAAGACTGTGGTTTAAGATCTACAGAAGACTACTTTGCCTGAAAGCAAGGATCCAGTGGGTCCTGGGGGCAACATAGCTATGATACCCAATTAGCTGGGAGTTCATTTAGCAGCACACACAATTCCCTTTATTTGATGTACTTTCAGCATTGCTTATGAGCTATATCCTACTTAGGAGTATGAACTTTCCAATTATTTGCCTTACATTATGAATCATTTATCTAGTCAATCTAATATTCTTCCCTTATGCATCTTAATACCTCAATTAACTATTATGAGTCATTTGTTATTTGTATACCAGAAAACTGCTTTCCAAGTTATTACTTATTGGTCATAATCAATTAGGGAAGTTTTTAGAGTATGGTTGTCTTATATAAATACACTGGTAAAGTTCAGCTCCTATGATTTCTGACAATTAAATTGTTCTGTCACTTGGGGACTCTCATTAATCTCAACTTGTCATCTTTGTTTATGCAGGTTATAATGGGCTATGTGTGTAAGTGAAATGAGACGCTAAAAGGCTTTGGCTTTTTAACTCTTTGATGAAAGTAAAATTGAAATACTTTCTTAAAATGGTGACTTTGATTTGTACAGTCTGAAGGAGCTGTATTCGAAACAGTGGCCCATCAATTCCACCATAACCCACAGTGATATTTATGTAGATTTGTGATTAAGTGTCTAGAAAAAGATGAACTGGCTCCTGGCCATGGATTCTTGATATTTGTATATCCGGAAAAGGAAATCACAGAGAAAAAAAGTCAAATTGTGTCACTCTTCATCTTTACTGGTCAACTTATAAAAAAGCTCTGGATAGAACTATAATATATGTGAGTAAAAAGGAAGAATCATCATAGTGGTCAGAAAGGTCCTGGGGAAAAATTTAGATGTCAAGTGCCATTGACGATGATTTGATCCATGGCAGAGATTTAAATGCAAGGAGTTGTGGTGAGACTACTACAGGATTAGTATTAAGATGTAATTTATTGGGCATCATTATTTATGATGTAAAATATGCAAACAGTGCATTAATTAAATGCAGGTGTCCCTACCTTTAGCAAAACCTCTGACAATAATTAAATTATACAAAGTGACCCAAGTCAACAGATTAGAAATCTGAACAGAAATCTAAGAGCTTTAATAAAGTCATAAATCACATAAAGGAAATGGTAGGTATGATTACATTGAGAGTGAGTCTGAAAAGCATGTATAATAATAGAGCTGATGAAAAAAGTATCTGTAATAGAACTGTAAGGAACACGGGGAGTTCATATGCCTAGATGAAGCTACTAATCAGAAACTGGTTTGAGAAATAAAAATTTGGCAAAAGATACTTTAAAAAAAGAGTCCGGGTTCACCACTTTTGACTTCCCAAGAAAATTTAATGGTCTCATATTTGTTGAGCCTCATCACTCTGTGATGTTAAGCATGGTGGAAAGCATTCTTTGAAAAAAGCTTTAGTAACTCTGAGTCTCCTGTCTAGTGTAATACCTTAGAACCCATTCCTGAAGAATGAAAAAATCAGTCATGGAAGAACTTTACTTCCAGGATTGGAATAGAATCACTACTTAGCATCAGACATCCTTTATTATGATTCTGTGATTCCATTTTTACCATTCTGTTCTCTCCTATACACAATGCCACTGGTGCCTTTCCTGTATAAATATAGCTGTCCTTGATGGAACACTTCTTATGTGCCAAGCACTGTACTGCATTCTCAATTATCTGCACAAAAGCCCGAGAAAGTAGTTATACTTATTATACCCTTTTAATAGACAGATAGGAAGTTTCAGTAACTTGCCGAAGGTTAAGTCCAAGGATGTAAACCAAATCTGCCTGCTTCTGACCCCAGTCCTTGAGAGCAAGGACTACATCTCGTTTACTTTTAATTCCCTCACAATGCGTAACACAAAGTAGTTATTGATAATATCAGAGGAAGACAGTGAAAGAAGGAGACAGGTATGAAGAAGGAGTTTCTTAACTCAATAATTTACTGTACCAATCTAGCATAGGAGGCCGTATAATAAGGAAATGCTATGAAATACCAGTTAGGAGGCATGGTGGCTTATCCAATGCTACTGCTGATGTGTTGTTACACAAATAATTTAGTTTATTTCAGCCTCCATTCCTTGTCTATAAAACAAGGAGTTGGCCCAAGTGATCGTTCTGCTCCCTTGCAGCCCTCACATTCTCTGATTTTATGTTTCAAAAAAAATTATAAATTTCTGATTTATGTTTTATATTTCAAAGATGTTTCTTTACAGCCCCACCAGTCGCCATGATAAACCTGTCTTGTATTAAAACCCCGCCCATGTACCAACCACTTTGTATACATTATCTTCTGTGATCCTCATAACAACTCTGTGAGGATAGTATTATCATTCTCATTCAGCAGAGAAAGTGAAGCTTAGCAGGTTTACAAGCTCAAGGTCATGCAGTCAGTGAGTAGAAGTAAGGCAACCCTGATCTCATACATTTAGAAATTTACAAGTCTACCAGAACTTGAGAACTGTTGAAACTCTTACTAAATGGCTTCTTAGAAAGCAAAAAATACTATCCTATGACCCTGAAAAGTTTCCAATGTGATTTCCTCAATCAACAGGGGTCTGGGACTTGAGAAGATGAAACAATCATTGAGATGTGATTTTTGGAATTGCCACATTCACAGCCATGACTGCGTCTCTAACCCTGGGCGAACATCTCACAAAAACATCAGATCACTGCAAACCTGTCAACACTTGGCCGTCTCCACCATCTCTCCCAAGTCCAGGCCCCAAGAGCACTTTCTGTCTGTACTACTCGGTCGTCACTTAATCACACACTCCCCCATCTAGCCTGTTGCTTCATGTGCCTTACTCTTGCCTTGCCAACACAAATACTAGTTCCTTAAGGACAGAAACTGAGCTTTGTATTTCTTTCCAGCCTCACAGTATCTACAGCAGAGTTGAACCCATTAAGTGATCCTCCCTTTCATTCAACTTATTCATCACATTTTCAGCAGGGATCAATCAATGTGCTCTCTCTCTGCCCCAGTTCTTGTGTCCTAAAAGCACTAGCTACGTTCAACTGTTACTCGACTACAAACCACCCTGAAGTGTCTTCAGAACCACACTGTGCTTCTGATCCTGGCATTTGACTGCCAAAAGTGATCTGGTGCCAAGGTGAAGAATGTTAGCAGAGATGCCTTCTGCCTTCGAGGGAGGGGTTTGATTCTTGTAGAGGGCATCAGGTGATAGTTCTCTATAAGTCCAAGGATGGTAAGTTTAAAATCAGGCCCAAGATAGAGGGAGAATAATAAAATCTCCAAGACCCCAGGGAATCCTACCAGCCTCTTCTCTTCCAGTTATGCTTGCCTGTCCTGCTGCTATCAAAGCTGAGACCATTGACTTGAGATTCCTTCTACTCAGCAATATGGATGATATGGACACCTGATTTCTGGTTCAACAAATACTGCACTGCAGAAAACCCTTCAGAAAACTCATGATGGCAGAATCCAAATTTTTCAAAACATATCATCCTGAAAGCATCTCTCTGAGTATAGGGCAAATGGGGCTTGGGTAAAAGGTCTTGATATCCATGTGAGGACCACGGACTTTGCAAATCAAAAGAGCAAGGTCTTAATCATTGGCCCTCAAACTCCCCCATCTTTGTAGGAGCTACCATATGGGATGATGTGGTTTGCTCCTTCCAAAAACACGCTGCAATATGACATTACACAACTGTCACTCTGGGCAAAGTTATTTGAGTTCAGTAACAAAATTCAAAGATAGTTTAAAGATATACCCTAGAGTATTAGAAACATTTTCTCCCACACATCTGGAAAGTTGAAGTGCAAAATATTAAGGTCTACAATGGAAATTGGAAGATAATTTGCATTTTTGTTCATCAAAGAAGTAGATGTAAACTGAAAACAGGAAAATAATAGAGGAACCAAGAACACTCAGTAAAAATAGTTACTACATGCTAATACATACTGTGAGCCAAGCTCTTGATAATTTTTTTTCATTTAATTGTCACAAAGACCCTGTGAAGTAGAATCTATCCCCATTTTGTAACTGAGACTTAAAGCTTCAGACACCCCTAGTAATAATATAGTTACTAAATGCTAGCACTGATATCCAAATCCAGATCTGACCAACTCCAAGGCCAGGTTGTTAATCACCAAAATTTAGTTTATTTGTCTATCCTGGCAGATGATTGGGCATTCAGGGCTGGTCTTAGAGTTTGGTGTGTATGATTAATGAAATTGGAAGGATAAGGGACAATTGCCAGCTTCCCTAGATTCCTTCCTTCCATATGGCCCTGCTGAGCAGGTGCAGTCGGTCCCCTTAGGTTTGCTAGTTAAGGGACAGTACATCAAATAAGGCTAGAGTCAAAGGCGAGGGTAGAAGTGCTGACTTTAAACATGTTCTTTGAAAGTGCTGTTATTTGAAAAAGCTGTACAGTGTCAGAGCTGAGCAGGGATCCAGCTGTGAATAGCACTCTGCAGAGTGTTGATAGAATCTGGGCTGTCCAGCTGTGAAGGGCCCGGAAGTGCTTGAAGAGGTGACAAGCACCGAGCCCTCCCCCAGCCCTCCCCAACAGCTGTGGCCATTAACAACAGAAGCTACAGAGACTCACTGCAGCCAAAAGCCACAACACTACACTCTCAGCCTTACACCTTGTCACCTTGTCGGGAGCCTTAAGGCACCTCCACCAATCACAATAGACAAAAAAAATGAAATAACAGCTACCCCAAGGTACAACAATGGCTCTGACATTGGACCACAATAATGGCCTAACTCCATGAGGAGTATCGGAGAGGTCAAACCAGAGAAATATTTCCTTGGGCTCTTGCCAGCTCCCCTACCTTGGTCAATGAGTAGAAAGTGAAAATGGGGTATGGTTGGCTTGTCATCCAGAGATTATGTAGAAAGTGACAACAATGTGATATAGCGGAATCAGCAGGGGCTTTGGAGTCGGGGACCTAGGTTCAAATCCTGATGCTTCTGTGTACTAGTTATGCAACTTTTATGAATTAAATAAGCCCATCAAGCCTATCTTTTCTCATCTTTAAAGAGAGTAATAGTAATTTCCTTTTAGAATTACAGAAAACCCTGAGATAAAATATAAATCTCTATATATAGTGGATTTCTAAAAATATTCGTTTTCTTTCCTTTTCCCCTACATTCACAGAGGGGTAAAAATAGCAATTTTCTGCTAAGAAATCTCATGGGATGCAAAGCCTAGAAATACCAGGTGAAAAAGTAAGGCACTTATGGAGACCTTGAAGTGTAACATAGATTGCCAGTGGAAATGTTACTGGGGGAAATGAGTGGGTTACATAAAGGAATGTGTTAAAGTGCTCAGAACTTCCCTTTCCAGTTTTGATTATTTTGGATTCCTAGAATGGTTTAGGCATCTGTGGGCAATGTCATGAATACAGTGAGTACTTCCAACACTGGCAACATCTGAATCAGTATTTTTGCCCCAAATGGAAAACTATACTCAACACTGTCAAATGCAGAAGTTTGCGTGTAAACAAAAATGTTTAGAAACTGTGACCTCATATTTACCTATAAAGGTTCTACCATCTTTCAAGTTCACATTCTGTTACCAAGTACTCTATCAATATCTCTGTTCCAGAAAATGCAACATAAACTGGTTTAAGCTAAAACTATGTAGAGTTCAGGTAGCTCATAAATGTAGGGTTCAGGCAGTTCAGGGGTCCAGTTCAGTTTCAGTTCCAGATTGATACAGACCTCAAATGAGGTCAGCAGGATCCAACTCTCTACTGGGCTTCTCTGTACTCACTACACTTGAGGATCTCCATAGTGGCCCACAGCACCTGCAGGCTCCCTTTGTCAAAAAAGTTCAGTCCAACAAAAGAGAGAAATTGCCTCTGGGATGGCACACATGCACAAGTGTGTGTACACACACACACACACAACATTTGGTGCCCAGATTGGTGTTTTATGTGTGTTGGCAAATCCAACTATAGCCAGGTGAGTAGACTTGAGCATTAGCCTGGCATGTGAGGCCCTGGGAATAAAGTCAGTTGGAACATTGACTAAGAATAAACAGGCATGGTAGTCCCAAAGCAAATTGGGTTATGGTTGTCACACAAAAGTAATGTAGATATTCCATAGAAAAATCAACCAACATCCACTATTACACTCTATACCCACAGAACAATGGTCTTCATGTCCTTTACACATTTACTAACTTCTTTTGTGCCACTCACATAGTACTTATCATATACAACCTTGTATCTTAGGTTAATGATCAGTGCCTTGAGGGCAGAGGCTATTTTAAGTGTGTCTCCATCAATATCGTCTTTCACAGTGCTTTGCCCACAGTGAATAAATTAAGGGAATTTAATAGAAATTAATGAATTTAACATACATAAACATTGAAAGTGAATAATTGAAGTCAAAAGTTGAAATAGTTGACCTGTAGAAGAGATTAAGAGAAACAATGTTAGAATTATATGGTATCTGGGGGTGTGGAAGAAAAGGAAATCAGAGGCCCTTTATTCAAAAATTGCTGTCAGAAATCCCCAAATTCCTTAAGGAATTTATTAAAGAGATTGAGAGGGCATATTGCTCAAAAACACTAAATATTCTCTGCGGGAAAGTAACTTTAACTTTCCAAGTCAAACCACCAAGATAAATAATTAAAGGAAAATACTCCAAAAGGTAGGTGAATTAATCAGAATGGGGAGGATAGATAGGAGACAAAGGCTCTGGAAAGAAGAAGGAGAAGGAGAAGGAGGGGAAGGGGAAGGGGAAGAAGGAGAAGGGGAAGAACACAGTTTTCAGTACTCTACCAAGAATTTGGGAGAAAATTTTCAAATACGAAAGAGAAATTCCCTATCAAAATTACACAAAAAGTCTGTAGGATTAAATCTGGTCACCATCAAATCCCGTCTGGAGAAAGTCTTCATAGCTATAAGACAGAAAAGTTGATTAAGTCTCTTACATACAACCACACTGGTTTTAAATTAACCTCTGGGCTACTGGGTCATGGAGTATAGATGACTTGTTTTATTAACTATCACCAATTTTACCTTGCCGGGACTTCACAGAACACAAGCAGGTTTAAGAAGTTTGTTATAACTCCATTGCTGAGAAAGGTATTTCAACTGAGGATCTCCTTTTAGGAAAAGAAGTTAAATGTGTCTTGGGTGAGGAGAACTTCTGGCAAAATAGAAGAGACAGAAAATTATGACCAGTGGGCCAAATTCAGCTGTTTTTGTAAAGTTTTATTGACATACATCCATGTCCCTTTGCTTAGTATTATCTAATAGCTGCTTTCTGTTCCTGTAAGAGCAAAGTTGAGAAGTTCGCATGGATCATATGGTCCAAAAAGCTTAGTCATCATCTAGACATTTACAGAAAGAATCTACTGACCTCTGCCATAGAAAAGAGAGTATCCCAGCCCATATGAACCAAGGGTGGCTTTTCTACCTGTTCTTAAAGAATCAGGCATATTAATGGCAAGATGGCAGCAAGATGGTTTCTCAGCATTAGTAAGGACTCAGGCACTCTGAGTAGGGAAAGCAAAGGAGATGGAGACAAAGCAGCATTTCTGGTTGCTGGGTAGAAGGCTCACTGAGAAACCAACAGGGAGCAAGATGTGAGAGGGGCTAGGCCTCCATAGAGAGAAAGAGAGAGAGGGAAGCAATTAGCAGAAAAGCATCCAGTGCCTTTGTGTGCCTCAAAGTGTTTCTCTTGCCTGCTACTGCTGCACATCTGAATGTTTTATTTCTTCGACCCTCTGAGCATTACCAAACAGTTATTATCTGAGCTTCTAACAAACAATTATTCCAGCTCCTAATTTATATTTCAATCATTTTAACTACTGATCTTATGATCACATCCAGGCTCTGATCACATTAGTGTCTATTAACTATGCAGCAACCAATAAAATCTGCATGAGAGACTTATTCCATATATACTCCCTTAGCACAATTTATTAAAATAATGTAGACTATTAACGTTTAAACTAAATGTAATATATATATTTAATATAAAAATTCTCATTACTGTGATTAATAAAATTTTTAGTGTAAGCTGATATTTAGTTAGAGAAAATGAACAAGTTAAGCCAACTGAACTATTTCAGTTACATTAATTTAATTAAATATGACTTTTACATTATGTAGGATTAGGTGCAGACCACTGATAATTCTAACATATTTAAAGAACCAAAAAGGTAGAATTCCCTTATCAAAGTTACAATCGAACCACCAAAGGTGTTTTAGATAAAGCATGTTAACTTCTCTCACTAAACCCCCTCACTTTTCCAGATATACTCTCAGGAATTACAGAAGTTGAAAAGTAATGCAGTAATACTACACTGTCTTCCTCCTTAAAAAGTCTCATTGTTTGGGTTTTTCCTGTGGAACTGCACCAGGACCGTGTGTGTGTGTGTGTGTGTGTGTGTGTGTGTGTAGGGGAGAGAGAGAGACAAAAGCAGACACAGAGACAGGAACAGATCTCATGCTGGTTCTTTGAATTGTCTCTGTTTATATAGAAACATTTTCCAAAATGATTTCTGGAGGTTGTGCTGGTTAGACTCCACTTTACTCCTTGTGGGCTGTTCCATGTGGAACTACCCTGACCTGGGCTAATATAACTGCCCTGATACTTCCTAACTTTGCAAACAAGGAAATGACAACTTCAGCCCAGTTTTTCCGTTAGTAAAATGGGACCAAGAGGTGGTGAGGATTAAGTGAGATGGGTAGAAAACACCTAGCTTCTAATTGCTGCCCCTCAGAGCTGAGTGTCTTTCTGCTGCCTCAGAAAATGTTATGTTTGATTACTTCAAGCATAATTTCATGATCAGTGTGGCTGAATTATCTTCTTCATTCCGGAAATCTTTCCTAGATTGCCATGGCCATGAATCCATATTGTTGCTCTTTTCTGCACTCTATCTCCATCTTTTTCTGCTTTGTCTTCTGTGTTGGTGACATTTCACTGACACCCAAGTTGTCCCCTGATCATCCAGGGCTGAAAGGTGGAAGAGGAGAATAGGTAGAGCACTAACCTAGGACTCCAGAAGATCTGTGTTTGAGTCCCAGTGTGCTTGCTACATGGCCTTGGGTAAGTACTTGGTCTTTTCAAGTCTCAATTTCCAATCCTGCTAAATGGATGTGGCCAACAATAATACCTAATTACAAAGCCATTGTGCATACTGAATTATTTCAGGTGAAGTGCCTTGAATAGTGCCTGGCCCATATTATGAGCTCAACAATAATACCATCAATAATATTGGGGACAGTGATTTTTTAAACAAAATCACTGCTCTTCTGGAGGCCGGGTCATGCATTGGTACTAAGTTCAGAACTTGAGGAGACCCAGAAACATTTCTGTATCTATCATATTATCAGGAACTGTGAAGATCCAATTCTCTAGAAGGAAGAGAGGGCTTTTTCCATATTATCCATCCTAAGGTATATGATGCCCCATCCTTTGGCTCCAGAGGTTTATTTTATTGCTTGACAATGACGGAAGCATCCAGCATAGCTAGATATACATTCACTTTGAGAGAGCAAAATAAAAGCATAAAGGAGAAAACCTGTCCCTAAAATCTCCCACAATCATAAATGCACCAAGAGCACTGATGTATGATGGTTTTGTTTCACACCCAAAGTTTCATACTCCTGCCTCTGCTGCTAAGGGACAAGGATGATGTGAAAACAAAATGCTGACTTTCAGGCTTAAGATCCGTACTCATTATTGTAATTCTAAAACCAGGAGGAGAACCAGAACCCAGGCTGAATTATCACCCAATCTCCTTAATAAATGTGGACAGGGAAATCTCAAGAAAGTTGCTGGCTAATAGGCTGGAACAGATATTCCTACACCAAATCCATCCCAATCAGGTAGATTTATTTGGAAAGGACAGTCAGGCAATAATAGGAAGCAATTATTAAATGTAGTGCAGTGAACTTCTGGAGACAGGGAAGAGCCACGGCTGTCATTTCATCCTTCATCCTTCTCTGAAGACCTTTGATCACCTAGCCACTCTGTCCCTCCCCTTCATTCGGCAATAATTTGGACTGAAGGTAGCATTGTTCAGGTGGAGCTCTTAGGACTAACGAGTCCTCCCATCCTCTTCTGTAACAAACTAGTTAATGGGACTTGTGTCATCACCTTTGCCAATTCCCCTGCCCCATTACCTTATTTTATTTCAAAGTTATGTTAGAAAAAGTTCTTCTGTCGATAAGCCCACCAATTCTAGGAATCCTTCTTTTTTTTTGGCAATTCCAATATAAGTTGCTTAGGGGCTTATGACATGGATTATGTTGCCAGACTCCCTGATTTGAATTCTGGACCCAACAAATATTAGCTGGGCAATAAAACAAACTTTCTGTCCTCAGAGTCCCTATCTGTTAAATGCGGATAATGTAATACAAACTTCAGTGGGGTGTTGTACAAATTCAGTGAGTTGACAAGAGTTAAGGGCAAGTTAGTTTAGCTAACACCTTTCACATCACAAGTGCTCAGTAAATTTTTGCAATCTCTATCATCACTGTCACCAATACATAATTATCATTATTCTGGGAGTTATCCTTTGCATCTGAGACCCCATAGTTCTTTGAATTTGGGATCAGGTAGCATTTAAAATCTTCTTAGGAAGACTTACAACATGGGATGGTGGCTGAAGCATTAAATTGGGTTTAGGATACCCAACCCTTTGTAAACTATACACAAGTAAGAAGTTATTACAAGTAAGGCAACTCAGAGACTATTTTTCTAGCTATACAACAAGGACAATTGAATCATATTTCAAGGTCTGACGACCTCTCTTCCAGTCTTCTCTGCACTCAAAGCATTCACTTGCTAACTGGGGTGGAAAATATGGCCTATGCATTTGATCTAGTGTCAGCATGGTCCACTTTGACCTCATAATGACTATGCCTTAAGCAGTGCAACAGTCAAGACATAACCACCAAGCTAATCAGACCAACCCAACAAGAAGCAAGACTTTTGGTTTCAGTCACTCACTCAGACTTTGTCTTCCTGTCCTCCGTGGTCACAGGACTAGCCAGCTTCCCCAAGATGCCACATAGGACACCTGAGTTACTTTGCAAGAAGAATGTTACATCAATCAGAAATAAAGAGCTCCATTTCAACAATAGCTACAAAGAAAAAGAAGAAAACAGAAATTGTCTCAATAAAAATCAGACCATTCTTTTTTTTTAATATTTATTTTTGATAGAGAGAGTGAGAGAGACATACAGGCAGGCAGAGCACTAGCAGGGGAGGGGCAGACAGAAAAGGAGACATAGAATCCAACGCAGGCTCCAGGCTCTGAGCTGTCAGCACAGAGCGTGATGCGGGGCTTAAACTCACGAACCATGAGATCATTACCTGAGCCAAAGTCAGAGGCTTAACTGACTGAGCCACGCAGACACCCCAAAAATCAAACCATTCTCAAAGCCAGATCTATTTTATGAATGTACCATAATTTTCAAAGGTTGTTGGACCTTGTTGCCTGTATCTGGTAATTCCATCTGCCAGGCTTATGGTCATGAGGAATTTGAACCACAGTGAACAAAATGCATCAAGACCTAGAAGATACCACCAAAGACCTCCTTGAGAAGCACCATCTCCATGGACTCAGCATTGCCCAGAATGAGTCTCATCAAACTTAATCAAGCTTATGAAAATAACTCAATCTCAGTAGCTTAGCTCCAGGGGCCTTCCTCCCAAAATCCATACAGACCCAAATACCGTAATATGAATAGAACCTGCTTTTCAGTAGATAATACATGGTTTTGTTTCATTAGCGGAAGAGTTCTGCGTTGTCTGAAACAATAAAGGAGAAATTAACTTGGTCTGAGTTGCTGTTTGAGCTAGAATTTTGAGAAGCTGTGTCTCTTAATTCTACCCTGAGTTTAAAATATGGCACACCTGGACGATCTGGTTCTCTCCAGGGAACGTACTAACTCTGGATTGTTTTATGCGTTTGAAGTCCACCATATGGAACAACTGTGTCATTAAAATGGGCATTAAAAAGATTTGTTCACTCAGCTAGATTTAGACAGATAATAATACTTGGCACTTATATAGTGTCTTTCACCTGTCCATCTCAAAGTAAGCAATTTGTAAACACGTATTGTTACAAGCCCTTTATAAACCACAGCTATAGGTGTTTCCCTGTGTGTAAGACAGTTCCAACATGCCATACAATAAGTCCACACCAAAATAAGAGATGGTACAAAATTTCTTAAAAATTGTCTTAGTTAGAAAGAATTTTAAAAGCAGTCCAAGAATGTTATATAAGAATTATCTCAAGCAATAACTACAGTCTGTCCACCTCAGACAGAGAAAGAGAGGCTCTGCATATATGACAAGTACTTTGTCATACTTGGAGCCACAAGATTTGTTTAATAATTATACAAATCCACAAGATTTGTATAATGGTACAAATACCATTACCTAAATTAACTGTGAATGAAATTGGCCAACACCTCATAACCACTTCCACTTTAGTAATTCAGTGTTCTGACCATAAGAATTGATAGGATTCCTATGCAACTTCAATTAGGTTTTCTGTAATTGTCATCCTATTTGCATATCTAGCTCTTTAGATCTTTTCCTCAATAGGTCAAAACTCAGAGGCATGGAGGGTTGCTCACTGTGACTTCCAAACCACTAATATTCCTCATAGCTTTACTTTAAACCACTAACATTCCTCATAACTTATTTATATGTATATTTTCCCCTCCAACCCCAGTCTCTCTGATCACACAATGCTCACTTTCCTTTTACTTGCACCTTTACTTCGTGACTTCTTTACTTGTGTAGCACAAAACAGTTTTAGGTATTAGATATTACAAACGTAAGAAAAAAAAACTCTGGGCTTCAGACTCCATCAAACAACATGTTGCTACAGGTTGCAAACATAAATATAGATTACAAATAAGTGTTACATATATGTACATCATGTCACAGAGTCTGTCAGATGGGATAGGACAAAGGCCATAGTATAAAGCCCAGCTTTATACTGGGTTGTACAAAGTGGGCCAAGAGTATGAGTAGAAGCTTATATTCAAATGAATAAGGTCTGAATGAACAAAATAAAACAGCTAATAAAACACTATATCAGACAATAAGAAAAGATCTCTGTGAATAATCTAGATAATAGACGTTTGCTATAAGAATCTTGTAGGGGCACCTGGGTGACTCAGTCGGTTAAACGTCTGATTCTGAATTTCGGCTCAGCTCATGATCTCACAGTTTGTGAGTTTAGGCCCCACGTCTGGCTCTGTGCTAACAGTGCAGAGCCTGCTTGCAATTCTCTCTCTCTCTCCCTCTCTCTCTCTGCCCCTCCCCTGCTCATGTTGTCTGTGTCTTGCTCTCTGTCTCAAAATAAACTTAAAAAAAAATGTTGTATGAATAGTTCCCAGATGATCAAATTTCAAAGTATCAATTTTTAAGGAGGTTATTATCAGTAACACAGTTTTCATAATATCTGGAAAGGTGATTAAAAACTTAAATGATGGCAGAAACTCAATAGTCAACACTAATGGGTGAAGCATGCAGGTGTATCATAACAGGGAGAAGTACATAATAATAATAGTTTGCTGTGATGTGTACCCTAACAGAAATTTTTCTCTTAACATGTAAGTGACTATATTTATATATGTATAGATAAGCTTATATGTAAACACATGTAGTTATATGTATATACACACTCACATACACATATACTGTATATCCCATTTTTAAAAAATAAATATGGGGGGGGGACTGTTGAAGTGGAAAACATACATGCACCTTTGAAAGGGGTAGCTGCTCCTCCATTCTAGGTAACCACTGCCATACAAGAAAGTGAGCCCAGTGTGGACAGATATTTTGACTTCTCAACAAGAACTGCAAATTTGAATTTTTTTTAATAGGAAAGTTTTTAATTTTTAAATGTTGACTCCAATTACTTTTAAACCCTGTACAACAGCACTTCAACTCATCAAACCCTGCTCATTGGATAAAAGCTTATGGTCTCCAGTGTTCAAGAAAGCGTGTTTTTCATGCCGAGGGAGAAACTATGATTTCTTTATGATTTTCTTTCCAGCACCCACAGAAATAAAGATTTATAATATAAAGTTCACTATTTAGAAATAGTTATGTTCTATTAACAAAATGAAAAGGCAATCTATAGAATGGAAGAAAATATTTGCAAACCATATATCCGATATGGGTTAGTAGCTAAAATATATAAAGAAATCTTATAACTCAATAACAAGAGACCAAATAACCCAATTAAAAAAAAATGAGCAAAGGACCTAAATAGTCATTTCTCTAGATATAAGATATTCAAATGGCCAGCAGATATACAAAAAGGTGCTCAACCTCTCTGATCATCAGGGAAATGCAAATCAAAACCACAAGGAGATATGACCTCACACCTGTTAGGACAGCTATTAAAAAAAAAAAACAAAACAGAAGATAGTAAGTGTTGGCAAGGATGTGGAGAAAAGGGGACTCTGATACATTGTTGGTGGGGATGTGAATTGGTTACAGCCATTATGAAAAACAGAATGAAGGTTCCCCCAAAAATTGAAAATGTAACTCTGTATGATCTAGCAATTCCAATTTTAGCTATTTATGCAAAGAAATTCAAATAAGGATCTCAGAGAAAAATACTTGCACTCCCATATTCATTAAGGCATTATTCCCAATAGCTAAGGTATGGAAACAACCTAAATGTCCATCAGTGGATGAGTGGTTAAAGAAAGTGTGGTATATACATATAGTTGAATATTATTAAGCCTTTAAAAAGAAGGAAATCCTGTCATTTGCAACAACATAGATGGATCTAGAGTACACGATGCTGAGTGAAATAAGACAGACACAGAAAGACAAATACTGAATGGTCCCACATATATGTGGAATGTAAAAATAGTAAAACTCATAGCAGAGAGTAGAATGGTGGTTTCCAGGAACTGGACGGAGGAGGAAAAAGATAGGTGATGGTAAAAGTTACAAAGCTTCAGTTATACAAGCTAAGTTCTGAAGACCTACGGTACAGCATAATGCCTAGAGCTAACAATATTGTATTGTATACTTAAAATTTGCTATAAGGGTAAATCTCATTTTAAATGTTCTTACTACAAAACAATACTAATACTAAAGGTGGCAGGAGGAAACGGAGTGAGAGATATGTTTATGGCCTTAATGGTGAGGACAGTTTCATGGTTTTATATTTATCCCCAAACTCTTGGAGGTGTATACAATTAAAATGTACAGTTTTTTTATATGTCAATCATACCTCAATAAAGTGGGGATTTTTGTTTATTTTGAGAGAGAGAGAGAGCATAAATGAGAGAGGGACAGAGATGGAGGGAGAGATGGAGAATTCAAAGCAGGCTCTGCACTGTCAGCATAGAGCCTGATGTGGGGCTCAATCTCACAAACCGTGAGATCATGACCTGAGCTGAAATCAAGAGTTGGACACTCAACCATTGAGCCACTAGGTGCCCTATTAAAGTTTTTTTAAAAACAAGAAATTGTTATATTTACTGAAAAATTATGTTTGTGAATGGCATTTGTCCTGAGTACAAAAACAAAGAGCTTCTACAAATGAATAAGAAAAATGGTCATAAAAATATGTATATAAAAATATAAGTAAATTGAATGAACAAATATGAGAAGAAAAAACCACATGGCTATTAAACATAAAAAAGGGAAATTAATTTTAGTGTCATGCAACTCAAGGTGGATTTTTTTTAAGATTAGAAAAATAATTTAAAATACTAGATATATACAGGGCACCTGGGTGGCTCAGTTGGTTAAGCACCCACCTTTGGCTCAGGTCATGATCTCACAGCTCATGAGTTCAAGTCCTGCAACAGACTCTCCTCCCCCTCTCTCTGTCCCTCTCCTGCTCACATTCTCTGTCTCTCTCTCAAAAATAAATAAACATTAAAGTTTTTTTTAAATACTAGATATATAATTTTTAATTAAATAAAAATAATTTTAAAACAAGCATAAATTACATATAATATGGAATTAAAATCCTACACAAATATTTAAGATAAAATAGACTTCTACAAAATTCCACTCTTTCAGATGTCCTAAACATTGCTGTGACATTGGAGGTAAATGTATTAAAATGGAGGAAGCAAAATTTATGTGGGAAACAGGAGAACCAGGTTCTATTCTGACATCAATGACATTGCCTTGGTCAATATACAACCTCTTTCATCTTTATGTTCTTTTTTAGCTAAAAAAAAATAATTTCATGTCCTATGTCATTTTGACAAATCTATTAATATAGATCGGTTTGGGTTTTTTGGGTTTTTTTTGTTTTTTGGTTGTTTTTTGTTTGTTTTTGTGTGTGTTTCAGCTACTTTTGCACCCCTCCTGAGAGTAAGGAACACATTTGGCTATTTCTTGCATAGTGCTGAATGTGTGAGAACCTTGAGAGGCTGTTTTAGACCATCTGATTAGAAACTTTACATCCATCTCTGTTGCTTCCCTGGGACTTTTATTTCCTACCAGTTGTGGAGTGACATGCAGGCCTTTCCCAATTTTAAACTCAACAAAAGTATGACATTTCTTTCATGTACTTTCCTCTTATTCATATATGCATCAGCATTAGCAAGGGGGTGGGGAGAAATGAAAGCTTCTAAATGTTGAGAGATTGGGCTGTGTAGGAGCAGCTGGCACAGGCAAATGAAAATAGTCAAATAAATGGAAGCCAGATAAAAATAATGTGGGTCATAAAATCCAAGAAAAGATACAGCTTCCCATTGCTGAGAGGTCAAACAAGATGCTTTCTAAAAAGTTGGCTACTAGAGGCGCCTGGGTGGCTCGGTTAAGTGGCATCTGACTTCTGCTCAGGTCATGATCTCATGGCTTCTGAGTTCCATCTCCGCATTGGGCTCTCTGCTGACAGCTCAGAGTCCGGAGCCTGCTTTGGATTCTGCCTCCCTTTCTCTCTGCTCCTCTCTCGCTCATATTCTCTCTCTCTCTCTCTCTCTCTCTCTCTCTCTCTCTCTCAAAAATAAATAAACATTAAAAATTGAAAAAAAAAGATGACCACTAGATTTAGCTATATGAAGATCAATGTTGACCTTAACAATAGCAGCTTCAATGAAGTAGTGGGGGCAGGAACTAGGATGGAGTTGTCTAAAGAATAAATGTGAAGAACTGAGCAAAGATAATAGACTAAGCACAGATGTCTAATTTATCTCCCACCAGAAATTCCACTACAGAACTGGAAAATATATTATTCAGAAAGAAAGTGTGGGGAATATGATGTAAAATTATGGATTCACTGTTCTAGTGATCTAATTTCTGGAGATCTTTATTATAGATAAAACTGTACATGTAAGAAAAGGATATATCTACAAGATTGCCTATTGTGATATTATTGATAATACCAAAAGGTTAGAAGCAACCTAAATGTCCAACAATAGGCAACTGTTGAATAAAGTATTGTATACCCACAAAGAATACCATGTGCCTGTGAAAATAATAAAGAACATCTCTATGTGACCATTAGGAAAAACCAAAGGGCAAAAATTTTCATGTGAGAGAGAGAGAGATAATTAGCATATACAGGTGTTTTTGCTGCATTTTTTAATTAAAAAAAAAGAAATACTGGAATAAAAACTTAGAAGGAGAGAAAAGAAATGGGATGGATATAAGTGAGTGAAAGTGAGATTCTTATTTAAGTAATTTTTGACTTTTCAAACTTGGTCGTAATATTACCTATTCTTTTAGTATTACCCATTTTTGAACTATGTAATTGTATTATATCTTAATTTTTTTTAATATATAAAACACTGATTGGGGATGTAGAGGCCTGGAAATAGCATCACTTTAACCATTACAACAACAACAAAAAAAACAAACTACGAGTTCACAATTTTTCTTGAAGCTATCATAGAGCTGTGGTCACAGAAGTAATTAGTCTCAAATCTAAAGAAAGACAAGTGGCTGGAGGGAGTGGTAGGATGTGAGCACCTGCTTACCTAGGGCAGATACAGCCAGACATAGATAAGGAATAATCATCTGAAGCTGTTAACAAATTTATGGAGAAGCTGTTTAGGCTGGTAAGAGTGTGGGGCGACTTGGGGTCTGTCAGAAGCAAAAGGTGCCCATTTCCATGCATAAAAAGTATTCAGTCTCTAGTATTTTACACATGACACCCAGCTTTCAACAAAAGAAAAAAAATGAGATTATGAAAAAAAGCAACAAAAAACAACTTCCAAGAGATAAGACAATCAACTAAACCATATTCAAATATAGAACAGATGTGAAAGCTCCAGAGAACTTAAAATAATCATGATTACCATATTAAAGTCTATAATGGAAAAGATGGACAACATGAGGATCACATGAATAATTTCAACACAGAAGGAAACTAAAAAAGACTCAAATAGAAATGCTATTAATAAAAACATAGTAACAGAGATTTTTTAAATGCCCTCAACAGAGCTTACATGTAGATTTGACACAGCCAAAGAAAGAATCAGTGTCCTTGAAGATAGATCAATAGAAGTTACCCAAACTGAAACACAAAGAGATAAAAAATATACTAAAATGAAAGAATATCCAAGAGCTATGATATAATATCAAACATCCTAACATGTGTATAATTGGAATCTCAAATTGGTGAAAGACTAGTTGCTGTTACCATAACATTGATAGAAGGCAATAATGCCCTCCCTCACCACTGCTGTTCAACATCATACTGGAAGTCCTAGCCTGTGTGATAGGGCAAAAAAGAGAAATAAAATTCATACAGATTGGAAAGGAAGAAATAAAATTGTTTCTAGTCACAGACAGCATGCTTATATACATAGAAAAATGACAAAGAATCTGTTTGAATCTATATAATAAATGAGTTTAGGAAATTTGCAAGATACTAAGTCAATAAACAAAAATACCCCGTATTCCTACATCCTAGCAATAAACAATGGAATATAAAACTTCAAAAAAAAAGTACCTATTACAATAGCTCCAAAAAATAAAATTCTGAGTATAAATCTAACAAAATATACTTAGAATCTGTATGCTTAAATCTACCAGACACTGATGAAAAACCCAAATAAGACCTAAGTGAATGGAAAGATATATCATGTGAATGGATTGGAAGACTTGATAGGGCATCAGTTCCCCAAAGAACTGATCTATAAGTTCAATGTTTTATCATTTTTGCTCACAGGATTCTCTGACAATACCAAAGTGTGGACCAAGTTCCTTCTCCACAACAATAAAAATACATAAAAGCATCTAAGTATACCCCATGCTTTTTAAGTTTGCTGCTATTTAGCTTGACTACACCTTCTCAAGTTATTCACTAAGCTTTATCATCCCCCTTCCAGCTTCTTATTAGGATCATCAGGCAGGAATGTACTACGTCTGCCACCTCAGTAGTTTCCAAGGATCCCAAATTTCTTTCACTATTTTGCTCATTAAGTAATTAATTGCCTTCAGCATTTGTGAGGAAGTTTAAGCTCCAAGAATGTTTATATTTAATTTTTAAAGGAAAATGAAGAATAACATGTAAATGCCAAATTCTAGAATTATTGGTTTTTATATTACCAAGGAACTCACTGTATGAAGAAATGCTACTAAAAATGAGAAAATGTTTGTCAACAGATATCTGAGTATAACTAGAGCAGAAAGTTGAACAAATATGTGGGAAACATTTTGTATGTGTAGAATAAGACTTAAATATGCTAGATCTCAGGGGACAAACTCATTTTCCCAAAATTCTAATCATGCAAACCTCCTAGGACCCACCAAGAAATTACTCTTCTATGTGGAGAAAAAGTACTAGTCCATTGGACCTAAGTCATTAGTTCCATATCCTCCCCACAAATCATCCTCAGTTCTCTTTGATGGGTCTGCAGCACTAATAGTAATGAGTGAATAATGTCAAAGTACTAAATTTTGCAGTTATTTCTTATGCATAAATGTTCTACTTTCTGTGCTTTTGTGAAGAATTAAAAATTGTATGACACAGAAAATGGAAATCTGCTAACTTCTCTGTATATGCAAAATCACTTTACTCCTCAAAATTTTTCTCTCAGCCTCTCAAATAAGATTGATGCTCCTGGGCACATCGCCATGTTTATCCTGTAGCATTTCATGACACCCAACCCTCCCTACTCAGCAAACCAGCTAATCTCCAGGGGCTCTTGGGTCAACCTGAGAAGCAAAGAAATACACCATACTTTAGTGGCAGCTGCTTGGTATCATGCTCAACTGTGTCATTAAGATGCCTTCATGAGTCAAGACAAAATGTCTCAAGTTAGCAAATCAACAAATTTCTATGTAATATCATATAAAGATTATTTGGCTTTCAGAGTGAAACAGGAATAAAAGCAACCCAAAAAGGACTCACACACTGATTGAGGCAAGCATTACCTCCAATATATTTTTAATGGAATCTACAGAGAAGAGAGATTTTAGACACATCAAGTCAAAGACCAAAAAGATTTGCATATCTAATATGTATATATGGATATGGATATGGATATGTAATATATGGATGTACTTTGCCTGACAAATGACTTCATATTGGATATGCATTGCCCTGAAACCAACACATGTTACTGTAAAGAGTCAAATAAGAATACCAGTAAGGTGACACATTAAAGATAAAACACAATGGAGTACTACGTGGCAATGAGAAAGAATGAAATATGACCTTTTGTAGCAACGTGGATGGAACTGGAGAGTGTGATGCTAAGTGAAATAAGCCATACAGAGAAAGACAGATACCATATGTTTTCACTCTTATGGGATCCTGAGAAACTTAACAGAAACCCATGGTGTAGGGGAAGGAAAAAAAAAGAGGTTAGAGTGGGAGAGAGAGCCAAAGCATAAGAGATTCTTAAAAACTGAGAACAAACTGAGGGTTGATGGGGGGTGGGAGGGAGGAGAGGGTAGGTGATGGGCATTGAAGAGGGCATCTTTTGGGATGAGCACTGGGTGTTGTATGGAAACTAATTTGACAATAAATTTCATATATTAAAAAAAGACAAAAAAAAGATAAAATGACAAGTAATCTGCGAGCATATAGATGGGAAGTAACTAAAAACTATAAAAAGATTTTTTAGACTGATGTTTTTTTTTTCCTGCACTGTGGCTGTTAAAAGCCTTAATTCCATTATTTGTCTTTATTTCCTTTTATTTCTCTTCTCACTATTCTCTAATAAACTATAAAATAAAAAAAAAAATCACCCTCCCTTTGGCCATCTCATTGTGAAAATACCCTCATTATTAATTATAAAAATATAATTCCTTCTGTTATCTTGTCTTCCATGTTTCTTCCCACTCTTCACTGCTTTGCTCAAAGCTGACTTGTGCTCAATGTCAGATTTCTCCCTAAGAACTGCACCTGCCCTGATTATATCTAACCAGTTCCTATCCCTGTGGACCTCAGGTCCCTCTCCAACTAAGATGTGACCACTGAATACAAGGGCAGGCCAGTGGAGATGGGGACATGGGCAGTGTTCATACACTTTTCCTACATCACATCTCAACCACTAAGGGCATTTACTTTGTAGCTGCCCAACCCTTGTCCTGCTTTCAGAAAATGCCACTCTGAATCACCTATGCTCTGAAAACCCCAGATACTACTTATGGATTTGCATGCGATTTGTTCCTCTGTCATCGTTCTGAGCTACCCATGCTGCAACCTACCAATATGTCCCCTTCTTTTCATCTAGCATCCCTCAATAGTGATATGAGTCCTTTTTATGCAAAGCATCTTCTGATGAGACAGAGATTAGACAATTCCTGTTAATCATAAGCTCTGACTGCTGTATCTTCTGTCTTCAAACTTATGGCAAGCTCTATTTCACCTCCACCGATAGTAAGTCAAGAGCATCAGAGACTCACTTGACAGTTCCTGCCTCCAGTCGTTAACAGCATGTTCAAGATAGAATAAACTAAAAATAGCAATACATTTCTGATTCCAGACAAATGAGGTAGACACATTTCTCCCTATTCTTCCCTATTTCACCCTATTCTTCCCTATCCCTCCCTAAGTATAGCTAAAATCTTGAATGTTATATGTAAAACAAATATCAGACTGAAAGAGGGGAAGAGAAGACATACTGCCTAGGGGATGAACAAACTGGACTTGGGACCAGTGACAGATATGGCATTGTGTTCCCTGTGTCTTCTTTTTTCTCCTTTATATCCCACACTGGGTACTTGAGAAGGCTGTAATATGGTATAGCTACTTTGGAAAAAGTTCCTACAGTTTCTCATAAAATTATACATATGACTACCTTACATACATAAATTCCAATTCTAGATATTTATGCAAGAGGAATTAAATCATATTGTACAAAGGACTATAATGTTCATAACAGTTTATTTATGACAGCCAAAAACTTGGAACTGCTCATGTGTCCATTTATAGAAGAATGGGTAAAGAAGCTGTGATTTGCTCATAACATGAAATACTACTCATCAGTAAAAATGCATTCAACAATATGAATAAATCTTAAAGATATTATGCTGAGTTAAAGAAGCTAAACATGAGTTGAACATACTGTGTAATTCTATTTATACTAAATTCTAGAACATGCAAAAAATTCTATAGTAAAAAAAAAATCAGGTTTGTTTTTTTGCCGGTGGGGTATGGGACAAGATTGGCTGGGAATGGCCATTATGAAACTTTCTGGTATAATGAAACTATTCTATAACTTGATAGAGGACTGTGTTACATAGGTGTATATGTTTGCCAGATTTTAGCAATTATAGATTTAATTGTTCATTTCATTGTACATACATTTTACATCAGAGATTAAAGAAATATGGAACTCTAGTTAATAGTTTGCATGTCAAAATATCTAGAAGGGAATATAGTAACATCTCTAATTTACTTTGAAATGCAACAAATATATAATGGTTGAATGGATAGGAAAGTATATGGTAAGCAAGCATTGCTAAGTGATAATGGTAGAATCTGGGTGGTGAGTATAGGTATCTACTGTAAACTTCTTTTGCCTTTGCTTTATGTTTGAAATGTTTCATATTAAAAGGTTGGCAGAGGAATTGATTATGTATATGTGTGTGTGTGTGTATACAATTGATCATATATATTTACATATATGTGTATATACATGTAATTTTAAGATCCAGCTTATGGTTGCCATATGACATTCCCAAAATCTTGTTGAATTTCTGTAAGAAACATATCCTTTTCCATATAGAGCATCATGGAATTTCCAAGTATTCGTATTGAAAACAACAATAGAGTTGTTTTTAAGGCATTAAAATTTAAAGAAAACCAAATCCACAAAAACCTTTCTAACACTGAGCACTCATAGAGAAAATAATAGAAGACATTGTGGTGAGGAATAAAACTAGGCAGAATGCATATTTCAAACCAGTGTGCTTTGGTGCAGGAAGGAAGATAATATTTAGTAAAAATGCTTTCCTGCAGGTTTGTCCAGTGGTCTTTCTGTACTTCACTTAAGATGAAATGGTCTGGCCCAGGAAGTACAATAATAAAGTAGTCATCTTTTGAAACTTTGATTGGAATGATGAGGGAGAATAGTAAATTGTCCCAGAAGGACTTAGTAATGGAAAGTTTTCTAACGGGTATATCTGTGGAAACTGGGAGTCCTGGCTTGAAACAGGAGACCTCTCATGATTCCTTGTAGCTTGATTCACTCATAATACTGAGATAGAATCTGACTTATGCTATCAGAACTCTTGGATTCATTTAAACACATGGACATTGATCTTTAGTAGTGAAACTGTCTTGAGAAATTCAAAATTCTGTTAATGGATTACTGCCTTGTTAGACAAGTATGTAAAAATACTATAGAAATCTCACCGAGCATGCTTAGCAGGAATCAGAACTTTGAGCATATCTTGTATACCCATCCTATATAAAACCATATATATTTGAGGCCCCTGGGTGACTCAGTCGGTTGGGTGTCCGACTTTGGCTCAGGTCATGATCTCACAGTTCGTGGGTTTGAACCCCGAGTTGGGCTCTGTGCTGACAGCTCAGAGCCTGGAGCTGCTTTGAATTCTCTGTGTCTCCCTCTCTCTCTCTCTCTCTCTCTCTGCCCCTCCCCTGATCACTGTCTGTCTGTATCTCTCTCAAAAATAAATAAACATTAAAAAAAAACTTAAGCATATATATTTTTTAATACCCATATGTCCTTCTGTTAAAAATAAAAACTAGTGTTTAGGAATAGCTGTTTCCTGATAAAACTACCCATCGACTTCTTTGCCAGACAAATGCAGCTCATACATTGACACATTTCAGTCCATCTGTATGTACAGCATGTTCCACATCCCAATTACAACACAGGCATCTTAACTTTAAATGAGACAAAACAAACATAAAATTAACACTGGTGGGAACCCCCTGCCACTCAATTTGTGTTGGGTTTAACACCTTCTTATTTTATATATCCTGCCACATAAACAGTTTTATATTAGCCACTGATATGGTGGCTTCCAACAACTCAATGTTGAGCTGTTTAAAAGCACTAATTAGCAGCTTTAATACAGAAGGGAACACATATATTAGAAAAATCCTGTAAACCCCAAATACCCCTTGGGCCCTGCCATTTGTGTGTAAAATAACTCAATAAAAAAATATACTATATTCTTAATCACAAAACCTTTCAGGAGTATAATCAATCACAGAGAAATATAAACCATGACTTTATAAACAAAAAAAGAAAAATGATAACTTCCATTTAAGCTGAGCGTGTGAATCATCACAATGAGCATATGAATTTATAAAACTAAGCACACTTCATAATAGTGATAAAAATATTACAAGTATACATACATCCAATTGACATATATGCATTGCATTCAATTTGTGCACAACTGGCAACATATTTATTAAATTAACACTTCATTTCTTTCTTTCTATCACTTCTAATAATACCAAAGCCACATATACATGTATACTAACTTTAACAGAAAATAAAGAAAATATTCTTAAAGTACTTTTACACTATTTGAGAATACAGAAACATATTTAATTTTCAAAGGATTCCAGGAACACATTTTTCTATAATTGGGAATATCCATATAATCTAATTATGTCTTTTTGAGTAACATTTAACATAGCTAGCTATTTATAACTTAAAGGAATGTTTTTTCTTTTCCCTAACTTTCCATGTACCTTGATCAGATAATTCTACTAGTTAATATTTCTAGTACATGTAAATAATTATATCCTGAGTGCTTTAAAATTACACTAATTCCTACACCATTAAGGAAGGAAAATGTTTCTAGTTTTTGATGCATTATAAGTGGGAGATATTAATTTCTAGATGAAATTATGCATAAGCAGGAGGAAAGCTTTGTACTGAGTTAATATTTAAACATAAAATGTTAAGTATCTCAGGAATTATGGATGATTAAAAGCAAATAGGACAACACAGCCATACTGTATTTGGATTGTGGGACCCTCTCCCGTTTGCACAATTTTCTACCCCCCGCCCACACCAAAAAGCGTCTTTATATTTTAAAATTGTTTAGCTGTCAGGATGGATGGTTTGAACAGTAGCAAACACTCAAATCCAAAGAAATGGCATTCTTCAGTAAATATGTTTGTGCTATGTCATATAAATGAATTATAAACAGTAGAGTAACCTTTTTGTTTTTATCGTTAATACTTTGTCATTTTACAAACTGCCAGTAAGCAATATAATTTCCAAAGCAAGGTTGAAAACTTGGAGGAAATTAGCTCATACCAAGTTATATATATTATTTTCTAATGCAGTACTAATCATACTTTACTATTTTGGGTGAACAGCTTTTTAAAACTATACTGAATGATGGAATTGTCCCATTTTAAGTAGAAATTTCTACACAATGGGTAATTTCAATTCTTTCCAGCTTTATTCCACTATTAGAAACATATTTAGTCAAAGACCTCACATATTTACTATGAATATATTTTAGTGTATTTTCTCCAAAGAAATAAAGCAGGTTGACACTTAGGTTTGTTTCTCCTTTCATGTTTTGCTTTAAATGGTGTTTTATGTTATAGGCTAATGAGTATCTAACGGTGTACTTAATGTACTTTGCATATGGTATTTCAGTAAAGACCCAGCATTTCATTTGGGAGGGCGGGCTGCCATGACAGTTGAGCAGTTTTACATAAGCTGGGAGTATGTTTACAGTTTGCGAAGGCTTTTAGAGACAGATTCTATGTTTCTGGCAAATATGGAGCTATACACCCTTCACTATTTGTGACAAGTGATACTGTCTCTTAGTAAATTTGTGTCTGCCCACTATGATAAAATTGGGGTAAGACTATAAGAGTTTAGGTCAGGGACAAAGAGAATTCTTTACAGGCCTGCTACATTAAATTATAGGACCACTGCTTTAGGTTCCTAGGACTGCTAGAGCAAAATGTCACAAACGGAGTGTCTGAAAACAGAAATCTATTGTCTCACAGCTCTGGAGGCCCCAAGTCCCAAAGCGAAGTTTTGGTGGGGACTTGCTCCCTCTGAACTCTGTGGGGAAGAAGTCTTCTTCCTGGCTTTGAGTGATAGCCATCTATCCTTGTCATTCCTTGGACTATAACTGCAACACACACCCCTCTCTTCCTCTGTCTTCACATCATCTTCTTAGAAGGACACTGAGCATAATGAATTAAGAGCCCACTCTACTCCAGTATGACTTCGTATTCATTATTTACATCTGCAACAATCCTATTTCCAAATGAAGTCACATTCTGAGGTACTAGGGATCAAGACTTCCGCTTATCTTCTGTGTGTGTTGGTGGGGGGTGGAGAGGGGGAAACACGATTCAACCTGTAGTAAGCATTAACCAATATCAGATGTAAACCTAAATTGGTATGCCCAGGCCTAAATGGCTAGCTAGGATCTTTCTCTGGACCATCTCCTCTCTTCTCGGAGGAGTTCCATTGCTTGGGGATGGTATCATGGAGGGAGTCACTTTCCTCCTTTAGATGTCAATCAGACAGAAGAAGAAAGAGTAAAGTGAAGAAATTAGGATTGCTGCGAATCACACATGGACCACAGTATAACTACAAACATCCAGTCTATGATGACTATCTTTTTAGAGGACTTACAATGTACCGTCAGGCAGAAAAAGTAAGAAAAGAACCTTCCTGTCTCTTACCACTCTTTGTTCTAAGGAGTTCCTTTGGAAAAATACTCCTTTGGCCCCTTAGGGGTGCCTCTGCTTTCCATCAACTTGATCTGGAGCTCATGGAGGTCACTAATCTCCAGAGCCATTGACATCCTCCAATTCACCAATGGAAAAACAACCATTAAGAAAGAAAGAAAGAAAGAAAGAAAGAAAGAAAGAAAGAAAGAAAGAAAAGAGAAGAGAAGAGAAGAGAAGAGAAGAGAAGAGAAGAGAAGAGAAGAATGGGTTCAGAAACAATGTGTGATGGGGTAGATTTACATTACCACCCACTTCAGCCTTTGTCTTCAAAGTGCTTTCTGCAGAGTATTAAGTGGTGTTTGGCTTTTTTTCTTTTTCATTTTTCTCTTTTTGGAGGGGAGGAGAAGTCAGTGAGATTTTTGAATAGGCTCAGAACAGAGAGGTCACTTTTGAACAAATGACATGTAAGGCAAGATAAATTTACATTTTTCAACCTCATGAAAAACAAGGACAGCTTTGTCTGGGATTCACTAAGAAGTCATTGAAGGTAAGCGCCGGCTGCCCACTGGTCACGATGGAGTAAAACCCAGAGAAATGTGAGGTAAAGAGAGTTTATATGTAACCATAGGTTGAACATCCCCAACTCCCCACAAAAGCCTTTCATTTCCATTTGGGGTGAGTACACGATAACCTAGACCGGCCAGCCCCTCAGTCACCAAGCAAAGCTCTTGACATTTGCCTAATTATCTTTTCTCATCATCAGTCATTTCTTGAAGTCTCAGCTTCATTCAGATGCCAGGTATTTCCGAAATTAATCATGACATTGAAAGCGGCATCTTTTCATGTAAACGGACTTTATTATCTGGATCAGAAAGCCCCCTCTTCGAGTAGCGAAAGCCCATTTGTAGGGAAAGTGTCTGAAATCTGACATGCTGCCTTCCCAAGAAAGATTCTTCGTGTTGACCTCCCAGCAAGCACCAAGCATTCATCGCTGTGAGCTTATGTGTAAGTGTGTGTGTGTGTGTGTGTGTGTGTGTGTGTGTGCGTGCGCGCGCGCCCACGCGCATGGGTGTACATGTGCCTGCGTTCAGCTAAAAGCCTTGGGCTGGCTGCATGCTAATTTGCCCCATTGTTTCAGGGTGACTGCTTTTCTAGTATTTAGGAACAAAGCCTTTTTGCATAAGCCCCTACCTACAATTATTTTATGTTTACCTCAAGGGCCACCATCTTTTGTGTATTGCAACTATATTAGGGGATGCCAGAGCTTTTTGGTCTCCTTGGAAGGCCTCAGATTATAGACAGGGTTTAGCTTGATACCAGGACACCTCTCTTTCATTTATAGGCATTTTACAAACGTTTGAAGGCCCTGAACTATACCAACACATGGCTTTGCCCAGCCTCTCGGAATTTACAAAGGGCAGGAAGAAAAAGCTTCCAAGAGCTTGGTAAAGTGCCCTCAAACTCAATTTTTAAGTATATAAAATAAAGGATGGGCAAATGAGGAATTAGCAAGAAATTCCCACTTGTAGAAGTATCACCGGAACTGGAACAGGGTCTCAAAAAGGGTTGCATACTTAGATTCCCAGCACTGCCTCGAATGTTATCTAATTACAGATCTTCCTCCTCTTGTGATGGGACTATATCCCGATAAACCTATCATATGTTGTAAATATCCTAAGTCGAAAATGCCCCTAACCTACCAAACATCATAGCTTAACCGAGTCTATCTTAAATGTGCTCAGAACACTTACTATTAATCTACCTCTGGGCAAAATCATCTAACACAAAGCCTGTTTTATAGGAAAGCATCGAACAGAGCAAGTAATTTATTGGATACTGTACTGAAAGTGAAAACCAGAATGGTTGTACGGTACAAAATGGTGGTAAGTATATCGGTTGTTGACCTTTGAAGTCACGTGGTTGTTGACCTTTGCCGTCACGTGACTGACGGGGCGCTGCAGCTCCCACTGCCCAGCGTCAGAACAGAGGATTCCAGAGCATATCGCTGGCCTGGGGAAAGATCCAAATTCAAAATTGGAAATACTGTTTCTACTGGATGCATATCATTTTGTACCATCATAAAATTGAAAAATCCTAAGCTGAATCACTGTAAACCAGGGACCTTCTGTAGCTGGTAGGTTCACCTGATGATAAGCCAACTCCATGGCACATTTCCAGTGGAAAAGCAACTCCTACCCTCGTGTGTATAGTGACAAATAGGGAAAGTTCTTTCTACATCCCTGACTCACTTTTCTTTTGTTCTGTGCTTTAACAGCTGAGTGTTAATGATGGGATATTTGTCCTCTGAGAGGAGTACAGAAGAGTAATATTAACTACCTGCAACCCTCCCTCCTATGTGGAAATAAAATTAATGTTGTGACATAAGCTGACAAAAACCAGGAAATTAAAAGTTAAGGCTGAGACTCCTTTGTGAGATTTTACCTTTTTTGGTTATTGTAAAATGAATATAGTGAGGATAATTTGCTTGGAGGAAAGACCTAATCATGGAGTTCATCAAGAAAGAGTAAAAAAAAAATTTTTTTTAATCTATTTTTGCTCTCTTCAAGCCAACCGAGAGCTTGTTTTAAACAGTACCCCACTTTCTCTTACCCCTCCATTTTCTTAAACCTGAAGAATTTCTTAAACCAAAGGAAAAGAAAAACCTCCCCTTCATAGTCTACAAAAAGGCTAAGTAAGTAATACATTCCCCATTCTTTAAAACAAATGGACCCAGACAAAAAAGTCCAGTATGTCCTAAATCAGAATCAGTGGAAAGCACAGATTGTCTGGAATTTGGAAATACAGTTTTGGAGTGTTCCATTCACATCCAAAGTCCTATAGGAAAAACAAACATAAAAATCAGCTTTTGAGAGGCCATATTTAAGGAAGACCTCAACCCCTCCATTCTTTGGCTGTGTTTGAAGATCAGCCAAAAGGGAGAAAAGGGAGTGTAAATTCAAGGAATGACGCTCTAGGCTGTAGGCCAGAAACTCTGAACATTCATCTTTCCCCCTTTGCTGAGAAGAATGTTTCTGGGGAAGAAGATCCGTGATGGGTTTGTTTCTAAGGGCTTTTCTGAACTCCAAAAAAAATTATTGTAAACTTTACCTTCCTCCCTGCATCTGCCTTCAGTCATGCTAATCTTGGGCTCCTTTTATCTCTTGGGTTCCCTGTTACAAACACAAATGGCTTATTCTGGTGCCTAGGAATGCCCTGTATTACCATCCTTTCTATTTGGATATATGGTTCGATGCTATCTTATTTTGCAACAATATCATCACCTCCTGGGATGCTCATCATTTCCATAGCTATTTGCACATAACATTTCAGGAAGTTGCTAAATGCCATCCAGAACTGTTAACCATAATAACCAGACTTAAAGCTCCTTGAAGGCAGGCTCCTCAGATACAATAGCAATTCTTACAAAATCAAAAGGCAGGGGCGCCTGGGTGGCGCAGTCGGTTGAGCCTCCGACTTCAGCCAGGTCACGATCTCGCGGTCCATGAGTTCGAGCCCCGCGTCAGGCTCTGGGCTGATGGCTCGGAGCCTGGAGCCTGTTTCCGATTCTATGTCTCCCTCTCTCTCTGCCCCTCCCCCGTTCATGCTCTGTCTCTCTCTGTCCCAAAAATAAAAAAATAAAAACGTTGAAAAAAAAATAAAAAAAAAAACAAAATCAAAAGGCAGACCACATAGTCTGATAAAAGATACCTTTCTAATATATGAATTTATTTATATGAAAAAAACCAGTGAAGAATATTTGAAATGGACACTATTTAACAAGCTTGAAGATATACATTCCCTGTTTATTCACATTATCTGTAATATTGAACCCAATAAATTATACTAGCAAAGTTTCTTAAAATCTGGCAAAGTGAACAGCAGTCATCAATGGAAAATTATGTGAGGGGTGCCTGGGTGGCTCAGTTGGTTAAGCCTTTACTTGGGCTCAGGTCATGATTTTGCATAGGGCTTTCTGCTGTCAGCGTGGAGCTCACTTTAGATCCTCTGCCCCCTCTCTCCCTGACCCTCCCCCTCTTGCACTCTCTCCCTCTCAAAATTAAATAAACATTAAAAAAAAAAAGGAAATCCTGTGAGATGGCCACAAAAGACCATCACTATCCACTAGTTAATGGCTTTTTATCTATTTATTTCTTAGGACAATAGCAACTAAAAATTTTACCCTTGCTCCCCTGCCCATATAGATGTAAATATATAGCCAGGGATCAGGCAAGCCTCAATCCCTAGCAAATGGTGAATTACATGCTTTCTAAAAATTTTGCTTATATTTATTAGAGTCAAACAAAGGCTGATGGGCTACATAGGCTGTGTTCGTGTATAACTGGCATACCTAGGAAGTTTAGGAGTTAGCAGTGTCTTGTATAAAACAGATATAGGAGGGGCTATGACGGCAGGGACAACTAATCTAAACTAATCATTAAGGGAGCGTTGTCTGCTGGGAAATCAAGAAAGCAGAGAGCAAAGCAGAGGTTTGCTCTGAAATCAGTTACATTAGTCATTAGGGATTTCCAAAATTGTTCTGATTTGAAGTCCTGGTCCTGGACTGAGTTTTTTTTAGGAGAAGAGAGTCTGCAAACACCAAAGCCCTCTCTCTCTAGGCTGCTGCTTTGAAAAAAATAGACGTTTTTTCTTACAAAGTGGAATACAGGCATTAGAAATTGAGACTGCATATCCCACTCATGGCAGCTGGGGCTTGAAGGCCTTTCTGTGCCATAGCCCTTGTCTTTGAAGAGAGTATACAGGATGGAATTGCAAAACCTCTTAGCTAAGTGTCGTCAAGGAACTTAATAGTTCAGAGCTAAAAACCTGTCTTATCACATTCGACTCCTATTTCTTACCTGTGAACTTCTCCAATTCTTTTATTACATTAAAAAAATGACTTATTACTCTTTACAAAGGCAACAATATTCCTACAGTACTTGTCAAGCTGTGGCAATCACACTAGAAAGAGCTTCTAACACGGCTTCAGGACTGAAGTGAATGGCATCTGTCTTGCCACTCAATCAACCTAAAATTGGTGAATCTGGAGTTCCACTATCCATCTTCATTTCGGATGAATGACAATCCCAGACCCTGGGAGGAGACACGAGTTGCCTTGATTCTTTCCTAAGTTGGAGAAGTCAAAGCTGTCTCAAAAACAATTTCACAGTTCATCCTGCCCTCTCCCAAAATCTGTTCAACTTTCAGCCCTGATTGCTGCATGAGTACCTGAAGTAGTTTGTCTACTTGTGAAGGAGTAGTCTGTGGATTACAATCACGAGGCCCACACATGGCAATGAGCCTCTTTGTGAAATTTCTCCCATCAGGGGAAACTTGGGGATTTACAAAATTTCATACCTTAATATTACATGTTTCCTGTTTCACATTTCCTCAAGAAGAACTGCAAAGGAAAATCAGGTAACTCAGTTATTTGTATATTCTAGGTTTATGGTATTGTGTGTTGCCTTACCTAATGCATATGCTGTTAAATATGTATGTAAATCCTTCCCATTCTGTTATTATTTGGTAACCTTGATCTTGATTTTACATTGAATTTTACTGAACGATTGTAGCTCTTCATTCTGAACAATCTTTCTTTGTTTCAGTTGGCAAGTACTTCAGTGATAATTCAAGATACGTAATTCATTTAACATTTAACCATCTAATATGTACATAGTGCTGTGCTGGAGAATTAGACGCATTCTGATTGTTATTTATAAATAATGGGTGCACACATATGCACATACACCTATATCTATGCATATACTTTTCATAAACAGTGTATTTCTTCATCAGAGCAGTCTAGCACAGTGGTTCAGGGTATGGGTTCCAGAGCCAAACTACTTGTATTCCAGGACTTGATCTGTCAGTTACTGGCAGTGAGACCTTGGGCAAAGTCATGTCTAACATCTCTGGACACCTTGTTTACCTCAAATATATGATGGTGATTATAGTAGAGCTTATGTCAAGGACGCTTCATGAGAATTATATCCAGAGAGAAGACTGGCTGATACCTATTGGACATTGACTGAACATTAGCTAATATTGGTGTCTCTTCCACTAAAAATACAACAATAATAGTACCTTCTCTATCAGGTTGCTGGGAGCATTATATGAGTTAAGGCATCTGAAGTTTTTGACGCCGTCATTATTATAACCATCATTAGGGATGTATTATCAAAACGCTATAAGAAAGCACAGGAGATGAAGATGGGGGGGGGTGGAGACTAATGTAGACTGAAGAGTTTTGGCAAAGACACCAGAAACGAAGTGGAATCCAAACTGCCCTTTTAAAGGATGGGTAGGATTTTGATACAGACAGAGGGCTTTCTGGCAAATACAAATAAAAACAGTCTGAAAAGGTCCTTAAAGAGAATAATACTTTGGGGGCCACTGTGTAAGGGATGGATGTGGAAGACTATGAGCGAAGGTATAGGACAGGTGACAGAAAATTAGTCTGGAAAAGTGTATTTAGGCCATATTACTGAAGGCTTTCAGTAACCTACAAAAATAGATAAGCAAATAAATAAATAAATGGGCTGTGTGCTGTAAACATTTTAAAGCCGGTGGAGTTGTTGTTGTTGTTGTTGTTGTTGTTGTTGAAGGGAAAAAAATCACACGATTGACTCCATTTTATGTAACATCAAAGGTAGCATGGAAAATACATCAGAGAGAAAAGAGTGTGGAAACAGGAAGCCAAGCTACAGCAGCAGTATGGTAAAAGATTAATCAATACAAAAATGGCAGAGCAATAAAACGAGTTTGGGAACGGGTTTGGGGGATAGACAAAATGAGTGAATGGCGTCAAGAGGCAGCAATTCCCAGTTATAAGATAAGTCATGGGATGTAATTCACAGTACAGTGACTATAGACAATAATACTGTATTGTGTATTTGGAAGTTGCTAAGAGAATAAATTTTAAAAGTTCTCATCACGAGGAAAAAAATCTTAGGAGGTTTGTTTGTACGTGTAATTTTCTTGAATACAGAGTAATCATTCAATAGCTTAAAACTTAAAGTTTAAATATTGAATGTCAGGTGGTCAACAAGAAGGCCCAACAGCTCCACCCTCCCGAGTGACAGGCCATCTTCAGATGCAGCCTTTCTGTGCCCACTCTTGAGACAAATTTCGATCACTTGCTGTAGCTAATTCTAGATGCCCTTTAATATTGTGAACAGATATACCATCTGGTTTTATGAAGCCCATGTAGGCAGAAACCTATTCCTCTGAGATATATGGCATGTAGGTTGCTGTCTTTACAACTCCTCTCTCTCCAACCATTGTGTTCTTAGCCCATTTCTATGTGCCTCCCCCTTTATTTCCAAGTGACATTTTTAGTCTTTCAAAAGGAAGAAAGGGAGAAAGATGGAAGGAAGGAAGGAAGGAAGGAAGGAAGGAAGGGAGGAAGGGAGGGAGGAAGGGAGGAAGGGAGGGAAAGAGAAAGAAAGAGAGAGAGGAAGGAAGGAAGGAAAAGAGAAAGAAAGAAAGAAAGAAAGAAAGAAAGAAAGAAAGAGAAAGAAAGAAAGAAAGAAAGAAAGAAAGAAAGAAAAGAAAGAAAGAAAGAAAGAAAGAAGAGAAAAGAAAAGAAAAGAAAGAATAGGTCATTCTGATTTTTTCTTTCCTTCTTTTGTTCCTTTTCTTTCTTTTCTTTCTTTCTTTCTTTTGTTTTACATTTGAATGGTAACTTCTTAAACAGTCTGTGTCCTTTCCCAACCCCGCAGATCTACAATGGACATCACATGAGGGAAACCTAAAAGGATAGAAAATGGAGACATCAAACTTAAACCTTGCTGTTTATTCTCCAGCAAGTTAATGTTAGGGTATTGACATCCAGTCCAGAGTCTAATTGGTATCTCTAAAATCTCATTTAGAAAATTCCTAAACACCATACATAGCCAATTCTCTCTTTGAAGATTGTCCCCTGTTATACTACCACAGAGGAAAAACAAAGAAAGAACGGACAGAAAATTTATACCGTAGTTCAGTAATGTGTGACTTTTGCAGTAGTCTCTCCAAAACAATCTACTTTGCTCAGTTAAATCACTGCATCAGCAAATCAGTTACTCATCAAGCTGGACCACAGATTTTATCTTGTTCAGATACTCAAAACATCACATTTCTTGAATGAACTGAACGAGAGCTATGCTTTTCATTTCTGAAAAATCCTTTGTTTTCATAGATTATCATATTATCATATCCTATCCTGATAAGGGAACTATTTATTGTTTTTCCTTGTGATATTTCTCATGGCTATTTCTCTGACCCTTCCCCAACCTTCAAACATACATACATAAACATATACTCACCCTCCCTCTCTTAAATTTATTTTTCACTTATTTTTCAAAAATAGCTTCAAACTTCGAGACACTTCTTGCATATTTAAGGAAGATGGTGAGATTCCATTGATTGTTTCTGGCTTGACAGTTTAAAATGTCAAGTTTTGTTACCCTGTATGAGATAATATTTGTTGTTTTGCTTTTATTATAGTTTTTTGTCTTTCACTGATCAAACAGTTTCTCCAGTTATTAGTTAGTGTGTACACGATGAGGTCCATCCTTTATGTTGGTTGCATACCACATTGTGCAGCATGACCCCAGTGAATCAGCCATTAGTTGTTTTGGGCCCCAAGACAACTGAAGGCAACCCACAAATCCTCCTGCCTAAAGTGGCAAGAATCCAGATCTTGTTATCCTAGGAGCTGCTGCGTGGGGAATGAAGAATGAGGGCTAACAGAGCAGGCTTGGCTCACACTAAACATGGCTTTCTAAGAATATCCTGACATTTCCAGAAGGTTGGGATGGGTAAGATCCCAGTTGGAAAAACCATGAACGTATTTACTTCATAATTTTTAGGTTTTCATATCTTTGCTTTACTATATGTAGAAATAGATTCAACCTGAGCAACTTGAAGCAATAAAATAAAGAATGGGGTGGGGGGTGTGCAAGGAAGGCTAACTTGAGCAGAATATATCAATGTATATACACACACCAAAAAAGAAAATCCTCAAAACTATTGCCTATATTGGGAAGCGAAAATTTATAAAAGAGAGGCAGACATAAAAGAAGAAATTGTTTATTTGTTTGTTTGCCTTTATAAAACCCATTTGGGAGAAACATCCATATATATACATCAGTTATCTGGCTTGTCCCAGTTACACTGATGTTAGAGATGTCCTTTGTTAGAAATTAATGTGTGTAATAAAGTTTTACATTTTTCATATGTTTTGAAGTATATGAGCTATATTTCTTTTGACTGCATAATTACTTTTTGTACACAAGAAAAATGAGGTGCTTAGCCCTAAGTAAATAACCTCAAAACAAACCAAGAATAATAGTTACATTCTTTTCATCTTCTGGGCTGTATACAATAAATATTTCCAGAAACTTTTTAAGTTACGTTATTGTGACTTTTTGCCAAAAAAAGAACCCAAACTTTTATTGACTCAGAACTAAGTTCAGATAAAAATATGCCCACCTCCATATTGATATTTTGATACATTTGTTGAGAACACAGACTAATAACAGCTAAAAGCTTTTTTCCCAGTTTATATTAATTTCCAAGGTGTTTTCCCTTTACATTCTCAAGGAACAAATCTTCCACTCAGTATAAACCTTTTGGGAAATAAGACAGTAGATTTAAAGCAGTTTAAGTACTTTATTTTTCCGTGTAGATGCTTTCAATAACTCCTAAATTCCCACAGTAGAGAACACTATCAACAAAATTGTATGTTGTATTGATTACAGTTAGTCTCCTTTGCATAAACTTTGTTTTTAAGGCTAAGCATTTGGTTGTTTCTAAACAATGGGACTTAAAAAAAAATTAAAGAAATTTGCTCTGTCATTCACACCTTGAAGAACCAATTTGGGTCTTTAAAAATAGTTCTGTGGAGGCTGTAAAATCTCAAATTGAGAGTGGGGGTGAGACAGCGCTACAAATGCTAACAGACTTATTAAGAGACCCCTCCCCCTTTCTGGTAGCTGGCTCCGCTGTAATTACCAACCTGCCTGTTGTTTTCTTTTCCCTCCCTGGTAGCATGTAATATGACCTATGATATATTTTTTACTGCATTACTGAATTTAGTAAAGAAGTTCTAAGGTTTGCTAAGATTGAGTAAATCAGGAAAATACTGATATTTTAAGTTGTTCATGATGGACTCCACATAAAATATGCATGACTTATTTTCCCCCTCACCTGAGTAATTATGACTGTAACTTGGATTTTTTAAAAAGGTAATGGGGAAAATAAAATCAGAGTGGATTTTTCTTCTTTTTCTCTCTCGTTCCTAGACCAAAATCTCTGTGTGTATATGGGTATTGCCTATGCCTGTAGATGTATAGAACAAGAGAGCAAATGCCATAATCCATATATTAATAGTAGTTATCTCTGCAAATTAGAATTCTCAGTGATTTTATTATTTTTACTTTCACATGACCTCAATTTTTCTATGCTAAAAATTATTATTTTTATAATAAGTAAGTTTATTAATGTATTAAAAAAATAGTAGGTATAACTTGCCAATAAAATTTGTGAAATAAGTTAAAAGGAGTTTTTAAGTCTCTTTGCAAAATAGAATGTATTACTTTTCTTTTGGAAATTGTGTCTGCATTAGTGACAGTGGGAACACACAGATGATCTGGTAAGAGTATAAAAGTAAAGATAAAATATCAGTAAAGATCTGTGCCAGGCAGTAATCTGCCTTAGAAAAGTTGGAATAGAGAGAGCCAATCAAAAAAGACTGAAGGAACATATTGACAGAAAAGAAGCTAGTGTGAGGAATGATGGCAAGAATATTTCATCAGTGCAGAATATTCGTTTGCTTGCTCATTTATTTGTTTGTTTGAAGAACCTGCCTATAGAGAATTATAGTCCAATACCAGCAACGAACACTGAGAGAAGGGTAGAGACTAAAGAGAGGGATTACTTCAAGTTTGCAAGTACTGTGAGTTTCCAGAAGGGTCATTCTCTGCAGTGACAGATAAAAGCCTTAAAAGTAACTGTTACTCCTCAAGAGTGCAGTCCATGTAACTGTGCCTTGGAATATACCTCTCAGATTCAGACAGAAAGAGAGAGAGAGAATGAGGGAGATAGAGAATGACTCTGTTGCTTTCCTTTCTAAGTCATTATCTACCACTGATGCAGAAACTTCTGATAAATCTGGTGGGTTTTAGGTGGTCAATTGGTCATGTTCTGTTCTGTGTATCTTTGCTAGAACTCATCACTGTGATGGAGATCTTGGTTTTTGGACTCTGAAATTTTTCTGGGAGATGAGACACAACATTCTTGTCCATCTTCTCACACACTCATTTTTAGATATTGGTTTAAAGTCTTTGGTGGTTTATCTAGATTATCATGTTCCCTGCCTACTCTCTACCTTTGTGGTTTTCATTGCTCCCCAGCAAGCATCCTTCTGCATTCAGACCACCCTTCTTTGTACTGAATGCAAAGAACTCCTCATGGTCTATAAATACCCTAATTCATTTCTATCTTTTCAATTTTGCCCACCTTACCAGAAATACTTCTTCTACATTCACCAGCCACCTATTCTCAAAGATTACATAGAAGATTCCACATCCACACTGAACAAACCTTTCCCCAAATCTTTGCAGACCTTAGTTACATTTACTTCAATACAGTCAGGCTTTTATCACACACTGCTCATCTCCCTGCCTAGATCTGAATCCAGTCGTTTGTAAGTTGAACATTGCCAGGGCAGAGAAAGAGCACAGAGTGTTCTACACATGCACATTATATGAATTACTTGTGGGTCTTCTTGCTTCCCTCTCATTCTCATTCTGCAGCCATATAAGAGAATTAGAAGATTGGTCCAGAAATGTGGCCTAAGTGCTCACATCTGGCTGACCTCTCCTTCCAGACTGCAGTTCTGCGAGCCTGGCTCTTTTCAACTGAATTAAGGTCAAAACTCCCCACGAAAAGACTCTGGCTTCTTCTGTCCTCTTCCCGCTGCCCGCTCCCTCCCCCCACGTCACTGTATCCTGTTCCAGTTGAGGCTTGGATCAGTTTAACTAGATGATTTCCCTTATGTCCTATAGCAATTAAAAAATAAATAAAACCAACACTGCCGCTCCTCCTCATAATGAAGGTACTCTTTTTCCCTTTCAGTAAGAAAAAAACAAGTTTCACACTTTGGGTCTGTTTACTGGGTAGAACCCAAAAACAGAGCTGTAAGACCGAGGACAGAGTTTCAAATGGTGACTTGTCTGTTTACAGATGAGTAATTGGGCTCCCTCACTGGCGCTGTGGGATGGTCACTTGCAGGTCTGATATTTATTTCCACAATTCACTGAATGTAACGGATCTTGAAATATAGCTTATAAATATTTAGAAAATATTGTTTCTAAGTATCTGCAGCTTCTTTACAGTGCATCGGGCTATTTATTTTGAAACAGCATCTCTTTTTATTGAGAGGTAAAGTAGATAGCTGAGCAGAGACGCATGCAGCATGGAACATAATTAATATTGTGGGGGAGAAAGGAAGGAGATCACTGTTATGCGGCTGACAATCAGTCCTCCCTCACAGGGAAGGCTTTTCAAATATGCAGATGAGGATGTCACCCTTAGATGTGCATTTGAACTTCCTATATTACGTTCCTCGATTTTATGATGTTTTAGTGGAAAAGCACTTGTTCAGGATCGATCAGTAGGCCCTCCAGACCAAAACGCTGAAGGCTTGGTGACAGCTTCCAAAAGTGGCCACAGAGCACTCTTCCTCGCCTGGCTCCACGTTCTTGAAAGCAGGCTTTGCAGCTCTGTCCCTTTGGAGATAGAGTCTACTCCATTTCTTGAACCTGAGCTGCCATGATGGCATGCTTTGACCAACAGATCGCAGCAGAGGTTTATTATACCAGTCTTGATATATGCTCAAAGGGCTTTCCACCTTTTACTCTCACTCCTAGAACCCTGAGTAGCAGCCATGAGGATAGCCTGAGCTGCCCTGCTAGATGATGAAACTCATGGCCTAGTCACTCCCATCACCACAGGTGTGACAGCCAGCGAACCCCAGAAGTCGAGCCCTCTAGCTGACTCGAGGCTGACCACAGATGCAGGAATAGGCCCGAAGAAGACCAAAAACACCACCCAGCTGAGAGCCCAACCCAGATTTCAGACCTATAAAACCAAAAGCTAAATTAATAATTATTGTTTTGAGCCACTAAGTTTTGGGGTAGCTATTTCGGCAGCAAAAGCCAACTGATGCAGGGTCATGATAGTGCAGTGGGTCATAACCCATAACCAATGTCTCAGTCACGTGACCATAAGGCAACCTCATTTCTACATGAAACAAGAAAGTCATTTATTCAACCTAAATTTATTGAGAACCTAATCTAATTCAGGTACTCTTTGTTCAAGGTGCTGGGAAGTACAACAATGAACAAAACCGGCTGAGTTCCTTCCTTCCTTGAACTTACACTTAGTGACTCATAGAGACAATGACAAATAACAAAGTAAATATAGAAGATAGTGTGTTATAACGAAAAGTTCTATAAGATAAAGAAGCCGAAAATAGGGGTAGACAGCAAGAAGGGAGACTAAATTTCATAAGGCAATCAGAGATAGCTATGCTGAAAAGGAAATTTGAGCAAAAATATAGGAATGAACTATATAGAAATCTACAGCAACAGTACTGTTTGATGGGACATTTTAAGTCAAAATTATATGCGAGTGGTCCCCATAAAGATCTCAGTCCAGGATTCGCTTTGTGTCTTTTAGCAGTGATTTAATAATCTTGCCTAGCATTCGTATCTATCTTGTTATTAAATCTCCACATTTTAGATTTAATGGTCAGTCATATGAATTGCTGAAAATGTTTCTGGCAGGTTGACGAATTTTCTGATGTTAAGTTGTTAATGGTAGGCAAAATCATATTTCTGTGATTATACAAATGTATCTCTCGTGAAATACAAGTTATTTCTCTGGTGATCTTTTATTAGATTTTTTTAAAAATATGTGTAATTAAGGCTCTCTTCTTTTAATCCCTCAGAAATATCTAAGGTAAAGCAAAGCTTTTGTTTTTGCTGCTGTTATTTTGGTTTATTTTAATAAAAGGCATTATGTATGTTGCTTGAAATGTTCTATAATTATGGTTTTTTGTTTGTTGGGAAACAAATTGAGTGAGGCATAGAGATAAAACCTTATAACTCATGTTCTGTATTTGATTATTAGAAAGCAATATTGAACCTTTTAATTTACTTGCAGAATTCTAAAAGCATCTGGTAAATACCGTAGAAAAAAGGAAGTTAGTTGGCTTCCAACAAAGATGAACTCATATGCCCTTTAACAATCAAAAGAAACCATCCTCCACAGACTTGAACTAAATCTGAGTTGGAACTCATGCAATGGTTGAATAAAAGGTGAGATTTAAGAACACATTTCACCATGTGGTTGAGTATGAAACAGTGTGGTATAGGCTGCTGGCAGTTTTTTCCTCTTTCTGGCATAAAGTTGGACTACATCCCCAGCCTGTCTTTCCCTTACAAGTGATCGTGTGACTGACTTCTGGCCAATACAATGTGAGCAAAAGTGTTCAGGCCATAGAAGGCCTGGCCCATAAAAATGTACATGCAGTCACCTATGTTCTTTCTCTTCATTTGACAGAGTATTGGCACCCAGGGGATCCGTGTAAGTCTGTTCTGAAGCTGCCACAGCCTCCATCAGTCTGGGTCCCTGAAAAAACTATGGGAAACAGAACTACTAATTGCCTGTTAAATGAGGAATAAGTAAAATTTCTGTTCTCTAAGCCATTATATTTGGCAGAGGGAAGGGAGTTGGGGGGCTCTGGTGTTTGCAGCTCAGCATATTGTAATTGATACAGGAAGTATCTACCGTTCTGCTTTACTGCCCACATCAGAAAAACAAATGTACAATATTTTTCAGTGAGAATGCTAAGGCCGACAGAATGTTGAATGAAAATGACTACAGAAAAAATTGCCAACAATGAGAGTTCATCAACAAGTATGTCTAAGAAAACCATGTTTCTAAATAGAGATCATAATTCCTATCTCTTTTTGATTTCTAACAGGTGAAAGAGATGTTGAGTTGATTATAGGTACTCAGAAAGTACTCAGTGAACAAATGCATGCATGCATGCATGAGTTAAGGGTGCAGGGTGAGAAAACTTGAGCAACATCAGGACACACAGGTTTTTACTAAATATTTTGCCATGACATGGCTGTGTGAATTTAGATGTGTTTCTCTCTCTAAGCATTAGCTTCTCTCCTGTGAAATTTATGGGGTGGAACTAAATTTTTCCAAGCTGGAAAATTCTGAGCCCTGTTTCTATGGGTAACTGGTCCTTTCTGGTAAGTAAGTGAGAAAGACATCAAGGGCCCAAGGTCACTATGGTGTGAGAATAGAGTTGTACAGCCTGGGGAGCCAACGTCTCTTAGAATTCAGGCCACAGTACAAGGTGCCTCTTTGGCTTGCAGGGTGTTCCAACCTACATATCTATAAAAAAACTCACCAAAGCAACTCTTAAATCCAAAGAGGTCCTAGAAAGTCTGTGGTCTGAACTCAGTTTCATCACAGGTGAATAAATACAAATGAGGCCCCTGAAGGTTAAATCACAGAGTTACTTCTCCCAGCCAGGACTAGAATTTACATTTCTGAGCTTGCTACTCAGGGTACTTTCTTCATGTCTTGCCCATGCTTACCCTCATCCAAACTTAAAATTGTATCTAACCCACGTAATAAGCATATGTTTCTTTTATTTGGTTGGTTGGTTGGTTGGTTGGTTGGTTAGTTAAAAATATTTTGTGTTATCAAGACTTCATCACATCTTTTTCTTCTCCAACAACTTTGTAGTAGACCTCTAAATCATCTCCACTTCTTTTCTCTTTTAATATGCATTCTAAATGTAATAACCATAATAATCTCAAAGTCTTTTGTGACAAGTTTTCAATCTGATCTGCCATTCTTCCCAACTGAGATGGATGTTTTGGTCTTTGCCCTGAAATACACTATTTTGCAAGCTTTCCCATACCAAACTTCACCAGGCTGATACCACCAATCCAACCTCCAAATCCCAGCACACATATTTGTTACAATTACTAGGTTAGTGTGGTTTTAATCAGCAAAGCAGGAAATCTGAAAGAAAAATCAACATGAGAGATAAATGCTACTAAGTTTGTCATGTCTAAGAGAAATGGTATCACCAGGACAGAATGAAGGATGTTGAAAGAAAGAGGGAACCCATAAATGTAATCAGAAATTTCAATAAAGTGGGGGAGTGCCTGGGTGGCTCAGTCAGTTAAATGTTTGAATTTGGCTCAGATCATGATCTCATGGATTGTGAGTTTAAGCCCCGCATCAGGCTCGGTGCTGACAGTTCAGAGCCTGGAGCCTGCTACAGTTTCTGTGTCTCCCTCTCTGTTGCCCTTTCCCTCCTCATGCTGTGTGTGTGTGTGTGTGTGTGTGTGTGTGTGTGTCAAAAATAAATAAACATTTTTTTAAAAAAAAGAAATTTCAGTAAAGGGAGTTGACACCAAAGAAACAAATAGGAAATGTAGGTAAGCCCTTAGCTCATTCATTCTTTCAGTGTTTTATAAATGAGTGTTAAATTTTGCCAAATGTTTTGTATGTATCTATTGATACAATTATGTGATTTTTCTTCTTTAGCCTGTTGATGTGATAGATTACATTACTTGATTTTCAAAGGTTGAACCAACTTTACATACCTAAGATAAATCCTACTTGGTCATGGTGTATAATTCTTTTTATACATTGTAGATTTTGATTTGCTAATACTTTGTTAAGACTCTGTATAATTTGTTCATGAGAGATGCTGGTCTATAGTTTTCTTGTAATGTCTGTCTGATTAGGTTATTGTAGGGTAATACTGGCCTCATAAAATGAATTAGGAAGTATTCCCTCTGCTTTTACCTTCTGAAAAAGATTGCAGAGAATTGGTATCATTTCTTCCTGAAATATTTGGTAGAATTTACCAGTGAACCCATTTGGGCCTGATGTGGTTTTTTTGGGGAGGTTATTGATTATTGATTCAATTCCTATAACAGACGTAAACCTGTTCAGATTCCTTATTTCTTCTTGTGTGCAATTTGGCAGGTTATGTCTTTCTAAGAATTGGTCCACTTCATCTGGGTCACTGAATTTGGAGACACAAACTTGTTCATAGTATTCCTTTATTATCTGTTCTATGTCCATGATCTCTGTAATGATGTCCCTCTTTCATTTTTTTCATGCAGTATAGTTGACATACAATATTATATTAGTTACAGGTGTACAACAAGTGATTCTACAATTATATACGTTACATTATGCTCATCTTAAAAGATGTAGTTACCATCTGTTACCATACAAAGTTATTATATCATTGACTGTATTCCCTATGCTGTACTTTTCATTCCTATGACTTATATATTTTATAAGTGAAAGTTTGCAGCTCTTAATCCTCTTCACCTATTTAACCTACTTCATTTTGGATTCAATAAGTTTTGACTTTTCTTTTTTCTCTTAGTTAACCTATAAAGAACTTTATTTATCTTTCAGAGCTTTTGATTTTATTGATTTTCTCTACTGATTTCACGTTTTCAATTTCATTAATTTCTGCTCTAATTTTTATTATTTCTTTTCTTCTACTTCCTCTGGATTTAATCTGCTCTTCTTTTTATAGTTTCCTACAATTAAATCTTAGATTACTGAGTTTAGATTTTTCTTATTTTCTAATATATGCATTCAAAGCTATAAATTTTCCACTAAAGCACTATTTTCACTGCAAAATTTTTCTAATAAATTTTGATAAGTTGTGTTTTCATTTTCATTTACTTCAAAGTATTTTTAAATATCTCTTGAGATTTATTCTTTGACTCATGTTATTTAGAAGTTTTTTTTTTTTAATCTCCAAGCATTTAGGGATTTTCCACCTATCTTTCTGATGTTGACTTCTAGTTTAATTCCATTGTGGTTTGAGCATTCATTGTATGATTTCTAGTCTTTTAAATTTGTTAAGATGTGTTTTATGACCCAGAATGTGATTAGTTAATTAGCAAATATTTCATATGGGTTTGAGAAGAATGGGTATTCTGCTGTTGTTGAATGAAGTAGTCTGTGGATGTCAATTATATACAATTGATTGATGGTGCTGTTGAGTTCAACTACATCCTTACTGATTTTCTGCCTGCTGGATCTGCCCACTTCTGATACACAGGTGTTGACACGTCCAACCCTAAGAGTGTTTTTGTCTACTTCTCCATGAAATTTTACCAATTTTTGCCTTGTGTATTTTGATATCCTATTGTTAGATGTATACACATTAAGGATTGCTGTGTCTCCTTGGAGTACTGAGTCCTTCGCCATTATGTGATGTCCCTCCTTACCCTTGATAATTTTCCTTGCTCTGAAGTCGGTTCTTTGTGAAGTTAATATAGTTGTTCCAGGGATGCTTGGGTGGCTCAGTCAGTTAAGCATCCTACTCTTGATTTTGGCTCAGGTCATAATCTGACAGTTCATGAGATTGAGCCCCAGATGGGGCTCTGCACTGACAGGGAGGATCCTGCTTGGGATTCTCTGTCTCTCTCCCTCTCTCTTTCTCTCTGCCTCTCCCCTGCTCATGCGCACTTGCTCTCGCTCTCACTCTCTCTCTCTCCCCCCCTCTCTCTCTCTCCCTCTCTCTCTCTCTCTCTGTCTCACAAAATAAATAAATTAATAAATAAACATTTAAAATATATAGTTATTCCATTCCAAATTTGTCCCATGAGGCCAGTATCACCCTCATACCAAAACCAAATAAAGATACCACAAAGAAAGAGAACTATAGGCCATATCTCTAATTAACATAGATGCAAAAATTCTGAAAAAAATATTATCAAAACAAATCCAACAATACATTTAAAAAATCAAACACTATGATCAAGTGGAATTTGTTTCTTTGTTGCAAGTATGGTTCGATATTCACGAAGTAAACAATCAATGTGATACATCACATCAGTAAGAGAAAGGATAAAAACCATATGATCATTTCAGTAGATGCAGAAAAAGCATTTGACAAAGTACAGCATCCATTCATGATAAAAAACCCTCTCCAAAATAATTCTAGAGAGAACATACCTCAACATAATAAAGGCCTTGTGTGAAAAACCCACAGCTAACATCACTCAATGGTGAAAAACTGAGAGTTTTTCCTCTAAGGTTTGGAACAAGACAAGGATGTCCACTCTAACCACTTTTATTCAACATAGTGCTAGAAGTCCTAGCCACAGCAGTGAGACAATAAAAATAAATAAAAGGCATCCAAACTGGTAAGGAAGAAGTAAAATCCTCCTTATTTGCAGATGACATGATACGATATATAGAAAATCCAAAAGACCCCAACAAAAAATATTAGAACTTATAAATGAATTAAGTAAAGTTGCAGGATACAAAATCTGTTGCATTCCTATATGCTAGTAATGAAGCAGCGGAAAGTAAAATTCAGAAAGCAATCCCATTTACAATTGCACCAAAGACAATAAAATATCTAGGAATAAACTCAACCAAAGAGGTGAAAGGCCTGTACCCTAAAAACTATAAAACACTGATGAAAGAAATTCAGAATGATGCAAAGAAATGGAAAGACATTCCATGCTCATGGGTTGGAAGAACAAATATTGTTAAAATGTCTGTATTAAAAAAAAATAAGTAAATAAATAAATAAATAAAATGTCTATATTACCCAAAGCAATCTACAATTTAATTCAAACCCTATTAAATACCAATAGCATTATTCATAGAATTAGAACAATCATAAAATTTGTATGGAATCACAAAAGACCGTGAATAGCTAAAGCAATCTTGAAAAAGAAAAAACTGGTGATATCACCATTCCAGACTTCAAGTTATAGCACAAAGTGGTAATAACTAAAACAGTTTGGTACTGGCATAAAAATAGGCATATAGATCAACAGAACAGAATACAAATCCCAGAAATAAACCCACAATTATATAGTCAATTAACCTTCACCAAAGGAGGAATGAATATATAATGGAAAAAAGATAGTCTCTTCAAGAAATGGTGTTAGGAAAACTGGACAGCTGTGTGCAAGAGAATGAAATTGGACCACTTTCTTTCACCATAAATAAAAGTAAACTCAAAATGGATTAAAAGGCTAAATGTGAGACCTGAAACCATAAAAATCCTTGAATAAAGCATAGGTAGTAATTTTTCTGACATTGGCCATGGCAACATTTTTTTACATATATCTCATGAGGCAAGGAAAATAAAAGCAAAAATAAACTATTAGGAATAATTTAAATGAAAAAGTTTCTGCGCAGCAAAGGAAACAGTCAACAAAACTAAAAGACAAACTACTGAATGGGTGAAGAGATTTGTAAATGACATATCTGATAAAGGGTCGGTATCCAAAAATATAAAGAACTGATACAACTCAATACCCAATAAAAACCAAATAAAAAATAATCCAATTTAAAAATGAGAAAACATAAACAGACATTTCTCCAAAGAAGACATACAGATAGCCAACAGATACATGAAGAAATTTTCAACATCACTCATCATCAGGGAAATGTAAATCAAAACCACAATGAGATTTGTCACCTTGCACCTACCTGCCAGAATGACTAAAATCAATAACGCAAGAAACAGTAAGTGTTGGAGAGGATGTGGAGAAAAAGGAACCCTCCTGCACTGTTGGTAGGAATGCAACTGGTGCAGGCACTATGGAAAACAGTTGGAAATTTTCTCAAAAACTTAAAAATAGAACACCCCATGACCCAGTAATTGTACTACTGGGTATTTACTCAACAAATGCAAAAATACCAATTTGATTCAAAGGGATATATGCACCTCTATGTTTACGATAGCCAAACTATGGATAAGAAGAGGTGGTAGAGGGGGATGGGTGAAGTAGTTAAGGGGATTAAAAAGTACACTTATCATGATGAAAAATTAATTAAATATATATACACATAGCATCCCTTCTAATCTTGGGTTTAATGGAGGACATGATGTACTGGGTAAAAGGAATTATGATAAGCACAACTTTAACAGTGCCATGGTAAGGTATGAATGGGGGAGGAAAAGCATTCTATGGTCCTGTGATTAGATCTCAGTCTTTTAGTGAGTCTGTATCCATACACTGGGAACTTCATAAGTGTTTCTCAGTTTTGTTTTGTTTTTTAATTTTTTGAACCTCCTAAGGTGGTACGAGATGACTGGAGTTCAGTGTATCCCTTCTCCCCGTCAGTGAGGCTCTGTTAATAACCCAGTAGATTAGGCTTGTATAAAATAGCTTCTCTCAAGGGAAGGCTTTGTTAGGAAGAACACAATGTTCTAGCACATTTCAAAGTGGTTACTTTTCCCCTCCCTCTGCCAAAAGCCTTGGCAGGGAGGAGGTGGGGGGTGGGGGGTGGTTGTTTTTTTCTCTGATTTTCACTGTGAAAACCTGGTTGAGCTCCTAGAGATAAAACACAAAAGTGTGAAGGCCACCCTATGGCTGAGCCCCCCTGGAATCTTTACCTCACAGATTTAGCCACACTGAGCCTCCAGCAATTTATCAATTCCAGCCCAGGCTTCCTATCCTGGCACTGGTTCTGATGGAAGTTTATGCTCCTGGGTTTCTGATCCTCAAAGCTGTAGTTCTCTGTATCTGCCTGTTTGTCTCTCCGATTTTAGGGGCAAAATTTGGTCCTACATGTATCCTTACTTCTCTGACAGATTTTAGAAGAGTTGTTGATTTTTCATATCGTTCAGCATTTTACTTGTTAGGATGAAGTGATGACTTCCAAGCTCCTTACATGCTAGACCAGGGGACTTCTTTTTTTTAACAAAATAATCATCATGGTTAAATGAGAAAGTAAGAGAGAAGAGGAGCCAGAGCTTGTAAGCTGGGTTCAAAGCCCAGTGTTCCCTCTTGCTTGTTACTGACCTATGGGCAATTTAATCCACTTGAGTCCAGCTTCCTCTTCTGTAAAAAAAGGCATATTGAAATGTATTTTCAAAATTATATATATATATATATATATATATAAAATATATGATACATATATATGATACCATATATATGTGTGTGTGTGTGTGTGTATGTATATACACACATATATATTCATATATAGAGATACTCATATTCTAGTTCAGGATCTGGTGAGTCATAAGTCTTCAATAATTATTAGTTACTTTCCCCTTCCTCTTATCAGTTGCCACAATAAACCATTTAATATCCCTAAGGCTATTTCTTCATCTTTCAATGGGGATAATGATACCTAAGCTTACAAACTTATAGGACTGTTTTGATAATCAAAGAGTCAGTGTATATTATCGTACTTAAAAAAAAACTACAACAGGATAAGTTATTAAACAAAGACAAGGCAAGAATATTAGCACCATAATAATAATTATTATCATTACAAATATCCAAGGCTGTGCCTGACTCACCTGTCTTTATGCGGTTTAAAACTAAATCAGCAAGCCTTACATGATTATCCAGCCGGAGCTATTTTCCAAACCATTTACTTGCTTTAACATTTACTTGCTTTAACATTTTTTTTCTTCGATAATCAAAGCTCTTTGTCTCCAAGAATTTATAAGACTTGTCAAAAGAGTTTTCGGTTACCTTTCCTGAATTTCCTAAGCCTGTGCGATAGAAGTCCGCAAACAGAAGGCTACAATTCTCGCCTCTCCCACTCCAAGGTAGAGCCCTTGAGGCTTATGTTCTCAAGTGCCAGTGTTTTGCCCACTCTCTACCCTCTGCCAAAGAAGATCGTTTTGAGTGATGTAGCATGTAAACCATCAACCACTCCTTAAGACCAAAGGCATCACAGTGAGCATTCTAAGCCCTGCATGGCTGGAAGGCAGAAAGAAAACTCAGAATTTGTTCACTGTTCTTCACCACTTCCATTTTACATGTATTCCCTCCAGGGCTTCTCATTTTCCAGAATTCCTCACTCGGTATTTAGACCTGCCAGGCTTAAGTGACCAACCGTTTCCAATATTCCAAGATCTTAACAAAGTTATCTTTGTCTCACTACTCAATAACTTCCATACAATATTCTCCCAGAACTCGTTCCCTTGGGGCTGCTGATAGGTCTTTGTCCTGAATGATGTGAAACCTAAAGATGCTAGACACAACCAGCAAATGCCTTCCCTTTTCCTGCATCCTTTTCTGCTACTTCAAGTGAAAGAGTACTGCATTGTCAACTGATCGTAAGCATCTTGCATAATTACTTGTAACTAAACTGTTGCCACGATGTGTCTTTCTTAAAAAGAAAAAGATACTCCTGTTGCCCGATCTTGCACAGTCAGCAGCTTTCTTTATGGCATCGTTCATTACTGCCCTCACATTAATCCTGTGCACTGTAATGCCTCCCCAGTATGAGGTTTCCTTTCCTCTTCATATAGTTTGCTTTTCACTGTAGCTGCCGCACAGCATAAATCAATACAACGCGCACCATAAACACCACAAGTGCTAACCCTGCCAATTGGTTCTCTTTAATTGGTTTCAGCTAAAAACCTGTAAACCTAGTTGAAGTGAAAAAGCAGACAAATCAAAGGCAAGATGAATGACCCAAAAGCCCTCACTGAGCCAGGGGTTGCGAGATCCAACATGGTATTTTTCATCTCTGTCGTGGGTTTTTTTCCTTTTCTCTCTGGATCCTTTTTTACATCCCAGGTATTATACTTCAGCTGCCTCCACATTTATAATTACAGAAAGGAAAGTGTAAATACTCCAGAGGCCGAGTGGTGCATTTTAGCAATTGTGCCAATGGAGAAAGCAACTTGAATTGAATAAATATCCCCCACAATTAGTGTTATATTGACAATTCTTCATGGTTCCCTTCTTTATAAGTAAACTCAAGCCCTGAAGAATTCTCCCTTAGACGTCACACGCAAATGGCAGATTTGCTGGACATTTTTATCACCATGCTGAGTTTTTAAAACCTATGGCTTTGGTTTTTCAAAATACATTTACATTTCAATTTGCATTGCTGCAGGGACTGCCTATGCTTCAGATATTATCCATGTGTTTATCCACAGTGACAACAGTGCCTCAGGTACTGCTCAGTTTCTAAAAGCCTATCATTCTGTTGAGGCTGAGGTGATTGGATGAAGCCATTTCACTTGAGGGAGTCCGGCCAAAGGTCTATGGGAATGGCCTCTTCACTAGACCCCTCCAGAGCTGGCAATAATCCACTTTCTTCCTCTTGCTTCAGGTGGATACTCTAGTCAAGCAAATTACCTAGTCCATGGTCAGAGTCACTGAGCCAGGGACCCTTTTCTAGAAGGTTCCAAGTCTTGTCAAGCAAGTAGTGGTATTTGAACAGGAGAGCTCATGTGTTCAGCCAATGATAATTAAAACTGTGTGGTAAAGCAGCCAAAGAGAAATGCCCTGGGTAGAAATACACTAAGGTTGACATTCATAGAAGGGCTTGTCAAACAGTAAAACATATGCATGCATACACACACACACACACACACACACACACCATCAGAAGAAAGGAGCATTCGCTGGGCACATGTTTCAGAAGTGCAGGCTGTGTCTCAGAAGCAGGACCATCTCTTAGGCAGTTGCCACATCTAAATTAGCATTTCAATAACACAATCATTTCATCACACTCTTGAAACCACTTTTATCTTCCATTTTATTTAAACAGTGGCAGCGGCCAAATTTTATGAGAGGCTAGATACTAAGGCAGCCCCAAACTCAATTCATAAATCTTACACCCAATTCAGGGAGCACAAATGCAGTCATCTGGCATGTTTGTTCAGATCTTTCTTTAGTGTTATTTTATGGTTCTCATTAGCAGCCCCAAAATGCTACTGACACAGTTTTCAGGGTTCAATGTGAGGTTGAATTTCTAGTCACACCGTCAGGAGGAGGCTAACGGTGTAAGGTCTCTCCTACCCAGGGTTGACGTGCATATAGAAGGAAGATTGCTCCTAGAGTATCTTTAAACCTAAACAGTCATCAGGGCATGCCCTTTGATCGGAGACACAGAACAGGATGCACAGGACATCTCATTACAATATGTGCAAGTCAAGGTAAGATGATGTGGAAGCACAGAGCTCAGTGCTCCTGGTTTTGACGAAGTTGCTGTCAAAATGATCTCTTTCCCTGAGTTTTTGCTTCCTGCGGTGGCACACCACCCCTCCTTCCTTAACCTTCTTAGGTAACATGAGCATAGCTTCATTTATCACAGGTACTGAGTTCCCATTTTAGGATGCCTTGAAGAAACTTGTTAAGCTGATGGATCACAGAATAGTCCATGATTCTGATGTGTCATTCAGTATAAAATTTCCCCCAGTCTAGTCAGTTGCTGCTATGTAGATGAGGAAGGGGGCAGGTGGGGAAGCAGTTGGATGTAGGACATGTAGCAATAAAGAATTGAAAAGAGTTAGAAAATGCTTTTTTTGTAGGCTGTATTACAAATTTACTAGGAAGAAAAAAAAATCACCTCCTCAACTCTGTTTCAGCGAGTTGAGCTATTTAAAGTATACTGCAGGATGAGAGCCAGGGGTTTTCCACAGATGAGCTCACCTGGGTGTTCAGAGGACTATCGGTTTTCTAGAGTTTGTTCATAAACACACAGAAGCATGGAGGTTTCCCAGCACAGAATTTCCTTCCTAACTTTCTTTTCCCTTAACATCCCTATCTCCAGCAAATCTGAAAAACAGTTGTCTGGGCTTTGGCCAATACCATGTTGATGATCCTCATCTAATTGTAGGCTCATTGGAAGGAGATGTTGAAAGTAGCATTCTTCTGATCTACCATTCTGCCTTTTCTTTTTCTTTTTTCTTTCCATGGCTTATTTCATGTTTAATCTTTAAAGTTAAGATAAATCTCTACAGGAAAAGCAAAATATCCCTGTAATACAAGTGTATACATAGCTTAACCTTTTCACAAAAATAATTTTCAATTATCTAAATAGCTTAAATATTAATACCACTGAAAGAGACTAAAGGCAAGATTGCAGAAGGCAGAATGATGATGCCAATTTTTAGCTATAATTAAGGTTTTACTGTACCGGAGTCATCATGATGTTGAATCAGTCCACCTTGTGGATGGAATGCGCTGGGGTATGTGTTCAGAATGTGGGGCTTATTGAGAACAGGATAGTGCTGCTTTTCTGGTAACAGATCCTGGTCATGTTCACTCTTCTTATCTCTGCCCTGAATCAAAATACATGCACAATAATCCAGTCAAAGAACATGTCAAGAAGACTGCAAAACCACTGGCATTTCACCACTTCCCAAAGACAACTGGAAACACCTTTTTATTCCCTAACACACTGGTGCATTCTAGCCAGGTGGCCCCTTCAGAGTTCTAGGCAGTGTTCCTACTCTGGAGCTACATGATTTATTTGGGGGGAAAAACTGACCCATGCACCTTTCCCTCTAACTTCATCACCGTGTTCCAATCTCCTTCATAGAGCTGGATGTTCTAAAAGACAAAGTGCACCGGCCACTTTCTCTTCCTCCAATCTGTGGAAATGAGTAACGGAAACCTCATTTAAAATGAAGCTGGGAGGGGTGCCTGGGTGTCTCAGTCGGTTGAGCGTTAGACTTCGGCTCAGGTTATGATCTCGCGGTACGTGAGTTCGAGCTCCGCCTCTGGCTCTGTGCTGACAGGTCAGAGCCTGGAGCCCCTTTCAGATTCTGTGTCTCCCTCTCTCTCTGACCCTACCCCGTTCATGCTCTGTCTCTCTCTGTCTCAACAATAAACGTTAAAAAAAAAATTTTTTTTTTAATTAAATAAAATAAATAAAAAGAAGCTGGGAGACCAGGAGATGGCGCTCTCGTGCCCTATTACCCCCGCACACCCTGTAAAGTGAAAGAAGCCAGGTTTTACTATCCTTGAAGAAGAGTGGAAGACTTTCTCCTTGCCTGGCAACAGCCCAGCCAATGACAGACTGACATAACTCGGCCAATGAAAAGCCCAGTTTAGTTTATAACAGCCCCTCCCAACTCCTCTCTCCTGTATAAAAAAGCATTTCTCTCTTTTGTTTTCACAATTTGCCAACGGTTTGGCTATAACTGGAATGTTTCAAACTGCAATTTTCTGCCATTCCCGAATAAACCCATTTTGCTGGCGAAATAAGCAGCTGTTTTATTTTTAAATTTAACAAGTCTAAGTGGTAATTCTGAGCCAAACGCCTCTGCCACGGTTCAGAACAACCATCACTATCTAGGTACTTTGGGGTTTTGTGCCTTCTCAATTCAAATGAATTTGGAAAGTTTTCCCACGTTTCCAACCAGTATTTTGCTTGTCACGGAGAGGCAAATGAAAGGGAAGACTTGACGTGGCAGTATTATTCCAGACATCTGCCCTTTCTTTGTCTTCTTTTTGAATGTCAACCAAAAGCATATTTTCATCTTTTAATAAGAATTGTGCAGGGAAAGTGAGATCGGCTAAACTTCTGAACAGCATTCCCCAATGGCTTCCGAAATAAATGCATCAACATTCTTATTTAGCACCACCTGCAAGAAAAGTCTATGGTCAGCGTTCAGGCTCAATAATGTAAAAATGAAAATTATTAGTTGGGAAATAGGTTTCAGGATCAGGTCTACAGAGGGTAACTTTAAACAGAAACATTCCTCTTGGAGACAGCCTTCAGAATGCCTTACAAGCATGCTGTATTTGGAATTTACCTATGAGTTTCATCCCCTTTGGGTCACACTCCTTCTAAATCAAATGGCTTTCAAATACAAACTCAACATTGTGAAGTAAGGTGAAGTTATTCTTTATCAGCTTTTCCTAACAGAGTTTTCTCCAGAGAATTAAGCTCCACAGAAAATGATTCAAGTGACCTTTTCCTCAGTTCTCCCAAGGAAAGGTGCTTTGCTAGTACTGTTCTAGATGCAGAGTAAATAATTAATTCTTTACATACAATTGATGCCTTAGGGCCTTAGGATTTAATTCTTTAGGCCAGCCTTGAGAAGGGTTGTGGGGTGCTTTGAAGAGCATAGAAATGTCATCACAAACTAATCTGAGTAGTGTTGCAAGGTCTTCTGTGTCCCCAAATATTACTAACATGACTACCACCACAAAAACTCTTACTACTACTAGTAAGATTAGTAGAATAGCTTCTATGTGCCAGCCAGTCACTATGCTAAGCACTTAAAACTCACCTACTCACTGAAACAACATGACAACTATGTGAGATGAGTATTATTATTATTACTATCATTATCCCATTTGACAGCCAAGGAGATGGTAATTAGAGAGGTTAACTGGCAAATGCCACATTTGAACCCAGTGCTTGTCTGCCTCTTCATAACCAGGAGAGAGGGGAAATCAATTATATTGTGACAGATGCAGAGGAGAAGTAAGGTTAAGGAGGTGATGGAACTGAGAAGGCTTGCTTACTTGTTGGAATAAGCGAAAGAAGGGAGGAGGTCAAGATGGAAGGTAGGTTGGTTCATGACCATGGCCAAAAAGGTCAAGGCATAAGAGAAGGGAAAAATGCCAAGAAGAGGACTGGGACCCCAAAGCTAGGAACCAATGGGAATCAGACCACTACTGGGATATGTTGAGGAGGCCACCATGTATCAGAGCTCTAGGGCAATAGTTCAAATCAAAATCAAAAGAGCATTTTGGTGCACCTGGGTGGCTCAGCCAGTTGAGCGTCCGACTGGGGTTCAGGTCATAATCTCACGATTTGTCAGTTTAAGCCCTGTGTTGGATCACCGCTGCCAGCTCAGAGCCCACTTTGGATCCTCTGTCCCTGTCTTTTTCTCTGCCCCTCCTCTGCTCACGCTCTCTCTCTCTCTCTCTCTCTCTCACACACAAATGAATAAACATTTTTTTAAAAAAAGAGCAATTTTAAAATGGTAAGTAGATCCATTTTTTTCCTTTCAGAAAAGTATTATGATTTGAACAGCCTCCTTCTTTCCTTTCCCTGCATTGCCTACTGCAGCCTTCTTTTGATTCCCAAGGGACAGTGTTTCTAATAGGATTCTTCAAACGCAGTGCATAGGATAAAGAAGAAATAGGGGCACACCAGTCCTAAAAATGGAAGCCAAGGTACCTGGGTGGCTCAGTTGGTTAAGTGTCTGACTCTTGATTTCAACTCAGGTCATGATCTCAGCGTTTGTGAGACAGAGCCCCACATCAGGCTCCATGCTGACAGCACTGAGCCTGCTTGGGATTCTCTCTTTTCCTCTCTCTCTGTCTCTCTCTTCTCCTTCCCCAGTCCCATGCATGAGCACACTCTCAAAGTAAATAAACTAACTTAAATATATGTATATATTGAATATGTATATATATATAGAGAGAGAGAGACAGAGATAGAGAGAGAGGGAGGGAGAAAAGAAATGAGAGCAGCATAATGTTGACTATAAACTGGCTGCCTGGAGTTGAAAGGTACGTTCAAAGTAAAAGCTCATGGCTACAAGCCCAATGGTTTTCCTTTACGTCTGAATGAATCTCTTGTCTCAGTTTTTCCCACAGATAAGATCCTACTTTTAAGATTTTTAAAAAAATATACAAAAATCAGCTAATTTCTATTAAAAGAAAAAAAAGCATTTGGATGCTCTGAAAGTTGAAATTAAATATTCTGGAAGGAGACATCCATGTGAACTATCTCCTCCTCTTTCCCAGTTTGTAAAACTATTTCACTGAGAGACCAAATTGCTTTGATGATAAGAGATTCCCTCATTTAAAGCTCTTCTCAACTTGGAACTCTGGTGTTGGATATCAAGGATGTGGTATTTTTCTTCTTTTACGGTATTTTATTGGATATAAGATTTCATAGATTATAAGATGCACCATTATTTTGTGTACCACTAACAAAAGAAGAGCTGCTATTCGATTTATAACCAACCACCAACTTGAAGAGACATCTTGTTTTTAAACATGTTAAAATGTGAGTGGAAAATGTATCCCAGAAACAATGAAATGCGGTGACTCTTTGTTCCTTACTGCAACTGCCCGCACAGTCCATATACCCCTCAGGGAGTTTAGGTGCTGCTCTATTAAATCACACATCTGCCTGCTGCTGATGAGGGCAGCCTGCCGAGGGACCTAACACCACTGCTGCTGCTTCCTGCTTGACTTAGGTCTCAGCCCGTTGAGGGCTGAGGACTGTGGTCCATAGCTCTCAGACACTCCCAGAGAGCTAGCACAGGGCCAGGCACAGAGAAAGCACTCACCCAAAAGCTTTCCCTGTCTGTAGAGTCTTTTGAAGTCAGACCTAAAGAGGCCATGTTCTCTTCTGACACATGCCACATGCATGAGATAGACAAAGCAGGGAGTGTTACCTGTGCTCACGGAAGAACACAGAAGTACCCAGATTAAGTAGCTCCACCTGCCCAAAGTTACCCCGTGAGCAAATGGCATTGCTATTGGGAAAACCCAGTGTCAGACTCCCAGAGCAATACTCTATCTTTTTTCTGTTACTTCTCTCTGCTGCCAAACTAAAATGTCAAATCTGGAGGCTTCATCTGGTATTTTCCACCAGTCTTGAGACCAGGGAGCAGCATGAGCACCTGAGATTAGTCTCGGGGACCTGGTCCCTGTGGGGCTACTCTGGGACACCTCTGGGACACCTGCTCCCGTCTCTCTATTGACCTTGCCTTCCCCAACCCCCTCTCCACCCTCTTATCACCTCCACCTGCCAGTGTTTCCTCCTCACAAGCCAGGGAGCAAAGGAAGTCACAGCCAAGAGTTTAGGATTTGGATTCCCTATGACTATTTTCTGAAATATATATCTATATAAATGTTATAAGAAAAACTAATCTCAAATCCTAGAATACCTGATTTCTCCTTATTGAGGTATAGAAGCAATGGCAACAGCCCAAAAATGGTATGATTCCATGAGCCCAACAGGCTTTTCTCTCTGGAAGGGAAAAAAAAAATTAAAACATATTATCTTTTCACTGCTCTTTCCTTGCTGCAAAAGGGAAGCTTCACTAGCAGAAATCAGAGCATTCAACTTGTAAAGATTTAAGCAAGAGAAGGATTATACAAGATAATTCTCCCTTGATTAGAATCCCTTTTACCCCTCTCCTCCCTTTTTTCAGAAAATGAAGAAAACTATTTTTTTCATAAAGGGGGTATCAGGTGGGATTGTGGGCATCATGGGTGTCTCACTATAATGGTACACTTTCTTTCCCATTAAATAATAAAATATGCTGTAGAGTCGCACAACTCCTCAGACCCAGGGGACATTAAACCAGGCTCATCAAGCACCATCCATGTGGAAAGATATGAATATATTTTTACCTGGCACATACATATTTCCTTTGCAGCTGCCTCAGAACCCTTGCTTCCTTATGGACTCACACTCCTTCCCAAAATGCAGAAGAGGGCAGGAGGGAGGGAGGAAGGACGGGAAAGAGAGAGGGAAGGATGGAGAGAAAGAATCAATTTTACTGATGACCAGAGAAAAAAGACTTGTAATATCTGAAAAGAAACAAGCATGAAAGCATATGTAGAATTCTTAATAATGTAACTTCTAACTATTTTTTAATTTTATTTTGTTTTCACTTGTAGGTGAATTTTTAAGTGGCTTGATTTTAGTTGCTACAGGCTGGGTTTATAGTTACTTTCTGTTCATTAATTGGTAATGATTGGATATTTTATCTTTATCTGAATTTCATTTTTCTTCCATTTTGACCCCAATGCACCAAAATCTTATGCTCAAGAAGGACCTGTTGAGGATTATATGTTGAAGCCAAGTAAAGATACAAATCATGAATTCCATTGCAAAACCCACTAATTGTCAGATTTTTGTGGAAGACTCTAATTAAATCCCATAGGAAAAGAACACCATGCAATGGAAAAAGAAAAATCAGTCATTTAAACAACTCTGCTAAGAGCTTAAAATAGACACAGAAGAACATCCTAAAAGTGCTTTTTTTTTTCAGGCAAGGAACAGAAAAATGTTGGGCTAGATAATAATATTCTAAGCATCTGAAAGGTAGCATCTATAAAAACTTTATGAGATGCGCTAAATTTATTCCAGACAAAAATCCTCATCGACTGACTGCCTGTTAGATTGTCTTTATTGTCTTTCATTCTTTATAGAGCTGTCACAGGGAGATTCCTCATGCTCAGCCAATCATGGAAGATTCCTTAAAAACCCTAGAGAAGAAAGAGATTGGTACATCAACCTAATCCATGCAGATGAAAACCCCTCCTCCAGTTCTACTGATAACAGCTGCCTCCCCCTCCCAAAAAACAAGTGTCTTTTATGAGACACTCTTCAACGGAACAAATGACAAATCCCCCCAAACATAAAACAGATTTCTCACAAAGAAAAAGCAGTACATTCGAACCACAAAATCCTCACAAGTTTGAAAATATCTTTCTCACAGATACAAATGTGAAAAGAGACATCAAAATTGTATTCCTCATGATTTAGATGTCCCAGATTAGTAAGGTCAACTCACAAATTTTGTTTTGGTGCCCTGACAACATGCACAAAAGTTCCCTGTCCAAAGCCATGCTCCATTCAGACCTGAACAAAGATAACTTGGTCTTACCATCTCCCTGTCCCTGGTGATGGTATTTCAAGACTGGCCAGGAATGTGAAAAGATATGTGAAGAGAGAGCTGGTTCAAGGGAACTTCCTGGACTCCATATCCCACTTGCCTTGTCCAAAAGCAGCATAGTGCTCTACAGAGCTTTCCCTAAATGCTGCATCACTGTCCCAAATGGGCACAATGGCTTTGGGTTTTGTTTTTTTTCAAAACTCCATGTGAGTTTCCTATAAAGCAAAGAGAGACCTCCAGAAGTGGTCCTCACCCTATGGCCCTACCCCACTTCATCCCTATGGGGTCCCACCCTTCCTCTTTCCCCTCTGGCTTCAAAGAAGACAGCTGCCTTCCTCTGTCCACCTGGGATTCAGCCTTGGAAGGCACCTTGCTCCAGCAACAGTGCCATCTGTCACCTGCATGATGATGAACCTTTCCTCTTTGCTAGCATATTCTCCTCTACACATAATGTGGATCTACATTATGATATGGATCTCTCCACAGTAACACGTTTTCAAAGTCCCTGAGGTCGTGTGTCTTACCATATCTATTGCCCTGCTCCCCCATTCCCTTACAGCTTCTTGGAGAGCAGACCATCCCCCCAATAATCTAGCTCCCATTCCCCTCTCCTAACTGGGCTCTTGCCCAGGTCAGTAAGAGCCTTGACTGACTACAGCCACAGAACCCTCCTCCTTCCTCCCCTCAGCTGCCTTCCCTCTGGAGCTTCAGACTTCCTTTTGGAAAATCTCCTCCTTTGACTTTCTGAAGCACCTTCTCTCCTATTTCTCCTTCTATTTCTCTGGCTACTTGTATACAGCTTTTCTTCCTCTTCTTTCACCCAGCTGGTCATGGACTTGTCACCCTCTTCATGTTCCTATGTTTTCTCAGTGTACTTTCCTCTGGGAAGAGTGTACTTTACTCTGGCTCCCTCCTCTGGGCCCAGCTTCCACAATGATTGACACTATGGGTGATTGTGTTTACCACCTGTAACTTTGCCACGTTGTCCCTGTCTCTGCCACAACTTTGTTTATGCCCATGAAATAATTTCCCAGGAAACATAGATCCCATTTCACTTTAAGTGTTTATATATTTTTAAGAAAGAGAGAGAGAGAGAGAGAGAGAGAGAATGCGAGCACTTGAGGTAGTGAGGGAGGTGCAGAGAGAGAGGGAGACAGGATCCAAAGCAGGCTTCAGGATGACAGGAGAGAGCCCAATGCAGGGCTCAAATTCATGAGCTGAAGTTGGGCACTTAACCTACTGAGCCACCCAGGCGCCTCCCCGCCCCCCCCCCCCCCCCCCCACATCTCACTTTAAAGCTTAAAATGCACAAAATTCTTGGAGGAGTAAAATTCCAGCAAATTCTTTCCTAAGAGATCATTTTGATGGTAGGGGAAGAGGAGAGGCAAGTCAAACATTCTCTATTCCTCAATTTTTCACGTCCCAAATGGGATAATAACAGTGTCCTTACATCAGCCATCAGAAAGATCGACATGTCTTAAAATTTTTTTAACTGTAACATTAGTATTACTTACTGGCCTGCGTACAACTAGTTTTTACTCTGGGAAAGTGCTCGTGCGTCTCAAGCCTTACACTCTCTTCTGAGCCAAGGAACAAGTTTTGATTAGAATACCTCTCAAAAATTTCCCTAACATCTCTGAAAACCTGTTGAGTAGTCCCTGTTGGACCCTGAATTCACTAGAAAACTGAGTCTCAGGATAGGTGAGAGATGGTATAATGAAGGAATAGAACAGACACAAAAATGGGAATTCTAGTATAAATATGGATGCAAAACCCTTTTATATCTAATAGGAATACTGGGGTAGGAAGTATTGATACAAGAAAAGACACCTGTTTCTTAATGTTGTTGACAGTTCTGTCTAGTGTCAAATATCTAATGCAAAAAAAGCTTGCAGTGAACCCTTGCTACCTTCTCAGAATCTGAGAGGAATTTGGGTATAAATTAGGAAGCTGGGCTGCCATCAAGTCACCTCCTTATTTTGGAATCTACGACCATTGTACACTGACTAATGAAATTCACCACATATTTCTCATTCATTCTTTCTACCCTTGATGTTCTGTGTATCCATGTGACTTGCATTGGCCAATGAAATGTGAGTAAAAGTAAAAAGTAGCACCTTCAGGCTGAAGCTGTAAACACCTTTATGCAATTCATTCTATTCTCTTATTTGTTTTCTGCCATGGCCAATGGCAACATTATAGAAGAGGTACCCATCCGCCTGGGCTCCGAAGTCAGGATAATGCAGAGAAGCAGCCCCAGTCAACGTGCAAAGAATACAGAGCATGAGCAAACCAGACTTATTTTTACATAGTATACCTAGATCTGTACTGGTCTACTCCCATCAATCTAGCATCCTAAATCCTACCTAGTTAAGTCTTCTGCTAGCTTCTTTATCCTTATTTCTCAACATGCTCCAACACGAAACAGAGATCTATTGATTTTTTTGATGGCTGTGTAACAAATTACCACAAATTTAGCAGCTTAGAACAATACCGTTTGACATCTCAGTTTTCAAGAGGTCAGGAGTCCCGGCATGGCCCCTCTCAGAAGGCTTCTGATCCAAATGCTGTGGTCAAGGTGTTGGCCAAGGCTATGGTCTTATCTGAAGACTGAGGTCCTCCTCTGAGCTCATCCAGGTTGTTGACAGGATTTTGGTTTTGGTGGCTGTAGGACTGAGGCCCTCAGCTCTTGAAGGCCATCTTTCCCCTTAGGCAGATAACAATGTGGTTGTGTGATTTCTTCCAGGCTAGCTAACAAATCCCTCTCCTATAAAGGTTCACTTATTTAGGTCAGGCCCACCGTAAATATCTCCCTTTTGATTAACTCAGAGTCAGCTCATCAGAGACTTAATTGCATCTGCAAAGCTTCTTCCATCTTTGCATATAATACAACATAATCACAGAAGCGACATTCCATCATATCATAGGTCCTGGCCACACTTAAGGGGAGGAGATTATAAAGGGTATGAGTTACTGGGGGGTCATCTTGGAATCCCGCCTATCACAGGAGGCCATTTTGCTTTATCATGTCCATACCCAAGCTCCAACTTCTCTTATGGCTTGACTGATACAACACCCTCTTACATTCAGTCTTTTCTTCCCTGTGTGTTAATCCAAAATTTCTACATCCTTTAGCCTGAGATAGGCCCCTCTTCTTGAAAGCCTACTGTAAGACTGTCACCATATGCAGAGAACACTTTCGATTTCCCACTTTAGTTAAGTCTCAACTCTGAGTCATAATCACTGTACAGCAGACACATAGCAGGAGATAAACTCTTAGGACCTTAATCATCTGCGTAACACATGTAGCAGGATGATAAAATAAAGGTTTAAAATGATGCACAAAAATTCAGTATTGATGAAACTCCTACATGAAGTGCCAGATGCAAATTTTCAAAAGAAGTAACTAAGAACAGGTTTCCTAAGTCAACAAACTTCTTTCCCACAAAGAGAATATAAAGGAATTAAGAGACCTGGAATTGTGGGAGAGTATTTTTGTAACAGCTGTTCAGCAGCCTCAAACCTCCCCTGTTGGTGGGGGGGGGGAGAGTGCTCCCTATTAACGCCAAGCAAGAAGGGCAACAGCAAGCGGCCTGGGAAGCTTGTTATGTGCGAAGGTCAAAGTAGCCTATGAACAGACCAAACTCCCCTCCAATCCTGGCCAAATGTGGTAAGTCCTGAGGACCCAATGTTTAACTTGTCCCCGAGAGAATTAGTGTGAGGTCATTTTAAACAAGACTGGAGTCCTAAAGAAGGCCTGACTTGATGGTATAAGGGGAATCAGGAGTAAGCGCTACAGGAGATGGGGTAGAGCTAAACGCGGGAATCAGGAGGGCAAGTGCAGAAACTGATAGCACTTACATCAAGAGAAGGGCAGGTGATGTCTGTAACAAGCCTGAACTTTCTCCAGGAGAGACAGAGTCATCTTTAACCCTCTGCTAGAACGTCCAGTCCAGAGAAAGCAAAGCCAGCTTACAACGGTATCAGTCATGAAAGAACTTTCCTTACTTCTTTCTGCCACCCCAGTGGGGTCTCTGATGGCAGCTGGACAGTGGAGGAGGAACCACACAAGGAGCAGAGAAGGAGCCAGTGGACAGGTGGGCAGGTTGGAGCGGGGGGATGAACACTTACTCTTTGTGAACTTGAAAGGTTGATTTGGATTGGCCATCTTAATTCTAAGTTGATACGGTTGGGTTTTTTTTTTTCCTTAAAGTGGACATTGGAATTTACCATCTGAAAGTATGTACAAAGGCCACAGGATTCAGTTTTTATCGAGTGGTAGGGAAAAACCATTCCTCATTGAGTAGGTTTAAAGGGAGAGGTGGGGACAAAAATAAAGTTGCACTTAGGATTCCTGTCCATGAGTCCTGTCCATTCTTATGAAATGTTCTTATCCAGCACACCTGTCTCTTCACGTGGTTGTGAGCTCTTTTAAGGGGGCAACTTGTTGATTTTAAAGTTCAAAGTCATGAATTAATCAGTCTTGTCACCTTCATGGAAAACCAAGAAGTGGTATTTCTTGTCTTTTCTGAGAAGGAAGAAGGAGTGGAGACTTCAGCTCCTACACATGCACACGCACACGCGCACAAGCACACACACGCACAAACATGCACACACACACACACTGACACCTCCCCCAGTCTTCTTGAAAGGAAGCAACACAATTCCAAGAACACCATATGTGCAACCATTTTTATTTCCCAAGCAGACAGCCTACCGATCTCACATTAAAGGCAGCACTGGGTCTTCTCTCCAGTTACTCAACTTTGATTTGGGGTCTGAACAAGAATTCCTGGGGAAGGAGATTAAAGGGGAGTTCAAAGTGGAGATCAGAGATTTTATGCAAGTGTGCTATAATTTGAATGATGAGAAAGCAACTGTTTGAAATATCTCAGTGTTTTTCAGATGTCTGGGGAGTGAAAAGGGAAGGGAGCAGTGGGTGTCTCAAATGCCAATTATAATCACAAATAGAATACGATCATACCTGCAATTGATTTGATTGAAGAAATAAATAATAAGCTACTTCAGTAGTCACTAAACAAATAAGGGGAGAAGTCAATATGTGGCTCAAAAATATCACAAAGAAAATACATACACAGAGTCAAGTTAATGTGTGTGTGTGTGTGTGTGTATTTACAAAGCTACAAATTCATTTTATATGACCACATCTACCACCCCGCAGGCCAAAAACCAGAAAAATCAACTAATGGAATCAGATATTGATTCTAAAATGTTCATTTGTATCTCCAAGCATAGATACACCCAAACCCTCTGTTTACTTTCATATATTCATTGGCTGGCTTATTTGTTTGTTTGTTTGTTTGTTTTGCCAGTAAACCCCAATCACTCCAGCTCCATACGATATACTGACATTTGCTGCGTGGTAGCATGAGAAATAAACCCAAATGGGTCTTTTATTAAATGGCACTCTACAAAGACATTTCCCAATGGCAAGTTGGTGAAAAGAGGCGTTCTGCTCCTTGCATGGGGCCGGCCTGAAGCGGGACTGCATTCTCCAGATTACATCAGCAATGCTGGCTGTGGATGAACCAGGCCTGTGCATCAACCACATGCCACTGCACTGAGAAATCCGAGCCAAAGCAAAAGAGGAAAGTGATCCTAGATAAACTGGGGGGCTAATTGGGAAAGAGGGGCCAAGGAGCAGATTTATTTGTTTTGTGAATTATTAGCAAATTCCCTTAGGGTGCGGCAGATAAAGTGATACCGATCACAGTGTTGTGGAAGAGGAATGAGTCTGAGATACAAAAGAGACTGAGGGATGTATTATGAATATTAATACTTCTGTTAACAAGGCCTTAAATGTGCCTTCCTTGTATTGAAGCCTCAAAGGGACCCATGTCTCAAAATGGACTTGAACAGGCTCCCTGCTGAATCATAATCTTCTAAAAGCTGATAAATTGCTCTCTTCTGGGGAAAGAAAGGAACTTCAAAGCAGACATTCCTCGGGAATAAGGATTTAGAAGATAAAAAATAATAATAATTAATTTCATTTAAAATGTTTCAAAAAAGCAGGAAACTACATCTCTATAGTTTGTCACTTATTGCAATGGAATTAAAGCCTTTACCGTGGGTTGAGGATAGGAAGTCAGAAAATTAATAACGTCAGACATGTATTCATCTACTGAGTTCACTGAGGACTGGTGCAGGCCACACGCAGGGAATGCGTGGAGCCTGCAAGATGTGGAAAAGCAGCAGTTACACCAAGAAAGCACTGTAGTGAGTGACCTCCACGCCTTACCTCATTCACTTCTCACAGTGCCACTGTGAAGTAGGCCCTTGCATTATCCCTGACATCACAGATGAGGAAACCAAGCCTGGGAGGATAAAGAACTCTCCTAAGGTCGAGCAGATATTCATTGGTGGGGCCAAAATCACAGCACATTTTAGCCCAACTCTTTGAATCACGGTGTCACTCTGTGAACTTGCGAGACCTTGAGTTGCAGCGGGAGCAAGTAAGTGGCAGTAAAAGTGAAGAATAGGTCACATAACTAAGTGAGGGGCCAGTATGAAGACAGGAGAATGAATCCATAATCCCCTTAAATGCGCCATGACCATCATACCTCCCTGCCACTGTGCAGGCTGATCCCCCTGCTGGGAAACCTTTCTTCCTTTCTTCATCCCCATTCCTGCATTCTCCTTGTACGTGGGCTCTCCACTGTCTTTATGACTATGTCACTTCCTGCTGTGGGCGCTCCCCATCTGGCACTTCTGATACTTCTGTTACAATAGGTTGCATTATAAAGTGTGCTTTATATATGTCTTTGCCATTGGATGCTAACATCTCAAGAGCAGAACCAATAGACAGATGACTCTTATTTAATTGCCCTAGCTTTTAGCACGGTGCTGGCACATAACAGGCATCTATAAAATAAATGAATTAATAAATGACTATGAGGATAGGAGAAGTGGATGCCACGTTTATGTTATAATGAGAAAACTAATTTGGGCAAAGGAAAGTAACATGAGAAGAAAAAGCCAAAACAGGAGTGTGGGGTCAGATGATGCAGGTCATTCATTGAGCACAAGGTTAAGGTGCTTGGATTTTAGATGTTATCAGCAACGGGAGGCTCTGTAGGCTTCAGGCCAAGGGAATGGCATGATCTTTGCAGTTTAGTCAGTTTCCACAGGCCTTTAGCCACAGAATAATTGGGAAGTTAAGGAAACCAGAAGGGAGCTGACTGATAAAGGACAGATCTGGTGTCATTAGTACTAAACTTCAATTGGCTTTATCCTTTCCTTGAGACGTATGCACAATAAGCGTGGACTCAAATACTGGACATGTCTACTTGATAATAATATATATGTTCATAACTTAGTACAAGCCAGGCATTCTTATTTGTTATATGTATTCCCTTTTGACCTTCACAACCAATCAGAACCAAAAGAAGCCCAGTTATTTATTTTCCTTATTCTAGGAAGCAGCTTAAGTGTTATTTTCCTTATTCTAGGATACCTTAAGTGACTGGCCCGTGGTAATACAGGTGGTAAATGGTGGAGATGAGACGTGACCCCAAGCAATCTCCCTTCAGAATTCCCACTACCCCCAATACAGCATTGTCACTTGGATACCTCGCAGGCACTTCAAATTTAGTATTTCCCAAAGAGAATTCTCAATTTCTCCCACACCCCAAAAATCATTCCTTCCCAGCCTGCCTCATCTCAGTAAATGCAACCATAATCCACCAACTGCTGAAGCCAAAATAAATTTAGTCATCGTTCATTCTTTTATGAAATTCACCCCCTCCCATCTGAACTACCAGTCTTGTCCCCCAGTATATTCCTAATCTGCCCACACCTTCTCCATCTCCTTTGCCTCCACCCTGGTCCCAGACACCATCAGCTCTCACCCAGACAACACAATCACCTCCAGACAGGGATACCTATATATTGCCCTGTACAACCTAGTCTTGACACAGCAACCAAAGCAATCTTCTAGTAGTTGCAATGTCACATTACTGCTTGCTTAAAACTCTCCAGTGGCATCTCTTACTTTTCTTGGTCCTGACCAGTGGCATTTGGCCTTCTCGTTCCCTGGAATGTTCTTCTTTGCATAACTGTCTTCTCATCAGTCAAGTCTTGGTTATTGTAACCTCCTCGGAGAGGCCTGCCCTGATTACTTTTCTAGTTAAGTCCTCTGCCGGGTACTTGCTATCCTATCACACGGTCTTATTTTCTTTATACTTGTAATCTACCTGAAAGTGTTCTCTTTATTTGTTGGTTGACTTTTATATGAATAGGTCTTTTATCTAGAACTCAGCTCTCTGGGTAGTGGCCTTTCTTCTTTTTTTTCATTTATCCCATCATACTGAGTAACTAGAACAGTGCCTGGCATGTAGTAGGTACTGAATAAACATTAACTGACCCTGGTCAGTAAAACACTGACCCTGCTCCTTATGCTCTGTGTAATGCAGAACAAGTGATTGAACTCTCTAAAATCTACCCCATGGAGTGATCATGAGACTTTCATGGTATGAATGATGTAACATACATAACGTAGTACTTTGTACATATCAAGTGTTCAATTCACTTCTGTCCCTGTCTCAAATACACAGAATGCATATCCATGTGTTAACAACATTTCTTTTAATTATTTATTCCACTGTCTGTTTCTGTTACTGATAAGCATCCCTCCTGCTCTACCAACTTCCCTCTTATAATGCTCCATTATGCTTCTTTTTCTATTGTCTGAAACAGCACTGGGAAAAGAGGTGCTCCTGGGGTAGGGTCACGTGACCACAAAAGCAGATTTTGCTAGTCAAAAGTGTCCAATAAAGATGGGAAGTTGCTTCCTAAATGTCTCTGGAAGTCTGTGGTTTAGTTCACAATATCTTCACAGATTAAGTTAATGCAAATAGCAGATGTATTTTGTAGCAACAAGACAAATGTTCAGCAGAATTAAAGTTATTCATGTGTAGTCACACTGGGAATATTTGCATGATATTTTGCTAATTGCTCCAAAATCTGACTTATAGCAAATAAACAAATGGGGAAAAAATAAACCAGCAAAAATTAGCCCCAGGCCTCTCTAGATTCTCTCAAAATCCCAATGTCTTTCTTCAACCCCTTAACCTTTTTCTCTGAAAGCCCAGTGGCATTGCTTAGTCTCCCAAGCATGTTTTTGGACCCATCATTTCTGTGGAGACATTCATGGTTTTCCTCTGGTAATGAGAGGTCTTCAGAAGCACTGAATATTTTTCTCTCCCCAACTCCCAGTGTCCTCCTCAGACTTCAAATCTGTCTGCTTACATCTCCTAACTAAAGGATCATAGTGATAGATTGCATCACTTGAAGATGGTGTAAATTTGTCAATACTTCTTAAGATATTTCAGATGATTTTTTTTGTCACTATATATGAGGTGCATTACTTTCTGAGGGCTGACAGAACAAAGTGCCACAGACTGGGCTTGAAACAACAGCTATGTATTGTCTAACAGTTTGGAGATTGGAAGTCTGAAGCCAAAGTACCAGTAGGGTTGATTCTGTCTGAGGGAGAATCTGTTCCACACCCCACTCTGAGCCTCCTGTGATGGCCGGCAAATCCTTGGCATTCCTTGGCTTTTAGATGTGTCACTCCAATCTCTTCCTCCATGTTCACATTTTCCCTGTGTACCTCTGTCTACATATGTCCATCTTATCAGGACACCAGTCACAACAGGTTAGAGGCCACTTTACTCCAGTACAACCTCATCTTAACTAAGTACATGCGTCACAATCTTATTCCTAAATAAGGTCACATTCGGAGGTACTGAGGGTTAAGATTTCAGTCTATAGTTTCCAGTTCAAACCCCTCAACAGTAGGGGCTTCCAAACTTTTATAAACATAGACAAGGGCACCCGGGAGGCTCAGGCAGTTAAGCGTCTGGCTATTGATTTTGACTCAGGTCGTGATGTCACAGTTCATGGGCTCGAGCCCTGCATCAGGCTCTGTACTGACAGCACGAAACCTGCTTGAGATTCTCTCTCTGCCCTTCCCTCCACTCATGTGTGCACATGCATACTTTCTCTCTCTCAAAATAAACATTAAAAAATATTTTTAAAAAACCACAACTTACATCCTTAGTAATTAAAATATCCAGGCACATACCTCAATATGTTGTTGTGTGTCTGTGTGATAGAAACATACATATCCATGTACGTTAAACATATGTAATAGACTGATTTATTAATATGTCATATATATTATAAAGCAAGCACAAAAGTAGAAAAATTAAATAATAAAAAAATGTTAATGATGAGAAAAAAGAGAGTAGAAGTGACAGTACTTAGTTCCCTCACTCCCAGCAGATCCTCTTGTCCTCCCTTTTTTGAAGACCACTTCCTGAGTAACGTGAAGGGGATGAATCTAATGCCATGAAGCAGAAAAAGGAAAAATAAATCATTCAAGAAAGAAAAGCAAGATGACTAAATGTGAAAGATCTAAACTGGAGCAAAACTGAAGAGTTTGCGGTTAAATACACATCTTAAGTTCAAGTTCATCATAATTAAAATAACCCACCATTAAATTAGAAATGGGAATTTTATTCCAAAAGAATAGGAATCACCACATTCTGTCCTTTCTCTTAGAATCAGGAAACAGTGAGGAGAATATCATTCTCCACGGCAGCAGGCCTTACTGCGGAAAATCAAGAAGTGATTTTCCGGGTGGCTTAGTCAGTTAAGTGTCCGATTCTTGGTTTTGGCTGGGGTCATGATCTCACGGTTGTTAGATCGAGTCCTGTGTCAGGCTCTCGGTCTGACACATGGAACCTGCTTGGGATTCTCTCTCTCTCTCTCTCTCTCTCTCTCTCTCTGCCCCTCCCCCATGCTGGTGCACACACACTCTCTCTCTCTCAAAACAAACAAATAAACTTAAAAAAAAAATTTAAAGAGGTGATTTTTCACCAGTGTTGTTTAATCACCATGCAAGACACGGGTCCCAATATGAAAGCAAAAGACCATCATGAACTTCACCTTGCAGAGCCCAAAGAACTTGAGAAAATGACTCTCATCCAGGTTCTCCTCTTCTCATCCAGACATACCATCCTCCCTTTCCTCTGTGAGACCAAACATGGCTCTCGCTGGAAGCAGGCTTTGAAGAGCATGATATACTGCACAGACCATACAGGGACCCCCCTGCATGGAAGCCAATGCAAACAGCTACTGTGAACTCCCTCAGTTTCTTGATCTGTGAAATGGAAACCAAAAAGCCCATTCTGTCTATCTCAGAAGGACTTTGTAGGAACAAAATGGGAACATGGACAAAGAAATCCTTTACAATCAATTTAAAAAAATGCTCTTTACTCTAAGACTATTATTCATGAATTGAGAATGTAAATGCAGCTTCCTAACTCATTAATTTCCTCTGTGAAAGTAGACATTGGTTCTCAGCTTTGAGAGACCAGCAAAGGAAGCTTCGTGTCCTTCAGCTGGTTAGTGTATACCTCCACATCCAATTCAGAAACATTCACAGGAAGTCAGCGACAAGGGCAGTAAAGCCAGCGCCTGGAATCACTTCCAGCTAAGAGGAATAAACCCACATTTAAACTAAAACATCAGAGTAAAACCTACAGTCTTAAATTTCCCTGTCACCAGTACCTACAAAAATCTTAGAGAAAATTACAGAAAAGCCTATCACATTGTTATTGCTTATTGTCTATGAGCTCTGTTGTCGATCCACATTCATCACAGCCATCTCACTTGCTGTTTTTTCCTTCTGAAGTTTGCATTTTGGTTTAAGATTTTAGGACATAGAAGGGTTGAAACCATGGAGCTCTGAAGACAGTCCTGCCTCCTGCACAGCCATCGCTCAGAATACTGACTTCCTTTGTGGTCATACAGTGAGGCCATGCCTCCATGAGGAGGACAGATTCCATCTTGAGAGAACACTCCCCACACATTACCCACCAACCGAGTGTCACCCAAGGGCCTACGAATAGGATTCCTGTGCAAAACCATTTATAGGGGCTCTGGCACATGCGTTCACTCAGAGTCATGCTCAGTGTCATGCCCCTGGCTTCTCCAACCCAACAGCCACTTTAGGACTTCCCTTCTCTTCACCTCAAATCCACCTCCAAGCTTCCTCCTTAACCACAGCTTGTCTGGAATCCCCTCATCGTCCTCTCTACGCAAGCTCTAGAAGTCCAGGGCAAAAGCCTCTCCCGTCGTTTTTAAATATGTTTAGAAATTCCCATTCTTCTTCCACCCACTCTTCTGTAATCATCTGACAAGTCATCAAAGAAACATCTGACAAGTCTTCTTTAGCCGGCGTATATGTAGATACGCGGGCTAAAGCTGCCCTCCTCCAGTTTCACAGCCCTTTTCTCCTCCACTCCCTTTATGTTAGTCACCTTGGTTTCAATCTGCCCCTGAATCAAGTACTGCTGCCTGTTCAAATCTGCGCTGAACTGTATGTGCCCCCTACACGGGCCCATGGAAAACTCTTCTCCATCATAGGAGGCACGTTGGAAGATGACAAAAACAGGGCCCACTCAACTCTATTTCAGAGTAAGAGAGGGCTTAGGGCTTTGAGGCTGAGAGTTAAGATCAGAATCCAACTTTGTGATTAAAAACTCTGTGTTAGGGCACCTGAGTGGTTCAGTCAGTTAAGTGTCCAACTTCGGCTCAGGTCATGATCTCGAGGTTCCTGAGTTGGTGTCCCACGTCAGGCTCTCTGCTGTCCGTGCAGAGCAGGCTTTGGATCCTCTGTCCCTCTCCCTGCTCCTCCCCTACTTGCACTCTCTCTCTCAAAAACAAATAAACACTAAAATAAAATAAAATAAAATAAAATAGTAAAATATAATGAATAAATAAATTAAAACTCAGTGTTTGAGGGCAAGCTCTCTAAAGCTCTGTTTCCTCATCTGTAGAGCAAGGACAGCAATACCCACCTCATGGGATTTTTGTGAAGATTAAGTTCAGTGAGATAATATGCCAAGCTCCAGGAACACTGACAATATTCAATTCGTTAATAGCCACCTTCCCATTTTGCACAGTACATCTACAGGTAGCAAGCTATTCTAATGACAAAGCTGAAGCTAGCAAGCCTTTACATTAGAGATCCTGGGGTGCCTGGGTAGCTCAGTGGGTTAAGCACCTGACTTCAGTTCAGGCTGTGATCTCATGGTTCATGGGTTCGATCCCCACATAGGGCTCTCTGCTGTCAACACAGAACCCTCCTGGGAGCCTCTGTCCCCCATGCCCCACTCCTTCCCAGCTTATGCCACTGTCTCTCTCAAAAATAAATAAACATTAAAAATTTTTGATAAAAATATAAGAAAGATTACAGAGTCACAACCCTGGCTGTACAGTTAATTCACCGGGAAGATTTAAATCCTGATGCCCAGGCCACATCCCTGACCAACTAAATCAGCCTCTCTGACATAGGACCCAGACATCAGTATGTTTAAAGTTCCCCAGATAAGTTCACAGTGCAGCTGAGGTTGGAAACCCCTGCTTGAGATCATGGTGTTTATTTTTCCAAAGTGCAAAAGATGAGCAGTCCTCGGCTTGCTAACCTTGAGGATGAAGTGAGGAGGATGAAGAGGAAAACCGGCTCCAGAAGTGTTCAGTTTAGCGCAGCCGTACTGTTAAAAACTACAAATTCCTTGTCCAAATACTTTCTTTTCCATGCAAGTGGTAAACATCTAAATGGACCTATTTCAATCACCAGATTTTGTGGCATAAGGCGCCCCTGGCTAAGGCCAGCAGTGGACATCAAGACAAGACTTCTTTATAAGACTTCACCAAAAGCCAGCAAGAGTATAAGAGCATGGCACGCCTCAGCCCACCCCCCTACCCCACAAACTTGGAAGTGTAGAGTGTGTTAGAGCAGGATGTGTTAATGCTTTCTTTTTCCCTACAACCTTGAGACTGACATACCCCCCCAAAATAAAAGTTTCTACTCAGCCAAATAGACAAAGCCTTACCTGAAATTTTAGGAGCCTAATTACCAAACTCAGCACAAGGACAATTTAGTTTTTCTTTCTAAAGAAAAAAAAAAAGGGCCCAAAATAGTATTCTTGCAGGAAGCATAAATTGTATTGCTAGAAGTAATAGCAATCTCTTTAGCTATATCCCTTAGGACTCACTTCAGTCTATTTTCTTAAGTGCTGTATTTTTAAAGCTCTGTTGCATACCTCCCTCTTAGACATACTGAACTGAACATTCTAAATTCTGAGCACTTAGTGATGCAAGGTTGGTTGAAGATGTACTCTTAGAAAAATGAGTTCTTTTATCAATCACTATTGCTATGTGAGTCCCTGGGGAAGAAATTATTCACAGATCTGCTGGCCTCAATTTAGAATTTCTTGTGTTGTTATACTTAGGGTTAGATTGATTATTGCTCAAAAATATTTACTCCTGACTGCTTATTTCTATAGGAGAAATATATTTCCCTAAATTTGGATTAAGTCATGTGACTTTCTTTGCCAATGAGATATTAGCAGGTATGATGCAAATGATGGCTTAAAATGTGCTTGTACAAATGCACTTGCCCTCTTATGCCTCTGTCATCCATATGAGAAGAGTTTGGGCCCAGAATGAGTGGATGCATATGGAGCAGACCTAACCCCAGCCAGCAATAAGGAACTCAGCCTAGCCAGACCTACAGCCATGAATCAGAATCACCCAGCTAAGCCCAGATTAGATTAGCCAACTCCCACACAACCCACAATTGTATGGGTGAGAATAAATGATTTTTATTTTAAGCCACCTTGTATTTGGCATGGTTTGTTATACAGCAATAGCTGACTGATATTCACCATAAGACTTGGTGTTGAATAAATAAGAACCCACAGAGAGAAAAAATAATGGTTTTGGAATGAACTACTTATGGCTAATTCAAAATATTTTTTTGAAATGAGTTGCTAGGGTGAAAAATCCATTTTATGCTACAAAATAATCATGCTGTTACAGTCATTATTGAATGTCTATTATTAGTGTATATATAAGTAAAGTAAATACTTACTTCTCTGAATAACTATTTTAGATGGTGAAAAATTCTATATCTTTGAAGCTGAATGGAAAAATTGGCTATAGTCCATGGTGGCTTAATTATCAGTTTTGTTATTAGCTGTAGAATACTAATCATTACAATTGTCATTCATTGAGCACATACTACAGTACTTTACCAATATATTACCTCAAAATACTATATTAAGGTAGGTGTGGTTATTTATACCCATTTTACAGAAGAGAACATTGAGGCTTGAAATGTTTAAGTAACCTGCCCAAGGGCACCAAGATATGAAGCAGAGACATCAGGATCTGTCCCAAGTCTGTCTGGCTCAAGAGCCTAACTCTCACTACTGCCTTTCAGAGTTAAAAAGACAAATGTGTAAGCAGAATGATGCAATAAGAATAAGATCATTAACATGGTTCTTTTCCAATCAAGGATAAGTCATAACAAATCTCTATGACAAAATGTGGCTTCCCGATTCCCCTCTTCTACCGACCACTTTGAGTTAGTGTCTCAAATGTAAATATTCAACGCAATTAAACAAATATTTCTTTGGCCCTAATACGTACCAGGCTTTATGCTCAGGCTCAGAAATCCAGTTGAGTGCAGGACACAGTTTTTTTCTTTTTAGAAGCTTTCAGTCTAGTAAATAATTGATGTTGAAAGATCCTAACCAAAAATCCCAGTATGAGCTCTATCATGTTCTAAACGCAGAGTGAACAGATGTTCCAACTAATGATTGCTGGGGTGGGAAAGGGTGAGGGTTGGGGAGTTAGTTACATTTACTCACTGAGAATGCTCATTCCTTTCTGAAGGCAGCCAGCAGCCAAGAAATAAGACAAATTCTAAATTAAAGGGGATATCAAGCTGTGCAAGACTGCTGATTGTAGTTAGAGCAGAAAGATAATGGCTGCATGAGACATTGAGCTCTAGTCCATTGTGGATGAAGCAGAGTGACATGCCCAGGCCTGGTGACCCAGATGGGCATGTTGCTGGCCAACAAATAATAAATTGAGGAAACTAATGGGGGAAAGAATGGATTCTGTACAGCATTATAAGACTGCCTCCCATATAAAAGGATTAGAATTTATTAAGTGGAGATATTTTGCTTAAGTGAAAAACAGAGTTGTAATACAGTGTTATGGTGCTACTCTCCAAATGGGTCAAATTTTCTGCTGCCCCAAGACTGAAGATGACAACAGACCCAAACATAGACTCTGTTGCCCAAAAAACTTAACATTTTTCTAGCCCCTTTTCTCTACCCATTCAAAAGGTGGGCCTCATCTGAGCTTCCCCCTACTTCTCAATATCATTTAAAGAAGAGGAAAGAGGGAGTTGGCTAAAGCCATTTCACAAGTGGGATGCTAAATGTCAAAAGGTATTTATCATAGAGAGAAAGCATCCAGTGTTCCATAATTTTCCTTTACCAATTTAAAATAAACTGTTCCAGTTCTGTTTCATGAACAATTACCATCAGAGTACATTGATGTAATCCTGCACAGTAATAGCAAGCATAGTCATCAAATACTACATATTATCAAATACCATACCTCTCTTTGCAAGAAGTCAAAAATTAATTTTATTCATAATTCTAATTCTTTTTTTGTAAGTTTATTTATTTTTGAGAGAGAGAGAGAGAGAGAGCATGCATGCACTGGCAGGGGAGGGACGGAGAGAGAGGGAGAGAGAGAATCCCAAGCAGGCTCTGCACTGTCAGCACAGAGCCCCACACAGGGCTCGATCTCACCATTCATGAGATCATGACCTGAGCTGAAATCAAGAGTCAGAGGCCTAACTGACTGAGCCACCCAGGTGCCCCTCATCATTCTAATTCTAATTTCAAATGTGGCAACATCCTGGAAATGTTGCTTGCTACTTTACCTACATTACTTAAGTGATCTGAGCTTCAGTTTCCTTACCTGTAAAATAGGAATAAGAAACCTACTGAAAGCATTGTTATGAAGGTCAGAAATAAAATACAAAGGACACTTTGCAAGATGCAGAGGAGAAAAATAAATAAATGGCAACTATTACAGGTTTCTCTGCTATCTGAAAGTAGAGCATTCCTATGAAAATTTTCATGAACCAAAATGACACAAAGTGAAAAAGCTATTACCATTAATTTATATAGAAAAAACTTCTGTTTTTCCAGACCCCCAAAATAATCTCTCTTAGGCTTTTCTGATACCTTAGGATGCACATCGCTAATGGATGCACAAAATAAATCCAGATAAAGCACACATACATACAGATGCAGTTCAAAGCTATGGTGGCTGGATGCTGAGATGCTGAGTGTGGTTCCTGGGGAAGGAGCTTGGTGGTGCCGCTCTTGCTGCTCACAGTGCACACTGCCTAAGTTTGCGAAAAACAAATGCTGAATGCTACTTTTTCATTAAAACAAAGATCCTCTTTGGATTTCTTTCAGTCAGCAAAAATAGGTACTAATGCAGATCCTTCATAAAAACAAAGGGGTATAATCCGAACTAGAAAAACGAGGAATCATTAACACTTTTCATATTTAAAATTCTGTTATCACTTATATGTCTTAATTAAGTTGTCATGTGCTTTGGTATGTTTCCTTCTGGACATAAAAGTTAAAGCAAAGTGGCCCTAACCACCTACTACTTTGTTGTGGGTCACAAGTCCTTTGGATTTCAAAATGGCACTGTTCTTCTCTCATTGCTCCGTGTGTATGGAACTGGAGTTCACAACTGTAGCCCCTCTTGCTTCCCAAGCTTCTTGGGATCTTGCTGAAACCAAAGTACCCTCTAGATTCAGGATTTAATGTTTGTTTAAAATTGGTGCCAACTCAAACGTTGAGGGAGAGATGGGATTTAGAGATGGTTCCTGTTAGTGACAGGACCCAAAGAAATCGTAGCAGCTAGCCATCCCCTTGGTGAGTAGGGAGATTGTTCCTTTCCCAGTGGTTCACAGTTTCTAAGATGGGACATGAAAGTGCTTATGAGTGGGTCCCAGCAGGCACTGGAGTTGCAGCCTACCCCCTTCCCCAGCCAAGTCATTACCATCATCACATCTTGGCACAAATTATTATCTTATTGGCTATTAGCTTAGCCTAGAAAACCTCAGCCAAAAGGAACATCAGTATAGTTAGAAAAATAATCTAACAATATTTTCTTATGATGGATGATGTTAAAAACACCTATTCCCCGCCCCCCCCCCATTCAAATTCCATTTCTCTTCTTTGGAAATGAGCAACTCCTTTCAGTCTTTCTACGTAAGAAAAAGTCCAGTGAGTCAAGGGGTTTGGGAGCTGGTATTTTCTTCCCAGCATCCATGCTCCCCTTTCTTTTGGTAACAATGCCCCAATTTCTTTTGGGGATCATGTGCAGTCTCATTGGCTTCATCACACAACATGCCGTAACTACCAACAACTCACTCATCCATTCTCTTCTGGATGGACGTTTCAGTTATTCCAGTTTTTTTTCTATTGAGAACAGAATGGCTATGAATATTCTTTTGGGGCTGAAGTTAGTCAGAGGGGGTTTCTGTTGCTTACAACCACAAAATATAAACTTATCTGTGGGAATACGGAAAATCCCCAATTATCATGTATCATTATTTATAGATGTCATTCATTGTTCTTTGTTAGGAACCAATTATTTTACAAGTATAGGATTTAAGGCATTCCCAAGGGCACTGCAGCACGGTTCTGCTTTCACGAAGAGAAGCTATTCCATTCCTCTTGGTTTCTGGTCATCTGTCATCTACCAATTGTGGATTTAATTATAAAAGACTTTAATCAACTGACTTCTCTTTCTTTCCTAATGAGAACTGGATAGATAGTTACCTTTCTAGCTTAAAAAAAAAAAGGCAGGGGTGACACAAATTGCTAATAAATATTTGCAAAGATGCTCAAACTCATTAGCAATCATGGAGATGCAAATTAGGACCACAGTGAGAGACAGTTTATACACTAGATTGGCATAAATTAAGACATAATATCAAAGATTGAAAATATGGATTTATGGGAACTTATATCCATATTTGCTGCTGAAAGGAACGCAAACTGGTAGGACCACTGGGAAAAAGTGTGGCAGTGTGTTATAAAGTGGGATATTCAAATGCACTACAACCCAGGGCAATAATCAAAGAACCTTTTGCCCATGTGTCCCAGGAGACATGAATAAAAGTATTCATCGCAGTTGTGTTCACAGCAGCCAAAAAAAATCTGGGAAACAAATATCCACCAGCAGAAAAATGAGTGAACAAATTGTACTATAGTCACATAGTAGAAAATTACAAAGCAAGAAAAATAAATAGAATTTCACAAACAACATGGGTGCATCTTAAATATTGAGTAAAAATAGCAAGTCCCAGCAGACTAATGCAAGGTGTATCATTTTTATAAAGCTCAAAAATCCATCAAAGTCAAGCAACACTCTATAGGGAAAGTCAGAGAAAAAGAGAGAGGATGATTTTTAGTACAACAAGCAATGTTCAACACAAAGTTCATCTCCAGACTTGGAGGAGGCAGAGGCACATGATGTGGGAGGAGCATACAAGCAATTGCAACCATGTTTGGGTTCTAAAATTGAGTGGTGAATCCACAACCATTCATTTTACTATTCTGCTTCATTCCTTACATGTATGTTATGTTACATATATCCCCACACTGAAGAATGGGATAAAGAAAAAGAAACCAGAAGTAATAGCTTCATCCAAGAGCATTGTAAGAGCCTAGAGCAACACCGAAGATATCTGGTATATATTCTGAGTTCCCACTCAATACCTCAATAACCTCTCCTGCTCTGACTCTCTTTTTCTGTATCTAACTCATATGTTTTTCATAGACCACTTCCCAGGGAGCAGTCTGCAGCATTCTAACCACTTACAAGTCCTATAAACTGAGATAAGCAGAGTGAGAGAGTAACCGATCTCTTATAATTTTGCTAGTCACACATGCTTAACGTGTACATTTTCTTCATAACAGAAGAGACCATTTCTATCAGAACCACGGGGTTAATGTATTGTTTCCTTTCCCATCTCCCACCCCCAGACACTAACCAACCCCTCTGGGAAAAAAGCTTTTATCTTATCAGAGGCTGATGCTTTGGGGATAATGCAGCAATATTTTATTATTGCTGCTAATATGTGCATGTGGCTATAGATGGAACAATAGGCAAAGAACATTGCTTTGTTCTATGAAGTCATAAACCTACATTGACCAGTCTAAGTGGCTTCCTTCCTTTGGCAGCTGCCTTCTCAAAGATCTGGATATGCTTAGGTCTAATAGAAGGTCTTTGGAGGAGATTTTTGCCCACTAAAGAGAAGTAGAGAAAGAGATCTCTGTCTAAGGCTACTACAACTAACATGGTTCAAGTGTATGATCAGGGTATGGGAAAAATCTTAATCTTAGTCTTAATCTTAGTCACTCTGAGTTTTAAAAGGTGACAAATTGTTAACAATTATGTGCCCAGGCTTAAAAATGAATGCAGAAATGGATTCAGTGGTGTGGCATACACAAAAAAATGTGGTTTTCTGGCTAATGCTTTGTTTCAGTTACTCCTCCACTCATATCATCTGTACCTTTTGCAATAAAAACTTGGATTGGAATACTAATCCATATTTATATTATCATGTTATGTTATGTTTGTTATGTTATGTTATGTTTTATGTTATGTTATGTTTTATGTTATGTTATGTTATGTTATGTTATGTTATGTTATGTTTAAAGCAACCCAATTCTCTAGCTGAATTTCCCCCAGGTCTAATACCATTTAATTGTATCTTAGGGTTGCTTTCTTCAAGGAATCCTGATGGAGAGCTGGACTTCAAATGTCTTCTTCCTTGGGAATAACATGAATAGGGAGCAACAGCAAAACAAAAGTGAGTAGACAGGATGAAGTATATTCAGATTGTATCACAGAGGCATGCTAATATAAAATCATTGACTACAACACTATGCCAAACATTCACGTTAAGTTATTTTTGGAAAACAATTGATTATTTCTCCATAGAACCAACCCTCACCACAGAGAATTCAAATCCTTTTTTAAAGCTATCCCAGACATACTGAATCAATCAGGAAAGTCCAGGTTATGCTGCAGTAACAAAAGAGACCACATATCCCAGTGGCTTAAAACACAAAGGTGTAATTCTTGCACTGACTATCCTGCACAGGCTGACTGAACACTTGTCTCCACATTATCTGACTCTGGAACCCAGATGTGTAAAGCCCACACTATATTAAATGTTGCTGATTGCTAAGGCTCAGGAAAAGAGAAAGTGATAGTGGTGATTCATGTGCATACTCTTAAAGCTTACAACCAGAAGTGACTTTCAAAATCTCCTCTCACATTTCAGTGGTTAGAGCAAAGGCCATTCCTAACATAAAGGAGGCAAGGAAGCATCCTACCAGCTGCCTAGAAGTAGAAAAAGACAACGATTTTGCAGACGGTAGACATTGAAATAGATCTTCTTAACAGTCATCAGAAATATATTCCTCCCAGGCTGAAGGGTGGGCATGATTTTTCAAACAGGTTAACTTTTAATGCTTACTAAAGCACAGGGCTAATGCTGATGAAAACGTATGGGCAGACGAAGAAACTCTTTTTTTTTTTCAATTTTGCTCCTGTTTTATTAAGTCTTACAGAAAAAAAAAAAAAAGAAACCTGTTCTCTCTGGTAAATCACAAGTTTCACAACACATTTATTTTTTTTTCAATATATGAAATTTATTGTCGAATTGGTTTCCATACAACACTCAGTGCTCATCCCAAAAGGTGCCCTCCTCAATACCCATCACCCACCCTCCCCTCCCTCCCACCCCCCATCAACCCTCAGTTCTCAGTTTTTAAGAGTCTCTTATGCTTTGGCTCTCTCCCACTCTAACCTCTTTTTTTTTTTTCCTTCCCCTCCTCCATGGGTTTCTGTTAAGTTTCTCAGGATCCACATAAGAGTGAAAACATATGGTATCTGTCTTTCTCTGTATGGCTAATTTCACTCAGCATCACACTCTCCAGTTCCATCCACGTTGCTACAAAAGGCCATATTTCGTTCCTTCTCATTGCCACGTAGTACTCCATTGTGTATATAAACCACAATTTCTTTATCCATTCATCAGTTGATGGACATTTAGGCTCTTTCCATAATTTGGCTATTGTTGAGAGTGCTGCTATAAACATTGGGGTACAAGTGGCCCTATGCATCAGTACTCCTGTATCCCTTGGGTAAATTCCTAGCAGTGCTATTGCTGGGTCATAGGGTAGGTCTATTTTTAATTTTCTGAGGAACCTCCACACTGCTTTCCAGAGTGGCTGCACCAATTTGCATTCCCACCAACAGTGCAACAGGGTTCCCGGACGGAGAAACTCTTTAAATCAGAACCCCAAGCTGGAGTTGATATTCCAAATGGATGGCTGTTACTTCCAGACCCTGGAACCTGAATAAGGTTCTCAAAACAGTTTAATGGTATGCACCCAATGATACTGGTAATTTTAGAACTGTAGCTAGTAGACTTTCCATTTTTAATATGCAGACTAAAAGTGAACATTTCCAAAAGAAATTTTATCTTCTGAATTAACATATACCAAAATATTTCAAGCTATGGCTACAGAGCCAAATTATTCATTATTTTTAAGGAGCCAAGAAAAGAAAATGTTGTAACTGGGAACTTTAAAAGATGAATGTGAAAAGCCAAAATGCTATAAATGTTCTCTATATGCCAGAAACGCCTGAACTTTCCATTTTTACTAAATTACATCTAATGTAAGCACATTTGGCCTTTTCCTTGCTTCCTCATACTATGATATTCCAATCAAACCATTTCAATATAAACTAAATCTTGATCCAATACTATTATCTCAACCAGAAGCTCATTTTAAAGCAATATAACCTTTAATGAGATATATGTACAATGGGTATGAGCAGTGATATACCTAAAAAGCTGTTTCTCCAGAAAAAGAAGATACATTGAATATATTATTCTAGCATCACCTTCACATTCCACTTGCCAAGGAATTAGGGGCAATAGCCTATGTGAGTTTTCAAGGAGTGGGAAGGTTCACTATGAACTTCCTCCCCTTCTTTCTTCTATTTTTTATGTAATACTTGATTTTCCAGGAGAGAAGGAAGAGCACTAAAGCCCATGAAGTATTATTATAACCTCTCCTTGGCATTAAAAGCAGGCAGCAGAGAAAGAAAAGAAGTTAATCCCTGTGAAGACCCCCTCCAGCTTTACTACTACACACGTGCCCTCAATCTAGGGCAGGGCTTAGCAAACTTCTGTAAAGAGCTAGACGGTTAATGTAGTTGGCTGTGCAAGCCATGAGGTCTCTATTGCAAATATTCAGTTCAGCCATTGTAATATGAAAGCAGGTATAAACAATACGTAAACAACTGAGCATGGCTCTGTTTCAATAAAACTTTATTTATAAAAACTGGAGACTGGTTGTATTTGGCCCATGGGATCAGTTTGCTGATCCTTGCTCTTGGTAAGAAATACAGCCTAATGTTTGAATCTTAGATATGGCCATCGGTCTGCCTGGCTTCTTGTGTTCTGTCACCTTACTACCTTTTTTTTTCTTAATCAAACCTGCACCTAGCTTCTCCCTTCAAATATTTCTTTCCTTTCAGAACCATGATAGCTGTTGAGTCCTGTAGGTGAAATTTCAGGAAAGAAAAATTAGCCCCCTGATGTATATTTACCTATAAATCTCATCAACCAATATCACTTATTAGCTAGTAATGTGTGAAAAGTTCTTTATTAGGTCTTGAGCCAATAAAAAGGAAAGTAGCAATCAGCCTTTGCCTCAAGGAGCTAGGATTTTTATTAGAAGTGTCATGAGAAGAGGTAACTTTGCATTTCTTTGACAGAAACATGAGTGGGTATATAAGAACAAGTGAGAGAAGACAAACAGCAAATAAGTGTCTGGAGTTAGGAAGGTGTCCACGAGCACTAGGAAAGTTCAAAAGCTGGAAGGTCACTGGAGAGCCTGGGCAAGAAAGACTCATATGGAGAAGGAAGCACAGACATCCAAAAAAGAAGAGGACATGACTTCTTCCCACTTCTAAATTATTTTCCAATTAGTCTGACTTCCTTTGAATAATAGGCAAAGGTCAACTTAAACTTCCCTCTATTGCCTCACCACTCTCCAACCTCCTCACTGCCTCCACCCCAACTCTACAGAGGAAAATCCCTGATGTGGCTCCAGACCGATGGCACTAGTATGTCCCACCACCAAGCCAGGGTTGGGAGTGGAAGATAAGGGTGGGGTGGAGAGTCTTCCAGTGTGACTGAAAAGGATGTTTACATCTCAAGTGTACCTGAGGCACACTCCCATTAAAATCTCACATTTGGCTATTATTCTTTGGGCCCCTGCCTTTCTTTCTCCCATGAGGCTAATGTGATAGTAAGGGCACGGGATTTCTTCCATATTTAAGAAGGCAACTCTAACGTCTGTTCAGGTTAAGATCCAGGAAAATAAAGGCAGTGGTCATGTCATTAAGTCTGTATTAATCTCTATCAAAGATCATCTGAGACTCACATGGGACAGTCCAACACACCAAGATGAGAGGTTCCATGCAGTGCGTGGTTTAGGGCAAAAGTTTGCATATCTGCTACAGACTGAATTTTTATACCTCTGCCAAAATTCTTATGTTGAAGCCTAATCCCCAGTGTGATAGCATTTGGAGGTAGGACCTTTGGGAAGTGATTAGTGCCCTTATGAAAAAGACCTCAGAGAGCTCTCTTGCTCCCCTCCTGCCATCTAGGGACACAGAAAGAGCACAGCCATCTATGAATCAGGAAGCTGGTTCTCACCAGACACTGAATCTGCCCACACCTTGATCTTGGACTTCCCAGTCTCCGGAACTATGAGAAATCAATATTTGTTGGTTAAGTCACCCAGTCTGTGGTATTTTTGTTATAGCAGCCTGAACAGACTAATATGATATTTAATTGATGAGTTTTTGTCTAGAGTCTCCCCCAGAACATTTCTTTTGAGCAGAAGTTTCTTTCCTTTTTCTCTCAGAAACAGGGCAAAGATCAAAGATCCCTGTTTTACACAGATATGTTCATACACAAGGAAGAAAACCTCAGCATGTTTGCTTGATCAGGTTAATAACATGCAGTGTGGCTATGACACTGAACTGTAGAGAGATTTCTCAGCCACCCCACCTCTCAGCTGTGCCACCTTGGAGAAGGTAGTTAACTTTTCTGTGTTTCCGAATCTCATCTCCAAAATAAGCATTATTACTTGATCTACCAACTGTACAGGATTGTTAGTAGGATTAACTAAAATAATGGTTGTACAAGTATTCTATAAATTGAAAAGCTATTAACAATATGAAGAAGTTATAATTACTATTATGATTGACATTAGAAATTTTAATCAAACTGGAAGATAATGTTTTTGTCTCAAGCACTGAGTAGCATACTCCTAAACCAGTATTAAGCTCCTAATAGATCAGGATAACATTTATCAAACCAAGGCTCCACAGATTACTACTCCGGAAGATCTTAATAGTGATGCCATTAAAAAGGTTTTCCAAGGGACTCTGGAAATATGGCAGTGGTAGTAGCAGCACAGTTGCTAGATCTCCCAGGATCCCTACATAAAAATTGGCAGACCAATTAAATAGCAAAACCAAAACTCATAGACAAATTTAGAACAAAACTCCATAGCAAAGTATTCCCATAATTCTCAAAATATAAGCCGGTGGAGATAAACCACCAATACCCTGAAGAACAGCATGCTATCACATCTGTGCAGGTAAAAGCAGAAGGAAGCAATGAAGTGAGGAGAAAGCCAAAATGGTGAATAGGTATTCACAGAAAAGCTCGAGGCTAATATGAGAACAGCAGCTGAATCTAGGAAGGATTTTGCCCACTTAAACAGTCTGGCCACCATAAAGTGTTGAAACTGACTTTTCGTAACTTGCTTCCCAGACAGAGCTCCACACTGAAAGGGCTATGAGTGGGATCAAATTAGAGCATGTTAGGGATGAGAGAGATGAGGAAAAGTAGGTATAGATAAAAATAGGGGAGGGAAACAGAGTCAGGAATCTCTGAAAACAAGCCACCATATTTTTTAACACTGTGTAAAAGCACCAGAAAAGATAGGTCCATGAAGTTTGAAAAGCTATCTGAATCAAGGCTTCTTATAAAAGTTCAAGAAAACTAATTTCACGTTAAAAAGATCCACAGACAAGAATTCCATAGAAAGTTAGTATTGGAAAAAAGAGAATAAAGAGCAGAATATTACTGTTGTAGAAAACAAGAGTGTGCCAGAAAGACATAGTCAAAATATAGATTAGAACTGTAGCATCCTGCGGCACTGGGTGGCTCAGTCAGTTAGGTGTCCAACTCTTAGTTTTGGCTCAGGTCATGATCTCATGGTTTCATGGACTGGAGCCCAGCATCAGACTCTCCACTGGCAGCATGGAGCCTACTTGGGATTCTCTCTCTCCCTCTCTGCCCCTCCCCCCCCCCCCCCCCCGGCACATGCTGTCTCTGTCTCTCTCAAAATAAATAAACTTTAAGAATAAAAAAAAAAAAGAACTGTAGCATCCTATTCCAAAATAGGATGAGTTAATGAGTTACTTAATGAACCAATGAACTTTACTAAGTTAATGAATAACTTAATGAGTTAAAAGACATTAAGGAAATGATACAAGACATGAAAGAAAAACATAAGCCAAAATAAAAACTCAGAAATGAGATGATAAATTCAAGGAAAACCTAGGAAAAAAATTTTTTAATCATAAAACTAAACTATATTTAAGATGGCTGATTCCGGGAATGGGGAAGGAAATACAGAAGATTAGGTTAGAAATTCTTGATATACCAGAAAATTCTCAATAATTAGCAGGCCATGTCCAAAGGACTCAGAACACGGCTGGAGGAGGATCTCATGGCCAAAGATTCAACAAGTTGAAGTTCAATAGTTAGAATCATAATGAATTAAACTCCCTCACATATAGTTTAACGCATGAGCTCATAAAGATATTTGCCCAATAAAAGCATTTTATGTTAGAAAGTCAGGGGAAAGCTGAGTCAAACAGGTTTTTTTTTCCTGTGGGGCTTTTCAGAGCTATTAAAATGTGTTGTAAATCTAAAAGGGGAGATATACTGAATGCTCTCAAGACTAAGATGTACCTTTGTTTTTTACACTCTAACATCTGTGAAATTGGGCTGCATCTTCCAATCAATGGCATGACATCATTTAGTTAACGTGCTTTTCCTTTCTTAGTAGTACATAAAATAATGGTGCATCTTACAATCACAGGTTTCTTAGATTCTGTGAAATACAACAGCATACTTCCCATTCCATTCATTCTACCATCGGTAATTTCCCGTAGCACACACATTAATGGTTCTATGCTCAAGAAATTTTACATTTGAATAAAGCTACAGATCACACATTGGCCCTCAAAATCTCCCAGAATTCCTCTAACATACAGACATTTTACTTCTCCAACTGGTAAAACACTTTCACTTTTGGTAGCTTGTCTATTGACAACTCTCACCACAACTCCCGCCTCCATGTGGGCAGTGACCTCACCCTATGTTTCTTTCTTAACTTACCCCAAGCCTAAGCAGCTTTTTTAAAGATGGTTATGTTTTACTGACTAGCTGGTACAATTCATGTGCTGTTGAAATTTCCCTTAAAAGAGATGCCCTGAAAATACAGGTTTTTATCTTCCTTCTTTTAAAAATGTCTATTAATATTATGCTCCTCTAGGGTCTAAGAGAACTGGACTAATGAATTCTTGAAGGATACCTAGGTTATTTCGTCCAAAATATGTCTCCTCTCAGAAGGCCACCTTGGCAATGCTGGAGAACATTGAGTTGAGATTTTGTGGATTCATAACAAAAGAACAAGAAAGACATTTTCAACTAGAAACCCAACAGATACACAAAACAGGGTAATAAAAACCAAAACAGTAGCTTCTGACACACAGCTAATAATGGTAGAAACATGACAAATAGATCACAAAGGAAGGTGACCCTCGCCACCTCCTCACCTATTCATCAAGCTCATTAGCTGCTGGCATCTGTGTGGGCATTGGTGCCAGCAAAGGGCCACTGTGGAAACAATTGAAGCTTTTTCTTTCAGGAAGTCACATCTAGAAAGTCATTGAAGGATTTTTTTCCAAACTACAAAACCGACATGTCAGACATGTCGTACGGTCCTAACTGCTCCAGCTGAGCCCCCTCATTACCCAACTTGAAGTGTCAGCTACTGCCACCAGTTTCTGCCTCAGGCACTGGATTAAGAAGGAGATTATCTCGGGGCACCTGGGTGCTCCGTTGGTCAGCTCTTGGTTTCAGCTTAGGTCATGATCTCACTGTCTGTGACTTCGAGCCCACCTGCGCTGGCAGTGTGGAGCCTGCTTTGGATTCCCTCTCTCCCTCTCTCTCTACCCCTCCTCCTCTTGTGCTCTCTCTCTCTCTTTCTCTCTCTCTCAAAAAATAAACTTAAAAACAATTAAAAAAAGAGATTATCTTAATTCTAGGTCAGCTCTGGAGGTTAGAGGAAGCAAGGATGAAGAGCCAGATATATAGATGGATAGACAGACAGATAGATAGTTAATTATTGTGCCTCCATTTCTATATAATAGATATTAGGTGTATCCTTCTCCCATTTCTGTTCCATCAAGCAACTCTACCTCTACTCCTTGGCAGTAACAAGCAACTCCAGAGAAAACTTCTCTCTTTGCCCCTCTTTTTCCCTCTCTTGTTCCCTGTCTCTTCCCCCCTCTCTGATTCTCTCTAAACTAAAAATGTAGGGGAAGAAATGGCATTAAGAGTTTGAGACAAATGGTCAGAGTCAGTGGAAGGACAGTTGTCCCAGTTCTTTTTTTTCTACATTAGTGCTTGTTCCAAAAAGAAAAAAAAAACCTAAAAGTTTTATTTTGGGGGAAAAAATGAAAATATACAGTGAAGAAAAGGGGAAAGATACTGGAGTAAGGGTCCTGTGTTTGAGTTCCAATTCCAATTTTCCATCACAACTTAGAAGTATGTTGATGTAGGCTGTTTTAAACCTAAGTATACCCTGGGCAACACGATATCCCCTTTTGTCATGAGCACACAGCTGCCTCCATGTGGCCTCACAGCACTTGTCAGAAATCATCTTGGGATCACGAAGCCACGTAAGGTGGCCTTATGGGCTCATGGGCATTGGCCTTGCAAATGAAGAACAGTGAGGAAGCCCATCTGCAGCAACAAGATGCGCACACCTGCACAGCCCGGGATCCATTGGAATGGGCAGTTCCAGAGTCCCAAGTGCCCGTATCACAGTCCAGAAGTCTCCTTGGCATCACAGACAGAAGGGAATTCTCTCTCTCTGTTTCTTCCATCCCCTTTTGGGATGGGCACCACTTTACAACGTTAGTGATATTTTGGGGCATGTGTAGGAGTATCCTTGTCAGGGTTTGCTTGTAGTTTCCTGAACGTGGGACCAATGCCCTATACCTTTACCTATACCCTTTACATCACCTAATACAGTCCTAAGCACATTAGCGGGCATAAAAATGCACGTTAATAAATGTTGATTTTAGAATTCAATTCCAAAATTGCTTGTATATTTTTGCCTATAATGTATAAAATTGTACCATATACACGCACCATGTTCCACATACATCTATGTGCCATATGCAGTTATCTTTCATCCCCATTGCACTGCTTGGTTAGTATACACACTCTTATTTCCCTGGAACATTCTCCTTCCAGTCTCCTGCTCAATACACTGTGTGGCTCTGTGTCTATTTTCCCCATCAAGATTCACAGAGTTATCTCGTATTTTACAAGCGGTTGAAATTGGACAATTTCAGCTATGCAACAGTCCCAAATACATGAGTTTATGTACCAATAAGAGGAGCTTACGGTTTCTATATTTTCTGGTTTCACAACACAGTATACTAGTTTCAATGAGTAATTTTTGGTTTTTACCAAATTTGTCTTTTACTTAAAGCTTCTTTATGTATAAAACTCTAGAGAACTGTTTGTGGGAACAGAAATGTGCCAGAAAACTCAACCATATAAACGAAAAAAGAAACAAACCATCATGCTGATAGGAAAAGCACATATTTATAGGGTGAATATCGGACTGGAAAGCAGAAAGACAGTAAAAATATTCAAGGTAAATCCTTGCATTTTGGGCACTAGCAAACCGATTCCCTATCACCAACATTTATGGGGCTTTTTCCCTCATTGTTACAGAATATCAAGGCACTGAGGCAATTTTTCCTTTATAAAGTAGAATTAGCTTTCCATCCTCCTCCCTCCCCACATTAACCATCTCCCCAGTGGCTACACACAAGAACCATTTATATTTACGTTAAAAATGATTTGGCCTATGTACACTGCATTGTTTGACAGGGAAGATGGATGTTCGCTTATAATTAAGTTTCAGCATAAATGACATCATTCAGGAAGATAAGAGTTCCCTTATTCCCTCTCTGCTGGTTTTCTCATAGGATACTGTGGGCTGTATGAAGATTCTGATGATTTTTCTCTGCCTTCTCATTAACAAACAGTACTGCAGCAACTCAGTTACCTCTGAAAATCTGGAGGAAATTTTCCCTAATTCATCAGCTATCTCTTGGTTCTTTGCTTTTGGGAAAGGAAGGGTGTAGAGCCTTATCACTTGACGTTCTGATACAGCACAGATATCACCTGGATGTTTGCTAGAAATGGAGGATATCGTGGTCCTGCGGACCTGTGGAATCTAAACCTGCATTTTAAAAAGGTTCAAAGGAGGGCGCCTGGGTGGCTCAGTCGGTTAAGCTTCTGACTGCAGCTTAGGTCATGATCTCGTGGTTTGTGAGTTTGAGCCCCACGTCAGGCTCTCTGCACAGAGCCTGGAGCCTGCTTCAGATCCTCTGTCTCCCCCTCTCTCTGCCCCTCCCATGCTCATGCTCTGTCTCTCAATAGTAAACAAACATCAGAAATTTTTTAAAAAATAAATAAAAATTTTAAAAAAAAAGATCCAAAGGGGCACCTGGGTGATTCAATCTGTTAAGCATAAGCGTATGACTTAGGCTCAGGTCATGATCTCATGGTTCATGATTTCAAGCCCCACCTTGAGCTCTGTGCTGACAGCTCAGAGCCTGGAGCCTGCTCCAGATTCTGTGTCCCCCTCGCTTTCTGCTCCTCCCCCACTCAAGCTCTGTCTCTCTCTCTCTCTCTCTCAAAAATAAAAATTAAAAAAAATTTTTTAAAGATCTACAAGTAATTTTTCTACATATGACAGCTGCTGGTGTAAGAGACATAAATATGTACAACAGGCAGCTTTGTCGTTAAGGCTTTAGGTTTTTTTCTGTCTTTACACAACATCAGGCTTTGAGGCTAGATTTTCAAACTCCCATGTATCCTTTTCCCTTACTAAAGTAGGAAAACTATAAAATTATTTTTTTGTCTTGTATAATTCTCACATTACTGTGTGCATAACCTAATCTTCCCAACCAAGTTATAGGACAGCAACCATATCAAAATAAATTATTCTACCTTCAGTGTCTGTTGAATGCATTTGACATTATACCAAATATTAAAAAGGGTATTTATGGAGATGTACAGGATATCATCCCTGCCAATAGTATTTGTTTGTTTACCTGTTTCTTGTCCTTCATCATCACAGGACCATAAACTCCAACAAAGCAGGGATCATGTTTTTCACTCTTATACCTGCAGCTCCTTCCACAATGCCTAGCACATAATAGATGCTCAGTGAATATGTATTTCACAGATGAATGAGTTTATAACATGGTAGGGAAAAAAGGATGCATATGCAAATATTTAAAAGTTTGGCATAAGTAATAAGTGCCATACAACCACGTTGTTCACATGCCTTCTATAAAAATGATCTGCCTAAGAAAGAACTGAACCTGCAGTGCCTGGCTGGCTCAGTCAGTAAAGCACATGATTCTTGATCTCAGGGTCATGAATTCAAGCCCCATGTTGTGTGTAGAGCTTACTTAATAATAATAATCAAAAAAATAAAATAGGGAGAATATTTTAAAAAGAAAGAAAGAACCAATCCTTCACAAACTCATCCAAAAAATAGAAGAAGAGGGAACACTTCTTAACTCATTCTATGAGGTCAGTGTTCCCCTGATACCAAAACTAAGGAAAGACAACCCAAGAAAGGAAAACTAAAAGTCAATATAACCTAATATAGATACAAAAATTCTCAATGCAATGCAAGCAAACCAAATCCATTAACATGTAAAAAAGAATATACAGTATGACTAAATGGGGTTAATTCAAGAATACAAGGTTGATTCAACATATGAAAATCAATGTAGCATACCATATTAATAAAGGACAAAACCACATGATTATCTCAATTAATGCAGAAAAAGCATTTGACAAAATCCAACACACTTCTGTGATTAAAAAAAAATTCAACAAACTAAGAATAAAAGAGAACTTCCTCAACCTGATAAAGGTCACCTACAAAAAAACCTACAGTGAACATCATACTTAATTGCAAAAGACCAAAAACTTTCCCCCGAAGATCGTGAATAAGACAAGGATGTCTTCTCTCACCACTTGTATTTATCATCGTACGAGAGATTCAACCCAGCGCAATTAGGGAAGGAAGGAAGGAAGGAAGGAATCAAAAGAAAGAGAGAGAGAAAGAAAGAGAGAGAAAAAGAAGGAAAAGAAAAATCCAGATTGGAAAAATGGGGAGAGGGGGGGAATATATCTCTGTATATCTCTATGACATATCGTGTCTATTGAAAATCCTAAGAAATTCACAAGACAAGTAGTAGAACTAATAAATGAGTTCAGAAAGTTTGCAGAGTATAAGATAAATATACAAAAGTAAGCTGTGTTCCTATATGCTAGCAATTAACAATATGAAAATGGAATTAAAAACAATTCCATTTAAAATAGCATCAAAAATCTCAGCTCAGGTCATGATCTCAGGGTCGTGGGAATGAGCCCAGCATCAGGCTCTGGGCTGAACATGGACTCTGCTTAAGATTCTCTCTTTCTCTCTCTCTCTGTTCCTCCTTCCCACTTGTGTGACCTCTCTCTCTAAAATAAAAAAATAAATAAATAATTTAAAACATTTAAAAGATAAAATAGCATCAAAAAGGATAACATATTTAAGGATAAATTGAACAAAAAAGTGCAATACAGGTACAATGAAACTACAAACATGTTGAAAGAAATTAGACAAGATCTAAATAAGTAAAAAGACATCCTATGTTCATGGATTGGAAGACTCAATATTGTTAAGACAGCAATGCTTTCTAAATTCATCTACATATTTTATCTAATCCCTATAAATCCCAGCTACCCTTTTGCAGAAACTGAAAAACTGAACCAAAAATTTTATATAGAAATGTAAGCAATGCAGAATAACCAAAATAATCATGAAAAAGGACAAAGTTGGGTTTCTTCCCAACTTCAAAACTTCCTATAATGCCACAGTAATCAAGAATATGTGGTACTGGAATGGGTTTAGACAGGTAGATCAATGGAATATAATTTACATCTAGAAATAAACCATACGTATATGGTCAATTGTTGACCAGACAATTCAATGGGAGATAAAATTGCATGTTCGACAAGTTGTCCCCTTTTCTGGGACAACCGGATATCCACATGTGAAAGAATAAATTTGGACTCCTACCTCACACCATATACACCAAAATGTATCAAAGCTTCAAATGTAAGAGCTAAAACTATATAACTCTTAGAAGAAAATATAGCTATAAATCTTTATGACTATGGATTAGATGACTATGGATTAGAGAATAGTTTCTTACACATGACAAGCAACAACTAAAAATAATAGATAAACTAGACTTTATCATAATTAAAAATTTTTGTACATCAAAAGACCCTATGAATAAAATGAAAAAAAAAGATTCACAGAAGGGGAGAAAATATTTGCAAATTATATATCCGATAAATGACTATTATCCATAATATATAAAGAATACTTACAACTCAACAATAAAAAATACAAATAATCCAATTAAAAATGGGCAAAGGATTTGAATAGATAATTCTCCAAAGATGATATGGAAATGACCAATAAGCACATGAAAAGATGTTTAATATCACCAGCCATTAAGGAAATGCAAATCAAAAACACAGTAAGAAAGCACTTCTCACCTACTAGGATGACTATACTAAAAAAAAAAAAAAAGGCACCCAGAAAATAACAAGTGTTGGCAAGGATATGGAGAACTGGTATCCTCAGACATGGCTGGTAGGATTGTAAAATGCTACTGCCACTTTGGAAACAGTTTGTCAGTTCTGCAAAAAGTTAAGCATAATATTACCATATTACCCAGCAATTCCACTCCCAAGCATACACTGAAGAGCACTGAAACATGTCTGCACAAAGCTTGTACATGAATGTCCAGAGCAACATTTTTTAAAATAGCCAGAAAGTGGAAACAATGCAAATGCCAATCAACTAATGAATGAATAAAGAAAATATTGTGTATACAGATAGCGGAATATAATTTAGCATAAAAATGAATGAAATACTGACACATGCCACAAGTTAGATGAACCTTGAACATTTTATAATAAGTTTAAGAAGCCAGATGCAAGAAACCACATATTTATGATTACATTTGCATGAAATGGCTAGAATAAACAGCTCATATAGACAGGAAGCAGATTAGTGACTTTCAGGGGCTTGGTAGACGGGGGGATGGGTGTGGCTGCTAATGGTTACAGAGTTTCTTCTGGGAGTGATGAAAATATTCTGGAATTATAGAGTTATAATGGCTGTGAAACTTTGTGAATTTACAAAAACCCACTGAATTATACTCTTTAAAAGAGTGAATTTTATGGTACATGAATTATATCTCAATTTAAATAAAAACTTGTATGACAAAAAAACAATCTCCTCTTTTAAAATTGCTTCTCTCTTATTATTTTTTAAAAATGTTTTAATGTTTATTTATTTTTGAGAGAAACAGAGTATGAGCAGGAGAGGGGCAGAGAGAGAGGGAGACACAGAATCCGACTCAGGCTCCAGGCACTGAGCTGTCAGCAGAGTCTGACACAGGGCTGGAATCTACGAACTGTGAGATTGTGACCTGAGCTGAAGGATGCTTAACCGAATGAGCCACCCAGGTGGTCCTTCTCTCTTATTTTATAAAGGAATGGCATCTCTCTCATCCATTCTCTTCTTCTACAGTGCATTCTTGGGTGCATTGCCAAACAGAGGAATGATTCAAAATACTGTATTTTCCTAATACACGGAATGACCCTAACAAATCCCTTTGTGAGAAAGTTGATTTCTAACTTTTTGCTATTAAGGAAATTGCAGGAACAACTAATCAAATTTTCAGGTAAAAACTAGTTTTGATGATAAATCACAATATAATTTTTAATGTAACTCAGAATAATTTAAAAGAACTGAATGACACCATTACAAAATTCTTTTTATTTGCACCTACTTATATAGGTGAACAAGTTTTGTTGGAATTTACATCTATTACAGTGAAAAGTAGGAATAAAATTGATGATGAAATCTTCCTCATTCTATAATAATATTTTTCTACAATACATGAACTAATTGAAAAAAAGCTATATGCATTTCATTAATAGATGTGTCTCTAATAAATTTTACTCTTTTTTTTTTTTTAATTTTTTTTCAACGTTTATTTATTTTTGGGACAGAGAGAGACAGAGCATGAACGGGGGAGGGGCAGAGAGAGAGGGAGACACAGAATCGGAAACAGGCTCCAGGCTCTGAGCCATCACCAGCCCAGAGCCCGACGCGGGGCTCGAACTCCCGGACCGCGAGATCGTGACCTGGCTGAAGTCGGACGCTTAACCGACTGCGCCACCCAGGCGCCCCATAAATTTTACTCTTTAATAATATTTTAAACTTTGAAATGCTTTTCAGTTATATTTGATTACTTGAGTGCTATAGGTATTTGTAATGTTAACTCAATTCAGAATATTTTAATGCCTCAAACCCTATAGTTGTAGGACATTTGAAAAGACAATAACAAAGCCTCAATTTATATGTATATTTTTGTGACAGAATTTTGACTGAATAATCAATAAAAGGTTTTAAATCATAATACAGTAGCAATATAAGATTCCAGCTGTTAAAGAGCTTATTCATGCCTTTTAAAATAAATTTTAGATTTTATTATATAGGGGTGCCTGGGTGGCGCAGTCGGTTAAGCGTCCGACTTCAGCCAGGTCACGATCTCGCGGTCCGTGAGTTCAAGCCCCGCGTCGGGCTCTGGGCTGATGGCTCAGAGCCTGGAGCCTGTTTCGGATTCTGTGTCTCCCTCTCTCTCTGCCCCTCCCCTGTTCATGCTCTGTCTCTCTCTGTCCCAAAAATAAATAAACGTTGAAAAAAAAATTAAAAAAAAAAAGATTTTATTATATAGAGAGAAAGTGTAAAAACTTATTTAAAACTTATTTTGAAAAATGTCAAACATCCATAGCCTTAGTCTGAGATAAGGGCTTGGGCTATAAGATCATGTATGTTTAGAAATTATAGTAAGGATTTGATGCAGGTAGTTCTTTAAGGAAGTAATCCTAAAGAACAGGAGAAGAAGTCCAAAAAAAGTGTAACAAGGAAGAAGGAAAGACCCACCAAGGGTACGTTATCAAGTTGATCACACTAGGGGTTCCCCAGGGAACCCTCCGATCTCTGTGTAAGATGCACCCCAGAATTGTCCAGCAGATTTTGTCCCCCACAAATAAAGAATTGTCCCATGGAGTGTTAACTTTCTCACACTTTCAAATTTGTTCAGGCAGCAGAATGACATCCAAGATTTCTGTAGATGTTTCTGCAACAGGAGAGATGCATGGTGCAAACAGGGCCAGGTACTACTCCAGGGATTCCTACTACAATGGCTAATGTGGACCCAGAGCATGCATGGTAGCATAGGAGATGCCCAATGCATAAACTAAAGAAAACAGAATGGTGTTATAAACACCAATATGCCAGCATCCAGCATCGACAATTATCTTGTTTTATCTGTATCTCCCCTATTTCTTTAACTCCCATTGAATTTTGAAGTAAATCCGAGAAATCATGTCATATCATGTCATCTACACATATTTCAGTGAGGATCTCTAGAAGATGAAGACTCTTTTTTAACATAACTCCAAGCCTTAGATTTTATTTTCCCTAACATCTTGAAATAGGATATTATTTTACTTATAATCATCTTTGACTGTCCTTTTCTGGATTTTTGAGATTAACAATCCAGTCTAATCAAAGACCGGTACCTTAAAATCCAATCTACATTTACTTAAGGCTTCAGTTTGACTTGGCCTGTTGGTTCCAGCAGGAGAAAAAGGCAAAAAGGCAGAAGACAAAAAACACACAATGACAACGAAACAAACAACAAAAACTCACCTCTTAATTAGACACTTGAAAAGGAAGAGATATAAAAATTTTAAAAAATCATGGGCTCTCTTCCCATTTCTCCCTACCAAAAGGCAATTGCGTGTTCTCCATTATTTATTTTTAATCAAGTCCCATAATTTAGGAATTGTTATTCAAAACCTAGGGTTTCACATTTTAGATAATAATACATTTTTTTGTTACCTACTTGGGATGCCTCTTAACCTTCCAGCTCAAATTTCAGGGAACATCTGTGCATATGTGTACCAAAAATTATATAATCAAAGTAATTTTTTAATGAATTGTGATGCATTCTGGGGTTATCTGGTGTCTGTGTTGAAGTATGTCTAACTTTTGCTTTCTGTACCAAGCTGCCAGCTTCCCTCTGGAGGTACATCCAACTACTTACTAGGGATGAGAGCATGTGTTTACTCCAAGTTTAGAACCCACTAATGTTTCATAGGTATAAGGTTACAAACCAACTTGAATCTTTTGGTGTTCGACTTTGTTTGTTCTTGGCAAACCTCAAAAAAACTTAACGGGGCTCAAAAGATTTCTTGGACATGGACTTTAAGAAAAAGTATTTTGATGAGTAAAGCATAAATGAACCAGAACCCATATGGATCAAATTTTCCTCAAAATGCACATGGGTTTAATAATTAATGGAAAAAGTGCTTCTAGTATGCATTTGGGGTTTTATCAAACCCCAGATATTTGGAAAAAAAATAGTTTGATAGGTTCAAAGAACCCAAACTCTGATTTGATGCACCCACATTAATATCTCGATGTTGAAAAAAATGAGAACTATTTAGGTGTAATGGAAAACAGAGGCAGAACTTGTTCAAAAATTACGTGAATGAAAGAAAATAACATAATGCTACAAAGTTCATCATTGTTCATATTTATTTTCGTAAATCCTTCTTTCAAGAATTTCCAACAATCTTTTAACTATGCTGTCTTAGCATATTAAGAGTTTTGAAAGAAATTATTGATTGCAGCTAAAAAAGAAAAAAAATGAATGAAGGCCTTTGAGATGCATAATATGTCATGAAATTTTCTGAGTTATTTGCAAATGTTTCTGCCAATATCAATAAATCCCTGAAATGACAGGGTAAACTGTATTAATTAAAGAATGTTTCTATGTATGTAGAAGTTCCTGAAAGTTGTATTTTTGAATTCACAGTAGTAATGCTGTGCATCTTAGCAAAATTTAGTGTTACCTCTTTTCCACCAAGGCAATTGTGTTCAGCTTCAGGGGCACTCTCTCAGCAGAAACTGAATATTTAAACTTTATGCACATTCAGTATGTTTATATGTCAAGAAATTCCCATAAACTTTGATGCAATTTATCTAATTTCCATTGAGTACATGAATCCTCTATAAACCCGGACTCAACCATAAATAAAAATAGCACTGTGTTTTCTTTATGCAGGCTTGTATGTATATAAAATAATAGTTAAAGCATTTTTCGGGCAATGAACGTGGAAATTTAACCTAACTTTCAGCTAAATTTGAGTAGGATATGTCAGACCAATAAAATTAATTCTTAATTATCTTGCACTTTAACTCCTTAGAAGCTACTGAAATTTTTGAATTTTTTTTATGTTTAGTTTAAATTCCACACAGAGTAGTTATGATCTACCTTTTTTTGTTTATACCTGTACATCTATAAAAAGCAATATAGAGGAAATAATTTAATGTTGCATCAAAGACACTGAACTGAAAGAACTTTCTTAAGAGACAAAATACTTTCATAATGAAAACTGAAAATTTCGATTTTTGTTGTTACTGTTTTAAAAAAAAATTACCATCTCTCCTAATAGAGGCAAAGCTTGGCATCTTCTGAAGGACTCCATATTGGGTCCATATTGTGGGCCAGCAAGTCAGCTATCACAACCCTAAGAAGTGACTGCTCAGAAGGGGTTTCCCTACAGATGGAGGAAGAGCTCGGTGACTAGGGTTAACACTGTGTTCCAAATAAACCCAATTGCTTGGAGACGTTTATGGATGAGCCATAAATGGAGTTGAATGCTATCTCCACTCCCATTTTTCTTCCTCTTCATACTCCTGCACACAAAACAACTATTGTAGAAGGCAGTTGTATATGTTGCCAGAAACCCAGCAAAGCCATATTAGCGACGTGACCCTTTATGATACGCGTTTATTTATATTCAGTGAAGTAGGTTACTGACAATTTGGCCATTAATTTGCTGTTTATAAATCGTATTTTCCCTGTATAGTAACCACAAGGCTTTGACATTCACAGTCGTGTTGAAAGAAACAAGTTTATTAAAGAAGGCGAAGGGGAAAAAAATCTGTCCTTTAAAGTTCACCAAATTGCACATGTCAGCCACTAAGTAAGATTCTGGACTTGAAAAACAGAAAAATGCCTAGTGTGGGGGAAAGAGAAGGGAACACCCTGTATGCATTCAATTCACATGCTGAAGGGGAATCAGAGCAGCAAAGAAAAGCCTAAGTATTCCAACCCCTAAAGAAATATAATCCGGAGTTTATATCAGATGGTTTATGGGAGTTTATTGGAATATACAACAGGGTTCATGTCGTGTGTCACAAGGTGAAGCCTGTTCGCCAGTGATTTACAGCCTGCATGTGCCGGCATTACTGTAATTTATAGGACGCAGATGGTCCTGGGGTGCCCCGCTGACTTGTAGCTGAATCAGGACCTAAGCCCCGTGTGTCATCTGCTCTGGGTATCTCAGGCTCACTTCCCAAAATTACGCGCCAACACATTTCTGTTCTGAACTGGAAGATTCCACAGACCCTTACCTTGCAACAAATGCAACTTTAAAAATACGCAACTGGAGCGAAGGTGGGAAAACACGGGCTGGGAAGAGTCATTTTTTTCCCCATCCAGCCAAAGAAAGATACTGTCAGTCTCTTCCCTTCCTTGGGCAGCTTCCACCAAGATGTTTGTCACTACTGTGCTAACGGAGAGACAAGACATTGCTTTCCTTTCTGAAGTCTTCCAAACTAAGTATCTCTGCTAACCACCCCACTTCCAAAATTACTAAAATCTAAGCATCTAAAATTTTGTGCCTGTTTCTGATATAAAGTGCCAAAAAGCCTCTGTCCCTAGCCACCTTCAACATTGTTACATAATTGTGTCTTTATTACAAATCCTCTTTATTTGTACCAAAGGATGTGGTTCAGAAAGATGGTGTAATACCATGAGATGGATGTTTACAGAATCTAATGTAAATGGATTGACCTTTTTCAAAAGACTGTTTTATCAGCACTTGAATTCACAAATTAAGGCACACGTGTTGGTTTTGAACTCGCTTTCAGTACCTTCATTTGAAGTTCGCAGCGCTCCTCGTTCTGGCGCTAACACGTTTCATAGCGCGTTTGAACCTCCGTTGGCCAAGGGGCAGTGAGAGAAGAAAGGACCCTTGAAGTTCCATTTATGCTGCTCAGACATCTCCCTTTGAGCCTTTATTGAGAAATTGAGTTGAACAATCTGGCAATCACAAACATGTGCCTTAATAACTTGTTCCAGCACCCTTGTACATTGCCACCAAGTGCTCCCATTTCTCCTCCCCCGCCAGCCCTCATGGCCCTAGGGATGGCAGGAAGGACCAGAAGAGACATTTCCGGTGCACTCTTCCATGCTTCTGCAGGACACTCAGTGCCCAACCACTACAACAGCGCTGTGCAAGAGAAATATCGTGTGAACCACGTACATAATGCTAAATTTTTTAGTAGCCACTCTCAAAAGAGCAAAAAGAAACGGCTGAAATGAAACAATACTATTTTACACAACCGAATGTATCCGAAACAATACCATTCAACAAGTAACCAATATTAAAAATATCACTGAAATCTCGCATTTTTTTTTTGCACTCCATCTTCAAAATCTGACAGGTGCTTTATGTTAATGGCTCATCTTAATTCGAACTAGCCACAGTTCAAGTGTTCAATAGGTACCTGTGGCTGGTGGCTGTCGTACTGGGTAGTGCACTTCTAGAACGTTTCCCTGATGAAGAAGTTGATCTAGAAAAGCTGAAATAGGTAATAAATCTTGTGACTTTTTCCAGAAGCAACAGCCCTATATACATGTTTTAATATATTTAAAAACATGTATGTATGTAGTGTGTATGTATACATTGTTTTCTTATCAAGCAAAGGGGGTGGGAATGGGGGAGTCCGAGAGGAGAACCAGGAGGGCTGTAATGGAAATAAAATTGACAGCCTCTCAAAACTCAGGTGGCACTTTCCTTTTCCAGTTAATTACAGTTTTAATTACATGGCTTCTTGCGACTCCTTGATACCTAATAAACCAGACTCTTTGGGGCAGCCAAGTTGGGTTTTGCTTGAACTGCAGGTGTAAGACTCAGCATGAAACATAAATCAACTTCTTAAACACACTCCCAGGGTGTGTTCAAGCTTTTTCTTCCTGTTTGCTTGTAAAATCACATCTTTACACCATTGTTGGTAGAGAAATGATTGAAGCAGCTATGAGTTGAATAATAGCTTCGTGTTTTTGACTCACTTGGCCTGGCGTAAAACATTTTGCCTCCGATGAAATAGAATAGGAAAATACATAATGTGTTGTTTTTTCCCTCTTTCAGTCTTATGAATAATATATACTCCAAATACTGACCATTTCATTTAAGAAAATAAGTATCTGTTAGGGAAAATAAAAATGAAGTCCCTGGGAATGCATTCGGATTTCCGGTTTGAGTATTTGGAACCCATAGGATGATGGGAGGTGCATTTATTCCAGGCGAGTACTGCATGAGGTCAGTCAAGTTCAAACACGGTAGAGAGTGGGCCAGGCATGGGGCCTCGGCTGCAACAGAAAGTAGGGAGGGAGAGAAGCACTCTTGAAGTCCTCATTGGCTGAAAACCCAGCAGCATCTGATGGCATTATGAGCAGCTTGCAATTTAGCTCCAGCAGCAGGAAAATCTGCACTTGATCAACTCTGCCATAACTAGTAAACGTCACTATGGTGAATGTGGATTTCAATGGAAGGTTTTGCAGTGCCTAGTGATAATTCTGCCAGTCCTCCCTCCTTCCCTCCTCCATCCATAAAGAGAAAGTGCAACATATGGTATTTGCATGTTATCACAAAATATGAGATACTGGGTGAAATAAATTACGTGTGAAGGGGGTTTAGCCCATAATTTCTAGTAATTTCAAAAACATGAAAATGGCTTTTGAAGTAGGAGAGAGGGCCTTTCTCCTTGGGGAAAACTTCAGAACACATCACACACTATATAAACACAAATGCATTTACCTTGCCTGGGCCTCCCTTTTTTTCTCCTTGGAATCCTGGCTAATTGTCAATGATGTCTGTGTTCTAACAAGAGGTTTCTTTTTCAGACCTGAATTATTTGAATTCAAGCTCTCTGATTGGGAAGTTCTATTGCGAAGTAGGAAAGTTTGTGGGGGAGGATGAGTGGCGGAGGGCTCGGGAGGGAAGGAAGTGCCTGTACATGAATCACAATCTTTTTATGAAAGAAGATCCAAAGTTGATTCACGGTCCGTTGCTCCTCTCAGGTTCTCATCAATAATGTTGAGTCCTGAAAAGATGTCTTTCTTGTCTCTGAGTGGTCTCTACTTGTTCTGCTTCTCTTATTAGCTTTCACAGCCCTCTACTTGAAGATGCAAGGATCAGATCAAACTTCTAGACCCAGGTTAGAAGGCATGATGAAACCTTGGAATACCCACATGTCTGGCTCCTACTGGCCTCTTGACCATTATTGCATTTTGGAAAACTATGTCCAGGATGAATGTATAGGTGGGTACAAACTCTGAGCTGGAAGGTGCTTTGTTTTCATATTAGCAATGAAGAGCTGGAAATTGGCATTCCTGGGTATTATTGTAACTGCAGCCCCAGAAGCTCCTGGATATCAGTGTTTCTGTTCATCTCTCTTTAAAATAAATGCTTGTGACTATGCACAATAGTTGTGCATACTAAGTACAAATAAGTATTTGTCAAGTCTACTCTACTATAAATTCCAGGGGAGCACCCAGCCTGGTGCCTAGTACATAATCGGTGCTCACTAATTATTGATTTGAACAAATAACTGAAGTGGAGTTAAACTTCTCCTCCATCTTTTCTGGATAGGTGAAGAAAGAGTGAGGATCCAGGAAAACTGGGTTCAGTTACCTATAAATAAAATGCTCATCAAGTTGTGGCAGAGGGGGAAAGGCTGATAGACTCTAATTAGACCTTCCCTGAATTCCTCAATCTCTCTTCTCAGCAAGTACTCCTGGCTGGTCAGAAACTCTAAGGAGATTATTTACCCTTGGATGCCAAAGGTATCATCCTTGAAGCAGTAGGATGAAAAGCAGAGGGAAATGATCATCAGGAAAAATGCAACATGGTAATTACTAGTAATTGGATGGCCCATGAGAGCTTAAACAGCACTTTCAAAGACCTTTTTTTCAGTTAATCTGCATAAAAATCTTGTGTGATAAACCCATCATCTTCATTTGGCAGAAGGGGAAACTACGGTTCAGAGAAATGAAGTGCCTTGCCTAAAATCACAATGATAAAAATCATAGATCCTGGATTGATATCCAAGTTCTGAAACCAAAGAGATTGAGCCCTTTCTTAAGTTGTATTTTTAAAAATCACATAGTGAAAATGTCTTTGTCTCAATCAGATCCCTGATTTCCATCCTCAAGACAACTATTGTCGAGTTTCTTTTTTTTTAATATTTTAATGTTTATTTATTTTTGAGAGACAGAGATAGAGAGATCGAGCATGAATGGGAGAGGGGCAGAGAGAGAGGGAGACACAGAATCCGGAGCACGCTGCAGACTCTGAGCTGTCAGCACAGAGCCAACACAGGGCTCAAACTCACAAACCATGAGATCATGACCTGAGCTGAAGTCAGACACTTAATCAACTGAGCCACCCAGCAGCCCTTTGTCTAGTTTCTTTAGTATTCTTTAAAAATTTTAAGATGTATATATGAGCATACACACAAACACACAAGTGGGGCATGATACCATGTTCTTCTGATCAAAGCTTTCCTTTGAATAACCTGTGGCTGGGTGAGTATTTGTATAAAGCTTTCCATCACATATAGATCTACATCATTGTATTAAATTTTGCAAATATAAGGTATGTTACCATTTCCCCTTTAGCAGTCATTTAAGTGGCTTCTAGGAATTTGACATTGTAACCAATGCTGAAATGAATGTAAAATTAGAAAATGACACTGTAGGAAGATCTAAAGAGGTAGGACTGTGTGTTGGGAAGAGATCCAGTGTCACATTAGGACACTTGGGTTCTGGTCTTAACAAGATCTGTGATAATGAAGTCTCTCAAAGTCTAAATGATCTCAGAGACCTCCTACCTCCTCCAAAAACGTCTATAGGGGAGATAATATTCTCCAGTCATTGGATGTACTGGTAGTGCTTTCAATGTAATTAACACAGTAATGGACACCATGGTTGCTCCTCATCCATTCCCCCTTTCTTGGATATCCACATCACCCCTTTACAACTTCTTTGTTCTAGGGGAAGCTGATATCAAGGTCTAAATGTGGCCTCACACCTAACTTCATCAATATAATCCCTTCCCCTGGTCACAGTTTTCAGGTCTGGGACAGGTACAGACCAAGTTGGATCACAAAGACACAAAAGCTCTGTGAAAGAGATTTCTCACTCTTTTGAGAGGCTTTCCTGGGGGGGAAACATGCAAACCCAAGAATTGTTTGTGGTCATCTCCCAATCCCAAAGAAATGCCAGCCTTTGGATAAAGTTAACACCAGAAAGGAAGGATGGAGAGAAAGATGGTTCGAGGGTCCTCAATGATATTTTTAAACCACTGAAACAATCCAACCTGAAGGCCTGCCCAACTTTGCTTTCTATTTAGGTTGGCCAATAAGTCACCTTATGGTTTAGGTCTTAAGTTTGAATCATATTTTTCTGTTGCATGCAATTTAAGGTTTTTTTAAAAACTATTCTTTTCTTAATGTTTACTTATATATTTTGAGAGAGAGAGAGAGCACGAGCAAGAGAGAGGCAGAGAGAGAGGGAGAGAGAAAAATCCCAAGCAGGCTCCAGGCTGTCCACGCAGAGCCCAACAAGGGGTTCGATCCCACAAACTGTGAGATCATGATCTGAGCAGAAACCAAGAGTCGGCTGCCCAACCAACTGAGCCACCCAGGCGTTCCTTAAGGCATCTTAAGAAACACAGAATTAGATATAAATAATAGATACTCAGGTAAATGCACAGTTTATTGATGTTTCTTGAATACTGGCCAGGTACTGTGCTTTATAAGCATCACCCCCTGTAATCCTCATGGCAACCCATCGAAATGGATACTACCACATACATCTGGCAGATGAGAAAACAGCTTCAGAAATGTTAAGTAACTGCCCAGGTTATGCAGTTAATCCACAGGGGAGGTGCGATGGCATAGCTCCAAACTCTTGCTTAGAAGTACATAGCTCCTCTAGCTTCAATTCAAATAAACATGTTTATTGAGCCTACCATCACTTTAAACAACATTGTGGAGGGTGAGACTTGTCTCTAGTGCCTTGCACTACCAGAACCCTCTTCCCATAGAGGTACACAGGCCCTCAACTAAAACTCCCTCCCCACCCAAGGTAGAGGAACTGGGTCCAAATGGCAGCCATGTCTTTATCTCTGAGCTTCTTGTAGTCTCACGTTTATTGGATTCGCATCCCACTCTTCTGCTGCTGGATACCCATTCAAGCTAAATTATGAATGGGCAAACATGTTTTCATGATATGCTTTTCTCCAAGAGCATAGCTGCGTTTTACCATAAACCTTTGAAGTCTTCACTCGAGTGAAAAGCTAAGGGAGGACTCTAAAGGTACCGGGTACATTGGAAAATGAGTAGATGTAATTTTCAAATAGTTCTCTTTGGACGACTTTTACCACCAGCCAGATTATAATAACATAAAGCTCACATCTTATTGACTGAAAATTGATAAGTTCATTCAAAGTGTGGCAAAAATCAAGAAGAAAAAGAAAAAGAAGACAATAGCTGATCTAAAAAGATAAGAAATAACTAGTAACAGAATCACATTTCAGTCAACAAAAATGCCAAGAAGGAATGAACCTTTCTTTGGGTATGAATGCGCCAGATTATCTATAAATAACCAAACAAATGCATATACATATATATATCACATATATACAATAGAAGCATCCTTTTTTTTTTCCTGTTCACCTGATTAATTTGTAGAGCTCAGATTAATTTGTAGAGCTCATTGGTATCCATTCCTTTGTTTTCATCTTTTCACAGCTTAGATACTTTTAGATTAAGTTCTTCCATATAATATTGTTCTCATTGTTGTCTTTTGTTTATAGAAACCAAAGGAAGGAAGAAAAGAAGGAAAAAAGGAAGGAAGGAAAGAAGTTAGGAAGGGAGGGAGGAAGGAAGAGAGGGAGGAAGGGAGAGAGGAGGAAGAAATCGAAGGAAAGGAAATACCAAAAATAAATTGTTTAAACTGACTTTCGGAATAAAAATGAAAACTGTAATTATGTTTATTAATTTTATTTTCTGCCATAATTTACACTGCAGTGTTTTATTATGTTGATTACTAGGAAGGAATAAAAGGACCTTACCAATAATTAATTAATTGTGCAATTAAAGTCACACACCTGAATCTTCCACAAATGTTTAAATAAATCATTTTTAAGAGAATTAGTATGTAGTTGTTGTCCCAGATGTTCCAAAGGCAAACAGATGTGTTAATTAGCATACTTTAGGGCTTGAACTATACTTAAGTCTCTTCCTTATAATTTTTCCTTTTATTTCCAACTCTAAATTCCTTGGGTAAAAAAAAGTCAAAACCTGGCCTGATAACAGCAATGAATGTCAAAAGAAAGTAAATACATGTTTTGTGAATCAACAATTTAAATTTAAACTACAAACAAGTTATGTATTATTTTCTTAAATTGGGACATTCTATCACAGTAAAAATCAAAATAAAAACAACACAAAACACACACTTAAAAATACTCAAAAACAACTTCGACCCGTATTATTTCAAGTTACTCTCACAGTGCCTCTGCGGGGAAAGTGCCATTTGTTATGCCCATTTGCACCAAAGGAATCAAAGACTGAGAGATTGCTTACATCTTCACAGCAAGTGAGTTCCAGAAGCTGGTAATACCAGAACCTAAAAATTCCCAATCGCATGCATGCTTTTTTTTACTACATAGTCCTTTCTCCCAGGAAGCGAGTATTTCCATAAGTCCAAAAAGAGCTTAAGAAAGAGATGTCAAGGAAGACAGGAAAGAGCAATCTTACGAAGTGGAAAGAGTCTGCAAGAAATTATTTGATGAGCCTATGGAAACCCCGTGAACATGTGTTTGGCGTAACATGGAAAGGATGAAACACTGTGAAGCTTTGAAGCAAAGATTTATTTTCTGGTGAAACAAACTGAAACTGCCCCGCTTTAGCACAATGTATTTGGTGGCACGATGGGGTGAAGGAAGGTCTGGCCGAGGGAGGCCTGCTCTGCGGGGCTCTAGAGAGCACTGATGCTCTGGAGAACCATGGAACACAAACGGTGGGAGGCTGTTGACGCGTATAGCCTCGCAGAAAGGGCCATTTCCTTCCCATATCATTTCATTAAGAAGAAGAACAACTTTGTTATCAAGCATAAATTGCATAACAATGATGAGGCATGAGAGAACAATCTATATAAAAGTCCAGTGGCCTCAACTCCATCGGCTCACTTTTTAATGAAGCACACAGGCCCACACCTAGGGCACCTGTAGAAGGAAATGAAGCACACTCCAGACGAAGAATAAATCAAGGTGGCAGCTAGACATTCTTATACCAGAATCACAACACCAAAGAGGAGGCTTCCTAGACCGAGAACTCAACCTCTGAGACTACCAGGACACTTCTTCCGGAAGCCGTGGATCCAAATTCTAAGTCCAAATTTCCTTACACACATTGAGAAAATATTCAAAGCAGTGACTCCCACTGCCTTGGGCTTCAAAAGAACAAAGAAACCAGTGGGAAAAAACACATTTGAAGGAAGAGTAATTTCAAGTACTGATAAATGTTCTCAGATATTTCCTACATCCATGTAAGTCGCCTCCCTGCAAAGAAAAAAAAAAAAATCGCCCACTATTACAGATACAATTATCATTGTTACAATAGGGAAATCAAGGGGCCACAGGGGAATTAAAGGGCCACGAAATCAGTCACAGGGGAATTAAAGGGCCAAGAAAGTATAAGAGAAGTGGACCCAAGTGTTCTGATCCTCCTGCACCGGACTACAGCTGCCAGCACACTGGTCAGCCAGTAAGAGGAAGTATGGCCCGGAGAGAGGTGGGCCCCACTTGCAGAAATGGAAATTCCAGGTATACTCCAGATAAGTGGTTGCACTCAACAGAACACAGAGACACGGCCCGCACGGCCCTGGCATTTTCATTTTCAGTGCGTCTGTCAATTTGTCTTTGGTGAGGTCTTCTCGAAGTCCTGAGCCTGATTTATGAATGATTTTAGTTAAACTACCCATTTGCTAATGTCTGTGATCTTCATTGCCTCGTGGCCACTACCACCAGCAGGAATATCGTATAAAAGTGCCTCTCACCCCTCTCCCCTGGCAACCTCCAGTTTGCAGGGCACGTAGTAGCACTTTGGTTTAGAAGTTGCAATTTCCAAATGCTGTCATTTTTTGGCAAAGTATCACGAGGCCAACCGTGAGTCCCTGTTTAGAACATCACAATATTGTTTTGTTTTGTTTTGTTTGTATGAGCAGAAACCAGAAATACAATTAGCAGTGGGAATGGCAGGTAACCTTTTCCAGGAGAGATTATGAGTGCATATCAGGCTCCCTTCAGAGAGGATTCATCTTAGAACAATTACGTAAACACCAATAGAGCAAGACTTGGAATTCTTTGAGAACATAAGGATAAAGAAAAACAGATAGCTGTACAGATTTTGCTACTATGTATAGCCATAATGTTGCTGCTACAGAGTAAGGGAAGTATTTACAGTAAAGACAAGGAGGGGAAGATCTAAGGCGTTTGTCAGGCATTGACAATTACTTGAAAAAAAACAAAAAAGCCTGGAATATTTAGAGTATCACAAAGGATTTTGTCAGACTCAAAGGGAGAGAAAACTCCATAGTTGGAGTTGTAGTTGAGGCTCTTCGAACCGATTGCCTCAGGGAGAGCGGAGCAGCCTTGGTGGGGAGCCGTGAGGCTGCCCTTCCACACCACCCTCTGCTTTCATCAGGCCTTTGAGGACTCCTTGGCAACGTGATTTGCTCGGCCAGCAATATACACGTAGCTCAGAGATCATGTCAAGCGTGGAGTCGAGGTAGAGAGAGGCAGCTAACTGAGCTGGGAGAACTGAGTGCAGACTCACCCAAACCTAAGTGGCTTGCACTGAACACAGGGAGAGCAGGAGATGACCGACCGCTTCCTCTCCTGAACTGGGTGTCCCCCTGAGCCAGAGCCACCTTCCCGAACGCATGACCTATGTGGTCTTACAGGCACCAATCTCAGATGGGCCCTGGTTTGGCTTAATGCTCTACTGTCACCACCTTGAAATCCTTAATAAGTTTTGAACACAGGGCCTTACCTTTTCATTTTGCACTGAGCCCCACAAATCAGGTAGCCGGTCCTGCTCTCCTACAGAACAGCATACAGTGTCTGGACCCTGTCGCCATGTCCAAAGCTGATGATTTCTGGCTCCTGACTTACCAGCAGACTCACAGAAATATGGAGAAAGTCGAGGTAGATACTTTTATTAACTAAGAAATGCAGTGAGATAGAATATTTTTTTCTTCTTGGTAATAGCCTGACAAGGATTTATTCTCTATTCTTTACTGGAATTCTATCTTTTTCTAAAAGCCATTGTGGCTGTGGTTTGACCTGGTGCAATTTAAGAGACCGGATTGTAATCACTAGGCCAACAACAGGGAAAATGCCCCATCAACTCAACCCAATTCAATATGCATTAACCTTCCTGGGAGGGAAATCTTGGTTAGGCCCTGGGGTGATTTTTTTAGAAGGGCCGTAACTGGTTCACTGAGTTGGAGAAACACAGCACTGAACTGGCTGGCTACTAGGCCAGGGTGAATGCTTCATGATGAAGGAAGCATTTGAGAAGTTGGTCTGCAGGTAGGAAGACTAGATCATTCCTGAGTTGCTTTAGTTCAGACCGTATTTAATTAAGATCCTCGCCTCAGTAACCTTCCTCCAATGTCCTCAAGAAAAGAGCACACTGCTTCCGTAGCACAGAAGGTCCATATAAAAAGTATTACATTCCAATAAATAAGTAATATAATTAAGAGTAATCTTTTCCATATCCCAAATTCAGCACGAAAATTAAACAAGCCCGCACATATTCCAGAGACAATAACCAAAGGGGAGGGAGTTTGAGGAAACAGATGAAAACAATATAAAGACATGCAAAACTGCTATTAGCTTGGGATAGATAAAAGAATTTCTAAATTATAGCTTTTGGTAATGTTTAAGTTGAGAGTCTAGTAATCTGGGTGCAAATTGTACTTGGGGCATTTGTTCTTTGTAAAAGAAAGTAGATTAAGAAAAAAGAAATAGAGCTGCTAAGCCCACCACCAGAAAACAAACCTTCAGAGGAGGGCTCCAGCCCTTTGAAACAATCCATAAAACCTATCACCACAGGGCTTCAAAGTTAGGATGCGGAGCCAAGGCCGGCCTGTCGATTTCTACAGCTGGAAGTGAACCTAGAAATCATTCACCTCAGAAACCGCTTTTCTGGTAGGAGAGGTCCTAGGGGGACAGATATCTTCTGCTGAAGTCCTCAATGCATACAGAAAGTGAAGGGAAGAGGGGAGGCCAGTGCACTGAGCACCATCATGACCCCTTCCCCAACATGGGCTCTCATCTGGCCGACTTACCCAAGATGGCGCAGACAGTATGGGATTTGCCCAGCTCAGTGGTTGTGGGTATGAGACTCCCACTCAGGCCTCTAGCCCCAGCCCAGTCCTTCCTGATGGGGAAGAGGCAGGAATATATCAGTGTCCCCAGCCCCAGCCAAGCAGGAGCAGGCCACCCATCTCACCCTCAGCCTGGCACCCTGAGGCCACACTGTGCCAAGGCCTAGCCTGAGCCATCCTTGCTCTATGAAGCCATAGGGATCCAGAACGAAGAAATTCCAGGCATATAAGTCCATAAATTGATGAAAACTGTTCTTACAAATTGCTTCTGCCCATGCTCCCTGAGTCACTGCAGTCAGGGCCTCAAAGATCTCTGAACTGGGCCTTCCAGATGATCACTTCTATTCCCCGAGCAACACACACACTGTCTCTCTCTATTTCATTATTTTTTATGTGACCAGAGCCTTCTTTACTAAGAAACTATTCCATGAAAATGTGATTTTCATCTTATTTTGAAAACCCCAAACGTGCACATATCTGAGTTTGTGAGAGCTTAAGTGCTAAGCACTAGTGGTTCTCAAACTTGAGGGTCCCTCAGAATCCCCTGGAGGCTTGTTACACAGATTGCTGGGCCCCATTCCCAGAGATTCTGATTCAGTCAGTCTGGGGTGGAGCCTGAGAATTTGCATTTCTTTTTTTTTTAATGTTTATTTATTGACTTTTGAGGGAGAGAGAGAGAGAGAGAGAGAGAGAGAGAGCAGGGGAGGGGCAGAGAGAGAGGTATACAGGAGACAAAGAATCCCAAGCAGGCTCCGCACTGTCAGCCCAGAGCCAGGCACAAGGCTCAAACCCACAAACCATGGGATCATGACCTGAGCTGAAATCAAGAGTCAGAGCCACCCAGGTGCCCCGAGAATTGGCATCTCTTTCAAGTTCCAAGTGTGCTGATGCTGCAGGCCCAGGGACAGCACTTGGCCTCTGCAATAAACTATGTCTAGGAAATCTTGGCTCCGTTAAGCATGCCTTCACAATGCAACAGGGCTTAACACCCCTTCCAAAGAGATGATGTCTCACCTTGGTGCTCTGCTTGAGTTGTCTTCCACATGAAATATTAAGAACAAGGCTTAATACCCTCAGCCTCTGCCTTCCTGTGATACCGTCTGCCCAGGCTCATGTTCTCTGCTCTGCAAATGATCCAAACAGGGAACTGGTATCGGCTCCAAAAAGACTCATCTCTTCCTCGTAGAGTTCAAAGTTAAGCAGCTGGGCATGACATGGTAACTATATCGACGCTGGCAAGACCAAGAATGTTGACAGAATAATTCAAGGAGAAAATTTAATGGCACTTGAGGGGTAACGGATGGTTTTGTCTTGAAATTTCCAGATCAGCTATTTATACGATCTCAAATCTCAGGTTCAAGCCCGTGTCCCTTTGACAGACAGGAGGCAGTAAAATTCTTCACCGGAAGAGAAAACAAAAAGCAAAATCCTCTTCAGAAATGATAAAGCTGGTGTTCATTAACATTTAAAGAGGCAGTATTTTTTTTATATTCCAATAACCCTTTTATTCTTTTGGGTGAATTTAACAGACAGATTTCTCTTCCAATTGTGCTGCCTATGAAAATAAGATAATTGATTTCAGAGAAATGTTATTTACAAATTAGGTAATTTTCTCATTTGTATTTTAATTTCTTGCTTAGTTCTGGTCAAAAATCCTATGAGCTATGCATTTTAATTTATAATTAAATAACCAATATTACTAATACGCTGGTCTTAAAAAATGACTACTGTAAAAAAACTCATAGGGACAAGTCATTGTAAAGAAAACAGAGAAATACAGGTTAAAGTTGAAATTTCGTTCTTAATTTGCCATTATTACACTCTCAACTCAATTCCAGAATTGCCTAGTTGTGTTCTAGGCCCTATGGGAAAACCAATAAATTAATAGACATGAAAGAACCTCACAAATGTTAAAATATGAAAAAATTGCATTATTATTTAATAGAAGCATACAATAATGTTGCTGCTCTCAAAATAGTTTTAGTACTCCCAACAGCAAGCCACCTGAGTCAGCCTTCTTATGACATGAGCATCTTTTCCACAGCACCACTGACAAGCATCATTAGGGGCTATTTAAACCATCTCACATGCTCAAAACATCTCCAGATAGTCCATACTGATGGGACACACTGAATAAGGCCAATACCTCATCCAATGGAAACCCATAGAAACGTGAACACAGCTTTCATGGCCTCCACCCTAACACCTCAGATGCACTTTCAACAATTCCAGTTGTATTAGCAGAATCCTTTTTTATGTATGTGTATATACCTAAGTACACACACACACACACACACACACGCTTAAAGGGAGAGATTGAGAGAAAGATTAATTTCAAGGAATTGGTTCACACAGTTGTGGAGGCTGGCAAGTCTGAAATCTATAAGACCGACTGGCAGGCTGGAAATTCAGGTAAGAGTTGATGTTGCAGGATTGAGGAAAATTTGTTCTTTGGGAGACCTGTCTTTGCTCTTAAGGCCTTCAACTGATTGGATAAGCCTCACCCACATTAGGGAGGATATTCCGTTTTACTCAGAGCCTATTGATTTAAATGTTAATTACATCTAAAATATACCTTCACAGCAAGGTCTGGACTAGTGTTTAATCAAACAGCTGGGCACCATAGCCTGGCCAGGTTGACACATAAAATGAACCATCATACCGGTCCTCCCCTGCTTTGGTCACATTGATATGTCAATTAGCATTCTGGCCTGTGAAGGGGCAAAGACTTGGCTCTTTGGCTTTACGTTTCTCTGAAGAGATGTAGAGTCACACTGACTGGTTGGCTTGAGTGATGAATCCAGGTGGCTTCACTGAACATTTGAGGCTAAGTCCACACAAGACCTTCTACTTTAGAATCGCCTGTCTGCCGAGTCCGACTTCTTCCTGCCTGTGGTGAGCTCCGGGAGCAGGCCCCTTTCCAGGCTGAGGGCTGTGGTTCTGGAAGCTGCACTTGGCACTTGGTTTGGTTGGGTTAGACAGACAGGATTCCCATGACCCTGGGATCGTGACCTGAGCCGAAATCAAGAGTCAGACGCTCAGCTGACTGGGCCACCCAGGCGCCCCTGACATCTGGATATCTATCTGACTTCTTTGCATATTCCTTGGTTGATTCAGAAATTGGAACAGATGAAGATGTGACTAATTATCACCTCTAAATCCTCAATGGCTTCGCCTCTCAGAATGTATTCTAGCTTGTAAATCTAGCTGATTTAAGCACCTTAAAGTCAGCACTCAGTACAGAATAACTGAGGTGCTCCTTCTTTGATTCATGGCCTTTGGAACAGCCCAGTCAGTGTTGTCTGTTCAAAGCAGTGTGGCCTGTGGCACATTGATCAATCCTCCTTAGCCTCAGTCTTCTTGTTCACAAAATAAGGCTATTTTTACCTGCTTCATAGAGATATTGTGAAGGTTGAATTAAATGAGGCTATGAATTTAGAGCATCCAATGAAAAAGCCCAAGAGATAGCAGGTGCTCAATAAATAGTGGCTCATTTTGAGTCACTTTCAGATAAGTTCTCCTCCCACAACTTGCATTAGTTTAATGAACCTCTTAGTACAAAAAGCAGAATTTTATACCTGATTGGTTTCAGAGCTGAATCATTTGGGTGTGACCTGTTGAAGAAATCCCACTCAGGTTCGGTAGCCTCTGCTTCTCAGCTCACACCCTTCCTCCTTCTTATAAATCATCACACATTTATTGTCTGATTTAGGCCTGCTCTAAATTCTTTAGAGACAGTTTTCTACCAGCCATATATCAACCTAATTATAATCTCTAGGTTTATGGTATCCCTAATTATCATACAGGAGATCTTGTCAAATGTAGGCTTTCTTCATTTACTTGTTTGGTAAACACATATTGACCCTGTTACCCATGTACTAGGCTCTGGATTGAGTGCAGAAACTGCCAAAATGAAAGGTCCTGTCCCTGTCTTCAAAAGCTTCCAGACTAGTGGGCAAGACAAACCACAAAAGGCCAACACAACGCAGCACAGCTAAGGCTGCCATGGGAAGCAATGAGGGTCAGATGGGCACAGAAGAGGGCCACACAAGGGCCTTGGAGGTTCGTAACAGGCTTCTTGGAGGACAAGATGCCTCAGCTGAATGTATAAGAAGCAGAGAAAGCAAAGAAGCACCTTAACTTCAGAGGAAATGGTCCATTGAAGAGCAAGGCATGGGGAAGAGAGAGGATGGCAAACAAGAGGAACGTCAATCTTGTTAGCGTCAGAGGCCAGGGTACCCATGGGGGCAGTGGACCCAGGGACCCACCACAAACCATCATGGGTGCCCCGCAAATACTGTTATTATCCCATACACAAGGAAGAGCAATTGAAATATTTTATGCAGAGAAGTAACATGATCCAAATGGCATTTAAAAAGATACCCAGGGCCTTGGTGGGAGGAGAGAAATGTTCTTCTTTAATAGGCTTTGCAGTCCTATATATGAAGGCACAAAATCCAGAAGACAGTCCACAGCACATTTCTTTGTTGCTGGATGTTAAAGATTTTGCAACTGATAGGAGAGGTTATAATGCCCTCACAGTAAAGTAAGCGAACTGAGTCATGCACCTAAGAATTGGGTGGGACATCACACTGCCACCTAGACCGGGTCCCTGCTTCGATGCAGGCATCGTTGTACATCTGGCATAAGGTAGCCATGACAGCTGAGGCTTGAGAACAGAAGTGACTGGTCCACGTAATACAATCTGCAATCGTGGGTAGAACGCCAGGGTGTCAGCTCCTGATGTACCTGCCATTCTCTGTCCACCATGGGCTGTCACCACGGAGGTGGCCACAAGTGAAGAGGCAGTGAAACGGACAACTGGTTTCTCACGTCAGATCTCCCAGGAAAGAAAAACTATATTTGGTTTCTTCATGCACAGACATGTCGACGATGATCCTCACGCAGAAAATTTTTGTTTTATTCTCCATTTTGAAATAATAGCCTAATGAGGTACTCAGTCACCTGCACTCTGTAACAACAACAAATTTGAAGAGGTTTACTTTAAGAAGAGAAGCATTTTAAGAAATCACTTACATTTTCTTACAGATTTCTTAAGCATATTGGGTCTTCTCAAGCACCATGCCTCATTCTAGAATGTCAAGAAATACAAAGACGTATTCCCAAAGCAATGAGCCTTGAGCCATTCTGGCCCTAGCAGCATATTGTAGCATTCTACCTTATAAGTGGTAAGTCGAAAAAGATGGGATCTGGTCAACAGGGGAACAAGGGAAGCATTCTTGTAAAGGAGGGAAGGAGGAAACTAAGATAAGAATGAGTGAGACTAGAACACTTCAGTGGCTCAGTCGGTTGAGTGTCCAACTCTTGATTTCGGCTCGCGTCATGATCTTGCAGTTTCACAGGTTCAAGGCCCTCATCAGGCTCTGCATACTGACCACATGAAGCCTGCTTGGGATTCTCCCTGTCTCTGCCCTTCCCTCACTCACACTCTCTCTGACTCTCTCAAAATAAATACATAAACTTAAAAACAAAACAAAACAAAAAAAAGAATGAGTGAAGGATCAAAGCTGGAGAGCTGGACCAAGGCGTTCTCTCACCAAATATAAAGATGACAACAGGCAAGTGGTTTGTTTCACTTTCTAATAATAATTGCAGCTCATAATTATGTACCACTTACCACGTGCAGTCATTGTTCTTAGAACTTAACGCGCATTAACTCTGGATTCTCGCGGCAACACATTGAGATGGATACTATTATTGTCCCACCTTATAGGTGAGGAAACTGAGGCACAAAGAGATTGAGCAAGTCAGCCACCATCATACACCTAGAGATTGAACATAGGGAGTTTGGCTTTTAACCTGACATTAGGAGGAATTGCATTTAGCTGTGTTTTGTTCTTGTCAACTTCCTAACAGCCGATTTGAACAGGATTGTTAAAATCATTTGTTCTGAGTTAGAAAGAAATGCCTTGTCCTTAATCTATACCTTGGGGAATTTATAATTTCTTGGTTGTACTTCCTTGTGGCCCATATTGTTTTGAAAAGTGTAATTGTAAGATATAAATAGTTATGAATACTGGTTTAAAGATTAAACAATTGCTTACTTGGGCAAATTCAAATCAATTTAAGGCTGAAGTATCTTCCTTATGAAAATTTTACTTATTTTACATGTACGAATTTGTTTTTATTCTTGCTGAACTCCAGGACTTAGAAATAGACATATTTATTTAGTTTGGCCTACATCTAGTATGTGTCGCTCGGTCTATTCTTCAGAGTTTATTGTATCTCTTAATCTTCTACACATGCAACCAAGGACCTCAGTGATGAGGGCATTGGAAAAATCTAAACAAACAATAAATTCTGGCTACAAGATTCCCTATAAATGGAGTGCTTAGTAAAATAATGCTTGGGAACGTGATATTGGATTGATTAGATCTTTATGAAGTCACCAAATTACAAATTTCCAGCACTTGCCATAACTGGTAATATTTTTTTTCTTATCGCCTGAAATATTTGTGATCAGTATTTTGTACATGATAAAACAAAATAATTCCTTCTTTTGGGAAGCAAATGCAATCCAGTACTATGGTTCAAAGAAACCTAGAAGCCATGATGTCTTTCTGCCGAATCCTGGAGCTTCAATTATTACTCACAGATCTTCTCTTTTCCTTGTATTGTCCAAACAACTTAGCCATTCGACAAGTGTTTGTTAAATATCTGCTGTGCTCTAAGGACTGAGAAAAGGATGGTTAGTCCTCAAGAGAAGATGCAGTAACAATACAGCATAAAAGCTAGAAGCCCAGGATGCAATGGAAATGCATAAAGAGAGTGTAAATACCAGGAAAACACATCAAAATGTTGGAGCAGTTCTCCCTAAGTGGTGGGACTTCAGTTAACTCTTTCCAGTTAAATCTTGTATTTCAAGGTCTTTTCCAAGTTTTATTTAATGGCCAAAAATATTTTTATAAAGGAAATTCTAAAAAGAAAATATATTTTTAGTCTATTCCTATGCTAAGTTTTAAGATATTTTAAATAGATAAAAATATTTTGAATATCAAAATAAATTTTCAGATTTATTCTGTCACAAGGCATCATTTTTCAGGCTATGGCCATAGACCCCATTCGACCTAATGAAGTCACCATTGGATAAACACCCTTCTGAATTTAAAAAGGTCTCAGGCAGCTCTCACCTCCATGTTGCCCCCCGCCCCCCGCCCCCGACCATGAGATCTCATCTAACTCCTTCCAGCTCTCAACTTCATGGGCAGAAACCAAAGAATATAAGCTGGAGTCACATGAAATTTTAGAGATTCCATAAATTTATCCTCTGATTCCTTCCCCAGAACCTCTGATGTCAACAAAACGACAGATTACATTCATTTGTCTAAGAAAAATCAAAAGCATCAGCAATTATAACAAAATAGAAAAATCATGATTATGTCTAAAGACCAAGATGATTTAGATGGAAACCAACCTGAAGCAACAACCAGAACCTTTGCAGATGTTCTGTTATTGGTGTCTGTTTGGTAGAGTATGTTTTTCCAACGTGAAGGAAAAAATTATAGTTCTCGTTTCTTTGCAGTGCTAAAAGTTAATCAAGAATAATTTTTCCATGTGTTAAATACGTTTCCTAGTAATAAAATAATAACACATGTTTGTTAGAACTTAAAGTCCAGAAAAAGTTTCATAAAGAAAACAAAATCCCACATAATCCAGCTGAGAAATGCCCACTTTTACTGTTAAGTCCCTGTATAGTTGGTTTTATCCTCATTGTAGTGTATCCTGAGCTTTTCATTTAACAGTGTTTTGGAAGCATGTCATTACTTTTTTTTTAATGTTTACCTTTTTTTAACGTTTATTTATTATTGAGAGACAGAGAGACACAGAGTGTGAGCAGGGGAGAGGTAGAGAGAGGGAGAGACACAGAATCTGAAGTAGGCTCCAGGCTCTGAGCTGTCAGCACAGAGCCCGACACGGGGCTGGAACTTGCAAACTGCGAGATCATGACCTGAGCAGAAGTCGGTCGCCTAACCAACTGAGCCACCCAGGCGCCCCTATGTTTATGTATGTATTTATTTATTTATTTATTTTGAGAGAGAGAGAGAGAGAGAGAGAGAGAGAGGCAGAGAGAGAAGGAGGAAGAGAATCCCAAGCAGACTCCACAGTCAGGTCAAAGCCAGAGGTAGGGCTTGAACTCATGAACTGTGAGATCATGACCAGAGCCAAAATCAAGAATCAGATGCTCAACCGACTGAGCCACCCAGGTGCCCCATGTCATTATTTAAAAAAAATTTTTTTTTCATGACTATAATACTCTATCGAGTGACTATATCACTTAGCAATGTTTCTTATTTCTGTGTATTTAGATGACTTCTATTATTTTACTATTATGTTATAATGAATGTTTTACATTAAGAATAGCTTATATAAACATCTAAAGGACTCAATAGTCATAAATCAAGATCAAGGAAAAAGTTTGAAGACACTGATACATGTTTTTACAGGTTATGAATGACAAATCATCTTTGGTTTCCCACCTTTATGGTGTTTTTCACACGACCAACTAATTTAATAACACCTACATTTGTAAGTACTTCAATCTATTTGTTTTGATATCCTGCTTTATTTCATAAATTCTTTAAGGGAGCTTAAAGTTTTTGCTTCTTTACTAGAATATGTATTAGTTCTATTTGCTGCATAACAAATTATCCCCAAACTTAGCTTAGACTAACATGTATAGTCTCCCACAATTTGTGTGGGCCAGGTGTCCAGGTACAGACTACTGGGCAATTCTGGTCGGAGGTGTCTCACGAGGTTCTTGCCAGGCTATCAACCAGCAGTTAGTCTCTCAAATTCACTTCTAAGCTCACTAAAATTGTAGTTGGCAGACCACAGTTCCTTGCTGGCTGTTGGGTGGAGGCCTTGGTTTCTCACCTTGTGGTCCTCTCCAGAGAGGTCCTCATGACATGACAACTGCTTCCCCCAGAATGAGAGATCCAAAAGAGACATAAAGATAGAAGATACCCCAAACAGAAGCTACAGTCTTGTGTAACTTAACCGTATCATCACTTTTACTCTCTTCTCTTGGTCACACAGGCTAACCTCAGTACAGTGTGGGAGAGGACCACACGAAGGTGTGAATACGAGGGAAGGGGGTCATTTGGGTTTTATGTTGAAACCAAAAAATCTTGGAGACTGACTACCACATAGAGCAATTTTTGTGAGGACCCAAAACGTGTATACAATAATCTTTTGTCAAAACTGTCTTCATGTGCCTCTACTTACAAAAGAGTTTAGGGGTGCCCGAGTGGCTCAGTCAGTTAAGCGACCGACTTTGGCTCAGGCCATGATCTCACAGTTTGTGGGTTTGATCCCCACGTCGGGCTCTGTGCTGACAGCCCAGAGCCTGGAGCCTGCTTCGGATTCTGTGTCCCCCTCTCTCTCTGCCCCTCCCCCTGCTTGCAGTCTGTCTGTCTGTCTGTCTCTCTCTCTGTGTCTCAAAAATAAATAAACATTAAAAAATTAAAAAAAGAAAAGAGTTTACCATTACATGGTAAATTTGGATATCCGAATATCCTACAACTGAACAACTCTAGTCCTGGTTTTGACTTACTAGAGCCTTTCAGTCTTTCATGTGTCCGCCAGGGCTCATGTAGAAGAATGTTCTGGGCAGCAGTGCTTGCAATAGCAATCAATCAATAACAGTCCAGATTCCTGTAATAGAAAAAATAAAATAAAATAAATGGTGGGGTATTGATATAATAAAATGCTATACAGCAGTGAAACTGAATGGACAAAAGCTGCCCACCTCACTACAGTTAGTTGCATCTGTTGAATGCAAAAAGCAAGACACAGAATATATTATACTACAATCCATTAATATAAAATTCCTGAAAGATAAAAACAAGCAACGTATGGTGAAGAGGTCCATCTATAAGAACTGAAATGATGAAGTGAAGCAAGTATATAATGACCCAAAGGTCAGGAGAGCAGTAACCTCCTGAGGGGAGGGACGGGAATGTGCTTAGGAAGGCTTACAGGGAACTCTAAGATACTGGCAGTGTTCTAGTTTTTAGTCTGGGGTGCTGAGAATATAGGTGTTCACCCTATTTTTTTTAATCTGCAGAAATGTTTTTACACTCTTCCACAGGTACGATATATTTTACAATAAAGTAAGTTTTCAAATCACATTGTGTAGTAAAAATATTTCAAGAATACTTCCAACAAGAAAGTAGTAGTTAATGCCTACTAAGCACTTACTATGTAATAAGCACTGTGATAAGCCTGTTGTGTGATTTTGTTTTCACTTTAATGCTCACAACAGGTGGAAGGTAAACTTTATTCCTTTTTCCCCTCACTTGCCAAATGAGAAAACTTGGAAGTTATGGAAATGAAAACACTTGCCCAAGGTTACACAACCAGCATGTCATGGAGCTGGGATTGATTCAAACCCAGGCAGGACAGTTCTAGAGCCAGCCACCCTAAGCGCTACATTAAAACTAGGCTTTATGGGGCACTGGTGTGGCTCAGTCGGTTAAGCATCCAACTCTTGATATCGGCTCAGGTTTGTGAGCTCAAGCCCTGGGTCGGGCTCTGGGCTGACAGCATAGAGCCTGCTTGGGATTCTCTCTCTTGCTCTCTCTCTGCCTGTCCCCTGATCTCTCTCTCTCTCTCTCTCTCTCTCTCAAAATAAACATTACAAAACAGTTTTAAAAACTGAGCTTTGCTCCTAGATTTAACTCCATGTATAAAATGATGAAATGCACTGCTAACTTGCTTATGTGTTGGAATGACCTCTGAATGGATAGCTCATCCTTGCACCGGTGAGTGGGCCCACCCTCACAACCCCTCAAGGCTCTCCCATCTCTTTCCACTGTTCCCTGATGATGAAATACCCCTTGCCTTCCTACCAGGGTTCCAGATGGCTCTCTTGTAAACACCAACCAAGTCATAGGGCACATTTACTGAGCATCTACTCAAAGTCACCTACTATAACTCGTCTAAGTTCATAGATACATTAACTCATTGGAGCCTCGCAACCACTGCCTGTGGTAGATGTTCCTATGATACCCGTTTTACAGATGAGGAAACAGGCTCCAAGACAATGAGCCAATAGTTACAATAGCTTTTAAGTGGCAGCACCAGGATTCAAACCCAGGCATTCTGGCTCCAGAGCCTATGATCCTACTCACTAATACACTGCCTCCCATGAAATACTATGCTTCCGGCAAAGGCAAATAAGGGGGAAAAATTGGCTCCTTTTCTAAAGAAACATTGTATCAAATAGAGAGACCTCAGTGATGTTCTAAAGAATTTCCATTATCAGATTTTCTTAAGGTGTCAGAAAATTGTAACATGTACTAGTGTATTAGGAAAAAAACATGACGGTTTCATCTCAGAGGTGGTAAGAACAATATAACTGCGCTTGAGTTTTTAATTTAATTTTGTTACAAGTTCACTGTCTTTAACACATCTAAAGCTAACAAGAGTTAATTCAACTAGTTAGCATCCACAGGCATGTCTTTCTCATGTACTTTAAGTCACTTTTTTTAGGAGTGGAGAATGATATTTTATATATTAGTCTAAATCTAACCTATATGTAAAGCTCTCGAACAAAAGATATCAGGTTGAAAAAGACAGTATCTCTGCCCACAGGGGTCCACACTAGCGGGAGACAAATAATTACAGTGCATATAATGACCATTCAACATCTGAGGTTCTCAAACAGGGGAATGTACTCTAGAAGTGACCAACTCCATTTACGCTGCCCCAAAAAACAGGTGACTTGAACTGAACCATGCAAGATAAGTGTACTCACCAGGTGGGAAAGGAAGGGAAGGGCATTCCCAGTAGAGAGCACAGCACGTCCAAAGTCTGGAGGCATATGAGAGTATCACCTGTATAATTTTTTGCTGCCAGAGTGCAAATTGCTTAGGGGGACATGGTGGAAAAGACCAATCAGCAGGGCATTTGCCTAAGTGGTTGGACTTGAGGGTAACAGGGAGTCTTAAAGAGTTTTAACCAGAAAAGAATCATGTTTATTACTTATTAATGATAACTCTGGTGAGGCAAGGAGGCTGGATTACAGAAGGGAGAGCCCGGCTATAGTTCAGTCAAGCAAAACCAGGAGTCTGAACTAGGCTACCTTATAAAATAAGTGATATTCCCAGCCCCATTTTACAGATGAGAACATCAGGGCACAGAGGAGTAAAGTCACTTCTCCAGGGCTGCAAACAGCTGGCAAACAGGAGCCAGGATTCACACCCAGAGGGTGGGAATATAACACCCCTGCACCCGTCTCTGCTCTGCCAGGCTTGGGTGGCCATCGAGGTAGATGAGGTGGGAGAGAGTGGAGGCAGGCAGAAGCCCTCAGCCCAGAATGCTGTGTGGAGTGACGGTGCTCCCAGTTAAACAGCAGGTGTATCACAGGGGAGAAGTAGGTCGGGTGAGGGACCAATGAGTCTAGCGTCAGTCGTGTGGCCCAGAAGGACTGGGAGAGGTAAGCCGAGATGCCAGGACTGTGGAAGACACCAGGCCCAGGCATCAGGAAGGGCGTGGGCTGGAGAAAACCAACCCAGACACAGAGTACCACTAAAGAGACACCATTCCATGCAAGATCCTCACCATGAAGACGGAGAACCTGAGCCCCCAAGAAGCAACTCAGAAGAAACAGCTCTGGGGCCAGTCTCGCGCTCAAATTCTGGCCTTAGATGCATGTTCTGGGACAAGTTTCTTCACTTTTCAAACCGGAGATTTTCAGTTATAAATAAAGACTGCCAATATTTAATTTGCCACCTTGTTGTAGGATTAAAAGTAATATGTATCTAAAGCACCTAGTACAATTGCTTTCCAAAAGTAAGTTCCCAAGTAATGGTAATGTGATGGTTGTCATCATTATTATTTAAAGGGTTTGTTAAAGAGGAGGCTATAGAAAATGCTGCCAGCCCAATTACTCTCTTGATAATTTTTCCCATAAAATTCTCCTACCTATATGGAATTTTCACTAATTTTTCCACCCAAGAAGTCCTTTTGAGGAACATGAGTTGGCCTTTTTTTGAAAAACCAGTTCTCTATTAGCCAAAAGAAAAACCTGGAAAAATCAGCTAAGGATGACATATATATTTATGTGATAAAATATAAAAATATTGATTGAAAACAAATCAAGAGCCACATTTTTCCTAGTGTCTTAAATGACAGGCGAATTCGTGGTGCATTTCATTGCATATAATGGAGAATTGGGACAGGAGTGATAGAAAGTACATTGTCAGCCATGGTCACCTTGCTCAGGATTTTTTTTTAGTTTGTTTTTTGAGAGAGAGAGAGGAGAGAGAGAGAGAGAACCGGTGGGGAGGAGCAGGGGACGGGGGGGGCAGAGCAGCAAGCCACATGCGGGGCTCGAACTCACGAACAAGGGAGATCATGAACTGAGCCAAAATCAGACCGACAGGGCCACCCAGGCACCCTTTGCCCAGGATTGTCTATTGTGACAATATCCATGTTCACAAGGGCCACACCTCCCACGGAGGACGGTCTTTCAGGAGTCACAGACAATTGTGAGATTTAAAAATCCAGCAGAAAAGATTTGGACGTGGGAATAAAGTAGAAGCCTTGAAGACTGAAGGATTCGCAGCCATTTATTTATCACTTTGTCATTTCCAACTTCGTCAGACATGTTTTTCTTTGGGATTCAATGTGGTGACTAACAACATGGTTATTTAAGTCAAAGACCTTGGGTTTGAAAAATTACAGTAGAAAAGAATTTCTGGTAAAATGACTCCAATTCACATCTCTCTCTCTCTCTCAGACACACACACACACACCCCACAAAGTTCAAAACACAAACAAATACACTGAAGAGGAAAAAAAGGACATACAAAATAAATGAAATTTATTGTTTAATTTGTTTGTGTCTAAGATAATATGTTTGGTAAGGATATGAAGATAAGCAATGTAGAAAAAGTGAAAAAAAGAAAAAAGAGAAAAGAAGTGCCAACCTCTTCTATTAGAAATAAGGAGAGATATTTTGAGACAAAAATCTTTCTTCTTTCCCCACTAAAGATGTTTGGCCTTTTTAGTTCTCTTTTCTGAACACGGCTGTGGAGCATCAGATTCCACTGGTTCTCGCGCCTTCCATGCCCCCGCCCTCACCCACGCTTATCTGAATATATAAGCCTGCCCTTTGCTCAGATTTATGGGTCGGGCCAGGGCTGTGTGTATTTACAGTGTTCTGACCTGAGGACCCTGGGCTGAAAGAGAAGAGGAGGAAACTGGGCCCATTCCATAAACAGAGACAGATAGGAGGGGGAGGTAAAAGGCTTTGCTAGCACTTAACATTTTTAACTATTTGGCCAAGCTTAAGAATTAGCGATTAGATTAGCAAGAAAACCCAGAGATATGGGTGCAGACGTTGGGGGGAGTCAACTGTGTATTTTTGCTTTAGTCTGGCTACTTGGAGGTTCTAGGCTGGGTGGGGGGAGGGGGTGGATAGGAGTGGGGTTGGATTTAATGTGGAAGGTCCGAAAGAAAATGGATACGTCAGATACAGAGGGAGCTATAAAATGCTTTGGGAAGACAGAGAGTCTACAAAAATGAGGATATAAACAACATTTAATAAGTTGGAAAATGTCTCCAACCACAAGTTGCACTCCTTGTGCGAAGCAGAGCTGCTTGCATTTTTTACACTGTAATTGGTTAGAGAAGAAAAATCTCCCACTCCGTGCTTAAATGAGAACACATTGCCATAGATTACCAAAACCCAATCAATTTTGAGTTGAAATATTTTTCTCAGCGCCTGGTGGCCACTTGAAAGCAATTCCATTTTCAGACAGGGCCGCCTGGTAAATGGGCCATCCCTGTGCAAAGCCGCTGGCACACACACCAGTTCAAATAGGAAGTACAGAGCGGTCGAATCCTGAGCGGCCTTTGGCGCCCAAAAACTGCCCCTCCTTCCCCAGGGCCACATCTTTGTGCCCAGGCAAAATGTGAAGGCACAACTTGTGTTTGGGCTATTCCCAAATAATTTACTTGCTGAAAAACTTGAGTTCACGTGGAAAAACTGACCCACAAGGCGACTAAATTAGAAATACTATGGCATCCTAAGTAAAGTATCATATTCGTGGGAGGCCCCCAAGAGCAAAGCGACTGGGACAACAGAGTAAGTGACTCCTCTACAAATCAGTTTACACTGGGATGGAGCAAAGGGCTGTCACAGACATGAATTAAGCTGCTGTGATTGGAGAATTTGTGAAATGTCCTCAAACTGTGTCTTTCTGCTCATCATCACTTTTGATGTCTTTTCAATCATTCTTCCGTGATGTTACCTATTAACGCATCTGCAGGAATGATGATACTGTTTGATTGGAATTTTTTGCTTTAACTAAGTTATGCTCTGGGTAATGAAGAGGGTTATTCTTACAGCCCACTCTACATAGGTTTCTGTGATTTGGACTGAATTATCACTAATAACCGCATGAGAAAATGCATGTACTTAGCACTGTGTGTGGCACTTCATGAATGTTAACGTGTTTGTTATCTCATATAATTCTAATGTTCTCTATGATTATTAAAATCACCAGTCAGATATCCAAAGTAAATTCTAAAACTGAACTTAGAAAAAACTCACACAAAAGGCACTTCGATGCATTTTCCTTTCCATTGATGTTTGGCATTTAATGTTGAAAAATTACACATAATAGTCAAAGCACTGGAGCTAAAGAAGGTATTTGATTATTACTTGGGTAACTATTGATTATTACCTGGGTGCAAGCCGACTATGTAACAGTGAAAACTTGGGAAAAAAAAAAAAAAAAAAAGATGAATGGGAAGGACTACCCTAACCAGGTTGCATTTCTAAAGTAAAATGAAATACATAATAGTCTAGGAAACTAATATTTTATTGCTATTGTGTCTGAACTTTTCTTTAAAATAATGAAACTTCCGCTTTGTAAATAACGCATGCTCAAAACAGATGCAATCACATGAGGCATATCTAGGAGGAATTTTGGGACAATTACATCACAGCTAAAATCCTTTCCTTGTCATTTCTGTTGAGATCCATTTGCTGGTGAAATAATTTTTTCTCTAATATGGTGTGGATCATAGCAACAGTGGGTTCAGATGTAACCATTTAGGAGGAGAGGCCTAGCTCAGTATGCCAGAAAAAAGAAAAAAAAAAAAAAAAAAAACACGCACCACAAAGAACATTGAGATGAATGGCTCTATTTTATGAGCCATAAAAGTTTTATTCATCTTGACACTGAAACAGGTTTAGGCAGTGAGTTGACACGCCTTAAATAAATAAGTGGAATTAATTCCCCAGCCCTTGAAACAATAGCAGCATGCACGTAGAACGGAGAAATGCCCCATTGTTTCCTGTGGCTGCCTGATATTGATATTATTTGTGTTTTTCTGTGCTGCTGCCTCAGGGGCCTGGTTGATCCACTTCAGATTCATCCCCTGTTTTATTAGAGGTTGAAAAAGGTTCAAGACCTGTTTGTACCACAGCTCCCACCGACAGCTAAGGAACCAGTTTGGCGTCTGGTTTGTCTGTTGTTTTACTGCTGACCTTCAAATCAACTTTAACCCCTGACCTCTGGAGGCATCTATCATGACAAGAGGCTGTTTAACACAAATGGTGCCCATTTATAGGGGAAGAGACTCAGAAGATTTCCTTTTTATGAAGAATTTAGTTTTTCACCCCTCTTTTCTCAGTCACCACAGGTGAAATCCCTCTTAGCAGCTGGCTTATGAAATAATGTGAAGGGAGGCCTTAATGAGCAGAAAGCACCCTCAGCTGGAGATAAATATATGCAAATGAGATGCACAAACAAAGGAGCCTGGACAGAGAAATATCTGCAATTCCAGCAAAATGCTGCCTGCAGCTCGAAGATGAACAGCTTTGATAAAATGGTAACAAAAAGCACCTTTTTATCCTCCAGCGTGTTTTACATTGCAATAGACCATTGTCATTGCAACCCAGTGGAGCATGCAGAGGTTTTCTGCACTGTTTCAGAAAACTGTTTAAACATTTGTTTTAAGGCATTCATGAAATATAATCAATGGACTGCTTCTCTGTTGTTGTTGTGATTTTTTTTTTTTCTGAGTGTGTTTTAGATGTTGCTGTAGTTATTTTACCTGTTGGTCTTTTCGGGGTTTAACGTTGCTGTCTCGCTATGCTATTTCACTTTTCGGTGACTGTTCCCTCCACTGGCTAGAATGACTTTTTTTTTTTTTATTTCAATGGAAAGAGATTTCAAGTTAATAACTAGTAAGAATCGGCTTTGAGGAAGGGTTTGAACCATCACGGAGCAGCACCCAAACAACTCGTTTTAATGATGGCAATCAAGTGTGTAGAGCTAATTCAGAGACAGGCATGGAACATGCTGATTTTAATAAGCTTTCAAAAGGCAATCTCTAACTTTTAAAAGTCTCTTTTTAATTTAATCGTCCTTGGTTCATACGATGCCAAAACAAACAAAACCATTAAAATATGTTTTCAATATGTATCCGCAGTGTTATTTGATAGTGTTTTAAATTAGCATTGTGTTGGTAAAATATTGATTTGATGAGCTTTAAAAATGGAAGAGCTAAAATCATCAACCTATTTGGGGGAAAAAGGAACATTTTTCCTCTAAAAAGGAATTAAGCCCCAGCCCCAGGATCTTGCCAGAGAGAGGCTGGACCATGACACGGAAATTGCTGCGTTCGAGCATACGTATTACGTTTAGGTTAATAATCAAAGCGGTGAAGGTGAGAGAAGAAACACTATCTATACACTTCCCATGTGTCAAAACACTATTGCCCTAAAAGCTCGGCAAGATTTGGTTCTTTCATTTATAATACAATCCTAGCCTTCTGCGGTAGAGATGTACGAGGGTCTTTACATTTCCTTTGCCTAAATTATTTCATCTCGGTTGCTTGCACTGGAGTAGAGACATTTCTTCTGAGTACTGTGTAGCTTTCACATTTTATGTGCATTTCATCAGGCAAATGTCAAATTTGCTAATAACAAGAAAATCTCCTCATTTTTAATCATGCCACTCCTGTTGCATGGGGGTGGGGGGGTGGAGAAGGGGGTGGAGGAGGGAACATAAATGCATTGAGCAGTCTGACCAAAAGAAGAAGGAGAAAAATGCTTATTTGGGTTTTAAAATGACACATGCTCGGTTCTATCAATGTCTGCATCAGTGCATCATTAAATTCAGGATTTCAGGAGTTAATAGAAACTTGGTTATATTAGGGATGCTTTTCCAAGCCCAGGTTTGAAGCAGCATAATTATGTTCAACTGCTGTTGTTTGGAAAGGGCGAACAGCATCTTAGGCACAGAACAATGAAATTACAGCTGAGATTTAGGTTAGCAAAAGCCGTCTTCTCCAGGCTTTTATGATTCATTATTTCCCATTAAATACAGTATTAGAAGCATACACTGGATAGCTCATGGTTGCTGCTCTCGGAGCACATTATCTATATTACACAGGTCTGGGGAGCAGAATTAGAAAACTTTGGGGGAATGAGCAATATGTGTTTGCTGATAGAAGTACCATATGGCTCATCTTCTTCAATTGCTTTCATTGCGACTCTGATGCTGGAGAAATTAAAGTTTTATTTGATGTGGCACAGCTTAATGAACTGTCTTCTGTTAGGAAAATTGAATATGTTTCCTGTTATTTGAGCACAGAGCCTCCATGGTTTGGCTGATGAGGGATGCATTATGTATTGTTTATTTAGCATTTTGAAAACAAAAGCAAGATATTGAAGGTAAAATTGATTACTGCTGGATTGCATTATATAATCAAGTTTTCTCCTTTTAAATTTCCCTTCACAATCCTTTTGTAGTGTTTTCATATGAGATTGTTGCATGTTTTTTTGTTTTTCAGAAATACACAGGGCTTGGTTTTTATCAAGATACCTTTATTTGTAAACAAGCCACGGGAAACTCTAGACTCAGTAGTGTTATATTTGTAAAGTTCGAAGGAGAATGTTTGGGGATAATGAACATATTCAGCTTGTGTGAATCTAATTGCAAAACTTCCAGTTTACCCCCAGTTGGTTTAGGGAATCCAACATTTGCTAGTTGAAAGGGGGATGTCATTCTCTTTTGTCTGAAAGAGACCACTTCAGAACATGCTGGGGAGGGGCCATAAGGAAGGGAAGAGTTTTTTAATATTTGGAAATACAAACCTCAAAATATCAAATGTAAGATTTTTGAGTTAGTTGGAGGTAAATGAAAAGACCACATTCAACCTGTGAATTAAAAGAAAAAAGGAAGCGTATACACCATGAATTTAGATTTTCTTTTTTTTACTAAATAAATCTGATTAAAGAAACCGATCAAAAATATACTTACACGGTGAGAAAATTGGCATGTCAATCCATGTGAATGGTCTCCATCCCCTGAAAGAATCTGCAAAGAGATTCATTTAGCATTTTGTTTAATTTCCCCATTTTTGTTTTGGATCTGATTGTTTTAGAAATATGAAATCTGACTGATCTCTAAATGATTTTACACCGAATGTAAAATCATCTAATTGCTGTTTCTCTCATTTTCCAGTGAGAAACAATCCTCATATGTGCTGATGACTCAAGCACACGAATCGGCAACAAGCAAGTAGGATAAAAAATAGTTAAAATGAATCAACATTTATCTGGAAGATACAGTCCTGACCCTAAAAAAAAAAAAGAAAAAAAAAGAGTCATTTATCTTCTGTGTCCTGTGATGTTTTGAAGATTCTGGCAAATATGGCAGTTAAACAAACTTCTCTCACAATCTAAATACTGTCTGTTCAAGAGAGGCTTCCAATGTTTATAGCTCATAAGTAAAGAAAAAAAAAAAAAAACTCTGGTATTTTACCAAGAGTAGTGCTCTTGAAAATGTCTCCGAACAAAGTGTTTAAGCAAAACTTTGGCCACAGATATTCTCAATTCCTCATTCTTCCTCTGATTTTTTTTTCAGTGAGGTATTTTCATATTCTATCATTATCTTCCCTTTCTTGAAATTAACAAATTAATTTCAAAAAATTAACGCCTGACTATGACCTGGTCATACAAACTTCCTTCAGAAACAGTTGAGAAGAAAACATCACATTTTTATGAACCCCATCTCCTGCCAGGGGCCTCAGAGGAGGAACACCATTATGCATTGTTATCAGCGTGGTGTAATTTGACTGTTGACAAAGTATCCGTGGCAGTGAGAATGAGCGCAGTTAGAAGGGTGGCGGATTGTAATCAAGAAGATGCTTAGCTGTGCAACACTGCATCTTGAGCAGATTTGAATCAACATTGCCTTAAGGGGACACACACACATACCAAAAGAAAAAAAAATCCATTAATTTTTAGAGGAAAATTAGAGTGGCACTTGATGAAGTAAAATTTGACATGCGTTAATTGCTCCGCAGCTCTCCTAATTAGAGATTTTCAAATTCTTTTACTGCTGTCACCATGATGGCACATTGTCTTGCTGGACAAATACTGAAATTGCAGATTCGTTTCATCAGGAAGTTTTATGGAGGAAGATTGGACAGTGTCCTCTAGTCTACTTCCAAAAGGTGGACAGCTGGAGAGCAAAGAGGGGTTTTCGGCATTACCTTCACCAAAGATAAAAATAGGCTTGTTAAAACAGTTTCTGTTACAAGACTTAATGTAAAGGAAGTAGGTGCTGATGCGATTTTCTTAAACAGGCGGAAATGTTCCTTTGATACTCATGCCTCTGCTGCATATGAAATATTTCAGGTGGGAAGAAAAAAAACCAGTGAAATGCTGCATTATAGACACGTTCTCATATTTCTACTTACAGTCTTCAGAAATCAGAGAAAGGGGATTTTGAAAGGCCATGTCACATTTTTCCCAGGTCTGAAGTGGAGGGCAACAGCATCTCTGGTCCCCCTTCTTACCTAATAGTAATGATGCTGCTCTTTGGCCCTCAGGATGGCACCAAATATGATCCCATAATAATTTTGGTTTCCCTTTTTCAACCCCTCTGTCTAGCCCTTGAACCTCTCTTAATTCATTAACATACCGAGTTTTTTCAATTTTCTATTTTCTTGCAATAACAATATTAATGCCGGGGTGAAAGCTTGATTGGAGCTAAATTACTTGTTACCTGCTGGCATTTATTTATATGGCATTGAATTATAAAGCTTTGCTATTGTCATGCCTTGGGCGAATTGTTTATGACACCAGTAATAGGAGTAATTGTTATTGTTGAAATTACCTGTCAGCTACCCATAGCAGTGGCCCTTGTCCCACTGACAAATAGTGACAAGGGAGAGGTATCCTCCATGCGTCCCCCTGATGGCTTCTCCTCTGATAATAAGAAGTGCAGGGCCTCTGATAATTTGCCTGTCACTGTTGAGCGCAGCTCAGAGAGAGTTAGCCAAATTGTTGTCATTCACTTTGACAAAGACAGCAAGATGCTCCTGTGCAAGAGGAGGATTATCAAAATAAATGAAATCGCTTACACACCCTTTGTTTGTTTGGCTCAAGAATTGCCTGGCTTTGTATGAGGTGGTGAGATCAGGGTCCAGTTCTGGGAATACCTCTGTTCATTCTAAGATGAGGATCCCCGGGAAGAAAAGGCCCTTCAGAAGACTCACTATTTTGCAATTTGCATTAGCTATTTAGAAATTATTTTCGGATATAAAGAAAAAGTCAATAAAATTGTAACAAGAAGTCTGTGGACGTGTGGGCGAATGCATTAGTTTAAAGCACATGTGAAATCCACACCTTTTCTCTCCTGCCTTCCTTTTATCCCTCTTTTTTGTTTTTGATCCACGCAGGCATTCAAATTCAGTAAGTGTGCAAAAATGCACAAATTTCCCAGGTGCGATCAAGTTTTCTTTAAAACTGTAGAAATCTGCATCTGTGACTCTTAAAGCCTTTCAAGATTATACAGTCAAATTTAGGATTATTATTTCAAATGGCTGTTTCCTTTCCATAAATTATCTTTTATTTATGTAATATCTTCATGTGTAAAGAGATAAATGAAACGTAGTTCCAGGTATGAAGCATCAATTATCACAGGCTAACAGAGGAAGCAAAACGACTCTGTTATTGCCAGAGCTCCAATATAAATATTTGCATTTTAAAACCCCTTGGTTGCAGCCTGTGAACCTGTCATAGAGGAGAGAGGGGGACATGGGAGTGGGGGATGGGGTCTGGGACTGTCCACATCTGAAAGAGAACTACTTTAAAGTAATCAAACCCTTGCTCTTATAAAAACCAAAATCATTCTCACCATTGCACAAAAAGCATCATTTCACGCTAGGAAAATTCTTATTTTTAAGGGGCCTGTGAGGTTATTCCTCATAGATCTTGACAAATACTTTCTGTTATAAGACGTTGGAAAGAAAAGATATAACTAGGATAAATGTAAAATATTGGCTCCTTATAGGATAGTAATCATCTGTTTATTGGTCTCTACCAGACAAGTAATGACCAAGCCCAGCATTAAGTGCCAGCAACATTGCCTTGGGCCCTTCCCCTCCTAACACTGGCCATCATCTGATTAGAGAACCTCAAAGAAGTCACTATTGCATAATTTTCTGGGTCTTAACAGTGTAGGTTGGCTGGCAGGAAAACTACCTAGGAGGGTTGATAAAGCAACAGTGAAACATGATTTTATTTACTCCACTTACACCGTGCTCTCTGAAAAAAGTCTCTGAGTATCTCAGACGCTGGTGGCTGCACAAGGAACCTAAAATTGGTTCAAATAGGAATTGTGGGAGATGTGGGGGAGGCAGCGGGGTTGGGGGAGGGGGGCAAGACAGGAAAAGTAAAATTATCCATCTCTTAAAGCTTTCCATGAGCTGCACCTAGAAGTAATTAACAACATTGTTATGGGCATCTAGACCTTTTCTTAGGTGTTCTGTATTTAAAGCAGGTAAGTTTCTAGCAGTGCTAAACTCATAGATGCAAAAACATGATGATGGGAATAGAATGAGTTTTTAATTCCTAATAATAATGAAGTCGACGAAAGGCAACCGCTCACTGGTTAACCATGTTGAATGTCCCTGATTAACAAGTGGAAGGCAGTGACATAATTAAGAGGTTATCGGTAGTAATAAAAATGCTCAAACCTGTCTTGGAATGTGATCCCTTTAACAGATAATTTTTAAGAATGTAGCATGTCCTTGCTTTCTCTGTCGAGACACATGTTAGTGATCCCAGGAGGGAAAATAAACATACGTTTTTAAATGAAGATATTTAAAATGTACCCCATATTTCAGCGTGTTGCTGTAACCTGGTCTTTTTTATGTTCCTCCTATAAAACCTAAATTAAGCCTCTTAGGAGTGGTTTTGCTGTAGGCTTCGTCTAAAATCACAATACATTTTAAATGGTTCCAGTACTTGAGCGCACTTTAACATGTGATCACTACCGTGCATTCTCTTCCCCCCTCTTCCAAGCAGCAGGCTTTTAAAAGGATGAGCCTTCTTTAAAATTTAGCTTCATTTGAAATGTAAACTTTTAACAAATAGTAATTGCTCCTGTAGCTCTATTGATAAAGTGACTGGCAGCAAATCTTTTCTCTCTCGCGCTCTCTCTCCGTCTCTGTCTCTGTCTCTCTCTCTGTCTCTCTCTGTCTCTCTCTCTCTCTCTCTCTCGTAACATTTTGAAACACCCATCAGTGTCAAAGGAAACTGCACACGTCTCCTTTGCTGCTCTAAATAAGGCTCAGCAATGTTAAGAAAAATGTCAGAAAAAGCTCAGTGGATTAAAGTAACATTTCTGCACCATGTCACGGAGAATGGCAGGGCAGACTGGTCTGCATAATTCTGAAAGATATCTCGTGTAAAATGCTTACTCTATAAACCAAATGAAATTTTATTTGGAAAGATTTAAGATTGTATTTGATAACATACAACATCCAGTTGTTTTTCTAGATCCTGTTATTCCTTAAGATGCCTTTGGTATGTATTTTTTAAATCAGAACAATAATACACTCTTCTCTTTGTAACATGTTTCTCCACCCGTGTGCAGCGTTAAAATACATTTCAGACTCTTCAAAGCATTTTTCTTTTCTTTCTCAAATTCCTAGGATGTTCATTCAGTGAAAGCAGTAAAAACGCTGCGCTTTTGCGCATGCAAATTTATTGAGCTAATCAGTCCTTTTTCACCTTAAATAAAATTTGTATATAGCTTTGGAGATTCTCAGAACCGTTCGCTTATACATATAAAAAATAGAGAGAGAGCATTTACATTTCATTCATGTATTAAAAATAAATTACTGGCTTGAGATTTTTAGTTTTGTTCTATTTTTTTAAAGAATATTCAATAATTGCAAAAGAGTATAACGGTAGTAACATATCTCAGTATCATAAGTATGTAATTAAAACTTAACAGTTAAAAAAGAAAATAATGCACAGATTCATTACTGGATACCAACAGACACAGCAAAATTAGTTTTACAGAAACAAGGTAAATCTCAGCTGATTTTAAGTATAAACTTTTTCAAAACGGCTTAAAAATGAATTTAGACAAATCTGTCTCTTAACCTTTAAAGATTTCCTGCCTGTTTCTGTATGTCCTTTATTACATTAATTTTTTATTTAAATTACACCATTAACTGGATATGAATTTATCAAGAATACATGTATTGATTTATAAAACAGTACCATTAATTATTATAATAGCTAGATGTAGCTGATATTACAAAGCCATTTAAAGGTTTTTAATATAACTTGGACATACATAGATAGATAGACATTATGGACAAGACTACAATTTAAACTGGCTACTAGCAGTTAATGAAATCCTTGATTTATATTCTAGTTTAGAGATTGATTATATTGTTGCTTTGTAAAACTATTTATATTATGCCATTTTTCAAAGGATGTCTCAATAAAAAAGCTAAATAAAATATTCAGTCAATTCCCAAAGCAGATTTTGTTTTCTATATTTTAAATGCTAGTGAAAATAATTGATTGTGTGTGTTCCAAGCTTTGTCATTTCCATTCCAGAGGTGGCTTTCTTGATGGGAGCCTCGTTTGCAATGCACACTTTCACACACTCTTGATCCTTGCAGAAACAAACCCCTTCTCTTTATTTCATTACCAACATCGTTCCCCACCACCCCCCCCCAAAAAAAAACAAACCCATGTATATTTCACAAAACCCGCACATCAGGACACATAAGTCTTTTTGGCATCTTTTATGTTATGCATTTTTTTTTTCCTTAAGGTTGTGGAAAACTGGGACTTACCCCAAAGCCGCAAAGCAGGCAATCACGAAGAGTATTTGGGTAAGAATGCAATCTGAAGAGAAAAAAAGAAAAATGAGGAAGAATATAAGCAAATAACTGTAACACTTTCAAATTACTTTTCAAATGATAATTAGCCAATGCATAGATTGAAAGTTAAATTCTTTTCACATTGTACTTGGTTTGGGTCTCCTAGTCTCTTTATTTATATCACTTTTCCTTGCCTGGCAACATATGTTACCGATTTATTATAGTATTTTTACTGTTAGCAGACAAATCTAAAGGCTAGCTGAGAAGGCTAGCTTCATCTGATGACTTTCACAACAACTGCAGGGCATCCTTGAGGGTGAGCCAATAGGCTCTTTTGAAGCTATAATACTATTAACCATTTTGATGCCGAAATATTCCTTATGGCTAAAGTTGTTTCTCTTTTTGTAGGTGCTCTGGGTTTTGCATATACAAAAGTTTAATGTAAATGATTTGTTTAGTAAATATTTCACTAGCCTTCTAAGCACTTTCTTCCATGTGTCCTAAGTTGCATAAAAGCCACATGAATGCTTTGGTTTCTTTATTTTCCCTTTCTTTTACAGGACACTGAAATCTGGACACACATTTATAAGTAAACAGCTATCAAGCATCAACTTAAGTTGTCACTTCCCCCTCCCCCACGCCATTAATTTTCTGCTATGCTACTAAAAGAAACAAATAATCTTTTAGAGTTTCAATGATCACATCTCTGATATATGTACAGTCCAGAGAAGTAAAGTTCAAGCAAGAGAGATTCTTTTTGACTAAGAATCTGAAATTACTTGGCAAATTAAAGGTGCCCTTTGTTATGGCCATTTCAATGGCTACGTGGTACTAGCCAAAGGTTTATGCCTTTTAATACGTACACATGAAAATGTTTTCGAATTGTATTTGTTGACTAAAGCTATTCATTTGAAAGCTGCCGAATAACAAACTTCCCTCTTTGATCACCTGTAATTGACTTCAGACCAAATTAGCCAGTTACTTGAATTTAAAATCTTGTTTAAAAACAATCTCTTTCTCCACTTAAATGTCCCACGTGGCGTTCACTTCCAACTTCAGGTACATTTTATAGACTTTCTTCTGAGCATGCATGGCTTAAAATTTTAGAAATTAAATCTCAAATTTTGGAAGCCAGTGTTTCTGGTCTACAAGGTCCAGCTCAGCCACTAAAATTTTAATGTAATTTTGATATTAGAATTCAGCCAATAAAACCGAGATTATTCATGGCCACACTTAGGGGTCTCACTATCCAGAAAGTGCATTTTGAGGACCTGGAATGCACCCTGCACCTCTGAGATGCAGAAGGTGCCTAAGAGGTACTGTCTGTCCAAACACACCTAGCACAGTAGACGGTCTTCAACCCGTAGCCATAACTTTCCAACGTGTTTCAGAAACACCACCAATTTGGTTTTAAAATATTTGCATGTAGAATTTGCTTTTGGAACAGGTGGTGAAATAACTACAATCCATCTCACCGTTCAGCTAATTCTATTTTTCCTTGATTAAAAGTTCACAGATATTCATCATTTATACTTCAGTATACTGGCCATAAATTTTATTTTAGTATTAATTATAATTATCCCAGCACAATAAGTACATTTTATATTTATTCATATATAGATAATGCAGCTTCGTCTTAGTCTAATGTCAGTTAATCTTTAAGTGGGTTTATTGTTAATACCTATTGTCAGATATTTACGGTATTTATTTCTCTTTTGTCCCCAGGAGGCATCTTATGGTGACTATAGGTAATTTTAAGTCAGAAGCAATTATGATCAACAGGACTTGAGCTTCAGAGAATGAGGCCAACTTTCTGAAAGCATAAAGGCACAGCAATTCTGAAAGTGATTGTGTGTAGGGTTATCAATACCCAAGTGACTCAGTGCTAGTCCTGTCATTCCATGAATGACTCTATCCTAAAGGCAGTGAGGAGGACAAGTCAATTTAAATATTAATTTTCTCATAAAAAAAAAATGAAGGGAGACAACGCCATAGAAGGCCCTGGAGTTTCCTTCTTCAAAAAATTATACTCTTGAACAAAAATTGAATCTTCAGCAGGATTTTATCCCCATATTTAGAAGCATGCCAACTGTGAGAATGGCGATCCAAGCTCCTTGATGCTTTTTTTCCTTCTAGACTAGGTCCTCCACTCCACGACACAGTGCCCTTGGTAGAGGCCATGGGCCTGCTTCTCTGCTTCTCTTAATCTGCCCTGTCCACCCACCACATCCTCTCTCCCTCCACCACCTTAAAACAGGTGCTTTTTAAAAACCTGAATTTAAAAATACAGGTTCCTCTGGCTTCCTGACTGGGGCTCCGTCATTATCATTCTGTAATGTATCTAAATGGCCCCTTACAGCAACTGGTCCAAGGCTAAGCTGGGATCCCCACTTCTCTGTTGTTCTCTCACCTCCAACCCGACCCCCAAGGGCCACCCCCCTGCTTTCTGTTTTGTCCATCACCTCAGTTCTTTTCCCTTGTTTCTGACCTGCACTTTTTCTGGATCAGACGCAGGCAGGTTGAGAGGTAATGAGAACCAGATGGACATAGCACAGAAATTGCCCAAATGGGTATGAGAATGTGGGGAGCTGTCAGGCATGGAGAGAAGCTGGAATTTTTCAGCAATAAAATGGGATTTATCGCCACTCTACCACAGTCATTGCCGACAACCGTTTACCTTGACAGAAACCCCATTCCAATAGGCCACGCCGATGCAGATTCTTTTTTCCCAAAGAGTGATGATTGGTATTTGTTCTAAGGCTCAAATGGCCTGCACTAAAGGTGAAGCATTAGGCCAAAGTCCTGTATTCCCCACTGAGGCAAATGAACCTGCTAAAATAAGTTCCTTCCACAATGGCTGTGTAATTGAAACCAGAAAGTGAGAGAATTTGATAAATTGCTTGACCCTGAAGGAATGTTAAGGTCATAAATTTTCATTGCATTTTTTCTCTCTCTTTTTTTTATTTTTATATATTGATTATATTTAGTATTTGCTTCAAAATTCAACAAGCTTACAGATCATCAGTTGTGGCCCCAGGGGAGAGCACAGTAAATCATCAATTAAGAGGGCAGGGGCCATTCTCGCCTCATCTTCCAGAGAGGACTGTCAGCTCCTCAGTATGCCAAGGACAGTCATGGAGGTGTCTTACATCTCAGAATTATTCCAACTTTGCACGCAATTTGTCCTAGCGTGGACAAAGTCAAACCCACAGGAAAGATTTTTCTCAGAGGATACTGCTCTACTTCTATCATTTAAGAATGATGAACTGTTAAGAGGCTGGCAATCCATTTACAGCGATCACACCCACGTCCCTTTTTCCCCTGGAACCTAAAAGTAAGAACAATTGTATTTTAGTTTAAAAAAAAAAAAGGCGCTCCTCCTTTTTAGGTAAATTGAAAGTGTGCTTGCGTGTGTGTGTGTGTGTGTGTGTGTGCGTGTATGCTTGCTTGAAAGCACCCGTGCTTCTGAATGCTGGTTTTGGCAAGTCTGCTTTGAGATCTTTCAAACTTACTTTTTTAAAATCTGGATTATCTTAATGTGGAAATAAAACATAGGTCATAAAAACAGCCCAAACCACATATTACATAATGTAAAAAGGACTGAAATACTAAAGTCATCACATAGTAGCGAATTTCTACACATCTTGCTTGAAGGCTTGACCTGTTTTTCTAAAAAGTGGATAAACTAAGCTTGTCAGCATTCTAATTTAGTTGTATTTTCTACCAATTGCTGGTAGTGATATATTACGAAGAGAGTGTGTGTTTCGCCACTCTACCAGGTTAAATAATTTCTTGATAGCCAAAACTCCTTATCCTTGAAAATTTTAAAGAATAACCTATCTCCTTTGTGTTTATGTGCTTGGCTTGTTCTCACTGTTAAATAAATAAAATCAGGAGTACTTGATCACTAACGCATAACTTTCTGCTCAGATTTTTCAGAATTCAAGAGACCCAAACTGGGATGCAGAGTGGAACATCTGAGTGATCGCTGGGACAGTTTCTCTAACTTAGGAAAGATTCGTGCTGATTTCTTTTCAACTATTAATGATCAGTTTACAGACTGAAACCAATACTAGCTCTAGGATGTTTAAGTATTAAATAAGCACATGGACTTTTCTTTAAAACCAGCTAAACGGTAGAAGAAAAGAGATAGTTTAGGTTGCCTTCCTTAAAGTATTATCAAGAGGGGTGAGGCTAAATAATTTCCAGCCCTATATCCTACTTTATTTTGTTCAAAAGTAATTAATGACAATATTTATTAAGAGTATTTCTATCTCAATTTTTTTTTGGTCAAGTAAAGGAATGGGAAAGAGAGTCCATAAAAGAAACCAATTCGAGTCCTTGTTATTACAAAACGTAAAAGTCAGAGAATTTGTGAGTGATACAAAGTAGTAAGGAATAAGTAGGACCAGAGCTGTTGGAAATCTTAGAATCTGGCTCCAAAGTACAGGGAAGAAGATAATTTTCATATGTTAATGCTTATATGTATATAAATATTCAAATAAGAATTCAGCAATGATCTGTCTTCATCTTATAGAGGGGAGCTCATGATGTACACATGATCTACCTTTAATCTAGCGGCTTTGTCCGTGTTAAAAACGTGGCTTCCTTCCTCTATACTTGAAAATTGTGTTGCAAGGCTGCTTCAGAAAAACAAAAAATAAATATATGCATATGTATGTATATATACATACATGTAAGTATAAATAAAATATGAACAGAAAATGGCTTCAATCACTAATATTTTTGCAAACTAATGTTCAGCTGATGCCCCTCAATTTTATATTGCATCACATTAGTGTCATAATGGTAATGACTAGCCTTTATTCACTAACAGTTTGAGTCAGCACTTTGAGACATTTTCAAATTAGGTCATACTGCACATTTGTGGCTGATACAAAGGTTGATTAAGAGAGCTGCACAATTTTAAAGTGATGTGGTGTGAGTTGAATTAAGTTCTCTCTGATAGTTACGGGAAATGTGAGCCACCATAACTAAGCAGAAATAATGTATGGGCTATAGGGGGAGAATATATTTCCACAGAGTGCTTGAAGTCATACTCATTTACAATTTCACAAAGTCCTCTGTCTGTTATGGAAGAATTCTATCATGGGGCCTAGAAACAAGCAATGAATTACAATAAGGACACTGGAGGCCTGGTCCTCAGTCCTGTTGCAGTGAAAGTCAGTTTTTGCCTTTAAGTCCCTTTTGATCTTCTCAATAAAGAGCTCCCCCCCCCCCACTTCTAGACACTGACTACTGCTTTTCTGAAGTCAAAACGATCCTGTGCCACAACCAAACCATTTACCCATAATGTGATGAGGCTGAGGTCTGGCTACATTGCTATGCAAGCTGGACCTGAAGAGAGAAAAAAAGAAAAGAAGGAAAAAGGTCAATTTAAAGTGATATTATCATGACAGACCCCCAACCTCACCTAAAACGTGTAGGCACAGGACCGGCTTTAATTCACCCAGCACTGCCAAAGAATTGTAAAAATGGCTCCTGAAAGGCAGAGCACCTTTTCATTGGGTTTAAGAGGAACAAAAATAAAAGCTGAAATTCTTACTCCGTTTGCTCAAAAAGGGCCAAAGTAGCTGTTATTCACTCTATATTGCCCTCTATGTAGCAGAAAGGAGCCAGAGAATATTTTTCTAGATAAATACATGTATATTTTTTTATTGTGCAAGTGGCCTTAGAAGCCAAGGAACCTGGAGAAAAACTGCACCAGTGCATGGCACTGAACCGAAAGAAAAACTCCTTCCTCGGCCAGCAGACTTTGGTCCCGAGGACACAAAAGGAGTTCCCTATAGTTTCTCTTGCACATACACCTGGCTTTCTTTGCATAGGCATCCTGAAACACAATGTGATCAAATCACATTGGATTTCTGTTTTTGTTCTGCTTTTTCAAATTTCAACTTCCCATGCAGACCTTTCTGGGCTTCTGGATTCTGTCCCTGTCGGAGGGACATTACAGTATGTGCTGCCCTGCCCCCTGCAGACCCCTTACCTCCAGTTTCTTCTCAGTTTTTTAGGAATTCCATCTGAGCTTTACCCGGAAGTTTGGGCTGAACTTGTTTTCTCAGGGAGAAGACATAGGCAGAGTAAGCAGGACAGGGCCCCGCTTAAAAAAAAAAAAAAAAAGTATACGTGATTTAAAAAAATAATAATAAATGCACCTAATTAGGAATATAATGTAATAGCCACAATCATTCTCAATATTTATAAATATGCTTATATTCCAGGCTCCTTATGATTTTCACAAGAATTAAAGGCAAACAGTCTTCAGATCTTGAGAGGGATATAAACAAGAACTCTTTGGAAGGAAGAGAGGGAAGGAAGGGAAGAGGAAAAACACAGGGAAGGAAGGACAAGAAAGGAAGATGGATTTCAGCTCTTTCTGTCCCAGCGAGGACCTGCTCCCAAGGTGTCCATCCCTGTTCACTGATTTCTATCCTTCAACTGTGAAAGTTACAACCCATGCGAGTGGTAGGCAGTGACCCATACTGCCTTCAATTCTGCTGTCATGAATCTCTTGCTTTTTAAATGTTTATTTATTTACTTGAGAGAGAGAGAGGGAGAGAGAGAGAATCCCAAATAGGCTCCGTGCTCTCAGCACACAGCTTGATGCCACAAACCACGAGATCATGACCTGAGCCCAAATCAAGACTGGGACACTCAGCAGACTGAGCCACCCAGACGCCCCATGATTTTCTGGTTACTACACACAACCAATAGTTCTAATAAGCTGTAGCTTAAATTTGGATAACTCCTGGTTCTTGCTGAACTACAGAGGTTGCTCTGGGCGGAGCAATCTGATGATTTATCACAAAAGCAGAAGTCACGGAACGTCCTGTGACCCAGATTAAAACACAAATATCCCTGGGTTCATAGTCTGCCAATTAATACCTGAAGCAATGGCAGCGCTATGTCTCAAGCACATACATTTTCATTTTGAACACACCCCTGGTGTGTGCAATCACTTAATTTACATTTTCAAAAGGTCACTTGTGGTGCTCGCTGGAAGCGACTATATATTTTACTTATTTTGAAGTAGGCTAATTTGCCTACCTTGCACACCTTTCTGGCCACTGGGATGACAGATATCTGATTCAGACATAATATCGCAATGAATAGATAAAAGTAGTTTTGCCATTTTGTTAAGCAATTAAGGGAATACTTGAGTTTCTCCAACAGTTTAATTTAGTACACAAGAATAGCATCTATGAGCTATGTTTATTAATAGTGGGTTTTTTATTATTATTTTCCAGAACAGATACAGTAACATTACAGGGGTTCAATATGACTTTTGATGATCTGGCATGCAGTGATTAAATAAGGTTAACCCTCATTTTATATGCTAATAGGATATTTATAATCTCTACAGCATATCCAATTTAACGATTTTATTCTCTGTTGTTCAGAAAGTATTTCTTATTAGTGAAAGAGAATACCCTTACATTCACCACAGATGCTAGTTTAATTGGGCTTGAATGCATTGTGTATAATTAGTCCACTTCTCTAATATTTCATCTATAATTACACAATGAACAATGTGCTTAAATTTCATAAAATTAGTGGGTTCAAAAGAAAGACTTCAAAAAAAAATAAGCATTCCATTTTCAAGCTTTCCCAAGCCTTACTGAGAGCCCAGTGAAAATACAGTTCAGGCCAGTGTGAGTTCCGTGAATGGTGAATGGATGCCCAAAGGCTCTGAAGTTAAAAGCAAAAATAATGGTCTCCCCTAGCTCCACTCATCCCACCCAATGACAATGTTAGTGGCAAAACTGTTTGGTCCAGGCCCAGCTGTCACTGGAGAAACAGGATTAAAATCCCTATATACTATATTCCCAAGGTCCCTGCAAACGTCCGTCTTCAAGAAGGTATTTTGAATGTCAAATCTGTTTGGTTTGGGGTTTGGGTATTTTTCTCCCCCAGCAGTTAGAACTATTTTGGGCAAACTCATTTCAGATAGCAGCCTATGAAGTTCATCACGGAAACCAACTTTTAGTTCTGTTAGGAGTGTGACCAAATAGAGAAAGAGGGGGAACAAAAAGAGTGAGAGAATCTGGTTTGTGATTTTGAGCTTTTCTTTATTGATTGGAGGAAGTTAGAGGAGACTCTGAGTGTGCAGGTGTGTGTTGCCCATTTTAGTTCAAATGAGGCTATTTTTACACTGGCAGGATACTTAACTTGCAGAATTTAAAAAAAAAAGATTCAAGGACAAATGAAAAATGTATTGTAGGGGTTAAGAGACTTTTTCAAGGGCCATAGGTAGCCTTCATTTTCAGTGCTATCCAGCTCAGGAGAGTTAGCCAAGGTCAACAACAGGTCCACATGTCCCCTTCAATGTGCCTTCTCTTGTACCCCTAAAATATCCATGTTATAAGGTTCCTAGAGGTTCTTAGTTCCTCATTTTGCTTCCAACATGTTTGTTCCACTTCTACCAACGAGAATGACAATTGTCAAAGTGATCACTGGGACCTAGCAGACTACCCATTGGTCAACAAATAAAGACCCCCCCCCCAAAAAAACTTCAAAAAGAATCACTTACCTTTTGAACCCAGAACCTATAAGGAAAAAAACAGTTGTTTGTTGTAATTGTCAGGATCTACTCAGGAAAATAGAATCACCACCAGACAGTCAACAGAGGGATTTAAACTAGGGAACTAGTTACAAAGGTGTTGAAAGAACTGAAAGGTCAAATGGAAGCCACCAAGAGTTTGGTAATAGCAGGAATCCACTGCCATCCCTAGATGGAAGGGACAGAAGGAAGGGGACAGGTTCCAGGACCTCAGAGGAGATCCAGCTATTGCCAGAACCACCTCCAAAGCACATGAGGGCAGAGGGTGGACTATTCCAGCTCTCTCATCCACCCTACTCAGAGGGTCCTTTTGCAGAACCTTTGTAGAAGCCAGATGGCAATGTACTTTGCAAATGGCAATGTACTTTTCTGAGCCCCCTAGACTATGAAAGAGCAAGGAAAGAGCAGGAATGGGTCTAAGAGCAAACAGATACATGCCCCAAAGCGTGGTTCCTTCTCAACAAGACTTTTGTGTGAAGATAAAATTCCAAATGAATCCCGGTGTGAATTGGGTAGAAGAAAAATTGATATTTATTTTGTTTTCAAATTCCCAATGTGCTATATCTAGGAGTGCCCACTAGGAAAACAGCTATCATATTGAGGTTAAACACTGAGCAAACTCAATATATTTCACCTGTGTGGATTAAAAGGCGATACAGGTGCTTAAAAGGTTGAGGGCACCCTCAGTCCCAAACCCCTGAAGTTGTTTGTCAGGGTTATTTCTACCCCATCTATGTCATTTTGTACCCCAGTGTGGCCTACCAGTGGCAGCGTGAGGTGCAAACAGAAGGTCATTCTTGACTTCAAGTTTTCTGGTCTCATAGACTTTGTACAACCCAGACGTTGCTTGAACAAAGATGGAAGGTTTTATTCAGGATGCTTTGCTGCACCCCAACTGAGTAACCATAGATCATCTATGTTCCATGCTCCTTCACTGTACTGCTGCCCCATGGCCAGAAAAGAGCAGGACCATGGAAAAGCTGTTGATTCTATTGCGCTCATAACCCTTTATTCTTCCCGGACACCTGCTAACACTAACAGGGTTTGTTGTTCAGGCTCAGGGACAATGTCACCTTGAAACCTAGACACAAGTGCACTTTCAACATTTAACATCTTATCTCCCTTCCCCTCTATTTTCAGCCGTATCACTTGTCCATTACAATACATACTGCAGTTAAAAGAGATTTGCATTTGGTCCTACAAAAATGAAGATTTCATAAGTTGGCTTTTTTTCCCCCCTCCTGACCAGAATCCATATTACTTGAAAAGAGAAAGGCCAAAGGGAAATTATTGCTATTTTAGACAGCAGCATAAATTTTCTTCCTATTTTTAACCTAGCTTTTAATTTAATAAGTTTTATGACCCTTATATTAAGTACATATGTTTTACAAGACATTGTGTCCCTTGAGTCACCCTGAATTTGCTCTACTGTACCAGAGTTAAATGAATGAATACCATGTTTCTGATTTTAGTTCACCCTGCATTTGATCCTTATAATATGCCTGGTAAACCTTCATAAAAACAGAGAACTCAAAGGCCATCTAAAGGCTAGCATATATTGTTTTAAATGAAGTGAATGAATATGCATCCCCCTGAAGTATTTTAAATTTCGAATTTCTCTCCTATTGGTGTTTGTAATAAATAATTAAGGACATACAGAGTAGTGGAAATGGTCTCTCTCCTTCAGAACTAGCAACTAAGCATACAAACACCTTTATGTGTTTATTCCATTGGCCAATGCGCTGACATCATTCCTTCAAATTAAGGTTTCAAAATTGTAAACAACCAGATTTGGTGCTCTGAAGTGATATTAACTTCCTTCTGCAAGAAGTTCTATCATCATGTGTTCATGATCATTTGAAAATGAGTTTGGTGCTACTTAAACATAATAGAGGGTCTCACCATTCCTAAGAGAAAGACTATTTGAATAATAATTCCATGTCTACGTAAGAATAAATTTTTGAATTCATAGCAGAATGGAGAAAAACACCTACAGTGTTAGTGGAGAGGTGGGTTTAGTAGTTAGTAGTTGGTTAATGAAGACGTAGGTTTTCCTGAGTTTCCTGTGGGGTGGGCAGTGGGTAGGAGCTGTGGGAGCAGAGGAGTAAACAGTGCAAAAATGAAACAACCTTGCACTGGTGAGAAAACTTGTTTCTTCGTTGTTAAGATGTAGCAGATTTTTATATCCTACCAGAGTACAGGAGCTATTGATTAGCTGAATATTCAACCAGAAAATCTTTATAATGTAATAAGATTTGTTCTGAAATATGCTTTATAAATTTTCTGCTTCAATTCTGATTTTCAAATGGTTTCCCTACATATGCCAAAGTTTAGTAAATCAAGAGCCTACTAAAAGTGCATTTTAGGTCAACGAATTGAGGGTGGCTTAAACTCAAGATGGCAAAATTAGCCTTTACACCACAGTTTCAGATTATGTGCCAGACTGTATGACTGGGTACACTTAAGTTTACTAATGTATCAAATCCAATTCAAGAAGCCATTAATTTCTTTCCTTTTCATTTTGTTTGCTTTTGTCCTACTTCAGTGACTTTGAAGGACATGACCTTAAAATATAATTGGTTATTCAGTAGAACTTCCCTCAAAGATCTACATAAGAATTGATGTTTATTTCACAATCGTGTATAGGCTCGAAAATTGATATGTTGCCTTGCGATTTTATTGTTAGAGGAAACCATCCATTATTTTCAAAAGGAAAGAATCTCAGCCTCTCTATATTTCATTTCAAAACTGAGTGACCAAAATACTAGACCTGTTTGAAATCTATTTAAATATTTGGTACCTTATAGATTATTTGCATTTAAAAGGCTTTTTGTTTTGTTTTTTAGAAAACATGTAAGAGTCTCTAATATCTAGAAACTCTTGGTCATTCAACCATCTATGTTATGGCTACTCAGCTGGGAAATACAGGTTAGGATGGAATGTTGGCATTAGGCTCCAGGAAAACCAGGGCTGGCCATTTTAGCCCGTCAGCTAGAACTCCTGGTCACCTCCCAAGGGGCAAATTGATGTCAAGTTCTGCTGTCTGTCAGGATTAAGTGCCTGTTTGCTTTTTCACTAACATGTGGTTTGAGAACAAAGCAGCTCAAATCTCCTCAGTCCCTAACAAAGCATCTCAAATTGCTGAGTAAAATTCCTTAATCCCCCATCTTAATCTGAAAACACCATCAGGCATGGTAGGACACTGTGGTCTCTTTTTGTGTTGCTTCTCCTCTCCACCCACCCCCCCTTCCCCATTCCTGACCACCTCCTCCTCAACACTGCCATTAACATGTGCATTTGACTCCCCCTTGTAAATGATTCTTCAACAGAATATAAGCCAGTTGGAAATTCAGGTAACTTGGTCCACGATCATGCTGGTTGTAGTCATTTCTATTCCTTGTCAACTTCCTTTTTAAAAGTGAAGGGAAAAAATAAAGATCATAACAGAGGGACTGATTAACCCCCCTCACATACCCTTGAAGGTTTTAGGTACACAAACAGTATCCTCAAAAAGTTTTAATGGACAGGATTTAATTGCTTGTTTGCAATATTTGTCAACTCTCAGTCAGAAGTCAAAAGGATATGGGGATTTTGCACACAAACCCAGGATATTTTCACTAAGGTAAGAGAAGGAAGCAAAACCAATTTCAATGACTGGTTTGAAACTGTGAAACAGTCTTTGTTAACATGCATGCCGCAGTTAAAAGAGAATCAGCATTCAGAAAATAGTTCACATTATTTGCATATGTTCATTACATATTAAGGATGAAGACTTTATCCATCAACTACAGTTGAAAGGCTTCAACTTTTTGCTGCCTTAATTTGCAAAGCATTCAAGTCTGCACGTTGAATCACATGAAACCCTATTTCAACACTTCATGAGATCTTTCTTTTACTAATTTTAGTTGAAAATTGAATTACTAAATTTTTCTATGGGGGATTTTCCAGAGAGCTGCCAAATTAAGTTCTGGTCTTAGGGAAGCTGAAACTAACTCACGGCAGTTATCTTTTTTTTTTTTTTTTTTCTATAGGAAAGTTGAACAAGAGTCACCATAAAAAAATAATAAAATCAGAAAACTCTACCCCTTCACTCCAAAAATTTCATTCAGTTGAGTGCCAAGATAGATTCTGGGAGTGCCTGGGTGGCTAGTTAGGTTAAGCGTCCAACTTCGGCTCACTCATGATCTCACAGTTCATGAGTTCAAGCCCTACATCAGACTCGATGCTGTCAGCACAGAGCCTGCTTCAGATCTTCTGTCCCTCCTTCTCTCTGCCCCTTCCCTGTTCTTTTGCTCTCTCTCGCACTCAAAAATAAATAAACATTAAAAAGAAGATTCTGACCTAGTATATTCTCACTCTTTTTTTCCTCTTTCATAATGTTCTCCTCCCTAAAACAAGTGAAGTGAATAAAACCCCTTTCCCCCAGAAATCTTGGGCTCTGTTGTAGTATATATATATATGTGAAAACTGGCAGTAAAGTTTTATAGAGAATGCAAAAGTAAGAAACCTAAAACTTTCAAACACCTATGAAAATAGCACCTATACTATATTTAATACTATCTCTTTCCCCATTTTTCTTCCTGGCATTTTTACTTTCTACAGGGATGGGTGAAGGGAAAAAGCAAAAGAAAAGGGACCTGTAAACATCATCATTCTAGTTCAAGCCTTCGTCACCAACCATCCCTTTGAAATGTTAACCTTTATTAGGAAAAAAAAAACATAATTGGAATTCAGCTACAAAACATCACATTTCTTTCAGTAAATTCATTTATCCTCATATAATTCCCATTTAAACAGTGAAGAAAAAAAAAAAGGCTCCCTCCCCAATTCAGAAATGATTATCTTTTACAATTTTCAGGTTTTTAAGCTCATCACTTTTAATATAAGAAAAATAGGAAATCTGGGCAGTTGTTGCAGCCTCCTAATCCATAGATCCTCAAACATGAACCTTTCCACCCTAACCCCAAGGTTGAAGGCAATGACCTCAGATGACCTAAGTAAGAGCAGTAATCCCAGAAAAGCTTGATCATACAACATAGTATGGGTAAGAGCAGGAACTATAGCCAAACTCTGTACTTGAATCGCAGTTCTTTTGTTTCCTAGCTGTGTGACCTTGGGAAAGTTACTTGATCTCTCTGTGCCTCAATGTCTCCTACAAAATGAGAATAACGGTCATACCCAAATTATATGAATATTAAATGCATTAATAGTTGTTAAATACAGCACTGTTATCAGAATGTTTGATTTTTTTAAAAAAATTACACCTTACCGGGTCAGTTTGAAAATATGATCTCTCTTTTTCTACTCTACTCCAAGAAAACCACTCTACATCCTAAGGTGACAACATAGAAAGAAGAGAAATAAAACAGTGGGAGAAGATTTTTTTTCTGCTCAGAAGAGGGAAGAATATGTAAGCCAAAAAATGTGAATATGTGAAATACATGAAAAATATATCTTTAAGTGTTCAAAGGATTCAGAAAAGGATCTGATGTGTTGCATGTCCTAATAGCCTACCTCAGTCATAACCAATAGTTCTTTGAGAACTCTTGATTATTCTAGGCAAGTTATTTTGTTAAATAAGCTGTTGTATATTTAGGCTATATCTACCTTGGCAAATATTTATTACTAGAAGCTGGGCTTGAGCAAATAAATGCCATATTTTGGGACATCTTAACAACCTAAGTTGAGATCCCAAAACAAATATTCTTAGTTTTTTTTTTCCCTAATGGACATGCTCATTTTAAGCACCTGGGTGGAAGATTCTATAAAGTTTTCATAAGCTTTCTCATATACCCTTCCAGCTATCATTTAAACCAGCACTCCCAGTTGCCCCATTGAAATAGTCATGAAAATATTTTCTTTCATTCCCTCTTTCAGCAAGTATTCATTGAATCTCTACCTGTGCTAGGCCCTGCACTAGATATTATTATACAGCAGTGAACCACATAGACATAATCCATGCCCACAAGCATACGATTGGCAGATTCCCTATATACACCCATATGAGAATATTGGAAAACTTTCTTGTCACTAGTCTTCCAGGCTGGATGTGTTTTCTCAGCCTCTTCAAGAATACGGGTTATGATGACTGAGCAACACAATCTGTGAGTATTCGAGGACTCTGACTAGGAGATTTGGGTAACATTTCAAGACATTAATCTCACTTTAGTATAACCAAGTTCCCAAGGCTAAGCTTGAATGAAAAACAGTGAGGGAGTCCTTTAATACAGCTCAATTCTAATGAGGGTTAGAGAGAAAGATAAAGCATGGCTGTGGTACAAGAACAGCTGAACATTTTGTCGATCAAAGTATCAAGAAAATTTCTGTAAAGGATAAGGATCAAAATGGGGGTGTTACCAGCTGCACATGTACTGTAGCAACAGTATTTAGAAAGTTCAGGAGAGTCTCCAAACTTCTCTCAGGCCATAACTCTTCTTCACAGGTTGTACTGCAACTGAAATCATTAAAGATGGCGCCAGTCAGGGACACCTGGTCGGCTCAGTCAGTTGAGCATCCAACTCTTGATTTAGGTGCAGGCCACCATCTTGCAAATTGATCTTCGTCAATTTGAGCCCCGCGTCAGGCTCTGCGACAGTGCAGGGCCTGCTTGGGATTCTCTGCCTCCCTCTTTCTCTGCCCCTCCCTTGCTCATGCTCACTCTCTCTCTGTGTCTCAAAAATAAAATAAATAAACATTACCAAAAAAAAAGATGGCACCAATCACATGCTCATGAAGCTGAAGTCAGTGATGCAATTCTCATGCTCTCCAGCTGCTTCTGCCATATCTCACAGCTATAAACTGGTTGGTTTTGCCATATCTCACAAGTATAAACTGGTCTAGTTAGTTTTTCCATATCTCACAGCTATCAACTCATGCTAAACCTAAATAATCTTTCTGAAATGATATATTTGCAGTCACCGCCAGTCAAGGGAAAGATACCAATAAATCAACTTACATATCAATTGAAAAAACTTTCAAAACACGTTCTTTAGGATCTGCCAGTGTGTAGAATGTACCACATATTATTCCCTAAGAAAAGTCTTTCCAATCATATCTAATTACAAGCCCAAAGAAAACCTGAAGGAAACCCCTCATGAAATGGAAGATCTTATAATGAAATGGAAGCCCAGATAACACCTGGTTTTCTAACTTTCATAAAACTGGTACAGAACAGTGAGGGCCTGGCCACACGAGTCTAAGGATATTGATGTTTATCTCCACTTTATTCAGTGCTTAACAGAATTTCAGTTTTCTATAATGGTTAAAAAGAAAAACTGAGGGGCGCCTGGGTGGCTTGGCTCAGTCGGTTGGGCGTCCGACTTCAGCTCAGGTCATGATCTCACTGTCCGGGAGTTCGAGCCCCGCGTCGGGCTCTGTGCTGACAGCTCAGAGCCTGGAGCCTGTTTCAGATTCTGTGTCTCCCTCTCTCTCTGCCCCTCCCCTGTTCATGCTCTGTCTCTGTCTCAAAAATAAACGTTAAAAAATTAAAAGAAAAAGAAAAACTGCTGTCAATAGGCAATTGGTCACACAATTATTAAAAATGACTCTGTGTGTGTGTGTGTGTGTGTGTATTTTGTCTTATTGGCATTCGTGCCATATTCTTACCTTAAAAATGCAGGTGGGAAGACCATATGCATAGTATGACCCCATTTGGGAAAACACATCTGTTTTCATAAAAAATAAAAGTCCGAGAGAGAATACAAAAAAGGGAATAATGGTTATCTGTTCAGAGGGTTTTCCTTTCTCATTACATTCTATTTTCCCACCTATATTTTCTCTCATTTTCATAAGTTGAGACCCAGCTAGTGTTTCATTATTTAAACCCAGATAGGTGCAACCAAACTATCAGTTCCAAACGTTTGCACCTAGACAGAGGGTACCTTCGTATACATCTGTCAGATTACACAGAAATCTTTGAACTACTGCCAGCCAGAAAGTCTGACATAAATAAATACAGAAATATATGCATTGTTATATCACATGTCTTTTGAATTAAGATTACTATTAATAATAATCACCCACATCTGTCAAAATGGCTACCGTATCAGCCGTTCTCAAACTTCAGGGAGCATGAAAATCCTTTGGAAGGCTCATTAGAACACCAATTACTGGTGGACCCACACTCAGTTTCTGATTCAGTAGGTCTGGTGTGGGCCCTGAGAATCTACATGTCTAGCAGGTTCCAGGAGATGCTGATGCCAATGGTCAAAGAACCACCTTGAAAACTACCGACATATCGATGCTATTTTGCCTAAATGATGGAAGTCTGAGTGATTTGGTGCCTCTCTGTTCAGTGTCTTCAATTCTACTCTCGGGAAGATGGTAAACAGCTGTTTTTTCTCCTCACTAGAGAGAAGAGAGGAAATGGAATTAACGTGCAGCATAATGATTTAGGTTTGCTCTAGAGGGAAAACATCCTTACTTAAGGGTTATTAAGCCCTGAGATGGGCTTAGAGGGTTACTAAGAGGAAGTTTTTGTTATCTGCATCCCTGGAGATTTTTCAGAATTTACAGACCTAACTTGAATGGAGGGGAAGGAAGAAGAGTTGACATAAGGGACACTAGTTATTTTCAGGTGAACCCAAACCCATTCCACTACCTTTTGGTGAACTGGGATAACTAAATATTTTTTCTTCCTCTGCACCTCAATCAGAGCGATGTGCAGTTGTTCTCTGTGTCTTCTCTCACTTCAAGGAGAGTGTTCTGATCCACATCACATTGAAATAGTTTAATTTATACCCTTTCCTTGATATGGAAAGATCAACCAAGGCATCTTTCTTATCTGACTTTCTATTGCCTATGCTACAAAGCACCAAATCAAGAGGTTTACATCTATCTCCTTTGAGGAAAAAGCCCAGATATCAGCACAGTAAAATTTACAAAAGGTTGATTTCAACACGGGTCCAGTGCTTCCCGAGAAAACCTTTGGAGAATGAAAATAGGATTGGTCATGTAGCCTACTCAACTAATTTTCTTCAGGTTAAACTCTTCGTTCTCAGCTGTTGGCCAGCTCACAGAATAAAACAAATCTCAAGCTACATCCTACGTTTCCCTTCACTTATTACACATGTGGACTTTCCCATGGTTCCCATCATGCAACTGGGAAAATGGACATACCGCTCTCTCACTGCATTTCAAGACCTTGGGCTCTGGTGGGTGAAAAACTTGGATTCACAGTCCCATCCACATTTCCTGCCTGTGTGACCTTGAGCAAGGTAGTTAATCTCTCTGTTCCTCCTCCATAAAATGGAGTCAATAATATTTCCCTGGGAGATTAAATGAGATGTGGTGTCCAGAGGACCAAGCCCAGTGCCTGTCTCACAGGTGGAGATTAACAAGTGTTAGTTGTGTTTCCCTTCAAGACCCAGTCCATGAGGGGAAAATGGTCTGGATAGAGCCATCTGATGGCTCTTAAGTCTGATTCAACACTTGTTACAAAGACAATTTTGTATACAGATTCTGTCTACTTCTTATCTTTCTCCCAGGTCAACACAACTTTGCTTCAATGAATGCCTCTGAATTTTCACTGACCCATGTGGTAGAAAAAGCCTCTCCTGCACTGGTACATTAATAAACTAAATTGTTTTGGATGCAATTATGTAATTAACTCCTAATCAACATTTCCTTTGGAGCCCATTATTTCTTTTAATATGCAGTGAGAAAATGGAGACATAGCTTTGGAGTCAACATTGGTATTCAGATTTCTCCGCTTTATTAAAAAAAGCAAATACTAACTAAGCTCCAACTATTTTCAAATGGGGACTTATTCAGATTATAACCAAAAAAAAAAACCAACAAAAAAACCCCCGCACAATAGCTACAAAATGGGAATAGTATGATTATATATCTCAAAGCATTATTATGAGGATAAAATGGGATAATGCATGCAAAATACCTCGCAGAGTTCATAGGACATAGTTATCTGTAATTATTGTTATTATTATCATGGTTTTGAGTATGTGATGATGAAAGTCCTCTTCAGATCTAAAATTAGATGCTTAGAAGTAATTTAATCCTCAGGAAAGCCTGTTTCTTTCCTTTACTCTATGCCTACCACCTTCCAAGACAGATAACACGTAGGGCCTATGTGACCATATCCATGGCAAATTCCTACTTGTGCCATAACTTCTTTCTTTATCATTAATTTGTAAGAGTGGGCATTTATGGAAAATCCCTAAATACTTTTCTTTCATAACTGACTGATGTCTCCCACACTTGCCCTCCCAGCCCACATTTCAGAAAATGAATGTGGAATCATAATCATTTGTAACTGAAGGGACCCTAGCGGTCATCTAACCCACTCTTGTTATTTTGAAGATGAGAGAACTGAGATTCATAATGTGAAGTGACCTCTCAAAGCCCCCAAACCAGTTTTTTTTTTCACACCAAGAACCCAACTTTCCTCCTTCCTATCCCAGTAGATAGGGAGTTAAGGGAGGCACTAATAGGTTTTGGATATTTGTTGCATGGAGAGTATGCCATTTTTTATTTTCCTATCCCCAGGACTTCTTTTCTCTGCAAATGACAGAAACACAAATTTAGGAAACTTGAACGGAACAGGTTTCCATTGGCTCATATAATACAGCCCCAGGCTGCACAGAAATTCTAGATGCCAGAGACTTGAAGACCATGACTTGTTATTGGTCTCTTGACTCTATTTTGTGGATTGACTCTGCTTTCTCAGACTGACCTTCTCAATAAAGCTACCCTAATATAGGGAAAAAACTACACAGATATAACCATATGATTCTGAATATAACAGCAACCCACACACAGGAACATAACTGAATACAGGTGTTACTTTTCTCACATAGCAAGAATTATGAAGTTGAACAGATTAAGGCTGGAACAGCTACTCAAGACAGTCTCAGTGATTCAATGCTCTCCCTATTCCTATTCTATCGTTCTTAGGCTTCAGACAGGCCATGTTTCAAGAAGAAGAAGGGAAAGGAGTAAGGTTAAAAGTCGCCTGTCAGATGAGTGTGACCCTTTTATTCAGGACAATGACTTTCCAGAAGTCCCACACAGTAGACTTTCATCTATATCACATTGGCTGGAAATGGGGGACAAGATCACCTTTGGCTCCAGGAGAGTGTGAGGACATGGATATTTTCAACTGGGAACATTCCTACTCAAATCAATCAATCAATGAATTAACAATGGTAGAATTTTGTTCATAAGAAAAGAGTGGAGGGGCACCTGGATGGCTCAGTCAGTTAAGTGTCTGACTCCTGATTTCCCCTCAGGTCACGATCTCATGGTTCATGGGATTGAGCCCCCTTTGGGCTCTGCAATGACAACATATCTTTCTTTCCCTCTCTCTCTGCCCCTCCCGTACTCACACACACACACACACATAGATACACACACACACAGACACACACACACACTCTCTCTCTCTCTCTCTCAAAATAAATAAACTTTAAAAAATAAATAAATCCTTAAAAATAAAAGAGGGGAAACTAGATATGGAGCAGGCAACTTGTTTACCACAGAACATTCCTTATTTCCAACTAGACAAATCCTGAAAAGGGCCATTAATTGGCTCTCTTGGGCCCCAGACCCACCCTTGAGGTCAGGGTGGTGGGATATCATGATTCACAGCCCCGGCTAGAACCACAGGAAGGTTAGGAGAAGATTTTTGACATAATGAGGAGGTACAGTTGCCAGGTAAAAAGGACAGAAGCTCAGCAGGGGAAACCATAGAAATCATGACAGTCCAAATTGCACCAGCTATATCCAAGACTGTATCCAAGAATCTGTTCAGTATTTAAAATACCGATCATAAACATGAAAAGCACCAAGAATCTCCTCAGATGAAGTTCAAAATGTATGCCAAAGCCACAGGGAAACCCGTAGCAAAAGGCCGATTCCAAATATGAAATATATGAGATTGCATACCCATTTGTCAGGTGCATCATTTTATGGCCTACGGGTGAGTAATAGGTCAAGGCTAGGTATCTGCTGCCTCATCCAGTGATATTATCCTCAATCATGTTAATTAAATTAATATGACTTGCACTAATGAAAACCGCAAAAACCTATTTTGGTTTCTATCAGCACATACATTTTGATAATTTAGTCCTGTCAGACTTGTGTGCCTCTCGGTTCACACGAGTCCCAGATTCAATGTTCATAATACCAGGGTAATTGTAAGCATTTTCTATACAAAACTAACAAAGAAAATGACTTGTGAACTAAATTTCACTTCGGTTGAGCAGCAAACCAAATCAAGAATTATATATTCGTGATGACATTACTGATGCTGGTGGTTTTATCCATCCGTCTCTCTTTCTTAACATATATTCTTCTTTGACATGTTTTCTAAATGATTAGCCACCTGAGAAAATATTTAAATGAGCACATCATAAGGTAAAAGATTTATGGCCTAAATTACATTAAACAAATTCAATATGCTGTGCATATGGAAATTAGAAGCTTTTAGATTATATTTTAGCCATTAAAATGTGCCTTAAAATATTTAGCTTCTGTTTGCAACAGTATGATTTTTTTCCCCTGTTCATCTGATGGCAGATTCTCAGAGTAACCAAGCGAAAACAAATGACTTAGTCCTTGGTTCAGAGAAATAATGGGTTACTAGCATAATTAATTTTATGTTTAATTACTGTAGAATGAAACAATTCAACAATATCCAATCAATCCTTAGAATGACAGAACAGAAGGTCAGCAGTTGCTAAGTCAATTGTTTTGAAAGAGAAATTTATGTCAGGTTCTCTTTTATGTGCTATGGAAAGAAATTGGATAAAAGTGGTCAAGCAAACATTAATTAATTGTATAAATGTAATCTGGTTGTCATGCTAAATCATACAGCCAGGAGATACAGTTCTCAGAACGGTGGCCATGCACCCACGGCAAATTTCAGTGACATGCCCAACCCGCCCCCCTTCCCAGGGCATACACAATCAAAAGCCCCGGAGTCAAATATTAACATCCCTAGAATTATTTTTCTAAAATTTGTATTGATAAGCCCGTGGAAAGCAATTAATGGTTCCGGTCCACCTCCGTCCACACCACCAACCTCAGCATGCGGAGCTGAGACTAACTGACCTCTCTATTCCCTCCGCCTCCCCACCTGTCCTGCTGTCCCATTAATAGGAAGAAAGAGAACCCCAGCTATTTCACAGAGTGATTCTTCTGATCCTAGCACTGATCATATTCGGGAGCTCATGTAGACAATAAGCTAGTGGATACAGAAAGTGGTCCGCATTACCTTTGCACATTTAAAGAGTTAATGATCCAAGGTCTCCTCCTGACTGTAGATTTCCCCAGCATTTAATGCTCTTAAATACTCTGCATACTCAACTCAGAAAACCCTAGCTTTTCCTCTGCCATCACTAAGATACTTCCATCCATACGACAGTGTACTTGCCCAAGACCGTTCCTTCTGCCTCTATTACAATTCTTTGGGGAGATGCCCCAAACATCATATTTCATTTTTTCTCCGTGGTCCCTTTCTGAAATGAGAGTATGAAGTAGCAGTTCCTTGGCAAGCACGAAGGTGAAAAACCACATGTGCATCTTAGGTGACTGAGAATTTTCTGTGAAAAAACTGAGGCATCGCCGTATCTACCAACTCCTTGAACACAGCCTGGAGAAATGCTGGGGTGCAGAGGAAATGCCTTCTGTATTTAGGATGTTACTAGAAATGAGGAGCATGTCGCCATTTGATTCACGGGACTAACAAAATGTAGAGCAAGCTCATTCATGGATAATAAAATCAGTAATGTCCGAAGGATGATCGAGTTGAATGATTGACATGAGGGAGGAGGTGCTGGAAATGTTCTGGGTTTGGAGCTAGATGCTGATTATGCAGATACACTCAGTGTGTGAAAATTCACTAGCCACATAATTTATATATTTCTCTGTATATAGGTATACTTTGAGAAAAGTTACTTGAAAATAAAGAGATCCGAATTCTCTTACCAAGTGAAGCCTCTGACATACAAGCCTTAGAGTCCAGGAGTCTGGGGCAAACGTTTCTCTGGGAGGATCTGGATTCGTGATAGAAAAATTGTGTGGACAATGCTGGTGTCTCATGAAATGATTAAGGTTCTCTGCGTGTGCTGAAAATTCCTGAGCCGTGACCTGATTCGGCGAGGCTGACCTGAGCCGTGTGAGAATTTTGCCGTTCTGTTAATGACAATGCAGCACGCTGAAGCTCTATCTTAAACACAGAATTTTCATTTGAGAAGTCAGAATAACCTTCAACTCCATGAGACATGTGCCTAGTTACCAGGACCCGTGGAAGGCCCATGGACCAGAACAGGTGGGGAGACCCCACGACAAAACTCATCCACTATCTGTAGCAGCACTAAGTTATCCTGGGTGACCCGAATCAACCACAATATTGAAACAGCTGTTTTCCTTGAACCGCTACATATTTTCCAATAGGAGAATTCAGCTTGTCTTAACATTCTTAAGTAGAAAGAAATGCTGTGATGACAAATTTACTATCTTCAGAGTAATCTACGCATTATTTCTTCCAGTATTAAGATTGCTCTCAGTAGCAAAATGGTTTGTCTACAGAAACAATCCTCTCTAAGTAGATGCCGGGCTGACATCCACACTGCCTGGACTTTGAAATCATTATTTCTGATAGTAGAACTGGCTGACGCTCTGAATGGCAACTTGCTGCTCTCTAATAAATCCAATAAAGCCAGAAAGAGAAATGCGGAAGCAGACTAGATTAAAACCATTAAATTATATTCCTCAAAAAAGGCACTGGATAAATCAGCCACTGATATTTTTGAGTAAATCCAGTTTAATGTGTGTTGATTTATCCAAAGATATCCCATCCTTTGTGATACACGTTCTTTAAGACCACATTCTAATTTCTCAATTGTACAACTACTCGGATCTGGAACCCTTATAAAAAATTATGTCCCCTCTGTTATGGATTACACATAGGTGGGTATATAATAGTATAGCATAATATTGTATTGTTCAGTATTACATGTCATTGAAACTAAGAAGCCATCAACTCTGAGAAGCACAATTACTATTTTTTTCTTTCTTCATTGAACAAATTTGACATGTAACACTGTGCATGATTGTACAATGTGTTACTTTAATGAATTTATACTTTCTAATATGATTGCATTGTAGCAATATTTATTACATTGTAAAATTAATTGATAATTACATAACTACAATACTATTTCCTATATTCATATACTGTGCATTAGATCACTAGGGCTTATCTACTACTCGTCACAGGGTTATACCCTGAAATACCATCAATCTTGCCCATCCCCACCCCCTGGTAACCACCATTTTACTCTCTGTTTTTTACAGGTTTGACCTTTTTATATTCCACATATAAGTGTTACCATGCACTGCCTTTTTCTATCTGACTTATTTTGCTGGCATATGAGAAGCACAATGATTTTATGTAATATCACTAAGAACGGGGGAAAAACCTCCTAATTTAAAAAATTTTACAGCATCTCTTTTAAGAAGCGGCTTTATTTCAGGTATTAAAGGGTAAAAAATGTGTCTTAGGTGTGCAGAAAATACATGTTTTACCTACTATCAAAAAAAAATGTGGGAAGAAACCTCCAGCTGATTTTAAAATTCAATAGCAATCACCAATTGACAAGGATTCCTTTGGGGGAGGTGGGGTTGATGTTGTTTTTAAATACATTGTATTTGTCATAAGCCTTTTTATGATTTAATATGAAAGAGGAGAGGGGCTCCTGGGTGGTTCAGTTGGTTGAGTGAGGGGCGCCTGAGTGGTTCAGTTGGTTGAATGTCTGACTTCAGCTCAGGTCATGATCTCACAGTTCGTGAGTTCGAGCCCCATATCAGGCTCTGTGCTGACAACTCGGAGCCTGGAGCCTGCTTCGGATTCTGTGTCTCCCTCTCTCTCTACCCCCACCCCCAACTCGTTCTCTCTCTCTCTCTCTCTCTCTCTCTCTCTCAAAAATAAGTAAACATTAAAAAATAAAAAGAAAGAGGAGAATATTGTTTTACTTCTTTAAAAACAAAGTTGCTGTCTTCCACAAAGTGAACATAAAAGGTCACAGTTTCCCTCTTCCATTTTCTGCAATAGCTTTTGCACTGCTAATGAAAACACAACATGAAATAGGGTACTATGATCCACACAAACTGTAATTCACAAAATGCAGCCTCTCAATATTCCCTTTAAACACAACTCTAAAGCAATTATACAGCCACTTTACAAGACCTTAGAAACGTACAATTATAGAAGAGAAGTGCATTTGCAACACTGAATTCAACCACATTCCCTTAAACTTGATCTCCAAATGTCCGCGGCAGTAATAAAACTATCATTTGCCCCAGTGAATGTGCTTTGAAATTAATTTTTCTTTCCATTTTTAATTATAACACATTTTGCTTTCAAAGGAATAAGTAGAAGTCTAAATTAGAAGGAAACTCAATTATCTGAAACTTAGAATTCATTCTAAACATATTGCTGAAAAACTGTGCTCGAAGCAGGAAAGTTCATTGTTCTTTTCCCTTTGCGAGTGGAGCTGGAATGAATCCTCTAGGTTTGGGGCTTGAATCCTCCAAATGTTCTGAAACCACAGGGTAAAGCATATCATAGTTCTATGAGACTGAAGTTTTTAAAATTATGAATAGGTGATGATACTTCCACATGGCCACCAACTTAGAGTAAAATGTGAGGCGCCTGGGTGGCTCAGTCAGTTAAGCACCTGCCTTGGGCTCAGATCATGATCTCATAGTTCATGAGTTCTGGCCCCTCGTCGGGTTGTCTGCTGTCAGCATAGAACCTGCATAGGATCCTCTGTCTCCCTCTCTCTCTGCCCCTCCCCTGCTCATGTGCACACGCTCTCGCTCTCTCTCTCAAAAATAAATAAACATTAAAAAAAAATTTAAGTTGAGGGAAACTTGTTTAAATGCACGGAAAAGCTCTTCATCTGAATGACACTGAATACATGCATATTTTACTCTTTCCCTACATTACAGTAGTTGGTTTTAATATGTGCTTCTCTGATGGTCCAATAAAATACTTCTGGAAGAATAGTAGGTCAGCAGGCCTTGTTTTAAGTTTATTAACTGACAACCTACTTTCAAATGCAAAAGAAAATGTAACCTAGGTCTGTTTTAAAGCAATGATTGTCAGCTCACATGGTCAATATGTCATGCAGGGTACAGTTCATTAAGGAGTGAATTACTTTACTTGTAATCTGAGCTAAATGAATGTCAATGTCAGGTTGCATAAATCATAGATTAAAATGTATCACTAAGTGCAATCAGATAGGCAGCATAACCCTTTGCCCTCCAAAAACAACCCCAAATCGGGGCTTATTTTATACAAGTTTTCCAAGTGGCAGATAGAAGTCTCTTGTACCACAAAGAAGCAATTTGCTTCTGCCAGTGAAAGTGCCACAGGGGTTAGGTGTAACGTTTATGTGTCTAATTGCCACACCTTCATCTCGGGTGAGCCCGAAAAGTAAAACTTCACAATGCCCAAGCATTCATTAGCTAAGAGAGCAAAGTCTCCAGGTTGATATCCCATGTTATTTTAAGAGAAATAAAAACTCTCCGCAAAGGGTAAATACTAGAAAGTATATTATTTTGGCAGAATACCTCTCATATCCTATGCTTTATAGAAAAAGCCAATTTCCTTGAAAAGATGCTCTCTGAAGAGAAGGTTCATTTACATAAAAGGCATCTATTGTAATGCACTCATCCTTGGCCAAGGCAATGGAATGTGTGTCTGTTCTCTGGTTGTTCTAAAGGAGGCAAGAGGATTCAGCAGCCACGTGCAGCCAGGCACCCGCTGACCATGTTGAAGGTTTTGAACACGGCAGAAGACAGAGACCTGACTCCAGCATTAGATAAAAAATGCAATTTCACCCCAGTGCTGCTGCTGTCTACGAAAGTTTGAGAAGGTTCGTTAAGGTTTCTCCTCTTCAGTTTCTTCATCTATGAATAGATAATGCCCACCTCTCCAGATTGTTGGAATAGTTAGCAATAATATATGAAAAACACCTTGTAAGGGCCTGACACATATGAACTACTCCAAAAAAGAGAATTATTATAAATTGTTTAAAACGGTAAATTTGGGGACACCTGGGTGGCTCAGTCCATTAAATGGCTGACTCTTGATTTCAGCTCGGGTCATGATCTCACACTTCGTGGGTTCCAGCCCCACGTTGGGCTCTGCACTGACAGACTGGAGCCTGGTTTGGATTCTCTCTCTCCCTTTCTCTCTGCCCCTACCTTGCTCACGCTCTCTTTATCTGTCTCCCTCTCTCTCATAATAAACATTTTTTTTTTAAAGCAGTAAATCTGGGGCACCTGGGTGGCTCAGTTGGTTGAGCGTCCAACTTCAGCTCAGGTCACGATTTCACGGTTCGTGAGTTCGAGCCCCGAGTCAGGCTCTGGGCTGATGGCTCAGAGCCTGGAGCCTGCTTCCGATTCTGTGTCTCCCTCTCTCTCTGCCCCTTCCCCATTCATGCTCTGTCTCTCTCTGTCTCAAAAATAAATAAACATTAAAAAAATTTTTTTTTAAAAAGCAGTAAATTTTATTTTCCAAGGATGTGAATGATTTTTTTTTAACGTTTATTTATTTTTGAGACAGAGAGAGACAGAGCATGAGCAGGGGAGGGTCAGAGAGAGAGGGAGACACAGAATCTGAAACGGGCTCCAGGCTCTGAGCTGTCAGCACAGAGCCCGACGCGGGGCTTGAACTCACGGACCGTGAGATCATGACCTGAACTGAAGTCGGCCGCTTAACCGACTGAGCCACCCAGGCGCCCCAAGGATGTGAATGATTTTTGATGGAGCAGATCACTCGATCCTAGTCTCATTAGATAATTAATGTGCTTTGGATGGAGAGTTTGGTGCATATATTAGTGATTCTGTAACTCTCAGTAAGGCACATTATGCATAACACCAAGTGAGCTAGATTACTATGGCATCTCATCACTACGAACAGCTGAAGGAAGATCTGAATTTTCCAACTGGGAAGAATGGCAGGAGAGAGCCAGATACCACATGACTTCCCTCACATGTGGAATCTAAAAACCAAATAAATAAACAAACAAAAAGCAGAATCAGAACTGTAAGCATAGAGAACAAACTGATGACAGCCAGAGGGGAAGTGGGTGGCGGGACAGGCAAAATGCATGAAGGGGAGAGGAAGGTCCAGGCTCCTAGTTAGATGGTAGCTACATGTGGGGTGAGCATAGCACAAGGTTTAAACTTGTCCAATCACTATGTTGTACACTTGAAACTAATGTGACATTGTGCGTCAACTACACTCAAATAAAAGGACTAATATTAAACAAAAAAAGAATGGTAGGTAATGGTCAAATACCTCATTTTGTGCCATGTTCCTATTCCTAAGTGAGATCTCCTAACCTTGGGTGGAAGATGAACAGCTACTTTGCATTTCCCAGGAGCGCAGAGTGGGGAAGGGAGCCCACAGTGGCTTCCAGAGGTGGGGTTCAATCTGGCAGGGGAATATGTGAGGGAGAAGTTCCACAGAGCACAACCACCCCCACCCAGGATGCTTCTAGAGGGACGTACCTGGAAATTTGCTAGGTAAGGCCTGTTGCTGTCTTTAACCTGTGGGCCTGCCTCCTACTTGTGGAGTCCCATCCTACACCCATAGCATTTCACTGTGAAATTACTTCTCCCAAAGGGAAACGTCGGCAAAAGTAAAACAAGTTGAAGCTTATAAAATGTCAGGACTCAAGGTGTTTTGTGTTGACATGACCTCCAATAACTAACTAGTCTCTTCTGTCTGCAGATATGTACAAATAACATTGTCGAAATGTGATCTTTGTTCTCTCGGTAGAGGGGTATGGATTGGGTAGCAAGGGCCCAGCCCAGGGCCAGACACACAGTAGGTGCTCAGTAAGTAAACAGAGAATGAAAATGTGCCATCGCGTTTTCCTTCTGCTTGAAGTAGAAAGAGACAATAGTCATTGTCATCCAACAAACGAAAAGCCATCTGAATAGCACCCTCTAGAAAAGCACTCTGGCCATGCAAGTTTGCATTTTCAGTGTTAACCTAAACAATCCTTAAGTTGGCTAGAAGGTCAAGACAGCAGCTAATAAACCCAGCAACTGAATTTAAAATAAAGAAATGTCCTTCCCCTGCATAGGAAATTTTTATCTTGCCCTCTCCTTTGGTCACAGACGGCATGAGAATTTCTTTAGATTTTTCAAAAGTGAAAGTTGGACTAAATAAGATGTGAGAGCATTGGAGGCTGAGATCTGCTAGATGTGTTTTTTAAACAGCTCTTTAGATGGGCGAATACAGCAGCCTGATGAAGAGACGCATGCCTTGATCATCTGTCATCCGCTTGTCTTTAAGCCCTGAGGGGTAGTTTGTGCCAGATCGGGAAAGAAGTATGCCCCAAGAGACTGAGGACAGCACTACCTGGTAATCAAAAAAGAGAAATGAACATGGCATTGAAGAGACTTAAAGAGGCGGGCACAAAACTCATTTGTTTATCCCCTAATATAAATTTCCTCACAGATCTCGTTCATTTCTGCTATCCTTCTCCCTAGCTGGGGAAGAAATTGCATCATCCGTCCTCCTCTGCCTTTACGTCTCCATTCTGGTAGGGTACCACACGCATCCCCAAGTGTGCTGGATGTCGGCACTGCCCACAGTCAGGACCGGGCTGGCGGGGGCCCTGCTTCTGAGTGGCTTTCAGAGATTTTCATGGGACAAAGGGCTCTTCTCATAGGATGTCAGCCACAGGACCTTGGGAATACAAGGAAGGAAGATACAGATGGTTCTGGACAGAACCATCTGGACAGATGGTTCTGGACAGAGTTTGAGAGGTTCGATCTCAGCTGCAGAAGCCCCTGACCCAAATTCAGCTCCTGCCACCCCGTTCCAAATGGGTATAAGGCTGAAATGACCCAGCAAACCCCACTCGTTCATTCTGGTACAGATGCTCCAAATGGGTTTATGTCCATTGGACTTTGCTGCATTATCCTCTTTGGAAACCAGCTAGAATTCACTGTGGTTTTTTTCCATTTTGTATTCCATACTTTGTAAAGTGAAATTGTTTATTGTTTCTACTCCCAAACCCTGTGATACCTACTCCAGTGCAATAGACATAGCAGTCTAGGTAACATACTTCATCAGTGAATACATGAATTATGGAATTCTTTGAGAGAGAAGGGGTTACAACAATATTTACTTAAAATCCTGTGTTTCACATCATTAATTAGGTTGACAAAATACCATCTATTTGTTTCAGAGGGTAAAACTGACTTCTAAGAAAAATTCATTCACATTTAGAAGTTTTGAAATAAAAAAACATTCCTCCTAAGGTTCATTTCTTTGCCAAATTATGAAATTTGGCAACTAGTGAAAATGAGTGAACTTTAAACCTTTAGAAATATAATGAGTCAGGGAATGAAAAAAAAACCAGTAATAATCTCGTTATAATTTTTTTTTGAGAGACAGACCGAGAGAGAGCACAAGTGGGGGAGAGGCAGGGGGAGAGGGAGAGAAAGAGAATCCCAATCAGGTTCCACCCCCAGCACATAGCCTGATGCTGGGCTTGATCTCACAATGCGAGATCATGACCCGACCTGAAATCAAGAGTTGGACGCTTAACCGACTAAGCAACCCAGGCACTCCTTATTTTAATAATTTTTAATTCACTTATTGTAAAGTGCTTTTGAAAATAAAAATTGGTATGAAAAACAATATAGAATTCTTTTGGGCTTGCCATGAAGGTTTAAAAAGTTAAATATTACAAGCACAGCTGTGGTTGTCATCCTAAAGCATATCTTTATACTTGTATGCATATGTAAATTTCTCTCGCCAACATACAGAAGCATTTTGCATGTTCTACACTGTGCATGAAGGGTATATTTTTAAAAAATATATCTGCACTGATACATGTTGTTCTAATTTCTTCATTTTTCACTGTCACATATTATTCTACCACATGAGTAATATAGTATAGTCATCCATTGAATGCCTGATTTTCAAAAGAGGAGAAGAAATCTTTGTATCATGGGGAAGAAAAGGACAATCACGTAAAACGGGCCCTTCACTTGTACACATCGTGTTCTAAACCAGGGCTTGGTCATGAGTCTTTTCTCCTTGCAGCTCAGGAATGCTAAGGCAGAATTGTTAAGGAAACTCATGAGCAGAGTGTAAGACAGGTGGTGACAGGCAAGTACCACTTACTAATCCCATGCCTCTCCCCAGTGTCAATGGCACCAGGGATGCCAAGTAATACGTATAACGGGCCACAGATCAACCAACTGGACACACCCTGCCAAGTCAGCCTTCAGAATGCAGTGTCTGTTTCTCTAGGAAAATCATTTATTTTATCATATCACTTCACTAATACCGTGTACTTGGAGTTATGCATTCCCAAAACAACCGTAAAGCATGCTCTTTTCCTATCCTAAACACTTCCCTGGATTATCCAGGGTTGCTTTGTTTAATAATGGATTGAAAGGAAGATAGGTTGCTTCTCAAAGACAGGCCCCAACATAAGCAGCTTTCCTGCCCCCCCCCCCCCAGCCACAGACACCCAACCCTGCCATTCTGGACATTCAAACCAACAAGTGGGAGAGTGGGGAAAAGAGCAGTGAGCTGACAGAGGAGCGGGGGAACCTCACCCACTCCAGTGAATCTCAGAGGATAGCAGGCAAAAGACCTGGCTGGAGGATGGTCTGTCTACACAGTGGTGATAGGAAGGGCCAGTGGGTCCAGCCCACAGGAATAGGAGCCTGGAATTAATAGTGTCTGCAGGGCAAGGCCAAAGCACTGCCAAGGGTGGGGCCTCTTGTTGACACCCAGAGGGAGGAAGAAACCCACTGACACTAACAAAAGGCGTGTCCCTGAAGCGAGAGAAATGTGTTAGGTAATCGGCAATGAGGCCACCACACAGGCTATCTGATCTTTTAGGATTCTACACTTTCCTTTCAGTAGCAAGATTCGGATCCATATTTTTTAAAAAGGCTCTCATTTCTGCAAGACCCCCATTTAAAAATCAAGGAGGTTTATACCTGCAATGCTAATCCAAAATAAAAAGGTACAAAATACTGCTACACAAAGCATCATGGGCAAACCTCTAGATCACATTGATACATTCTCTGAAATATACACATACATATACGTGTGTGCATGTCTATTTAATTATATTTTCTATTATGTATTTGGTGTTTGTCTTTCTCCATCTAGAATGCAAACTCCACAGGGGCAGGCATTTTTGTCTGTTTTGCTTACTGCTCTATCCCCAGTGCTTAGAAAAATGCACGGCACGTGATATGCCTTCAATAATTTTGCTTTGAATAAGTGAAGAAGTTAGAGGAAAGAAAAAAAAAATTGACTTTAGAAATCAGTCACTCCTAACCTGTTATTTTACAGATGAAGACACTGAAACCCTGAGAGACTGAATGGCTTTTCTCCACCACAAAATCAGAATGTGGCAGCATTGAGGGTGAGAACGGGCCACTCCTCAAATCCTTCTTCTCTTTGTTGGGTAAGGTCGTAAGTAACTAACTCCTTGTTTGATCAAAATTATTAGTTCTTCTTAACTTCCTCTCCAAGCATACTTATAATTATTCTAATTTAATGGATCACCAAGCTTAAAGAAAAAGACACGGAATAAACAGGCTACTCATATTTGCCTCTTACTTCCAAAATAAACAATATAACACTGTTACTAATGTTTATAGTAAATCTAGTCTGGAATGACATCACTTGAAATCTTTCTACATAAAGATAATTCAAGGTTCTGAATGTCTGCTTTGTACAGAAAGTACTGTCACTAGGTTCAAAAGGGACAAATGGAATATTCTAAGAAATGCAACGTACAAATAGTACTTGGTGCGGTATCACTCCATAACTTAGGGCAAAGCAGAGTAGAGCCCAAGTGTCCAGGGCTCCTTTGCTATATTTCCAAACAGGATGAACCTTGAGCTAAGGAATGAAGATCTATGTAAGATTCCAGGCATCAGTCAGTAGTTGCCCTCCCTATATTCCTAAAATTGCACCCCTTTTCTTCAAGAGATTCCCTTGTTAGTTTTCCAGTACAGATTGCTGGGTGCAACAGTTTATCTACAGTGACAGCAACAGATCAGGTGGCCTCCAAGAGTGAGACCAGCAAGGACTGACAAAGAAGAAAAGAAAAACCAGAGTCACACTCGGATAGTCTTGGGAAAGGCGAGAGCAAGTTGTTATGCTATGCTAGCATCCTTTTACAAGACTCGAGACCCACCTTCTAGTATCCTCCACAAAGACACTTCAAGAGTCTTTCTTCCTTTCACTCACCCAACAATTTAGAATGCCCATTATGGGACAAACACCTTTCAAGTTGCTAGGTGTTCTCTGGCGAACACATCGGGGCCACATCTGATCTCTTCCCACACCCACTACACCATGTTCCAACTCTTCCCCCTTCAAACAACCTCTGTGCTCTCAGTGGAATTAGCCTCAGCCATCTGCCAGCAAGGAAGGGACTTGGACTGACCAATATTCCTCTATTGTCTGAATAATTAATAGTCTGTTAACACAGTATTCTCCTCCTACACACACACACACACACACACAGACACACACACACACACACACACACATTTGCATTTTAAAAGCTAATGCTTGTTAGCCTAAATGGTCCTTTAATTGTGGAACTTCATGTAGATAACAAAATGAAGTCAAATTAAAGATTTGGGTAGTAGAGGAAGAAGGATAATTGGCAAACCAAAGGGTATCTAGGGGTGGGCAAATGTAGCGTTCACTGCGTCTTGCTTGTTGCTTCTGCCTTTCATCTTCACCTGAACCCACCATTTAAAAAAAAAACAAACCTGTAAGGATTTTATATGAGGGATGAAGGTGCAGATGAAGGTAGGGAAGTTCTATCCGGTGCAAGAGGAAGGGGCAAAGGAGAAATGTTTACATGTTCATCATATTTAGAGTGGCGGAGGTTTTTAGGTTAGAGAGTACCAAAAAGAAATTCTTTTGAGTTCAGTTTTTCAGGAACTTCTTGGGGACTAAATAGCAAGCAATGAATTTAACACCCCTTATTATGGACTAAACATTTGTGTCTCTCCCAAATTCGTATGTTGACAGTCTAACCCCAATGTGACTGTACTTAGAGATGGCACCTTTGGGAGGTAATTCAGGTTAGATGAGGTCATGAGGGGGTGGCCTTCATGATGGGATTAGTGGCCCCAGACACTCACTTACTCCTACCCTCACACTCTCTCTCACTGTCTCTGTACACACAAAGGAAAGGTCAGGTAAGCACACAACAGGATGGCAGGCTCCTACCAGCCGAGAGAAGAAAACGCAGAATGAAACCTACTTGACCTGTACCATGATATTGGACTTCCCAAGCTCAAGAACTCTGAGAAGTAAAATTCCATTGTTTAAGCCACCCAGTCTATGATATTGTGTTATGCAGCCTGAGCTAATATACCTCTACTCTATATTCCTAAATCAGAAATTATAATTTGCTATAATTTCTGGTTATATTAATTCCCTTCCCCCTTGTTCTTTCCTCCCTCCCCCTCTCTCTCTCTTCTCACACACACACAGAAGAAAATAACTACATAAATAAAATTGCTAAAATAGAACAGGTTTTTAAAATATGCTACACATACCATATACAGCTTGAATTGAAAAGGAAATAGATCAGCCTGAGTAATTTTGTTTTCTGGTTGCTTTCAGTTGTCTTTTGTGATGAGTCCTTATAAAGTCATGACAATAAAGATGTACAAAGGGTACCAGCCTATCTTTAACACTCCCCCCCTCTACTTTTTCCTCCTGACTCAGAATTTACTAAAGCTCCTCAAGCCCCTCCCAGTATTTTGGCTGGATCAGTGGGGTTTATTTCTCCTGCAGGGCTCCAAGCTGGTGCTGACTGTCTCACCATGAGGGCCCCCGCAGGCAGCTGCCCGGAGAGCTGAGCTGAGCTGAGTTGAGCAGCCTGGGGAGTAAGTTCATACATGGAGGAACTCATTTACCTTCCACAGGACCCTCCCCCATCCCCTCAACCAACTACAAACTACTTACCCCATCAAAATGGAGATCTGGCCAAAGCCACTCTCCTCCTAGGACTGTAAACACCTCCACAATCACTAAGCTTTTCAAGCTAGCATACTCAAGACCGGTTTAAACTGCTAAAACCCTGACTACCTTTAGATTCAGATTTCTCTCTTAAATCACTAGTCATTATATATATAGTTACAGTTAAAGGATTGGCACTGAAGATAAAAATAAATGAGGAGTCACATTACCATCATGATCGTGTCTCAGGAGCTTCAGACTTCTCACATAGGGCAAGAATATTGCAATGTACAGACTCAGAAAGGGGATGTTAAATTTTATAATCAAAATGTTTTACTTACCAGGAGTTTCAAGGAGCTCTCGGCATGTAATGTGAATGACCTGCAACATTAACATGGTCGGGAACTCCTGTGTCTTTATTGCCATTCTGAAATACGCGGAACCATGCGAAAGGGTTTGAATAATGTATTTTGTTCTTAAGTCACCATGTGTTTGGAGTCAAATCACTGGTGATTGGTTAGCCTCATTCATTCACTTTAAAAAAAATTTTTTTTTATTACGTTTCTTTATTTTTGAGAGGCATAGAGAGACAGAGCGTGAGTGGGGGAGGGGCATAGAGAGGGAGACACAGAATCCGAAACAGGCTCCAGGCTCCGAGCTGTCAGCACAGAACCTGACGTGGGGCTTGATCTCACTCATGTGAGATCATGACCTGAGCAGAAGTTGGATGCTTAACCGATTGAGCCACCCAGGCTCACCCCTCCCTTTTTTTTTTCTTGTCTTCTTCATTCAGTTGTCATAAACATTTATTGCTGGCTAAGATGTATGTTCAAGAATATTGGTTGCAAAAAAAAAATGTTGATTGCAAAATTTCACTAATATCAAAAGCTAAAAAAAAAACAAAACTAAATGTTCCTCCATAGGGAGTTAATTAAACAAACCATGGTCCACCCGTAAAGTGGCATAATATACATCAGTTAAAAGATGTGAAGTGGACTTTAATGTGTGGACATGGAGAAATCTGATCTTGCTATACAGGTAAGGGCAGGGAGAAGCAGATTGTAGAATAGCATTTCTAGCGGGATGCTTTTAAATTAAATTATATGTATCTGTGGGCACATATGTATATGTCTATAAGAGTCTAGAAATATATCTCAACTTGTTAACAGTGGCTATCTCTGAGTATCATTCAGGGATGTACTTTTCTACTATTTGAACTTTTTACAATAAGCTAATCCATTAATCTGTTCATCACATAGTTGAAGTTCATTGTCTTTGGAGCCCATAGAAGAATTACACACCCAGGACACTTGTGGTTGGGTGGTACCATATGATTGGTTCTGTCTAATGAATTGTAGGCAAAAATGGAGTATGTCAATTCTAAGCTGGAACTTTCTATTGCTCCTGAGCACTTTTCTTCTGTCATAAAACCCAGCAATATTTGAGACAGTGGCTGCAGCCTAGGTCCTAATTGAGAAGCTGTCAGTGGAATAGGGCCCCTAGTCAACCCACATGGCATGGCATGAGAGCAAAACATAAACTCTTGCTGTTTATAAACCTCTAAGATTTGGAAATTGTTCGCAAAGAATAACCCAGTCTACCCTGACTGGTACAAGTAAGCATTTATTAATTTTATCTTTACAATAGAGACGTTGCTCTTCTGAAAAAGAGTGTGTGTGAGCCTGTCACTATTTGGGGCCATGGAGATAAATAGTAAAAAGCAAAAGAAATACCTTGCCCTTTAGGACCTCAAGTTGAATTATACTTTTATCTTATTAGGAGTTTTCATAAACGTCCTTTATTAGATTGAAGAAGTTCATTTCTCCTAGTCTGTTGAGTGTTTTTTATCATAAAAGGGTGTTGGATTTTTTTTCAAATAGTTCCTCTGCATCTGTTGAAATGGTGATGTGTTTTTTGCCCTTTATTAATATGGTTTGTTACATTAATTGATTTTTAAATATTGAAAGGAGTGTTTCATTTACAGAAAGTGATTTGGAAATTCATGGTCTCATGACATACCCCACCTCTTGCTTCATCTTCTTGTATTAACCAGGATAGGCTAGATCATGCTGTCATGACAAAGGACTGTAAAGTCTCAGTGGTTTAATCCATAGAAACTTGTTTCTCACTGACATGAGGATCACTGTTGGTCAGACAACTCTCCGCGGTAGAGCGCTTTGCCATCCACATGGTGACTCACGGATGCGGGCTGCTCCATCTCAACACATTGCTCTCACACTCACTTACCTGAGGGGGGTCCAGAGACCTCAAGTCACCCAGGAGCTTTTCCCTCCTCGCCCAGAAGTCACATCTGTCTCTCAGTCACGGATTTCACTGTCCGTAGTTAGTCATGTGGTCTTGCGTTACCACCAGGGGACTAGGAAATACAAATTGTATTGTGCCCAGAAGGGAAGAGTATGAAACAGAATTTGTGAACACACAGAAGTTTTATCCTTTCCCCCTTGTTATGGGTTGAATTGTGTCCCCCCGCCAAAAGATATGTTGAAATTCTAACCCCCACTACCTCAAAATGTGGGTCTATTTGGAAATAGGGTCATTGTAGATGAAATTTGTTAAGATGAGGTCATACTGGAGTGGGAAGTGCTTAATTCAATATGACTGGTGTCTTCATAAATAAGAAGAGGAAAGTACCATGTGAAGAAGAGACACACAGAATACCCTGTGTTTGGCAGAGGCAGAGATTGGAATGATACGCCTATAGGCGAAGAAATGCCAAGGATTGATGGCTACCACCAGTAACCAGAAAGGGGCAAGGGGGAATTCTACCAAAGTCTCACAGGGCACATGACCTTGCTGACACATATGACTTCAGGCTTCTAGCCTCCAGAATAACGAAGGAAAACAATTCTGTTGTTTTAATCCACCTACTTTGTGTTGCCTTGTTATTATAGATCTAAGAGACCAGTATACTAGTCAAGAATATTGTTATGAAATTTTTACTGAATCTAAGATTATTACATCAATGGTAAGATAGGAATTATTTCATGGATGTATGAGAAAGAAAAAAATACTGCCAGTTAAACCATGACCCCCTCTCCTTAATGATAATCTCACATGATGCATAAATTGGTCACACCATCCTCTCAATGTGGTGCAACATCTTTCCTCCATACCAAGAGATCTGGCGATTTCTTGTGTCTCCAAGTGCATTGCTTGGCATGAGTTAGGTAATCATTTTGCACAGTTCTCAGTCACAACATACAATACAGCCACAGCTACTTATGGGTTTATTCCCTTATTATGTACCATAAAGCACTCTCACTTTTGTGCAAGAAAATACATGATTCTATTCATCCTTCCAAAATTGCTTCACTAATATCAAATTTATGCCCCCCTACTCTGTATCTTTGCCTTTCTACATGTATAGTAACTCTTTATTTCAACTCCAAATTATACTGCAAATTCTGAAAAGAAAAATTTTAAACAGCAATTAAACTCAACACATAATAGCAACAATGCACGTAATTCAACCAAGATGGTGACAACATGAATAACCATGATCAAGTTCATGCCTGCACAGGCAATGACAACTATGTCACAACAGCTATTGTAAGACGCTATCAATGTAAGACGTATTCCGAACTCAGGGTGTAAAGAACTAGGTCTTGTAGAATCAATAAACTACGGTAATGAAACAACAATAGTTATCAGATTAAGCAGTCCTGACCAAACCTAAGCCTTTGTGCTAGAATATTCGCTAAGTGTGGTCTGGAGACCTGAGATATTTTCAGGAAGTGTGTGACTTCAAACCTATTTTCACAATAATACTAAAATGTGTTTTGCATGTTCACTCTTCCGTCAAATACAATGGAGTTTTCCAGAGGCTCCGTGACGCGAAACACCACAACAAATTGAACACAAAAGCAGATACGAGAATCTGTGGTCCGTTAGGCTGAATATCTTGCCATCCTTTTTACAAAGTTATTTTTTTGTTTTGGAAATGAATTTTCATAAAAAATAATATTGTTTATGGAAATATGAAATGAATTTATTATTGTTATTTAGATACATTAATAGTCACTTTTTTCTCAGTTTTAGTTTCCAATACAGTAAATAGGCACGGCTATAATGACAAAACAAAAGCCTTCAATGATTTTTAAGAGTGCATAGGGATACCGAGACCAAAAGTTTAAAAATCACTGTACTGGTAAAACAATGTTTCAACTGCCTTTGACTTTAAAGATGCGTGTCTTAGTCCACTGAACAAATCTCACAGTTGAGACTGGGTCAAACACTGAGAAGATTATAATGTCCTACTCAGTCATATGTAATTCAAAACCAAAATACTAAATAATAAAATATAATTTGATATTTCAGTAAGATCTATGTTTATAAAATAGCTTCTTCTTTGATCATGTGTATGTGTGTCTGTCTGTCCTTTCCTTCCTGTCTCTCCTGTCTTTTGATGCCTAAAGCACGTGTTTGGCCAGCCTGTGGCTTCAGCCATGTGCTGCCTTGGCTTTCCACAGCCTGCCTCCAAAGCAAAGGTTCCTGACCTCCTTCACATGGGCTTTTTCACAATCAACCTACACTAGTCTTTCATGAGTCCCTCCCCTCTCATGACTTCCTTCCAATGGAAGGTATCCCAGCCATCTGTTTTGTCTCATGGGCACATTCTTTTCCTGCTGCTTTGCACCAAAACTCTGTAAGCTTGAGAATTCCACTAAAATTAACAATGTGGTCATTGGTGTGCTATGTTTGGTATAAAGGATGGGTGGGTTTAGTTTGTCCTGGGAGCTACCCACTGCCCCAGCCCTCCTCCTCTTCCCTGAAGTGTTATCCCATCCAGGCAATAAGGATGGCCAATTAATCCCTGCTGTAGTATTTATTTATTTTAAAGTTTTTATTTAAATTCCAGTTAGTTAACATATAGTGTAATATTAGTTTCAATGTACAATATAGTGATTCAACACTTCCATATGTCACCTGGTGCTCATCACAATAAATGTATTCAACCTCCATCACCTATTTCACCCATTCCCCCCACACATCTTCCCTCTGGTAACCATCAGTTTTGTTCTCTATAGTTAAGAGTCTGTTTCTTGGTTTGCCTCTCTCTCTCTCTCTTTTCAGCTTTGCTCATTTCTTTCTTAGGTGCCACATTTGAGTGAAATCATGTGGTACTTGTCCTTCTCCAAGTGACTTATTTCACTCAGCATTATATTCTCTAGCTCCACTCATGCCATTGCAAGTGGCAAGATTTCATGCTTTTTTATGGTTGAGTAATATTCCATTGTGTATATATGCCACATCTTCTTTATCTGTTATTAGGCGATAGCAGCTTTGGGTAGGACCCTATGAATGATCTACACTTTGAAAGGTGACTCTTATCAGAGACGAAAAAGTCATTAAGAACCAAATAAATGAAGCTCTCAGGAAGAATGGCAGCAGCAGAATAGTTATGTTTTAGCAGAGTATCCATCTGAGTGCATCTTCAAATGTTGAAATTAATTGTTTACATTTGCTGAGTGCTTACTACATGTCAAGCACTCTTCTGAACCATTAACTTACTTAATCTTCACAAGTAACCTGGCAGGTAAATACTATTATTACTCCCATTTTAACGATGAAGAAAGTCAGGCACAGAGAGGTCAAGTTACTTCCCTTGGGTCACATAGTGTAACCAGGAGATCCTGGATCCAATTCTAGGCAGGGTGACCTCAGAATTCTGTACATGATAATTGCTAGACTATATTGCCCCTTGAATCATGTCCTTGCCGGTTTGGAGGGCTAACATATCTTTTGTTTCTTGAGGGAAACTATTTATTCTGGTGAGTTTTTAATTTGTCTCAGTTTCAGATCCGAAATTGTATGTGTCTATCAACCCGTGATGAAAAATATGCTTTCTTTTTCTTAATTCATTGTCTTTTTCTCATAAAATTTTTCCGGCCTCAGCACTCCTCACCCTTCAACCCAAACTCTGTGGGTTACCCACCCAAAGACATGTTCCCATTTGTTCCCCATCTGGCTGGAATTCCTTTTGAAGATGGAGATTTGGCTTCAAAGAAACCCTTGAACGTGTACCTTAGTGAATCTACCCATCTCTTTCCTGCCAGCCATATTTTACTCCTTTCATCTTACTCAGATCCCCTGACTACCCCCTACCCCAGTAACACCTAGCCTGAAGAAAGAACTTAGCCTGAAGCTAGGCAGCCCCATAAAGGAAATGGGTAAGCTTCTGAGTGCCGTAATGATCCTAAAAGGACGATTCGTGTTGGTTTTCCTCACAGCCCCTCCAAATAGGCAGAGTGAACCCCAACCCACCACCGTCCTGCTGATGGACTGAGGAAGAAGGCGCTTGTCACAAACAGAATTAGCACTAAGTAATTTTCCCTTTCTTTTTGTAAACAATTGCCTTTCAATATACAACACCCCTTGAGGTGTTCAGGTTACATGCTTATTTTAAGAACTTTTGTTTACTTTCTGATCTTCATAGGTCATTGACATCCCATTTAGCCCTGGTGACCCTGTTTATACAATTTTGATATAAATTAAAAAGTGTTCTTGGAGATAACATTAACATTCTTGATCTCAATCTACCATATAAGCAAACAATAGCCTTTGCTCGGTCCTGTGTATAACTGTTCAAAAGCTTCAACGCAGACTCCAATTCTAGAGAAAATCATATCAAACAGATGTGCTTTTTTACTTTTTATTTTAAGTGGGATGAGATCCCAGGTTATGTAAAGTCCAGTGAAATATCTTATGTAGAGTCATAATTCTAATAAAATGCTAAATAGAGTATTTCAGGCTTTAATTCCTGAGAAGAGGCAAATCAATTATAGGAACAGTAGGGATCTATTTCTACATCTTAACTTGAATTTAAATTGTGTTTCCTTCTCATTTAAAACTCAGAAGGTATTGTTCCTCCTAAGCTTTTTGATTTTCTACAAGGGGGTTAGAGAACTAACATATTTTGAATTTGCCTTTCTACCTTATTTTTTAATGAGGGAAGCTGCCAGTTTCCGATACTGAGTAGTTCTTGATAACTCTCTTTTATATATGCCTATTAATCTTATGAATAATTTCAAGTATTTTGCAAACTATATTTCTGATAGCCTACTCTGCTGCTATTAGTTTATACTCCAGGAGTAAACATACTTGAACTAAATCCTCATCCTAACCATTTTTAATGAAAACTTATATTCCTGAGCAAAGAAGGTAATCTTGAAATATAGATAAATTAAAAGGCCTGTGGTAGCTCTTTTTTAGGAGTTTATCCTAAGGAAATCATTGGGCAAGCTTACAGAAAAAGATGTACAAGCATAACTTACAAGTGCAAAAAAAAAAAAGAAAAATAGAACATACCTAAACGTCCTCAGTAAGGGGCCATTTAAAAGCATTAGGGTAAAACCAATGGTATTCTTTACAGCACTAAAAATGATGATGTAGATCCTCATTTATTGGTGTAAATAGGTATCCATGATATATTTAGTTCATTATCTAATTATTAAAATAATCACCTAGAAATAAGTAAATAAACCAAGACTGTGAGTATGCCTCTGTGTGTGCGTGCGTGTGTGTGTGTGTGTGTAGAATGTTGTTTACCAAAGTATGTTCCAAAGGAAAAAATCTTTTGGAATAAAGCATCCTTGGGTCAAATAAGTTGGAGAAATTCTACACTTCATCTTCCTTTTGTGAGCACCATAATACACTTCAGCACATTAAAGGCTTTCAGAAGTCCCACAGCAAAAGAAACCCTGTTTAAACGCATTTAATCCAAAATTTCCCAAATGTATTTTAGCACAAATACCTTCTTTCAAGCACCCTTCAGAACAAATGTCAGCAATTTTGGCAGTAGTATTGAAGATGATTTTTACCCTTGTTTTTGTATAGTTTCTAAACTATTTTGCAATAAAAATGTATTGCTTTATAACTAAAAAATAGATCTGTTTGAAATTATTTTGAGGGTTACCCAGGTGGCTAAGTCAGTTAAGTGACCAACTCTTGCTTTCAGCTCAGGTCATGATCTCACTGTTCTATTTGTTTGAGCCCTGCATTGGGCTCTGCTCTGATAGTGAGGAACCTGTTTAGGATTCTCTCTCTCCCTCTCTCTCTGCCCCTCCCCCACCTGCACAGTCTCTCTTTCAAAATAAATAAACTTCAAAACAATTTTTTTAATTTAAAATTATTTTTTAAATTATGTTGAGAAAAATGACAAAGATGTAGTCTGAGATAGATATATAGCTATACAACATGGCAATTTATGAAACATCTTATTTAATGTGATAGATCCTCCTTTTTATAAAAACAAGGTATTAGTAGAAATAAACAAAAAAAAGGGAAAAAGAGAAGGGGGGAAGGAAGAAGGGAAAGGCGATAATTGGTAGGACACATACATTCAAGTTTTACCATTAATGCTTCTGTGTGATCAATGATAAGTAATTTTTGTACAGTGGCTACACCAATTTACATTCCTACCAAAGTGCTTCAATGTTCCCTCTTAACCCACCATCTCACCAATACTTGTTACCTCTTGTCTTTTTGATACTAGCCATTCTGATTGATGTGAGGTGACGTCTCATTGTAGTTTTTTAAAATTTATTATTGTAGTATCATTTTCATACCATGTTATAATAATTTAAAGTGTACAATATGAATTTGACCATTGTATACATTACTCAATGCTCACCAAAATGAGTAGTCACCATCTGTCGATATAATGTTATTATAATATACTGACTATATTCCTTATGCTGTACTCTTCCTTTCTGTGACTTACTTATTTAAATCAGGAAGTTTGTACCTCTTAATCCCCTTCACCTATTTTACCCACCCACCTCCCCTCTGGCAACCATCAGTTTGTTCTTTGTATTTAAGAGTCTGGAGGGGGTTTTTTGTTTGTTTTTTGTCTGTTCATTTGTTTTGTTTTTTAGATACATATAAGTGAAATCATACAGTATTTGTCTTTCTCTTTCTGACTTATTTTACTTAGCATAATACACTTTAGGTCCATCCATGTTGTCACAAATGGCAAGATCTCATTCTTTTTTTATGGCTGAGTAATATTCTGCTGTGTGTGTGTGTGTGTGTGTGTGCATGTGCGCGCGTGTGCACATGTGGGTATCTTCTTTATCCATTCATCTATTGATGGACACTTGGGTTACTTCCATATCAATTGTAAATAATTCTGTAATAAACATTGGGGTGCATCTATCTTTTCGAATTAGTATTTTTATTTTCTTTGGTTAAATGTCTAATAGTGGAAATATGACATTTCTATTTTTAATTTTTTGAAGAACCTCCATACTGTTTCTCATGTTGTACCAATTTACATTCCTACCAATAGTGTATGACAGTTCCCTTTTCTATACATCCTCACTGTCAGTTGTTAATTCTTGTCTTTTTGATACTAGCCATTCCGACAGATGTGAGGTGATATCTCATTGTGGGGTTGATTTGCATTTCCCTAATGATTAGTAACATTGAGCATCTTTTCATGTGTCTCTTGGCCAATGATGGGTAATTTTTATCATTTTGCTTCTTTGTTTTAAAAATTATCTTAAGTATGTATTTATTTTGCAATTAGAAAATGAACAATAATATTTTGTGTTTATGAGGGATGAAGATGGCACATATGTATTTTAAGAGAGAGTAAGAGGATCATACCAAAGGGGATCCTCTTTCTCTCTCTTAAAATACATATGTGCCAAAATACATATGTTGCTTCTGTTGCTAGTGGTCAGAGACTTTGTCCTCAAGTTAAATCTATTTGAAATAAAAATCATCCCATGTATTTTCCCTTTGAACTGCCCTCTCTCTGGACTATGCCTCTATCACTTCACCCCCCTCCTCACCATGGGCCCCAGCTTGCTCTCTTATAACACTTGACTAGGTGATGAGAAAAATAAAGAAATACTTTTCCTGCTCCCTCACTGGTCCCCCCCACCACCAGAATAGCACCCACAAAGGACAATACAGACTATAGCTACGCAAGAGGAAAACTCCCATCATGAAAACTCATCATGTCAGGCAGGCAAGGGAAGTTAGCAGCAAAGCATCCATAGATTTCTTGAAGGAGATACAAATTACAAATGCTCTGACAGTTTCTTATATTTGTCTAAATTATCTTTTTAAGAGGGAATAAGAGGGCTATTTTTATAAAGTACGAATATAGAGTAATGAGACTTTTAAAACAGATCTTAGTTTCTATGCCCAAATGAAAGTTGTCCTTCAAAAATTTATTTAAGGAGGCAGTATGTATTTCAATGATGTTTCCACCACTTAAGATTGAAAATCCTTTAAAGCTACATTATAAGACAGAACAAAATAATCGGTCCTGTTTCTTTAATATTATACCATATCTTTGAACAAAAATATAACCCCCCAACTTGAGCATCCACTTTATTTATTTTATATATCATCTCCAGTTGCTTTGGGAATATCTCCAAAAATAAGCCAAACACCAAAGAATAACAGAGAACTTGCCAAAAGTATAAAAACAAACAAAATACAAGAACAACAACCACAAAAGCCCTATCACAGGCTGGGAAGTTTTTCAAAGCATGAAACTTCCTTTAAGCACTGATAACATGAAAATTTTGCAGAAATAAATAAATATTCGTGAATATTTGGGAGTCCATAAGAGACTAATTTAAATGTGTGTGTGTATATATACATATATATGTATGTGTGTGTATACATATGTATACATATGTATATATACACACACATTTAAATATACACATATATATGTGTATATATGTATATATATATTCATATATATATATATACACACATACATATATAGAGAAAGAGAGATAGAGTTGTATGTAGTTATAAAAAGAATTATATATATAGTTATATAATTGTATTTAGCTCTGAAATATGATTAATGACATCTAATCAGAGACTGATACACACAGATTACAGTCTGTACCATGAAAGAATCCATGAAAACAGAAGCAAAAGTTGCTGTCAATCATCCTGATTTACTAAAGCATGAAGCAATGATACTAAGGAAAAATCATACATTTGCTGTCTTTATGATATAGAAACTCTGTGCATTAAAGTAGACCATCCAAATTTGTTACATAGAACTCCAAAGTATTTAATTTTTGTGATTACATAGAGACAAAAACAAATGTATGGTACCCATATGCTTCCCTGCCTCCGGCCTGGACCCCACTGGAATTAAGAGCTGTGTCCAGTTTTCTGGCAGAAGATAGACTTGTTTAAGAAGAAAATTATAGGCCATTTAAATCAAAGAAGTTCTGAGACACTAATTTTGTGTTCGAGATTGCTATAACCAATGTAACAAACAATTTCTTGTTTACATCACGATTTTTCTCCTCTTCAAAAAATTTCAAAAGGCTGGGGCGCCTGGGTGGCGCAGTCGGTTAAGCGTCCGACTTCAGCCAGGTCACGATCTCGCGGTCCGTGAGTTCGAGCCCCGCGTCAGGCTCTGGGCTGATGGCTCAGAGCCTGGAGCCTGTTTCCGATTCTGTGTCTCCCTCTCTCTCTGCCCCTCCCCCGTTCATGCTCTGTCTCTCTCTGTCCCAAAAATAAATAAACATTGAAAAAAAAATTTAAAAAAAAAAAAAAAAAAAAAAAAAAATTTCAAAAGGCTTTCCAGTTTGATATTAAGACACTGAAGTTGAAGTCTTCAAGTACCACTGATAGGAAGACTTAATATTTTTTAAATACTAATATTTTCCAGAATAGCAACTGATTCCCACCTTTCAAATAAAACTCAGTTGTGAAGGAATGAATTCTTTGACTCTACAGGAGTTGGGAAACTATAGCCCGCGGGCGGAATCATACAGACCAACTGCTTTTGCAAATAAAACTTGTTTGGAACATAGCCATGCCCACTTGTTTACGTCTATGGCTTCACAAAGGCAAAGTTGAGTGGTTGCAACAGAGATCTTAGGGCCAGCAAAACCTAAAATATGTACCATCTGGCTCTTTACAAATGTTTGCTAGTGTCTGGACTAGAGCATTCATTTTGTTTTATAATAAAATAACTTCTAATAATTATTTGTCAATAGCGTTGAATTCACAAGTATTGTCCACCCCATTGGCTAAAACACTAAATGAGACCCGATAGTACAAGATAAACGTTAATGATACCACGTTTCCCAAAATAAAGACATTTGGGGCTGGTGATTTATCATCTCAGCCTAGCACCACACCTGTTTGGTCTAGATCCACACATCTGTATCAGGGACACAGTATGCAATTCATATTTTCTGCCATTTTTACAAGAACAAAGCTTCAGTATAAAGACTTAGTCACATATAGTATTTATAATGATATATCAAAATCATCAAGTGAATTACAAATAAGACATGATGAACTGGTGTTTAGAATGGGAAGGACATTTCTCACCAGGTGCTAATAATTTGAAGGTATATTTGACTGCAGGCTTACATAAGTTGATACAGCGCTCCCTTAATCAAAGGATAGTTAAAAAGAATATGAAATGAGCTGACACATTTTGACATGATTGCCGACTGCAGATCAGATACATGTGCACTGCACATTGGGAATGCATTGGAAAGAGTTTTCATTCCTTTAAGTTGTGGATTTTAAATCAGTTCCTGAGATGAACATTTCAAACATTTAAGCTTAAAGTTCTAAAACACTCACCCAAACCTGGGAAATGGAACACGTGCATGAAAGTCTTTCCCATTCCTGCACATCCCCATTTACTTTGAATTACAAAGTAAACTCTCAGAGAACCAGAAGCAAATGCAACTTTTTTGTTGGTAGAGTGGGGAAGAATAGCTAAACAGAAAAGCAAAGGAAGAAACCATTAAGGAAAATAGATAGGTTGACACATAAAACTTTAAAATACTGTATACCAAAAAGAGTCCTACAAACTACAAGGCAAAAGAAAAACATGTAATACAAAGGGTTATGTTCTTGGTATAATGCAAGTCTTTAACATTTATGAGAAAGGATAAACAATATTTATTAAATTAGCCATTCAACAAACTTTAATTGAACTCCTACCCTGATACTGCTCGAGCTTCAGTGGGTAACCCCACTGTTCCAGGGCTGACGAGGGTCCTGGGACATGGGACTTTCACTGCTAAAACCCGGACAGCTCCAGGCAACCCAGAAATCAGCCAGACCTGGACTCAAGTTCTCGTTCCACCACCACATGACCTTCATCATGTTACTCCACCTTCATGGGTCTCAATTTCCTCATCTTTGAATGGGTGTTAACAGCCTGCTTAATTCTCAGGATTGCAGTGAAGATTAAACAAGATGAAATGTACAGAGCTCACACACCTGGCATATAGCACATGCTCAATAAATGACAACTGTTGTAATTATCACCGTCATTATCATCACTGTTTGTCAGCTGTGAAGGCTTACCAGCTCCTTCTCAATATCTATTCTCTAATTCCTATCTAGAGAACCCCAGTTTGGAGGAAGGGTTAGACAAATCCAGCTGAATTCCTTAATACAGGTCATCATCTGACCTAGTTCTGGCCACTGAGAGAAAAGAAGACAATTTTGGTTGAGACTTTAAAGAGGACTTCTTAAAATACATGAATGTATGGGGCAAGAAGGTGGGGCTTGTGGGAGGACACGTTGGTACGTATATTTTGTCCTTCTTCCACTTCTTCCTACAGGGCACCGACTTGATCCTGGAAGCAAAGCAGCTACCCTGTGATGTCAAGGGTGACAAGAACATGCTAAGGATAGCTGGTGGAAAGACACAAGGAGCCCATTTTTCCCCTGGCATCATGGAGCCTCTGTACCCGTTTCAGATTTCCAACTTTTGGACTTTTCATTCCATGAGAAAAAAATAAAACCTTCAATTTGGTTAAGTTGCTGTTTCCAGGTTTCTGTTATTCACAGCCAAACACGATTTTCAACCAATATTAGGCACGCACTGATAGAAATATATGCAAAGGATGCAAACAGGCAAGTTAACAACATCAAAATGCAAACAACGGGTAGGTCTGTGATAAACTTATTACATCAGCATTATTCTATAAATATAAACTTGACACTATTTTTTTTTAATTTTTTAATGTTTTTATTTATTTTTGAGACAGACAGAGAACATGAGCAAGGGAGGGACAGAGAAAGAGGGAGACACAGAATCCGAAGCAGGCTCCAGGCTCCGAGCTGTCAGCACAGAGCCCGATGTGGGGCTCGAACCCACGGACTGTGAGATCATGACCTGAAGTCGGACGCTTAACCGACTGAGCCACCCAGGCACCCCTAAACATGACACTATTTTTTTAACTGTCATGCTGATAATAAAATACAGAGAATAATATTTAAGATACCATATTTAACAATTAACAATATTGAACAATTATTTTTATTATGCCATATTTTCTTCTGACTTTTTTGAAAGAAATAAAATGCAAGAGATGAACTGGAAGTTTTCCCTTTTCCCTTCTTTCTAATTCATTCACTTCCCTTCCTCCCCTGGTTTAGCCAATATCCTGAAGACGCTGTGTATCCCCCTTATCTAGATTTTTCTACTTTTAGTAGATAAGTATGTAAGTACAGCAAAAAAAAAAACCATGCTGTATAACAAGTTACATATTAATATATTTTTATTTTATTTTTTAATGTGTGTGTATTTACTTATTGAGAGAGAGAGAGAGAGAGAGAGAGAGAGAATGAGGGGCAGAGAGAGAATCTCAAGCAGGGTCCATGATGTCAGCTCAGAGCCTGACTTGGTGCTCAATCTCAAAACCCCTGAGATTATGACCTAAGCCAAAATCAACAGTAGGACGCTCAACTGACTGAGCCACGAGCTGCCCCTTTCTTAATGTATGTTTAAATTTCGCATAAATGTTACAATTCTGTCCGTATCTTTTTAAGAACTGCTCCTTAAACTCAATAGTATAAATTTGAAGTTTACTCTCATATATGTCTCCTTTATTCATTTTCATAATTCTACTGTCTTCCACTGCACAAATATACTATAATTTATTTACCAATTCTTTCTTTGTTAAACATACATATTTTTCCAGCTTCTTCTATTAGCACATGCTTGAATACACATGGAAAAGTCCCTCATTATTGTTTATTGTTAATTTTGTATCAGTGATTATTATGTGTTAATTGGTTATTTGGTTTTCCTCTTCTGTGAATTTCTTGTTCCTGGCTTATGCATATTACTTGGTGAAAATTTTATTTGGCCTTATTTATTTGTAGAAGCTATTTACATGTTTAGAATAATGATTCTTAGTTATCTACGCTCTTATATGGGATTGCTATAAATTTTAACATAAAATTAATTTTTTCCTTAATTTTTTCTTCTTTTTTTTAATCATGATACATTTCACATACCATAAAATTCATCCCTCTGAAGTACAGAATTCAGTGGTTTTTAGTAAATTCAGTTATGCAACCACCACCACTATTTTCATTCCATGAAAAAAAATAATTCCAGGAAATTTTCATCACCTCAAAAGAAATCCCATAGCCATCAGCAATCACTCCCCATTGGTCCACCCTCCAGCCCTTGGCAACCACTAATCTATCCTGTCTCTTTGGATTTACCTATTCTGGATGTTTCATATATAAGTGGAACCATACAATATGTGGCATTTTGTGACTGGGCTTCTTTCCCTGAGATTATTGGTTTCAAGGTTCATGCATGTTGTAGCATGTATCAGTACTACATTTATTTTTATGGATGAATAATATTCAGTTGCATAGATATACCACATTTTGTTTTTCCATTCATTAAATTGATGGAAATTCAGCTTATTTGCACTTATGAATAATGCAACAATGAACATTCAAAGAAAGTTTTCAGTGGACATATGTTTTCAATTATCCTGGGCATGTGCCCAGGTCTTCCGGAAAGTCTGTTTTCAGGAGCTGCCAGAGTGTTTTCCAAAGTGGCTGTACCATTTTGAATTTCTACCAGCCAGGTATGAGGGTTCCAATTTTTCCTCATACTCACCAACACTACAAATGTCCATCTTTTTTTATTGTAGCCATGCTACTGGGTGTGGAATGGTATGGTATCTTATTGTGGCTCTGATTTGCATTTCCCTGATGGCCAATGATGTTGAGTATATTTTTTCATGTGCTTATTGGCCATTTGCATATGTTTGGGGGGGGGGAACGTCTATTCAAATACTTTGCCCATTTTAAAAATTGAGTTAGCCGTCATTTTATTATTTAGTTGTTAAGAGTTCATTATATATCCTGGATACTAGTACATTATTAGATACACGTTTGCAAATATTTTCTCCCATTCTGTAAATTTTTCTTTTCACTTTCTTGATAGTGATAGTGCTTTTGATAAAAAACACAGACGTTTTTAATTTGGGGGAAGTTCAATTTATGTTTCTTTTGTTACTTGTGCTTTTGATGTCATATCTAAGAAATCATTGCCAACTCCAAGGTGAGTTTAAAATAAAATTTGTACGTATATTTTCTTCTAAGACTTTTATAGTTTTAGCTCTTCTATTTAGACCCATGGTTCATTTCTTAGTTAATTTTTGTGTTATGGTGTGAGGTACAGATCCAACTTAATTCCTTTACATGTAGGAATCCAGATGTTGTATCCTTAATGGTTTTATTTTGTAACTACTTTAAGAAATTTTTTCTAGATCCTGACAAAATATTTACCTGTAATCTTCCCTGAAAGGTTAAATCTTTTTTTTTTCCCCCTTCTGGGTCCTTAATCTAGATAAATTTGATTTGGGGCTTAGTAAGCAGAGACCCAATTTTCTTTCTTCTACATGGTTATCATTTGACATAATGGCATTTGCTAAGTACTCTATCCTTTTCCCTCTCATCTGTAATGCTTCCTCTGTCAAATAGCAAATTTCCATCCAGGGTTAGGCATATTTCTGGGTTCTCTATTCTGTCCTACTGTTCTATTTATTGAACATTTAAATGAAAATGGCTTTATAATGTCATCGGATTTTTCTAAATTTCAATGTTTTGTTTTTCATTTCTATAACTTCTATTTGGCTTTTTTACAAATGCGGCTCTTTTTCTTTCATGATTTCCTAATGTGTCTTCGTGATTTTGATTTCTTTTATCTATAGTCAATTAGCAGATCAAATATATTGACTCATTTAGATTCTGTAATTTCCACTGACAAAACTGTTAATCTCCTATTTGTTACAACTGTTGATTCTTCTCCAGAGAGGCTACTATCTTTGTATGTGAGGTCACCCTTTATAGGAGTTCCTTTACTAAGGAGTCTGGCAGGACGGAAGTATATTAACAGAGCAACTTTCATTTGCTTCTGCTAGGATCCTTAGAGTATGGCCTCTTTTGTGACTTATTTTTGGATAATTTATTGACTTGAAGTCTCCACACCATGTGAACAGGAAGCTTTCAGACCCCTCTCCTGGTCATTGTGTTTTGATTTCCATCAGGTGACTCTTCCGTATTTTTTTCCAATGGATCCCCAGCACATGACAAGATCATGTGCACTTCCTTGGACCGGTGGACACTTTCTAATCCCCTTTTGGTGGACAAGGCACTTTTCAAGACTTCCAGATTTATCCAGAGTTAGTGTTAATACTGCTTTTTTTGGAATACGCATTAACAAAGGCTGTTAAGTTATCTTTAAAACACCACAAGGTAGAGGCGCCTGGGTGGTTCAGTCAGTTAAGCGTTTGACTTCAGCTCAGGTCATGATCTCACAGTTTGTGAGTTCAAGCCCTGGTTTGTGAGTTCAAGCCCCACGTCAGGCTCTGTGCTGAAAGCTCAGAGCCTGGAGCCTGCTTCGGATTCTATGTCTCATTCTCTCTCTCTCTGCCCCTCCCCTGCTTGTGCCCTGCCTCTCTCTGTCTCTCAAAAAATAAATAAATGTAAACAAACAAACAAAAAACACCACAAGGTAATGAGTGTTTGTAGACATCAAGGATAAACTAAACAGACTACTACATTAAGACAATACATTTATTTTTTTAAGGGTTTATTTATGTATTTTCAGAGAGAGAGCAAGCAGAGGAGGGGTAGAGAGAGAGGGAGAGAGAGAATCCAAAGCAGGCTCCACAATGCACAGAGTCTGACACGGAGCTCGAACCCACAAACCGTGAGATCATGACCTGAGCCGAAATCAAGAGTCGTGTGCTTAACCAACTGAGCCACCCAGGCGCCCCAAGACAATACATTTATTTGTGATAAAGCCTTATAATGTCATCGTACTTTCAAACTTGATTAGAAGGGAAAGAGCCACAGTGTAAACCTTCCTCACAAAATGGTTGAAGAACAACATAATCTCCTTTTACCTACAGCAAAAGTAACCATCATTCTGCCTCCTCTCTCTAAAAAGTACTTCACAGCATTTGAGGCTCATTGTTCTAAAGTAATAGCTCCTCATGAACAAATGCCTAAGTCGTAGGCATCAAACTGTTTAAAACTAGACAATAGTTTGCTGATTTGGGGAGGGGAATATCCTATTTTACACTTTATAACATTGACATCTACTGACATATATCAGCAAACTTTAGGGAAAATTCAACCAGTTCCTTTTCTTTGATTCTGTATCTCTAAAAGAGTAATGCTATATAGTTGGGTTGTTTAAGCAATTCCATCCATCACTCTTCATCATTCACAAGTTTTATAATGTCTGTACCTTTTTGGGTTATAATATTCTATCTATTTTGAGGAGGACTTAACCTCAAATCATTGAGTATTGAGTAAATCACAAAAAACTAATGTTGCAGGTGTCATAATGTCCTCATGGCATTTCCAACAAGCATAAGTTCCCGAGGTTATACGCAAGTCAAATAAATCTTATTGCTAATGTTATAGAAAATACTTCATGGAAATTCCATAATGAACCTTTATTAATAAATTACAAACCTCTAATTTATCAGAAAATTGGGGTTGTTGTTTATGAGGTCTCATAAGGCAAGGGCATTAGCCTCTAGTAACAACCAATTCTTTGGCTTTTCAAAGCAAAATCTAATGTCTCCTTGAGGTAAATTTAAAATGACAGAACTGAGAACCAAAGTATGGTGGACTGAAAGACACATGAAGCCTCTTAGAGAATCTTTGAATAAATGCAATAGTGCTAGTTAGGAGAGAAGCAATTTCTTTCTATTTTACTCTATTGTGAGTTCCATTTTTTAGAAAAGTTAATTAATGAAGACCAGTTATTTGCCTTCTTGGATTTAAAAAAAATAAATAGTCCATTTAAGTATATGTTAAAATGTGTTTAACATAGTGCAGAATTTATCACATCTTCACAGAAATATATATTAGTAGCAAGATAATAGGCAATGAGTAACATTTTCTCCAAGCTATTAAATTCTTTTAGTGTTCTATGGTACAAGGAAATGTGGATCTAATGTGAAGTTATACTTTTAAGTATTCTTATCTTGATCTCTCCAGTGAGCAATTATTATAGAACATTTGTAATTCTTGGTAGAGAAATCTCCCATTTTATATTCCTGCAAGTTGGAACCGAAAGAAAGGGTTTGGGAGCTTCTGACACTAAAAGGCTTAATTTTCCCAGCACAACCAAACTATTAGAAGTTTGACTGTTATCCAATATACTGAATGTCCTTTATATTTCCTGTTCCTTTTGGATGGGAGTGGGGGAAATGACACTGAGTCATCCTTTAAGTTGCCCCCTTAAGAATAGAGGATTTAAGACTAGAAATTGCACAGGTGCCGCTTGCTTGACCCGGTGCTCGTATTATAGTAGGTGAAGAATGTTCCAAAACACAGGAGACAACCCAGGGTCCAAAGTCAAAAGAAAGAGGTGGAGGGTCTGAAACATGGGGAATCTTATTAAACCAATCAGTCAAGCAATATTTATAAAGTGCCTAAATGTGTTTAGTGTTATGTTACACAAGAAAAGATCAAACATTGAGAAACAGGGCAAAATAAACACTTGAAGAGAAAGAACATTATAGTACATATTATATAATAACATAAAGATAAAATTTGTCTCAAAAGAGGGAGCTAGGGGCGCCTGGGTGGCTCAGTCAGTTAAGCGGCTGACTCTTGATTTCGGCTCAGGTCATGATCTCACGGTTCCTGGGATGGAGTCCCACATCAGGCTCTTCACTAACAGGGCAGAGCCTGCTTGGGATTCTCTCTCTCTCTCTCTCTCTCTCTCTCTCTCTCTCTCTCCTCTCTCTGCCCCTTCCCCACTTGTGTGCACACGCCCTCTCTCCCTCTCTCTCAAAACAGATGAATAAACTTTAAGTAAGTGTTTTTTAAGGAGGGAATCAAAAAGCAAAGAGAATACAAATAAAACCAGAAGTACAAAATAGAGAAACAATTCAAAAAGAGAATTAGATGTAAAGAACTGGTCAAAAAGCACTAATGAATAATTTTTATAAAAAGCAATTGATAAGGAGGGCTACACCTGGTCCAGAATTGGAGCGGAGAATTGGAATAACAAGGCCTAATCTGAGATAATACAATGTCTGAAGTAGGGGAGACCTTTGGGGAACTGACCTCCTACTCCTCCTGGAAGAGAGACAATTGTCCCACTGTAAGATCACACAGAGAAGCAGTCCTTGGACTAGAACCCGAGTCTTGGACTCCCATGCTGCCACTGTGAATCCAATTCTAGTTCAGGGTCTCAAAGCAAAAGGGAGAAATCATTAGCCTTGGCCACAAAGAGGAGAAAAGGGTCAGAGGACAGAAAGGGGGTACATGTGTGCCGGACACAGTAGCAAAACGTCTTTAGAGCAGCCAGAATTCTAGGAGGTCCAGCCAAGCAGAAGAGGCTGTACATTTTATTTCCACACGCCACATAATTATTTGAGTTTTAAAATGCCCATTTACCTAGGACGCTTGACTTGACCGCATGTGTGTATGGACCCTTTGCTTTTTTCATAACACCTGCTTTTTTTTTCGCTCATAGGCACTGAAATACAATTTGAGAAACACTATAGCACACCCGACCTTTTTCAAATCTCCCAGACAAACTCCAAACTCGCCAGCTTTCCCAATCTCAAGAGTGTGAAATCTTATTTTCCAGTTCTCTGCTCAAATTTAACAAGCCACCTCCTGCTTAACCTTCTTCTGTGAAACCTGAAAGCACCAGACAATTGTACGCCCAACCCTTGCTCCTCAGAGCTCTACATCTCTCCCCATCAGGAGTCCACAGAACCGCAATTTCAAGCCTCTGATAATCGCCCTCTACTACCCGGAGTGTAGCGTGCGGCTTTAACTTCTCTCTCTGCACCCTAAATACAAAGAACACCCCACCCGCGAGCATCATTCTAACCATCTTCTTTAAGACAGAAGCATTTAGACAGCATCTAATTATCTCCAAACTCTCAAAGACTGATTCAATGAATCTATACCTACACTGGGGTTTGGCTGATGACATTGTTGTTGTTACCGCTTTCTGGTGAAGACGTACTCAGTGAAAACACAACGGCTCTCAATTAGGCAGCTGGGTGACTTATAAATATATATTTATGTTTGAAGCCTAAGTGGCCATTGGCTTCCCTACTGTTTTACTTAGCTAACAAAACAACTCTATCAAAGTAAGTATTATTCCAAAACCCAACTTCCTGTGCAGAATGCTCCCATGTGCTCCATCAGTCTGGCTCTCTGATGAACTACATCGTTTCTTATAAACTGTCCATGGCCCATAAATTTCCAAGCATAAAGGCTATTACTGTGCTGTGCAAATCTGCTGAGAATTTGGGCCTTTCGAACTCCGTTTTACCTGGTTGCAATGAGACAGGGAGAGAAAGTCCATCTGCAAACTTCCTCTCTTCCCTCCTTCCCAGACCCACTCCCATTTTGATCAGGGAGAATTACTTAGTCCAGACAAGATTGGAACAAGGGTTTATTTTGACTAATTTTAAGCAGCTTTCTGCATCAAATTAGTGTTTTCTTTCTGCAAATGCTACATACTAGAAAAGAAAAAAGAGGTGTTGGGGCAATTTTCTAATGAATCCGGGAAGTATGGATTGGAAAACTCAGAAGGTTGAAAAACATCATTTTTTCTTGGGCTAGCTAAATAATTCCAGATAATAGTGGAAGGGGAATCACAAGAGAATGCTGTAGAATCCCAGGGAACGGCTCAATCTAGTTTATATAGGTACAAACTATGTATTCGAGACTGTAAAATAATCAGAAAATGTAAGGCTGTGACCAGATTTCTAGTCTAAAAAATGAATAACATTGCCAGGCAGCATCATAATCATCACTGGCATCATCTGCTTATGTCTGTGCGTCACAGTTTACAATCGGCTCATAGACATAATCTCATTTGATCTTTATGAGTAGGTACAAAGGATTTAGAAGAAACAGGGCACTGACGTGTCGTCATCCCTGAGATTTCTTGACAACTCATCACCAACTTCATTCAGTTTCATTTAATGATGAAAACAATGCTGGTGATATCGATAGGAGATAGACTACGCAGCATGACCTGGAGACCAGGGTATCACTAAGCATTTGCTACAAAGGAAATTAAAACAGAAGCTGATGTTTTCCAAAGCTAAACCACTTAAGATTTATCGACACTAAATCTGACAGTTTCAAGAGCAAATTAATACATCTCAGCATTTTTAAGGCAAATAGAGAGGATTCTGGAAGGAAGGAAGGAAGGAAGGAAGGAAGGAAGGAAGGGAAAGTGGGAGGGAGGGAGGGAGGGAGGGAGGGAGGGAGGGAGGGAAGGAAGGAAGGAAGGAAGGAAAGGAGGGAGGGTGGGAAGGAAGGGGAGTGGAGCAAGAAAGGGAGGGGAAGGAAGGGAGGGGAAGGAAGGGAGGGAAGGAGAATGCTCTATTTCAAATCTGACGTTTCCAGTGCTTTTTCCATATGCTAAAAAAAGCGGTCTCATCTGGCCATCCTCTAACCCGGAATCCATCATTGCACCTTCACACTCCCATTCACTTCTCATTAAGTAAACAGCGAGATGCTCACGCTATTGTTAGTCTCTCTGACACAGAATTTACTATTCTGTTGAAGAATCCTTCCTGGCAATAGGAGGAAATGGTGGTTGTCTGTGTAATGTACTTAGTGCAGAGGGGGCTAGTAAATTCCAAGGAGAAAAGAGAAGTTTTGCTTTCTTAATCACTTTAAAACCATTAAAAACTTTTTTTTCCAGGCAATTATAATCCTGATGAGAAAATATTCATCGAGTAAATGAATTGTATCTAATCTAGTGGATTTGAGGCAAAGGAGAACACAAAATGAAACACCATCTCAGCATCTCAGTGTCTGGGTCTAAACATTCCTTTCGATGAAGTCCTACTGACTAAATTACTGTTGCCTTTATAATATCATGATAGTTTTCACCTTTCATTTCTTGAAAGATATGGCTTATTGTGCTATAACACATACTCCACAACAAGTAGGATTCAGCAGTACCATAATTTTTACCAGATGTAATCCTCTTCACTATTTATATATAAGACTTTCACTAAAATTCTCTTTCTAGGGAAATATCCAAAATTAGTAATATAATTTTTAATAGAACCACAACCCATTACATACTCTGAATGATTTGTAAAATCTCCATAGAAAAATCCCAGGTGACTGAAATAAGATGTAAAAACTAGCACGGTAAGTTATTTGTCATTGTTTGCTCTGGAGTTCCTTCATTTAAGGGGCTTATTATGGCACACAAGATGAGGTGGTTCTCTCGGCAAGTTTTCTTTTAAAAAGATCATAAAATCTCACTGTGAATATTTAACTGAAGAGGAATAACACAGTGTCAGATACTTACACAGCATAATGGTATAAGACTCTGCATTTTGACATCTGTCCAGACAGATGTTTAAAACTTAAGTTCTTCAAGATTTTTTTTTTTAAGTTTTATAGAAAAAGATCTGGGAATCATTTTTGAGACCAAACCTACTTTGTTACAATTTCGCTGTCAACAATTTAATTAATTGAAATAGAGACAGAAAAGCCAGTGATTTATATAGGCTTTCTAAGAAAAATTTGCTCAAAATGAAAAAAAAAAATCTACAATTAACTTTTCTTACTGACATACCATCATCAATCTCCTTGATATTTACATGGTTTACATGTATATATAAAACAGTTTCTTATTTTGATTTTTTTTCTCGATTCAATCATGGCAAGTAACTTGATCTTAAAAAAAGAATCCTTAACCTTTAAAGCAACCACAGCCATGTTTTGTGATGAACTGTTTAAAGAGTAACCCTGAATTATCCTCCTCATATGCCATCATGCCGCTGCTAAATATGAACGTGATATATTTCTTTTTAATTAAAAGTAGTCGCATAGTGGTGTGATTTTTAATAACTTCAATGTCTTCAGATTTCTACATTTTAGATTCATGTTGAAACTTGTACACCACCACATGCTGATTGCAAAATTCATTACCACGTAAATCATGTTTTAGTGATAGTCCTTTAAACAAAGTTGGTTTGATTGCAAAGTGCTCACTGGTTGGCTTATTTATTATGAAGGTTTGTCAGGCGGAGCAGTTAAGTTAATCAGTACCCAATAAAAGATTTAAGCCTATAGATATGTCACCCGATTTATTACTAACAAAGGTTTGGGGCTTCTTAATAAACACTCATGAAAACATGTTGCGATGATTACTTCAGAAACCTTATTTCCATACTGTGTACAAAGTTTAAAGGAGATCCCCTGGTTCTGTTGAAAATAAAGAAGAGCGTACATTATTTTCCTGAGTTTTATTATCGGACTATATGTCCATAGAAGGTATTTAACTTGATTTGCTTTAGAATCAATATGCAGTTTGCTATTTCTCTTCTCCTACATGGCTTAGTGTGCTCTCACTTAAAATAGGGTAAGTCTTTCACTTGAGCCCATGTCTCTTATAGGTATGTAAGTAATACCAGTAACTTTCAATAAGGTGATGTGGACTTACTCTTGGGAGCTTTTGATGTTACAATCTTCTTGTTGGGTATTTTATGGAAGAAAATCATGATGCCAAACATAATTAGGACCAAATTCAAACTGATGGGCCAAAGCTTCTTTTACTCCACTGTATCATTTTAGAAAATTAACAAAAAGTGTGAAACATGATGCCTTTATTAGTGGAATTTATGTACAAGCTGTGAGACTTTGAAAAAGCTCTGTGTCTCCGTTTCCTCATCTTTAATATGGGGCTATGGGAGGCGGCGGGGGAGGGGAGGAAGGCGTGAAGTTGATCATATCGAAATTCCTTGAAAATACTCAAAATTGTATGATCTTATGAGTACATTAACAGTCCTCATTTAACTCAGTGGAGTACACATTTTTAACTCCAAAGCTAATGCAATGCCATGCAAATGGTGTATTTTCAACAATGGTAACCAGAAGTGATAAGTTGGTACTTACAGACCATGTTTCCACAAAGTGAAAGGAAGCCTCATGGCTTTTGTCTAGAAAATTCGGTTCAATCTAATTTATGATAGTGCCAGACAATCAAGATTTAAGAACAGAATTAATATCCTCAACCATTTTTGCCTGATTTCTTCAGTTGATTGCTCAAATTTCCACTTCCTTTTGCTAGGATCTCTAAATATTCTCTCCATATTTGTCTCTAGAAGGCTTTGGGAGTGAAGTTTGGGATTTATTTTAGTCTACTTATTTTTAACTCAAAAGAGTCAACAAAAGAGATATATAAAATATTTTCACCAAAAACAATATCTTTTGCTAAGGTAAAAATAAGTAGAAATATAATTACCAGGAAACCATGATATTTGGCTCTCTTTAAATGAATCACATTTAAGTGGGAAACTCATTGCCACCAACTCTGGTACTTAAGCACAGAACTATGTCTTCCTAATGTACTTTCCATTTGTGCCCGAAGTTCAGTATGTCAGGAGGACAGGACTATCTTGTGTTAGTGTTTTGCTTGATGTCAATATAAAATGGGGAGGGGGAAATCCCTCCTGGAGTAAAGTTTGAGTTTTGTCTGATGCAATAATTTTTATCACAAAAACATCATAGCCCTTCCAAATCTGTTTATAGCATGACCCTGAAAAGTGCACAGTGTCTGGTGGACTTGAAGGAGTAGCTTCAGAGGACAAAGACCCTAATTTCTTCCAAATGCATCCTTCTCTGAATTCAACAGTAAGAAGAGGGGGTGGGGTTATGAATACATGTTAATGTGTTTTAACTGCTAAAAGTGCTTTAACTCAAAAAGATGTTAAAGGATATAAAGGCCCAAAATATTCAGCTGTGCATATTTCCATGATACCTTAATAAATTGTAAGGTAAGCATATTCAACTAAATGCTGAGCCAGTAGGCTCAGAATTTTGCAGGCTTTCCCAGGACATCAAAATATGCCCAAAAGAAGCTAAGCATATTTTTGGAAACTGTAATTAGAATTACCTTGTTGCATATAATAGAAAATCCCAAAATAACAATGACAAACAGGAAGGGAAGGGAAGGAAGGGAAGGAAAGGAAGGAAGGAAGGAAGGGAAGGGAAGGGAAGGGAGGGGAGGGGAGGGGAGGGGAGGGGAGGGGAGGGGAGGGGAGGGGAAGGGAGGGGAAGGGAAGGGAAGGGAAGGGAAGGGAAGGGAAGGGAAGGGAAGCAAAAAAGGAGGGAGAGAGGACAGAGGGAGGGAGGGAAGGAGGGAAGGAAGGAAGGTAGGAAGGAAGGAAGTATGGAAGGAAGGAATAGAAAGGAGAAAGGAAGCAAAGAAAGAAGGAAAAGGAGAGAGGAGGAGAAGGGAGGAGAGGGGAAGGAAGGGGAGGACAGGGGAGGGGAGGGGAAGAGAGGAGAGGAGAGGAAAGGAGGGGAGGGGAGAGGAGAGGAGAGGAGAGGAGAAGAGAGGAGAGGAAAGGAAGGGAGAGAGGGCATGAGGAAGTTTATGTCCTTCTCATGTAAAAATAAAGACAGGCAGCCCAGTCACTGGTAAAGTGACTCCAAGTTGTCATCAGTCTCCTGTCTTTCTGCCCTACAATCCTTGAGGTGGTTTCCATCCTAAAGGTCAACTTATGATTCAAGACAGCTGTTGGAACTTGAGCTATTACTTCTCAGTTGCTGCACTAACAAAGTAGGCATAACAGAAGGATAAAGGGTTTCCTCCAAGCTGGGTCAACTCCTTTTAAGCAGCTTTCCCAGAATTCCACAGAGCACCTCTGCTCTTTGGCCAGAGCTCAGTCACATGACAACACTTAGCTGCAAGAGAGGCTGGGAACTATCTTTAACTCTGGGTTGTAAGAGACCTGACTAAATTTTAAGTTCTCTTCAGGTAGAGGGAAATAGATATTGGAATAGACAAGAAGCAGCCTCTGCTTAAACAACCAGGGGTGAAATATTTTTCAAGGACTATTCCAAGAACACATTTTTTCCCTCAAAAGGGGAAGAGGCTTGCCATTGAAAGCTACCCCTGATGCCAAACTGTGAAATACGGGTAGCAATGGGTACAATGCTAAAAGCCTTAGAGGCTGGACTTCACTGGGGTCTGGTACAAACCAATTTCCAGCTAGAATAATAAGTATGCACATCTGTTCCCAATTCTTTCAGCTCACTGGAGACATTACAGGGGTGAACACTGGGGTGTGGCAGTGCCAGAGATTTCATTGGCATCTATGTTAACAATCACAGGAAACAGCACAGAACAACAGGACTCGGGGCTTTGACATCACACAGACTTGGGTGAAATGGGAAGTCTGCCTTGCTCCTTAACCCCTCTGATCCTGGTTTTTTGTTTTTTTTTTTCTTCCAAAATAAGGGAACAGATTTGCCTCGTATGGTCACTTACAATGTTAAAGTGGGGATTCCATAAAACACATCTACTGAGTACATGTCTCAACTTTCCCCTGTCTTTTCTCCTGTGCTCCCTTTCTGTTGCTAGCCCAGGTTTTTTTTTTTAATTTTTTTTTCAAAGTTTATTTATTTTTGCGACAGAGAGAGACAGAGCATGAACGGGGGAGGGGCAGAGAGAGAGGGAGACACAGAATCGGAAACAGGCTCCAGGCTCTGAGCCATCAGCCCATAGCCTGACGCGGGGCTTGAACTCACGGACCGCGAGATCGTGACCTGGCTGAAGTTGGACGCTTAACCGACTGCGCCACCCAGGTGCCCCTAGCCCAGGTTTTTAATTCTCCCTTACCACAAATTAGGGCTCGCTACTGTGCCTATTTAATGATATTACACAGACTCCTCATTTATGAAAAGTACATGTGGTAAGAGTCATTGTTACGAGAAGGGGAGCATAATGATTAAGATCTTGGAGTCCAGCATCAAACTTGAAATCCCAGCACCAACATTTGGTCCAAAGTCCATCACTTCACTAGGGTTCAGTTTTCTCACCTGTAAATCGGGAAAAGTAATTCCTCTCTCACAAGTAGTGCGTGTCAAGCACTGAGGTCAAAGTCTGGCACATGGTACACAATGAGTGAATGTTGGTGACTGTTACACTGTTAGGAGAGTGGGAAGAAGAAGTCACAGTCATTGGGAGCTTCCTCTCTGCCAGGAACTATACTTTATACTGAAGTTTTCTATCGCTTTTATTCCTTCCACTGATCCTACAAGTTATGAACCCTTCTTTGCAGAGGAGGAAACCGGCACTTGGAATCACAAAAGCCCTTGCCCAAGAGAGAGAACAAATCGATGACAGCGGCATTATTTGCTCCCAGGTCTGTGTTTCCGAAGGTCATGTTCTTTCTACTCATTCACCAGAAAAGAAGCTGGCATACCAATTTCTAATTCAACCTCTTGATACACTGAGACTCGGCCGAGCAAAATTTAGGACTCAGGCTACAATGACTACTTTCAGTACTCTCTGAACTGCCCTCAAGAGAATGTTTTCAACTTTTGACATAAGTTAAGTCTCCTTCTGAATATGGGGGTTTATCATCCAATTTATTTTTAATGTCAAAAAGGTTTAGTCGCAGTGGAATTTTAGAAAACCTACTGCTAGCAGTTTTTTAAATTTTAACTTAAATGTTATTTTTACCGTGCCCCAACCTAAAATGTCCTTTATATGACTGTCATTCAAGTGTTATACATGGTTCTGAAACAGTTAAGTAAGATGAACATTATTTTTTTTAATGAAACCTCTCATGTAAGAAATATGTGTATTTATGGATCTTCTGGTAATTCTCTACATTAATTCCTTGACCTCAAACTGACCAGGGAAGGTCAACAACTTCTGTAATGTCCCTGAGTGGTACATTTTCATCTCTAACTTCGCTGAAAAGTATATAAAAGCTCAGGAGTCAGAAAGCACCCAAATAGCTATACAGCTGAGTGACCCCAAAATGCAAGTTAATCCCTCCAAGGTCAATTGTAATTTATGTTCAATTAACTGGCTCAAGAAACCTGTTTTAGACAGAAGCCAGAAATTAGGAAACCCATTGCTTAACTTTCTAGCGGGGAGCATTTCTGCAAAGGCCACCATCAGGGACCCAAAATAAAAGGCTCTCAGCAGGCTTTTCCCCTAACCGAGTGCATTTCAGTCTCCTCCATGCTCCTCAACTGACCACATAGACTCTCTCCAGGGATGTGCTGGAATCCAGGAGGATTTGGATAGAAAGTCTATTGTTCCTTCCTGGATACTGTGCAAGTGAACGGGAATGCCAAGATCAGCCTCCACTCCACCATGGGAGGTACCATGTTAAGCCTCCTTTAGGACACATGGGAAAGACACAGGAGGAAGTGGGAAGGGCTCCCGGGGCTACAGCTGAGAAATTTGAACATCAAAAGAAATAACGCAGTAATGAAGCAAAACCCATTAAATAAAATACGAGTCCATAAGTCCATACTGATAGAAATAAGTAAATGAATAAAGATAGGAGGGAGGAGAAAAAGTTCTTCCTTCTAATAGAAGGCCAACTAATATATTAAATGATGGAGTTAGAAGGTCATCAATGGATCTGAAAACCAGTGAATAAAGGTATAAGGAACAGGATATTACATAAGAATCTCAAACTATCTCCCACTTGGCGAACAACACCTTAATCAAAGGAACAAAGTTCCATCACCAATGTTGGCACAGACATCACATGCCTATTGATACCATGGACAGAGGACACCTCATCTCTTCTGTGGTGCTCCTGCCAAAAATGCATAACCTGAATCCAGTCATAAGGAAACATCAGACAAACCTCAACTGAGGGGCATTCCACAAAATACCTATTCTGTACTCTTCAAAAATGTCAAGATCAGGAAAGACCAACAAACTATTTGTTCTAGACTTAAGGAAACTAAAGAGAGATGCCAAGTAAGATGTAACGTATGATCCTGGATTAGATGCTAGGCCAGAAAAAAAAAATTATAAAAAGGATGTTATTGTGGCAACTGATGAAATTTCAATATGGACTGTGGATTAGATAACAGTATTGCATCTATGTTACATTTCCTGATTTTAGTAATTATTCTGTTATGTAAGACATTCAGTTATGTAAGAAAGTGTCCTTGTTCTTAGAACATACAAACTGAAGTATTCAGTAGCAAAGGGGGACAGTGTCATCAGCTCATTCTCAAATAGTTCAGGAAAAAAATTATATGAAGTATTTGAAAGAGAAAGAAAATGATAAAGCAAAAGTCAAAATGTATACAATAAGTGATATTTGGTTAAAGAATTAAAGGATTACAGGAGATCCTTATACTATTCTTGAAAGTCTTCTGCAAGCTTCAAATTATGTCAAAATGAAAAATTATTTTTAAAAACATTTAAAAATTAAAAACGACAGCAAAACTAAGGCCTTGTTAGTTAAAGATACATCCTGAAGCATATAAAATGCTTAATTTACAATATTCCAGAAAAAGGAGAGAGAGAAAGTGAGAAATGGGGTGGGGGGGATTTTTTTTTAAATAGCAAAATGTGGATAATTCTTGTTCTTGAAGTTGGGTGATGGACACATAGGGATCTGTTGTATCAGTTTTTGACTTTTGCATATGTTTGAAAATTTTCCATAATAAAGAGGTTTTAAAATTTTAAACCCCCTCGAACGCCCATCCTGCAACTGCACCAATGACAACGATAATTCAATGCTCGTCCCCCCCCCCCACACACACACACACATTCCAGCTTGCCCATTCTCCTGACAGTCATGGTAAAAAATCTGGGTGGTTTGCACTACTCCCAGATTATAACCTCTGTTCAAAAACAGTACTTTATGGGAATTATTTGACATTTAATAGACATTCAACTATGTCCCAACACAGGAAGTGAGAACTACAAGCTGGGGTTCTCTTAATGTACTTTACTAATTAATACAGAGTGATGGAGGTTTATGTTCATTATTTTTCTATTCAGAAAAAAAGTTCTACAGCACAGCTGGAATCAGAAACCCTAGGCATTTGAAGCTTTCAGAAAGGCAGCCCATAGGGGAAGGAGCCTTTCTTACCACACTTTGAGATGACCCATTCCCATACATCACATGTAACTTGACCTTAAGTTCTAGAAGATTTCATTCTAAGGTAACATTTATATTGTGTTTAAGAAATTAAATCTTGGGGAAACTGATAGGAAAAAAAGTCATTGCCGAACGGGAGAAAAAAAAAAAAGTTGACATCAAATTTCAATAGACACTCCCTGAAACTCTGTGAAACGAGGAATCTGGCTGGCTTCGAACCCTAATCAAACAAAAGATCCTTCTTTTTACTATGATTTTCTTCCCTGAAGGCATCCCAGGAGCGACTTCATTTAGAATGGGAGAAAACAACATAAAAGGGCCATTAAGTTAAACCATTTAGTGGCAAGTGCAGTAATAAGATTTAAACACATTGTATACCATGTTTTAAAAAGCACCACAAAGACGTTCGTTATTTAATTTTATTCTCACAAACACCTGTAAGGCAGGCTTGAAACACTGCATTCATCCCTATTTTACAAGTGAATAAACTGATGCTTACCGTGACTGACTTCACCAAAGGCACATAATAAGTAAATGACAATGCTAGTTTCCCAACTCCCTATCCCCAGTGTTATTCCCAAGAGCAATGACAGGAAAATTCACGAGAGATAAACATTTAATGAACATTCCCCTGCCATTCAGTACATTACCTGTCATTGTTTCTAAAGCAGACTTTGCAAGTCAGGATAGACTGGTCTAAGTCAACAGCTACTGATAGGTTTACAAAACAAAGTCAGATCTGTTTTTATCTTCTGCAACATTTCTGGTAGAATCTGATATCAACATATTACTCACAGAAACATACAGCTTGATGCCATGGAGAGTCTCTTGTCAACTTCATGTGCCTAGGAGGATTTTAGAAAATCATTTTTAATTAAAAGTGCCAAACACTAGAATCAATCTGAGATATTCTAAATACTAAAGAGAATTAACCAGATAGGATGACTGGCCTAAATTCCACAGGGATGAAGGAAGCGAAACCATTGACTTAACCTTTGTGTTCAGACGCAGGTTTAATTCCTACTGCACATAATGAAAATGCTGCCTGCAGACTCCATTCCCAAACTTCCCAAAAAAGGCAGCACTGTCATTTGACAAATACTTAATTTAAATCACTCCAAAAGAGTTCATGCAGGTATAGATGCACTTTGAGGTGCAGGAGGTTCAGAAACAGCCAGGAGCAGAGATGTGGGATGACGTCACCTCCTGTGGTAAGCACCGCAAAAATCTTTGGTAAATTTGATAAATAAATAAAATGGAGGTAAATGTAGGATTTTCTTAGCAGACATCTCCTGCGTTTGTTTTTATATTAAAAGAAAAAAGAAAAAAAAAAACTGGGCGCTTGGGTGATTCAGTCAGTTGAGTGTTCAACTTCGGCTCAGGTCATGAACTCACAGTAAGTGAGTTCAAACCCTGCCTCGGGCTCTGTGCTGACAGCTCAGAGCCTGGAGCCTGCTTCAGATCCTGTGTCTCCCTCTCTCTCTGCCCCTCCCCTGCTCTCCCTCTCTGTCTCTCTCTCAAAAATGAACATTAAAAAATAAAAAAAATAAAAAAAACTGATGTGCCTACTATATCTTAGATAGTTGAGAGATCCAAACTAAATCTCCCTGTATCAGTCTGCTAGGGTTGCCATAACAAAATAGCATAGACTGGGTGGAGGTGGGAGTGGGGGTAAACAACAGAAATGTATTCTCCCACAGTTCCGGGGGCTTAAAGTCCAAAATCGAGCAATTGGTGGGTCTGATTTGTTCTGAGTCCTCTCTCCTTAGCCTGTAGAAGGCTGCCTTCTTCCTAGGTCTTCCCCCAAGGTCCTTCCTCTCTGATGTATCTTCTGTGTCCAAATTTCCTCCTCTTTTAAGGATATCAGTCATATTGGATCAGGGTCCACCACCCATTTAACCTTAATTACCTCTTTAAAGGCCCTATCTCCAAACACAGTCACGTTCTGAGGTACAGGGGTAAAGGGCTTCAACTTACGGATATGGGAGGACACGACTCAGTCCCCAATACTCCTATTGCCTGAAGCCTCAGCCTATTCGTGCAAGGTCTTGGCCCAAGCTGCAACCAACAAGATGAGATTTGAGTGCCTTCCCCAACCCAAGCCGAGTTCCAGATTTTCACCAAACCCATGTCATTTGAGTTCCCCTTGTGCCCTATTTCTATTCCATACTGTAAGTTTAGAGGCAATGGCTTGCTCTGGTTATAGAACAAAATGTAGAGAAAACACCTCTCACCCATTTGGGAGCTATCTAATTGCATTTGGTTCAAAAAGAAAAGGCGATACTTCAGATATTTACTTGAGTCTGCTTATGGGAGCTCAGGGCCCAATTTGCCCCGTTACCAGCTAGACCACCCTGTATTTCCCTCTTTCTTTGTATCCAGAAATAACAACAAGTGCAAATGCTACCAGGTGTAAAAGTATATAATTTAGCCCATGACAAAGGCCAACTATTCCCATGGCACGCTTGGCACAGAACACGTGGATAGAGCCTGCAACTGGACATCCCGTAGCCCATGCTGGGATAGGACCTTTAGCTCTCTGCTTCTTATCTCGGGACACTGGTTACCGACTGCAGTCTACAGTCAGTTACTCTTCTAGATGAAGATGTATTATGAATACACATCTGTATCTCAGAGGTGCCTCAAGACGTTGTAGAATGTTGTAACTCAGCCATCTGTCAATTATGTAAAAGTAAAGAACCCGAGACATTGGGCATCACTGACATCAAAATCTTCCACCAACAGGTGACGCTATTTCTGGCAGCCTTGCCACTGAGTTTCACTGTTTTGTTGACCCTGGAATGAGGCCTCTGATACTGCATACTTGGGACTGCAAGAAGTCCTCCCCACGCATCTCCCTCTGAGTGAATTCACACGCACTGTCCTGGAAACACAACTCAGAATGCTTAGGCACTGCCGAAGAAAATCACACAGCCACGTGCAAAATGCCGCCCCTTGCTCTCTGGTTCCACCTGAGTCCTCGATGCTGGGCTCTAGTCACAGTCCTCTCTTCCGCTTTCCACTGTGGTGTTAACATTTAATCTTCCCCTCAAGCCCTTTCTTTCACCCCTACCCTTAGAGTGACCAAAGGTCAGGTTTGCCCAGGACTGAGGGTGTTCCTGGGCAGGATGTGGGACTTTCAGTGCAGAACCCTCATTACTCTCCTACCTCTTCATTCCTCATCTAATGACATCACTATTCATATCTCAAAAAAAAAAAAAAAATAAGGCTCTCAGGTATAAACTGCCTCTAATTTTTCCTCCACCATCCCTTGCCTGGACATACATCTGTACCCACCAGTTGTCTTCAATCTTGGAAGCCAGGGTATCCCACGGCTGATTCACAGTCCAATTCCCCAGCTTTAAGATGGATCTCCCTGTATTTAACACCTCTTGCTTGCAATTTCAACATTTCCTCACCTTCCCCCTCACTATACAAATGTGTACAACTCTTTCCCATCTTTAAAATCACATACCCCCCCATCATGTTCCCCTTTATTGACAGCCCTACTCCTTACCCTTCCTTCACCACTAACTTCCTGTTTTCTTTTTCTTTTCTTTTTTTTAATTTTTAATGTTTATTTACTTTTGAGAGAGACAGAGACAGAGCATGAGTTGGGGAGGGGCAGAGAGAGAGGGAGACACAGAATCTGAAACAGGCTCCAGGCTCTTGAGCTGTCAGCACAGAGCCCGATGCGGGGCTCGAACCCACGGACAGTGAGATCATGACCTGAGCTGAAGCCGGACGCTTAACCGACTGAGCCACCCAGGCTCCCCTAACTTCCTGTTTTCAATTGAGGTATAATTGACACGCAATATTAAGTTAGTTTCAGGTGTACAACATAATGATTCAAAATTTGTATGCATTGTGAAATAATCACCACAATAAGTCCAGTTAGCATTCATCACCACACACAATCACATACTTTTTTTTCTTGCGATGAGAACTTCTAAGATTTACTCTCTTAACAACTTTCAAACACACAACAGTATTGACTAATGTACACCATGCTGTACATTAAGTCCCCATGACTTATTTATTGTATAACTGGAAGTTTGTTCCTCAGAACTCTCTTCATACATTTTGCCAATCCCTAACCCCCTGCCTCTGGCAATCAATAATCAGTTTTCTGTATCTATGAGCTTGGCTTTTTGTTTTGTTTCTACTTTCAGATTCCACATACAAGTGAGATCATAAGGTATTTGTCTTTCTGTGTCTGACTTATTTCACTTAGCATAATGCCCTTAAGGTCCACCCATATTGTGTAAAATAGTGGAATTACATTCTTTTTCATGGCTGAGTAGTATTCCACTATATACATCTTCATTATCCATTCATCTGCCATTGGACACTTAGGTTGCTTCCAGGTCTTAGCTATTATAAATAATGTTGCAGTGAACATGGGGGTGCAGATATTTTTTTGAGTTAGTGTTTTTGTTTTCTGCAGATAAATATCCAGAAGTAAAATTGTTGGGTCATATGGTAGTTCTATTTTTAGCCTTTTGAGGAACCTCTGCACTGTTTTCCCTAGTGGCCGCACCAATTTACTTTCCCATAGATAGAGCACAAGGGTTCCCTTCTTTCCACCCTCTCACTAACACTGGTTATTTCTTGTCTCGGCTGGCCATACTAATAGGCGTGAGATGATATCTCACTGCAACCATAAACTTTTCGAACGAGATCCTGAGTGACCTCATGGACTCCAGCAGTTCCTCCCAAATTTTTATCTCTGGACCTCTACTAAAATACAGATTTTAGTATTGTATTTTATTTATTTATTTGTATTGATGTATTTGTATGTATTTATTTGTATTGATCCTCTTAATGAGCATCTCTATCTTGATAACCCATTAAGTATCTTAAACTCAAAAAACCTAAAGCAAAGTTTTCATCTTTCTAATATGTCCCTTCTTCTAAAGTTACTGTCCCAGCAAATGGAACCACAATGCGCCTAGTTTTCCAGACCACAAATCATCATGTCATTGTTTTCATCTTCTCTTTATGCCTCACCCCCCCCAGCCTCCTGTCTCCTGAGTACCTTTTCTTACTCTCTCCTCTTGGTCCCACCTGAGCTTACAAGTCTCCTGGCTGGTTTCTTAACTCCCTAGTCTAGACCCACCTGCTTCAAACTGTCATTCATAAGGTTGACATCTGCAAGGTCATGGACCAAGCTATTCCTACTATGTGGGAGTAGAGAAAATCTTGGAGTTAGCCCTCTGAACACTGAAGTGGCTCCAAGAATGTCTCCTTGGAGCTGGTGAACAATTTCTAATACGTTCATGAAAATGGCTGGATCAGTGTCCCCACTGATTTTGGGGCTGATTGAAATAACAGTATAAATTAACTGAAGGTGGTCAAGGAGGCTGCCTGTGCTTCTTTGTAGGAAAACCATTAGCTGATGGGCAGCACTGCACTTGTATGGAGACCTAACTGTGTCCTAATTTCTGCAGCATTAGCCCCATAATCTTTAGTACCCCGCATCTGGAGGTTAATGGTTGCTAACAAGTCAGGCTGTTACAGATGCCACTGGTCATTTTATGGTTAACTGTTATGATTTTCTTTCTTTTTTAAAATGTTTATTCATTTTTGAGAGAGAGAGAGAGAGAGCATGAGTGGGAGAGGGGCACAGAATGAGGGTGACAGAGGATCTGAAGTGGGCTCTGTGCTCAACAGCAGTGAGCCTGATGCAGGGCTCGAATTCATGAACTGTGAGATCATGATCTGAGCAGAAACAACTGAGCCACCCAGGCACCCCTTCATGATTTTCAACTCATGCCTACAATGTCCTCCTCCTGCTCCTCTACTCCAGCCACACTAGCAATCTTGCCATTTTTAAGTAAGCCATTTTCTCTTCCAATTCAGTGCCCTTTTCAACATTCTCAAACAAATAAATTCAGAAATTAACAATAATGCTTTTCTTTGGAAAAATAAAGTAAGAAGAATGCCTGGAGCATAACACCTGCTTAGAAAGCTGTGTTGCTCCTGGAACTGTTTGCCTTCAAAGCTATTCCTGGCAGGATGGGGACCTTGATCTTGTGTTTCCCAGGTTCTTTGTCAGCTAGTTTCTTGCTGGCTTTCACCAAAAGGAGGTACGGCTGACAGATTGAGAGTGAAAGAAAACACTCCAGAATTATTTTTCCCTTTCCTATCTCCTCCATAGCTCCCAATCCACTAGGCATGCCTGCCTGGTCATATCTTCTACCAGGTGACTCTGACATGTGGAGGCTGGCAACTCACCTGTTCCCTCTGTCCCTTTAGTTAATGTGGGACAGCAGCTTCTTGTGAGTGCTCAGCTTTTGGTCCCTCCCTGCCACCTGGTTGCCTTCACAGCCTCTTCTGTCTATTGTATAACCAATTCCCAGCATTAAAATCTTTCCCTTGTATGCACTCAGAATGGCTTCTGCTTTCTTGGCCGAACTCAGATATAAAAACATGTCCTGATCTCTACTTCTTCTTACCCAGCCTGTCACAAAGGCTCTGGGGGGCTCCCTTTCTCCAGGTTGTTGGTTTAACTTTTGTGTTCCCACAGCACCTGTGCATACTCTAGGGGTGGGGATTATGGTTTTCTTATCAGTTCCACCCCTCAATGAGCTTCTGAGGGCACAATGTCCTGTTAATTCCAGCGCCCCCACTGTTCTGCTCACTGCTCAGGGTACATTGGGTGCTCAAGATTTTCTCTCTCTCACACACACACACACACACACACACACACACACACAACTTTTTTCATTCTTAAAAAAGAGTCTATGCTAGAAATATATGAAAATGTAAGGCAAGATCCTGACCAGAATAACACAGAATTTAAATGAAAACTAGTATATCTGTGGATTTACTTTTTTCACTAAAGAGGAAGGCCCTAGTAGTTGGGCTTTATTTACTCTTTGGAGTCTTTCAGGCTACGGGATCACAGTCCAATCATTGGGGGACAAGTCACTTTTTATTTCTGTGAAGCAACTTAAATCAATAAATATATTAATTCTTCTCAGCAAATTCTTTGGAACAATAAGGAACTGTCATTTTACTTCTGGTGGCCAGACAGGGAAAAATCAAAGGAAAACATCTCAGAATGCTAAGAGGCCCTTAGAACTTTGATGACAGAGGAACACCCCTGATGAGTCAGGGCTCCTCTGGAAAAAGTCTGGAGCTTTTTGAGAGAGGGACTTTATTATTATGTTCAATAGAATGTAAACCAGTTCCTTACCACATGCTACAATGGAAAGTGATTTACAAAGCAGAAATATATTAATATCATTTAGAGATTAGGAAAAAAGATCCATTGAAGATAAATTACATCATGTTCTAGTGACAGAGTCAGGATTACCAAATAGCGTGCCAGGAAGTCTGGTCACTGACTTAGCACCACCTCCTACCACCACGAAGTCTTTCCATGAGAAGACCCTTTTCAACTTGAGTACAGGTAGTGAACAATAGTATCTCTCTATCTGGACTGTATTATTATGGACAAATTGAATTAAACATACCATAAAATCCATAACCATTACACTTTAACATAAAGTCACTGTGGCATCCCTTAATATGGCAATATTTTTACTTCAAGGAAACAAGAAAAGAGGCTTCTAATCATCCCCTTAAGATTGCGGAGGGATGTGCAAAAAGAATTCATCCTTGATCAGAATAGCATATTTCATATTATAAAAGGTGCCTGGGGCATCTGGGTGGCTCAGTCAGCTAAGCGTCCGACTCTTGATTTCAGTTCAGGTCATGATCTCACATTTGTAAGATAAAGCCCCAAGTCCCACTGCACACTGGGTATGGAGCCTGCTTAAGATTCTCTCTCTCCCTCTCCCTTTGCCCCATGCCTTCTTGCTGCTCTCTCTCTCTCTCAAAAAAAAAAAAAAAATGTGCCTAGAGTTGACTTCCTGCTCTGGTGTGAATCATGGTGGTGGCTGTCTTGGCAAGATGTGGCCCATGTGTTGTATGAAATACCACAGGTACCAGTTGCAACAAAGTCACCATTGTCTTTCTGTAATGAACTCATTTTAGACAGCTAAGTGTCCTAAAGCGAATCCAAGTGTGCCTGGTGTCCAGAAGGTCAATTACTGCATGGTGTTAGACAATGGGACCACATTACTACTAACCAGGTTGCTTTGAGTTTTTGTTTTCAATAATGTTGCTCTATTAGAATAAAGAAACAGTACAACAGACATTGAGTCAGACATTGTGACACAATGACAGATCTAAATTGCCAGTATACATAAATTCCACAAAACAACACTGACCCTGAATCAAGCTGAACATTTTATATACAATTTCCAGTCAACTCCAGGCTTGCTTTGGAGGAATTTTCTTGAAACAAATAGATAGGACTTAAATATTCCTTTCTATGCTGAGACTCCACTCCTTGTAATGACTGTTACAGCCAATTCCCACTTTTTTGTGGTAAAGGGAATGGATATTGAATCAGCTCATACTCTTAATTTTTTGCAGATAACTTCCAGAAAATTTATCTTACTTCAAACAAGCTTCTACAGGCATTTCCTTGGATTTTCACATTTATACCTCAGTATTACTCTTCAAAGATGTTTCCTTTTAACATGAAAATTGTATTAATTTCTAAATTCTTCATGTGACAACAAAACAGGCATTTTCCAAAAACAAAAAAGCAGAAGTGATACCATCTTGATGGGGAAAAATAAATTAAAATAGTACATTGTTACATATATAAACATGTCTATTAAACTAAAGTGTCATATAGGTTGCTGAAATTTACAAAACAACTCATCACTTCCTCTTAGCTCTTACTTTTCCCTTAATGAACACTGTTTCATTTAGGAGAGATCTTCTTACTTAAAAATGACAAACATGAGTTGAAATGTAGAAATAATGTTTGAATTTAATGTATTTGAAAAGATTTTTCAAGTATTCCCTTTATTTTAATCTAAGGGTGAATAAGTATATTTCTCTGTTGCAAAATCAGAGAAACCAAGCACTTAACATTCCTGGGCATTAATTCTTATTGTCTAGGTACCAAAAGTTGATTTAAAATACTAAAATTATGTTTAAGTTTTTAAACTTTCCAAATGGAATTCTAAAGGGGGCATGTATATTTTTTTCCCTATCAGACATATTTAGACGAATCAAGCTGAATGATTTTAAAAATTAACTTTTAAAAACTTGATAGTTACAGATGTTTTAATCTTTGGAAGTCATTACATGTTCATTTTCCTTTCGGCATTAATTATACATAATGACCTCCACCGATCATATACTCTGGAATAAAACTATATTTGTTTACATTTCTCAATGCTTTTGAAAATAAAATAAGTTTTCATCATGATCAATAAGGACAGACTTTTTAATTATTAAAATCTTGGTATTTTTGAAGACTCCTCTTTGGCTATTCTAACCAGAGAGTTCTATGGTGAATAAGACTGTTACATAAATTCTCCGAATAATAGCTTAATTACTTATAAACTCTGGAAACAATTAGTTTATCATCCTTTGAAGTGCGTAGGGCAACTTGCCAGGCTGAGAGCAAAAGGCTTGTCACTTTTTCATGTAATGAGCTTAGTTTCTTTTTGTTATTTTAGATTATTTGGAAAAGGAAACTCAGTGGAATACACTTTAATGTTCAAAAGATTAAAAGTTGAATCATTCACTTCATAAATGGCCTCTGCAATAACACTTAATAAAGTACAGAAAGAAATATTGAAGCCTCGGAAGATTATAATTTATGTGCTTATGGAAATCATTGAAACAGATATTCTGGTTCAAAGATAAAGTTGTGCTTGAACGACACCAATGTTGTAAAAGATTGACGAGGACTGTCCTCCTCCTCAGCCTCATAATATCATCCCTTATACCAACCACCAAATTACACAAACAACCTCTTCTCTTCCATCCCGGGATCACTCTCTGCTTTCTTTCTTCACCCCCTCCCCCACCACCCGCGCCGGTCTTGCTGCCGGTGGGTCTCTATCTTCCCCCACCTAGCCCCGACCAGCACACCTTTCTGGCTCACCCCGCCTGGCCACCCCTCCCGTTTCCTCTGAGCTCCTCTCCATTTTTCATCTGCAGTTCCCGGTCAGGTGTTTTGTTGTTTTGTTTTGTTTTGTTTTGTTTTTCCTGGCCAAACATAGATCAAAGGAAGTTCTGAATATAAGTGGTTATTGTGACACTGAAACACTATATTCTGAATATTAAGGAAAAAAGAGTATCAGAAGAGGATGCCGACTTCACGTTGGCAAGCTCGGGGTCTGCCTGACGTCGCAGAGCACAGGTGGCAGGGGAGAAGCTCTCGGAGGCCGCCTCCTTAAAGGCCAGCCGGTGACTGTCTTTGCAGCCATTGCGTCGGACAGAGCCAACACCTGAGGCCGCCCGCTCCCTTCCGACCTTGGCGGTCAACGAGCAAGGTCATCTGTAATTCCTTCACGGGCCCATAGGATTGTTTATCCGGCTCCAGGAAGAGAAACTGAGGGCCAAGAAAGGCGGACAGGTCCCAAGAGCCTGGAGGCTCCCCTTGGGATCTATCCAGCTGGTGAGGACCCATACCAGATCCGGGACAGCAAACTTTTGCACCGTTTTGCATATTTCGAAATGATATTAACATGCTTCCTATGCCGCCCCCCTCCTGTAAATCATAATTACAAACTCACCCTTCCCTTTGTCGGTAGGAATCTGTTTAGCAGTCCCAGCAAGTCAACCTACTTTGGGGATGTATTTTGCATTTTTCATTGCCCCTCATCCCTCCCCAGACCTATATGTCAAGGAATAGGGAGTTGAGACATGACACATTAATGTTTTTATCAGGGGACGCTCTCTGCTCCCACAGAAAGGGAGGGAGATCAGCAGGAGAGCTCGGCGGAGTAGAGGGAAGGAATCACTCCGCAGCTCCTGTGCAAATTCATATTCCGCGTATGTTCCTCTCTTACCTGAAATAAATCCTGCAGGCCTACCCACACAAACCCAGCAGCACTTATTTATTTGCATGTCATGCTTATAATATGGTAGAAAGCAAGACGGATCTTCAAGGAGGAGAGGAGATGAGGCTCACCTTTCAGACTCGCTCTCTTAAATAAAAAAGAATTGTCCAGCTGGGCGCCTAAGAATTCATCTTGAGTTTGTGGTCATTATCTCTATTATATAGCCCCGGCAATAAATAAATCGGGTAGTTACTACCCAACAATAAAACTGTAGTGTATGGGACACCTTACTATTACTTTCTTAATAATCTGCCGTTTCTTTCACTTTAAATCTTCCCAGTCTTGTCTCCGCACTTGTCTACAAGGATCTATCTTCACCCCTTGAGGTACCAGACCGCTCGGTTCATTTTTATATTTTGTGAACACAATAAGTTTTCCTGTCTAGACTTTCTGTTTTTCCTCCTATTTCTAGGCAGCCTAATCTGCTTCAAGACAAAGGGTCGGCCCGGATCAAATGCCTTCCCTACCCCCTCTATTTTAACAGCCTTGTGCGTCCACGTTAATAAAAATCGCCCCCCTTGCCGCAGCCACCCATGGGGTCTCTAGGAGGAAGGGAGGAGCGCACACTCTGGTGACAGGGTCCGGAGAAGATGGTCTGTGCCCCCGCCCTGGGCACGCCCCTGGGTGCGCACAGAGTCCCAGGGCCCAGTTGGACAGACTGCCCGGGCTTGTTCTACCTCTCACAGCCCTCACCCTAATTCCTGCTGGTGTGTGTGCCCACTTAGGGATTTCGGGGGTGGGGGTCCCAGCCCTCGGACTTCTCCCGGCTCGCCCTCCACCCAGGCACCGCGCGCTACACGCGGACGCGAGAGCCAGCAGCCTAGACCCGCCTGAGAAGTCGGTCCTCGCTCAGCTGCTGGCTCCTCTGCGTCTGCGGACGTTACGACCCCACCGAGGGGGACCGGCCCAGGGAGCAGACGTCGGGGTGGCGAAGTGAGGGGCGCTCCTTTCGGGGTCCCAGATGCGCGGGCTAGCGGGAGAGTCTGCGCGCACGCCCACCCGACCTCTGCTCTCGCACCTGGGACTGGCCTCCTCCGTGCGTCAGTTGGGGACCCCGCTCCCACCCAAGCCCCCGACCCCCAGCCGGGCGGGAGGAGCTATCTGTCCGGGGCCCGAGCCTTGCAGACCCCCAGGGGCCCTCAGCCCGCTGGGAGAATGAACCCAGCCTGCGTCCGGCCGGCGCCTGCCCAAAGCACCTCCACGCTTGCTTTCACGCCCGCGCGAAAAGTGACGCGTCCAGGCAAAGCGGTCAGCAAATGACCTTCTTAGCCGCCGAGCGGGAGAAATCCGGGGGGGGGGGGGGGGGAGGGGCAGTGGGGAGGGTTCGGGGGAGAAAGGGGCAAAGGGGCAGTGGTAAGCCGGGGAAAGAAAACAAACAGACCTGCGTCGCTTCCCCTTTTGTCTTTAGACTGCCTGTCTCAAGAAATCAACTTAACCACAGCAAGCCCCCACCAGGCTTGTTTTTGTTTGTTCGACTTAGATCACAGATAGAACTCCGGACCAAATCTGAGTGTGTGTGAGAGCGAGGCCAGGCTACTGGCGGTGAAGGGACGATGAACTTCTCACCTTTCTTTACTCACTCACAACACGTCCTTTACAAAACCCACGCCGCGGAGTGTGTGTAGTTCGCTGTTAATTGCGTTTTGCTGGGATGGTCTTTTACCACTCGAAAACAAGCGGCTGGGAAATATTCACGTTTGGGACAGAAAGCATTTTTTATTTATATCGTTGACATTTAAAAGAGCAGAATTAATTTGTCCTGTCTACATTAGCATTGAGAGAAAGTTTCAGAAATCCACCCGAGGGAAAGGGGTGGGGAGAGAAAAACAACAGCAACCACCAAAAAAAAAAAAAAAAAAAAGGCGAAGAAAAGAAAGGAAAAAGAAAAGCTAAGGCTTGGTTTTTCTTATTTCAGATCTGTAATCCATCACTGAAATAGGAGGCAGCAAAATTGTAAAGATTCGATAGATTAAAATGCAAATGAAAGGTAGAAAAAGAAACATTAACATGGCGATCAAAGATTTAATAACCGTAAATCAGGTTTTTTTTTCTGTTGCAGCTGCAGTTTGTGTGTGTGTTTATGTTTTAATCATGTTCGTTCCATAAATAAATAATTTCTGAAACGAGACTAATTTTTCATTATTTTAACCGTGGGCTATAACACTAAATATTAAAAATAGAAAACGTACAGGATGCCAGATCCCCAACCAAATAAGAGAAAGACTTGTGTTGATTGGTTAAAATCAAGGAATTTCATTTGTGTGTTCTGAAAAGGGGTATTATGCTAAAAAATTCTATCTCAACTGACAAAGCCCAAAGTTTTATTTTCCCTTTAATATTTTATGTTAACAACAAGATACCATTTATATTAAATATATGTGCCGCTGCATATCCATTTCACTCTGAGCACTTTCAAAGAAGGAAAGTGCCAGAATATTTAAATAATACAAAACATATATTATTTCAAAGTGATTTGACAGAATTCCTGGAAAATAATACTTTTCAGAAGAACTTGCCTTCTAGAGAAAAATTAAGTGATAGTTTCACACAGTTGAAAATACTCTTAGCTTTATCATTAAAGTTCTCTTTCCAAGTGGGAATATTTCAGCCTTTTCTTGCTGTTATCATTCGATTTAAGTTTTTAGGTCAAGGTGTCAAATTATAGGAACACTCTATTTTATTCAGCTATTCATTTTCTCGTATGGTGAAGGCTTTTCATTCAGACCTTTTTATTTAAAACGTTGATTTATACTGTTGATTTAAAAATTATTTGTAGAACTTTTAAAATAAACACATGGATTTAGGCTTTTCTTTCCTTCCTTCTTTCCTTTTTCTTTCTTTCTTTTCTTGGTAGTTATTGACATAAGGAGAATTCATCTTCAAAAGATTGGGAACTTTTCTTTTTGGTAATACCGCCTTGCAACATTTAAAATAAGCTCTTCCTTTAATTTTATCTTTGAAGGAGTTATTCACCCTAATTTATCAAAGTGATGAACCAGAATTATCTCCATTTCTCCTCTTTCCACAAATTAAAATGATAGCCAAACCTGGGATACTTGTTTCCTTTCTAAAATCTTTAAGTTAAAGGTGAACTAAGTTGGTGTCCACTCCCTCCATCCCAGCCACACATCACGTTTGCACTGTGACAGTCCAATAATGCATTTAGTTTAAAGTTACACTTGGACCTTTCCTCCTTTGTATTTTTACCACTTACTTCTGTGCAACAAGATGACTTGATTTTCATGGGATTACATGAACTCCATTCAATGTTACTGGGACACTTCTGCTCAACTAAATACTTCCCTTAATAGACAAATGAACTTCTTTTTATTTGCTGGAGTTTGTAGACGGTTTTAGATACAGAATGTGCAACTGATTTAGTTATTGTTGTGAGAATCGAACAGGCACAAAAGTCATTTATCTAAACCGAGGAGATATGACTCTGTAAAAGAGAGAAGCAAGGGCAGAATCATGGGGAATTATCTCAGTTTATAGCTCTTATTAATTAAACCGGATGTGGTTTTATTCTGATCTTTTAGTACCGACCTTGTTAAATGCTCCCAGATACCTTTTACCCACGCATCCCCCAATTTTTTATGCATTAGATGAGTTGGGTCCCTTGCTGTTGGGCGCTGCCTTTTCTACATTATATCACTAAGCAGTTGCAGTGTAAAATCGCGTGAGGCTACAGATGATCGCACTCCTCCCAGAAAGAAAAAAAAAGAAAGAAAGAAAGAAAGAAGAGGAAAGGAAAGGAAGAAAAAGAAAGGAAGAAACGCTTTTCCCATTCAGTTTTAGCATCTTGTTTCGTTGAAATGCAAGACAGGTACTTGATTTAGCATTTAAGCAAAAGGTTACACAAACCGCGTTTTAAAAAGTGTTGGGATGTCCGACAGGGTCAGCCCCAGATCAGATCATTTTTTGAATGCAGACCTAAAGATAATGAGTACTTGTTGTATTAAAGGGGACAAACAGTACTTTGGCTTCCTCTGACCCCAGAATGCACGGCTCGGTTTCATTGATCATCCTCCTTTATGAGATAATGCAATTACAAACATCAATAAGGGGCTGCAAGGGGAATCATTATGCGCTGACAGTGATAAATGACGGTGCAGAAATAGCATGCTTTTTCCCCCCTAACAATCCAGGAGCCCAGGGGCTCCGGGGGCTGAACACAGTCGCCAAGGAAACAGATGACATCCCAAACGGCACCAAAGGAAAAAAAATGAACAGTCTTTCTTTGCCTTTCACTCTTTTCCGTCTTCCAAAGAGTTAGTTTTGGCTCCAGCAGCAGCTGCCACACAGGCTTTTCGTTATTTCAGACATTAAAGCCTGGAGCGGGCGGTGGGAGTCTCCTTCTCTCCCATCCCCACCCCCATTAGATAACACACAAAGCTCGCTGTTCACAGTTTAGGACTACCTGAAAATGCACCTCTTGGAAATCAGATTGGGATCGGGTTAGCAGTGCGGGAACGTGGGTTTACATAGCCACTGCATTGTGTTTTCCCCGCTTTCACGACTGTCCAGTGGAAACTGAGTCTCCACAACAAGCTGGCGCCTCGTGGGCCGGCCAGCAAGGACGGGGCGCGTGGCTCGCCTCCATCTCCCTGCGGTGCCAGACGCAGCTCAAAGCAAAGGTGGCGGGGGCGCGGTGGGGGTCGATGGGGAGCCGGCGTCTGCTAGGGGTGTTTGCAGCTTTGAGCTTTGCAGGGTTTCTTTGAATTGTAATTATCAATGGACGCAGGGATCTCCCCTAGATCGAGGAATCTGGTTGTTCAAAGCCCCAGGGTACCCTCAGCAAGTGACTTCAAGAGGGCCTCGCTGAGCGTTCCCCACCCACCCATGTCCAAGTTGGTGGGTGAAGGAAGCGGGCGCGGAAGAGCGGAGGACTGCAGTTTGGGGACCTGAGGGCTGCGGGGAGTAGTGGTGGGATGGGGGTGACAGCCTCGGGACCTTCCGTGAAGAAGGGGAGCTCGCCACTTTGGGGCAAGGGAGAAGAAAGGGAGCGCAGAGGTGTGAGGGGGCCCAAGATGAAAAGAATAAGGAAGGGGTGGAGGAAAGCTTGCGATCGCAATCCCACCCTTCGAGAAGGTCGCCAACCCAAAGAAAGCAGACACAGGGTTCCTGACCCCTGCCGGGCACGCCCAAGCGCCGAGTGAGGAACCCCTGCGCAGCTTGCCTTGCTTGCCACTCGAGGCCCCCGCCCCGACGAGCCGCCAGCGCTGCTGCGTGAACAGGTGACTTTATTCACTGCTTCCCGAATCGGCGAGGTCCCGGGACTCGTTTTCCGCCTGGAGATTAAGATCATTGCTCGCGTAATGAACTTAATGCTTTAGGGTAGAGGTGAGTGTGTCTGCGAGTGGGCAGGGGTAGAAATTACCGACTCGATCGATGGGAGACTGGCTTAAAACTAAATCCCTTTTCTCCAGGGCTTCACCGCCTGGCTTTCCCCCACAGTGGGCTGAGAGCGCCTGGCTGGCAGGGGGCAGCTCGCGGAGGGGCCACTTCGGGGCGCGGCCCGCGAGAACCGAGACCCTAAACGTCCTTCATCTCCCCGCCAAGACCCCGGGGTACTCGTTTTTAGGGCAAAAACTCTTAGAACCTCAAATGTTGGCGAACTGATTGCTCAATATGTTGTTTGTTTTTCCTTTCAGCTCCGCCTTGGGAGAGAATGTTACAGACGCGTTGGCGGGCAGATTGGGCCAAAAAGTGACACACACACACACACACACACACACACACACACTCACTCACTCTCGCCGCTCCCCGCCAGCAGCCGCCTCCCTTGAAAGGCGATCTCCCGCTGTTTCTCCCTCGCCGCTCTTTGCTCGGCTCTGGGATTCCCAACCTCCTGTAAACTGCACCTGGCCACCCTGAACGCAGCGGACCTTCTAACAGTCAAGTGGGTGCGGGATGGCACGGGAGAGGGGCGTGAGACGAGGGGGAAATGCCAGCCAGGCCAAGCGGGGCACATCACTACCCAGTTCCATGCCACTCCACCCGGCGTTCAAGCTCCCACCCCGGAGCTTGAATCAAGTCATGTTTTTAGTGCGTTCACATGGGGCAAGGGCCTGCTGGGATCCTAAAATGGAAGGGAAAGTTTGCAGAGACTTTAAAGCTTTCCCGAGGAGCTCCTGCCTAAGGCGTCGGGGTGCAGCCCAAGCCCCCTTGCTGCGGGCCCCGACCCTGGCACTCACGACCCGCCTGGCGGTCGCTGCCCGGGTCCCAAGCGCCCTCCGAGCCCCAAGCTCTCGGAGCCGCGGTCCCAGAGCCGCGCAGGGGCTCGGGAACAGAATCCATCAAGAAGCCTCTAGTCCACCACAAAGCACACCCGAGCGGTTCCAAGGAAAGGGGGCCCAGAGCGCCCCAGGAGATATCTCTCCACAACCTTCTGCGGAGACCCGGGGTCGCCTCGTCTCCAGGGACGAAGTCAGCAGTCCCCTTACACTTGACTTTCTTGTTGCCGTGGGGAGGATATAGGAAGCTACTGGAGGTGCCGGAGCCGCCCCCCGCCCCAACCCCCAAAGTGCCCTGGGCTCTGAGCAAAGACCCGTCCTCACAAGCACGCGGTCCAGGCCAGGACCCTGTGCACGGTAGGACGCAGGGGGCCACGGCGTTCTAATCTGGACTCCTGGCCGCTTCCGCGGCGGCCCGCTGGAGTTTCTCCCGCGGAGGTCGGCCCAGCAGCGGGCCACCGGCGTCTCGCCTCCCGCCCTGACATGCAGACTTGGGGGGGCGCTGCACACAGCAACCGACCCGGAGCGCAAAATCTGCGTGCCGCGTGGGAGACGCGCGCGGGAGGGGCCGGGTTGGGCTCTCGTTTTTCCTTTTCAGAAGCTTTCGAGTTGACTACGAAGTTTTCTGGTAGGCGCCTGTGCCCCGGGGTCGGAGCCTCCCACCGCCGCTCCTTCCCCTCCCTCCTCCCCGCCCCCCCCCCCGCCGCCAGCCCAGCTCGCCGGAGCCTCAGTCCAGGCCTGGCCGCGCTCTAGGTCCCGCAGGCGAGGTCCCCCAGGCCCGGACCCCGCGCCCGAGCGCCGCGCCGGCCTGCCCGCAGTCCTCCCCGGGCTCCGCGGGGGTGCCTCTCCCCGGGGCGAAACTCGCCGGCCGGGCGCACTGCAAGGAGACACCCGCTGCCTCCCAAGGAACTCCTAATACCATCCATACAGCTTTAATGCGTTTATAATTCGATAAGTGATTTCAATTTGAAATTGTTAGTAACTAATTTTATGGGTAATTTTTCCACATCAAATATTTAAGCATCAGATTAAGGGAGCCAGTTCCGACACAGGATAATAAGGGGGTTCCCCCCACCCCCCGCGCCTCCGCCTCCCTCCGTTTCCTACCGAGTCGTTTTTCCAAATCCCCAAAAGATGGCAGTCGAAGCCGACATTCTTCTTTTCCTGCGGCTCTGCGAGGGGAGGGAGGGGGAGTGGGAGGGAGGAGGGAAGGGGAGGGAGAGAGACGAAGAGAGAGAGAAGAAAAGGAGAGGGAGAAACTAGACGTTGCAAAGACTTTTCAGACTAATTCTTTCACACGTTTCTAACACAAGCAAGAAACAGTGGTGCATTTCCTGGAAATGTCCTGGCAAGAAGGAAAGCCCAAAAACGTGCCTTGGGGCCTCAGAGTAGGCGACGTTAGAAACTCAGCACTTTCAGACGGAAGCCTCAACTCAGAGCAGAAGCGAGAGAAGGGAGACATACAAATGTCTTTGTATTTTAACATCACATTCAAATACTACACCCCTAAGCAACTGGTTTTCCGGGGGACGGGACTCGGCAAATTACTTAATCGGGAGAGAAGAAGTGGGGTGGGGAAAGGTGCTGGGTGGGGGGCGGACTGCCGTGGGCGGAGGGGAGGCTGGGGCCGGCAGCGGATGAATTGCAGACCAGTTGCCAAAACTTTTTTTTCTCTCTCTCTCTCTCTCTCTCTCTGCTGCTGCCGCCGCCGCCGCCGCCGCCGCCGCCTTTGCTGCTGCCTTTGCTGCTGCCTTTGCTTTGAATGTGGGTAACTAGGAAACAGCAAGCCGTCTGAGAAGACGGAATTTCCAACGTGTAAAATGTTCTTAACGGAACCATTGAGCGAGTGCAATAAGGCGTGAGGGGGAACTAATCTTCCCATTTAAATGTTTGTGGCAATTTTATCTAAATGAATTTTAATGCTAAACGAGGGTAATTCCCCATTTGTAGCGCGTTTACTTCTCTTTCCTGTGCTTCTAAAGCAGTCGAACATCATGCAATGAACAATAACAATAAAAATACTGTCAAGGCATATTATTCATTTCGAATGTGTTATAATTACAGCTGATTAAATATGATAGGGTAAAATATTTTTAGTTTTCTTTAAAAAAATATTTAAATCATACTAAAAAGTCTCATTCAACCAGCACCCCCCCCCCAATAAAAATAAAAAGCAGGTACAATTGTGTGCCCTTGTTTAGAAGAGGGCGTTTTGTTTTTGCCTTTTAAGAAACATCAAAAACACCCTCAGCACCTCTATTCTTTCTTTCTTTCAGATAAGTGTCCTCCATAACCTCCGAGCTGGCTCTGAAATTTACAAGAGGAAAGCTAAAATCGCATTAAGGGGGAGTGGGGGTGTCCAGGCAAGGGGAGAAAGGATCTGCGGAGAGCAAGGCCCTCACAAAACCGCCACACAGAGCAGGGAACACAGGGAAAGAACACAGTTTGTTTTATTTTTTCTAATTCACTGGACACTAATGGTCGTGATTCTTCATAGTCTCCATATTCCCTGATTCTTCTTCACTGGTACCCTACTCCTTCTCCTAGTGCCCGCCTCTCTCCACTCCCCCCTTCCCATCTCTCTCTCTCTCCTTCTCTGCCTCCCTCCCTCCCTCCTCCCCTTTCTTTCCCTCCCCCAACCAGCGAGAGCACCGTCGAGAAGAAAGGCTGAAAATAACCTACTCACCCAAGCTTGTACTGGGGAGGAGGGGCAAATGGATGGGTAGTTTATAAAGTTTATTATTAATTTTTAAAGTAAATAAATGGTTGTTCACCGCCACTAACCAGCTCTCAAAAGAGAATTATTTCACTAAATATGGAGTATTTATGTCGCCGAAGAATTGCCACTGGGTCCAAATAAGAAATTTAAACAATCCCACACATGGGGTGGGGGCGGGGTGGGGCGGAGGGCGCTGCGCGCGAAGGCTGCTGCTGCTGCTGCTGCTGCTGCTGGTGGAGCTTCTCTCGGTCTGCGCATCCACGTGTTTAGAAACAAGGCCCAATAAACAAAAGGTGAGAATGCGCGGGGCTGCTCCAGCAGGTGAGTCAGTCAATCACACGTCACCTAGTAAACCCAACCCACAGCTGGTTTCTCTTTTCAAATAGAAAATAGAATTGTTCGGGGCGGGTTTATAGGGTGACATGGGCCTGAACGTCAGCCTTGAGTTTAAGGCTCTCTCCTCTGACCCATCCTTTGTTTACAAAGCAATCACTCCTAAAAGGATGATTTTTTTTTTTTTTACAGAGAAATTGCCTTAATTAAAATATTTGTATATTTTCCTTAGCTTTGGGAAGCACTTTTTATAGCAGCGATTTTATTTAAATAAAATTATAAGCCATTCCAGCTTAAACATGTTATTTTGTACCATTTAGCTGGCTGCCACGCAGATATTCTGTACAGCTGTTCTGGAAAATTGGTTAATAACCAGTTTTATCCAATGAGAACATAGAGCATATTTATAAAAATTAGATTTTGAAGTCTGGTCTCTTCAATTCACATAGTTAATTTCCTAATAAGCATATACTGCTCATTCTAGGTAATGTTCTTAGTAAAAGACTTACCTCTGTACTTAGGTTTACCATTATGTGCAAGAATAATGTCACCGATACTAGGTGAGTAATTCTGTTGGATGCAATCTGAGTCTAGAGTTAGTTTAGTGCCCTTAGGCCTTAAATTTGCTGATATTAGGAATTCATTAAACCAGCTTAAAGAAATCAGTGACTATTATCAAATAATTTACTTTGTGGTTAAAATTTTCAAGTACATATATGTCTTAGGGAGCTAAAATTAATTTTCATCTTTACTGCACTGATCACTGAAAATTTGGGGGGGGGCAGTAAACAAATTTTTCAAGCAGTGGAGTCAGCATGACAAAAATAATCTTGTTTTTATTTTAGATTCAGATTTCATTACTGCACTCAAACGTTACTACAACTGGGCTTGGCGTTATTATACAATCCAAACTGTTTCCGTCAGAAACGCTAAGACTCAGTGTGCAATGATTGTTATTAATAATTAGCTCCTTGGTTTCTTGATAGAAAAAGGCTATCAACAAGCATTTGTTTATCCACAACAAAAAGTATAATTAGCTTATCCCACTTAGTAAATCTTGTATGCATGCCAACTCATACCAAACTGCTACTTTTACAAAAAAAATTGCAATAATACAGTTCATTTTTCCAGTCCTTTTTGCACAAAATTTATTTACAATGTCTACATAAATGCTCCAAGGTGGGACTATGGAAAAATACACACATGACCGATGCTTTGCTCAGAAATAAAGTCAACATATTAAAAATAAATCTTCAGTCTATGTTTTTGAGCTGCATAAAACAGGAAGTGATGTATAAGGTGGTGGTTGTTGCATGGGGACAATGATGCTTGATGTGACAATTAGGCTTCTAAACACACGGCCTTTCGGTTTCCATGCCTCCTCCTACCAGTCTCCTTAAGACACTGCCTGCAACAGCTGATTAATCATTGTTGATGACTGCAGTTTTTCCCATCCTTCCCGATTTACATCTGTTCAGGCCAATTCAAATATGGTGAGTAAATGAATTAGACATGCAAATTCAAGCCCCAGGCTAGAGAGAGGGAAAGAGAGGAAAAGAGAGAAAGAGAGAGAGAGAGAGAGAGAGAGAGAGAGAGAAATAGAGAGAGAGCGCGCATGGCTGAAATCCTAGGCAAGAAGAAAGATTCTTCTGCCTGATAGTTATTTTAATGCTCTAAAAATCCTGCAAATCAGACCTTCCTGTCCCTTGCAGGATAACTGTAAGGCTTTTTAATGTAAGGAGGCTTCTGGAGGAAGTGAAGAGCTATGGAAACAACACACATAGTGTGGAAAAATTTCACATTTTTTTTAAAAAATCTATAAGAAACAACGTAATATGGATAACAGTATAATAGCATTTACAATATTTCACTCTTTGTTCTCTTAATGTCTTATATAGTTATTTAGCATGTCCCCCAAATTGACTTCGGTTGGTATTTCCTGCTTTTTAAGAGTCCCTATGAAGAATTAGGGATGCTCCTTGGTCCAAAGTAGATGCCAAGAATGGAACTCCACAGTCATTGCAGAAAAAACATGATTTGAAATCAGTCACCATTGCAGACAATGCATATTCCCTTAAGCTACTGAGCATGAATGTCCATGACTTGTCCGCTCATTGTTGGGTCTCCTGTATTAAGAACCGTGGGGCTTGATGCTGACATTGGCATTCCAGGGTGGGGCGGTCCTCCATGCATCATCACTGTTGGGTGGTGAGGGTGTCCAGGAATGTACGTATGCATGGGGGGCCCATGACGCAGCTGAGCAGGATGGGGGGGCATCTGGGGTTGGGTATAACTTGGCTGTCCCATACTCACACCCATTGGACCACCCCGAGCTACATACTCCCCTGGCATACTTTGCAGCCCTGTAGAAATTCAAAAGAAAGAAACAAAAAGAAAATATTATGAAAAAGCAATAGTGGGGTTCTGGCTGTGGCAATCCTATGAAAGCCAGGGAACATTGTGATTAAGGGAACATAGTTCTGAATACTTCTGATTCACGCAGAAGAGGATAAAATGAGAGATGCCATGCTGGAAACTCACATTTTGTGACTATTTTCCTTTCATCGCCACTGTTATCAGGTCCGCCTACTGAGGTCTTATTTATTTGAAAAAATAAAACTGTTATTTGAGGTCTGGTCTGAAGAAGCACTTTTGTTCCCTGAAACATTCTCTACCAAGAGCACAAGAGCACACCGCACTGGTCAGGAAACATCTCCCATGAATCGGAACTAGACAGGCTTTACTAAGGCTGATTATGTAGCGAAACCTGTACTTTAAAAAAGAATAATAATAATAATGATAATGATAAACAGTAACAGTTGTCAATGAATTCCTTCCTTGTGGTTTCTTAGAGCTGGGGGAAAGAAAGCCTTCACAAAACCCTGTCCACCTTACAATGATTTTGAGAACAATAAGAAAAATTGGACCTAAAACAATACCCCTCCTGCTTTGAGGGGCCTCTTGTCTTCTGCATGGATTGCTATAGTTGATGGAAACTGACAGGTGTATTGTTTCTGAGAGCTATAAGCTCCATAATCATCAAGGGTGAAAGGCATAACGCTATTGCTAAGTAGGTTCAATTGGCTTTAGTTCTAAGTAATAGTGTACTGTGAATACGATGAACACCTTCGAATAAGGTCTCCAGGCTCTAGCAATGAATGGCTGCTTAATCTAGCCTAAAGGAACATTTTTGAACTAATGAAAATTGCTTATAAAATATACTGTACCCACAGCTCTTTAATCAAAAAAGATG